>NW_028317951.1:1460000-2090000 GCF_062004578.1 Staurois parvus
GGTTACAAGCCAGCAGGTGACCACACTGTCTAGATAGACTGGGTCTAAGGAGTTATGTCAATGCATAAAGTGACATTTGAAACTGAACGGTTTTCATGGGCGAAGATGAAATCATTGTATCCAGTCAGTAGTATTTTATTTTTGTCATTTAGTATTTTTATGATAGTATTTTTTTATTATAATTTTCCTTTGGTTACACTTTTGTGGATTGTGAAGTAGAGTCTGAGCCAGGCTTTTATTGGTGTGACTGGGTATAGTGACTTGATATGCAGTGGTGAGCCCTGCTTTTGTGTATGTGTACATTTTGGTAAGCTAAGGTGCTTTGAGGACCTTTTAGGTTAGTATAAGGAGAAGAAATCAGCTGGTAGTAAGGGGTTTTACACAGCAGTTGGGAGGCTGGCATTGCATGCATAAACATTTGAAACAGAACACATAGGGAAGCCCTGAATTTCTGAAAAGATCAATAAGTATATATAACCTTTATTGCACTTACTAACCAGATATGACAATGGACTTTTAATGGCATATTCAACAGACCAAAGGGGAGAAAATAAGAAAATGTTATTTTTGTTTAAATACACTTTGAAATATCTTTCTAAAAGATTCATACCCAGTGCTCAATATAGAACAGGCTGACCTCCCGTCTTATTCCATGTGTTCCATTCCTGTAATACAAGTGCCGAGCAAAACTATGCTTATGAAGACTGGATAATATTTCCACACACATTGCTGCAGGCAGGTACAGCTGTGTGCGTACACTGCGTAACACACTCTACTGTCACCAGACTCGACACCCATCTGTGACAAGTGAAACTGATTAGAATTGTATTCTACTGCAGACTAAGCAACGTAACAGACATGTGATATGAATAAACACGACTGTAATATAATCTGGTCACAGACTACAAAGTGCATCATTTATAACCATATACCCAAAGTAGGATTCTACCACATTATAGTCAGGACAAAGTTGATGAACGTTTAGTAGCTTGTGAGCCATTATCAGAAATAATAATGGTTATAAACAGTCAAAGAATTCATAAAGTGTGTCAGATGCCTTTTACAATCCTCTCGGGCTGAGGCACCAAAAGTGTCAGTGCTTGCACCCAATTTATGTACTTATTAGTGCCCACACAGGTTGGAGTTTTCATACACCTTTGTGGGATTACCTGTAATTCATGCACTGTTTGGTGGCATTGGAGAACATGTTTGGGAAGCCCCGATGCAGAGGAAAGAAAAGAAAAATCATGGCTATCTCTGTATTCAGGGCTGCTGTTAGAAACCACGGGGCCCCATTCAGCCAACCTAACAGGGCCCCTGCAAAAACACAGTTTACGATGCTTTAGTTATGAATGAACACAGTGAGTGATCAGCACCGATCACTCATTGTGTTCATTCAGGAAAGGAAGGGGCTGGTAAATGTGACATATTTACTGGACCCCTCCCGCACTCTCCATCCTGAAGGCTTCCATTGCATGCTAGCAGCTTCTGATGGGAAGCCAGCAGCACTGTGGGGTAGGGGCACTCAGAGGGACCTGGGCAGCGGAGGGAAATGTATGGTGCACAGTGAGGGTGATAGGTGTGGCAGGGGGGCAATTACTAAAACCGATCACCTGTATGGGTCTCTCTGCAGAAGCTGAAAGTTAGCAGGAGGGAGAGGATAAGAATCCACATCTCACACCTGGTTCACCAAGCTGCCTGGGCCCCCCGGCTGGCCAGGGCCCTGTATAGGATGACTGGTGGTATCCCCTTATCCACGGCCCTGTCTGTATTAGTGGTGGCATCATTCTGATAGGTCTGATAGCAGTGAGTATTTTTCTGTTCACATCACAAGCTAATATTTGAGATAATTAGTGTTGTTTTACATTGGTTACCAATGCAGTGTAGCTGAGCCCCTGACTGATAGCGAGGATAAGTGCCACTATTAAACCTTGAGGACTGGAGCATCACTGCTCTATACAATGTATGGAATGGACAACAACAAACAGGTTCACTGCTTCTCTCTGCTGGCTGCATGCAGTCACTGCAAGTAATCATGCAGGATAGTAAAATAAAGTTGAGTATAAAGACATTGTTTATGATCCCTTGATTTAATTTATGAACAGATATCAGACCAATGGGGAGAGGGAAGAGGGGAAGGGTATTTGTCTGGGTTAGATCTTCAGAACTTGAGAATTAATTGTGGTCGCTGTGAAATATAAGTTCAAAACACACAAAAACATCCAACATATAAGTCCCAAAAGGTTCTCAAGGTTTTTCCGTACTCCCATCCTCTTCCACTCTTAATACCTAAAAATTAATAAACTATACATAGTGCATTATCCTTATAATATAAGGCAAATACTGGTGATGTGCACACATCCAGTGGCATCCCGAGGCAGGTGCGGGGGGTGCGATCCACACCGGGTGACACCGACCGCACGGGGTGACACCGGACCCGCTCCACAAAAAGGTAAGTTGTAAAGCAAGCCGACGATTGTCGGCTTTCTTTACAACTTACCTTTTCTTGGAGTGGGTCCGGTGTCACCCCATGTAGGTTGCATGCGGACAATCCTGCAGGGTGACATCGGTGTATCGGCAAGATGTGTCTCCCATGTAGATATGTCCCCCTGAAGCAGTGTTTCTCGACTCCAGTCCTCATGGACCCCCAACAGGTCATGTTTTCAGGATTTCCATTATTTTGCACAGGTGATTTGATCAGTTTCACTGCCTTAGTAATTACCACAGCTGTTTCATCTGAGGGAAATCCTGAAAACGTGACCTGTTGGGGGTCCATGAGGACTGGAGTTGAGAAACACTGCCCTGAAGCAACTGTGCATGTCCTGGTTTCAGGCATGATCAATCGATGATAGAACTACTGCTATCATCGATTGATCATGCCTGAAACCGGGACATGCACAGTTGTCCAGGACCTGCTCCAAGAAAAGGTAAGTTGTAAAGAAAGCTGACGATCCCCGCAGGATGGATCGGATCTGCGGATGGAGCATAATGGATTGGAGTCCGATTCATTATGCTCAATCCGCAGATCGAATCCATTCTGCAGGGATCGTCGGAGGGGGTGTCACCAAGTGTTACCGCACCGGGTGACACCAACCCTATGGACGCCTCTGCACACATCAAAGTGTTCAAAACAAGGTACATGGGTTGACAGGTGTTGTACCATTAGGATGTTTCACTGTATGATCACAAGTTGATGTGTGGCGTGGCACTGATTCACAGTGTATGAAGGATTGTGTAACCAGTTTTATAAGAGAGTGTTTACCTACTCTGGGTAAGGGTAGGAATCAGTCACTGGATGTATACATGATCACTGGGGGCACTTGTTTTGAACACTTTGATGTGTGCACATCACCAGTATTTGTGTTATATTATAATGATAACGCACTATGTATAGTTTATTTATTTTGATGTATTAAGAGAGGAAGAGGATTTATCGGTTTGAGGAAAATGTGAATTGGTGGATAAAAAGAAGTTATCACCAGGGTGTACGGAGAAACCTTGAGAACTATTTGGGACTTAAATGTTGGATGTTTTTGTGTGTTTTGAACTTATATTTCACGGCGACTGCTATTCATTATACTCAAGATCTGAAGCTTCCAGGGTGGAAGTATTACTACAGCAGTTTAGGGGTCACAGTATCACTTTAAATTCCACTTAGTAGGGTGTGGTTTATTTACATAGATCTTCAGAAGACTGTTTTTCTTCTGTTAAGGGTGTTACCCTTGGTGGTTGTGCACTGCACAGGCACCTTAGCATATGTGGTTTTGCATCAATATCACATGAGAAGATTATCATTATGTAATGTATATCTATTGGATAAGAATTTCAGATGTCGCTATCCTTAGTGTTGGCATTATGAGAACATACTTTTACATTCTTGGGCACTGGAGTCATCATATCTCATAACTTTCTAAGAGAGGAAAGAGATACACCTTTCAGCACAAAGTATGTTGGTAAAACGCAATCCCCCAGTTACGCAAAGAGGAGCTAATATGCAGACATACGTAGAAATGTTGTTTTACTGTCAGTCCACACTGAATCTGACTTTGAAATAGTGTGACTTTACTTGATGTAGCACGATTTCAAATCCACATGTGAGTGTGACTTCTGTATGACTTCATGCACATAAGTCGCACCTAAAATCGCAAAAAATAGTGCAGGAACCTTTTTTTCAAATCAGTGCAGTACCGCAAAGTCGGAGTCGCACCGATTTGAATGGTTCCATTGCGAGTGCAACTTGTCATACAATTTTAAACTGTAAAATCACATGACATATTGCACTGGTGTGAACCAGGGCTTGGACTCATAAGGACTCCCTTTCACCACTGCTTTTCGTTTATTCAGACTTTTTAAGACAACAATTGCATTGAAAGGTGTGTAAAAGGTTAGAATCACACATTTTTGGTAGTTAAATAGTACACTTTATACATTAGACCAATAAGAGGGACATATGGGGAGGAAAAAAGGACAAAGGGATTTGGCCCCAAAAGAGGGACAGTCCCTCCAAATGGGGGACAGTTGGGAGCTGTGCAGTCACTGTTGTGTTTTTCAGCTTTCCTCCCCTCAAAAGGCATATATTGAGCCTCCCATTAGCTAATGGCTAATGGGGAGGCTCAATATATGGCTTTTGAGGGACATCAGACACTATATATATATATATATAAAAACATTTTTTTTAAATTTCCCCTCTCATTTGTTATAAATGGTTAGATATTGGATATGTAGCACTACACCCCTAGGAATCGCTGAGTTTTTGAGTCCTCTTTTAGGACAGTAAACAGTCCTTGAGCTTGTTTTTGTAGTTTTATTAAGGGGTATAGAACTTGGATGGGGTTGAGGGGTGTATGGGATGCCCAAGGTACTGTAAAAACTTGAGGATATACTCCTTAGCAACTATGTACAGATGTGGACAAAAAGAATGAAATTCTCTCCTTTGAAGAGCTCTCCAGCCCTTCTGGTGTACCACCTCAGACCCCAGATGAATCCTCCTCTTCACTCAACTGCCTGGGCAAGGGGACCCAGAAACTGCCACTTTAGCAAAGCAGCCCTAGATGAGGAGCTAGTTAGGTTTGCCACCTAACTGCCCTCTCCCCTTATCTGGCCCAGGGGGTGTAGGAATACTCAGTCATCTTCTGTGAGCTTGGTGGGTTGGTGGCTGCCTTCAGGCTTTATGCTGGGCTGGGTCCATCCCTGCTCCACAGGTAGTCATCTCTCAGTGGACAGTGAGGCTGAAAGATTCTCCTCTCCAGCTCCTGCCTGCAGGTAGATTCCTCTCCTGGGCCCCCTCCCAGGCTCCACACTTTAGCATTCTCACTCCATCTTCCACCCGACATTGACCACTTCATGATCAAGCTCTCTCATACTTAAAGGCTGTCCTGACCCCATGCCAAACCTCCTGCTTTGTAATTGGTCAGAGTCCCTTGAGTTTGCAGATCAGCCTCTCCTCACCCCCACCCACTGCCTTCTAGAAACTTCTCAAGCTTCTAGAGCAAGGGGGTGGGGTGTTATCAGGGAACTGACCTGCAGAGCCCTCAGCCCTGAACAAACGTAGCCTGGCTGACTCATCCCAGGCTGCTATCCAGCCTTTAACTAAAAATCCTAGCTATCTCCCCCTGGCTAACTAGAGGAGCACTACAGATATATTTTCAGGTGACTAGGGACCTTGAGAACACATTTTATTATATTTTGTTCAAATAAAGATCTGCTGTATGTCATGTTAAGTGTCCACATAACTGCATACTCTGCAGTTCTTATAGTTACCAGATAGGAACTGGATCGTTCCTCTTTCATATCGTACACTATCTGTGGTGATAGAGATATAGTTCTTACACTACCTCACTGACCTCTTGCATGCAGAGCTCTGAATACTGGAAGTATGGGAAATACATTTTCCAAACACTTGCTTGGAGACAGTCACATCTTGTTTTCACCATCATGGTGGCCCTCAGGCACTATGCAAGAAGGATCACAGGACATGAATGTTGTGCCTGCAAGTGTGGGAGCACACTGTGAGGCAAGGAAATGAGACAATGACCAAGACTGAAATTCAATTATATGCCCACTTCAGCTCCTTTGATCACATATCTTTACGGAATGCTATAGTGCACTTCAAATGAAACACTGAAGTAAAATTTCTATATAATTAAATATGCACTCCTTATAATTTAAATTGACACTAAACAATATCTTTACTCTCCAACACAATCCATACATACATCCCCTACTTAATGACCCTTTATCGTATTTTTCATTTAATTTCTTACTGCATTTTTCAACCTCCTTGTAATGTCCTCCTTGAGTTCCTACTTATCCCCTTTTCCCTATCACTTCCATTTGTTTGGAATGAGCATTGCACACTAGTTTCAATCATATGCACTGCTCTTAGATGGTAAGCTCCAAGCAGCAGGGCCCTCCTAACGCTCTTGTATTGAACTGTATTGTTGCTGTATTGTCTCCTGTTATATTGTAAAGTGCTGAGCAAACTGTTGGTGCTATATAAATCCTGTATAATAATAATATGCACTGCTCTTTGCACACTAAAAATCCCATAGTCCACACTCCATCTTGGGAGTGAGCAAGAGAGAGTGCTTACATTTTTACATAGTGTGGGACCATGGAGAATTAACATACAGTATCCACCCTCTAACAGGAATTTGAATCACAGCAGCAAAAAAAAAAAGAATTTGGAGAGCTGGAGGAGGCTGAGATCAATAGAAGATACCTTTTTGTGTTAAGAATAGAGAATCCATACTTGAATAGAATTTTTGTTAAACCAGAGTTTAATATTTGCATGGACCATAGGGAAGATATGTGGCAGGATTACAAAAGAAGGAAACATATTTGCCTATTTCCAAAGTTTTACAGCAACCTTATTCGGACCATTGTCAAATCTGGACCTCGCCAGGTGCTTAAAGTGTAAAAGAGAAAGGAACCTACTCTGGTGGCAAAACAGGAAAGAACGCCCATGATGGTTCTGTTACTCATTAGAATATTTCAGAATTCAATTTCTTTTACAAGTATAGCGTATCTTGTATGCTGCCACAGGTCGTAAGCCAGCACAGCATTTACAGTTAGCTCATCTCTTTTTAAATAGTGCCATATGGTTGTGGATTTTGTCTATAATGTACAATTAGCTGCAGCCAGACTTAAATTAAATACTGTAATGTTTCTAGGTCTGGAGGTGCCAAGACATACAAGTGTTACATTCCAGGACACCACACGACAGATCGCTACACACAGCTACTACTGCAATCCCACTGAGTGGACGGCTATTGAGCAGCAGATGGCTGACTGCAGTATTGATGTTCTGGGTCCCAGGCCTGCTTGCACAGTATTATATGGCATATGTCACCGCAGGCATATGCGTGTTGTCTATGTATTTTTAATGCTTTGTAGTAGAGACAAGTTTAATCCTGTGTTACTCCTAAACAGGAGTTAGGAAGACATTTTACCCGCTGTTTAGAGCTTACACAAATAGCGCAGCATTTGTCATTGAAGTTGTTGACATACTACGCTATGTCTGTTTTTACTTCTCTGCATTTCACTCGCTCTCTGCATTTTTTTTGCTGATATTGACGTCATTCAGTAAAAGGAAGTTCTACACTGCTGCTGGGAAAACAGACAATGTATATTTTGTGTCATTCATTCGAATGCAGTTTTGTAGATACAGGAGTCTTGAAAAGTTTTTATATCTTAAAATTGTGGACAAGGATTTTATTGCATTATAAAAAATACTGTATGTCCAGTGCGTGAACTGTTATACATACATACTAGTGCAACATTTTTTTTTTTACTAATAATGGAATTAGTTCAACTTGAAATTTTTAATCTGATCTATACAAGTATCTGTACTAAGGCTGGCCATACACTATACAATATTCTGTCCAATTTCTGCCCAATTTCCTTTAGATTTACCTTCAACTATGTAGTGCAAGAGCCTGTCTAATTGGATACAATTATAGGTGCTGTTAGGTTTGACCTCCTATTATATGGTTTTTGGTAAATCTAAACCAAAAATCTAAAGAATATTGTGTAATGTATGACCAGCCTAAAGGTTGTTAGCCATTATGCAGCAGTGCAGACTTTGAAATGACCAGTAAGTTTGTAGACAGTTTGAACTCAAAGGAACGGTCAACAATGCCAGCTTTGACAAGTAGATCAAACAAGCAAGTGTCAGAGAAAGGCTTTTGAAGACTGTTACGAAATAGAACTTTATTCAGAAATAAAAAGAAAACCACCATTTAAAAATTAACCTATACCAGGAATAAATGTATTTAGTGTATACATGTCAGTACTTGAATATGTTTTGACATTATTCTTCTGTAATACCTTAACAGAGTGCAAGAGTAAAGGGTAGCACAGTGAGCCAATTATGTTCTACTATATCACACAGTGCTTCTAAGGAAGGTCATATATAATGCAATTTTCTTTGGTTGCAGGAAAGGAAATCACTCAGTTCCCCCATTAACACTAACAGTGTTCCCTCCCACGAAGCTATTGTATTCCCCGACTGGGATGGGGGTGCGGGAAGCTGTCCCTGGAGGATATAGCTGCTGGCAATAATCGCATGCTAATAAAATCTAAAATGCTGGTTGTACCTAAGTCGATCAATGGATCAATCAGCCTGCCCATAGATGGGTCAAATCTCAGCTGGTCCTGTGGAACCAAAGTCGATCCATCTATGGCTGGCTTAACAGTGGGAGCTTCCTAACAGGAGGAAGGAACATGCTGATGACATCAATTGTACACTGGTGTTCCTTAACTGTCCATTAAAATGTTGAGTGTGTCCTACACTAGTCAATATTGCTCAACTACAATGCATTTTGTCGAGCTCTTTGGGACCTGGCTTTATCAGACGACCCCGAGAGAATTATAAACACATTGGAAAATATGTAATCAACTATGAGTTTAGCTGCTGGGAGTTCAGCTTTAAACAATAACAAAAAAAACCTGAAGCACAATGTAGTCATTTTTTATGTTTGTTTCCATGTTGAATTGTGCAAGGTGTTTCGGAAAATGATGTGACAAATGCAAAGCTAATTTAGTCATTTTTGCTGTAGTCATCTGATCATTTGCAGAAGTTAAATCCCTCTATAATTGGGCAATTTAAATGGCACAGCTAAATACAAATTTCAGAAATTGGGCTCTTTTCTCTCCCAAGCTTGCCTGTTGTTTTTTTAATGTTTTTGGGTTGTCCCCTCTGACCAGTAGGCCAGCTCGGTTGGCTGGAGGGGGCAAAGGCCAAATCTGAGTTTTGTCCAGAATTCACGGGCTATAGGGTGGTGCCTCTCACACAATACTCAAGACAACATCTAGTTAGAAAGCATTGCTTCCATTAATCATTTTTGCCTTTCTCTCCACTGTCTTGGCTTTTTTTGCAAGCAAAATAAAATTTGATTGTATGCAGCAATTTGGCAGAAAGGTGGGCCTTGCGAGACTCATAAAAGGGTGCTCAGAATTCCTCTATACATGTCTGCAAATTTCAGAACAACTACCTCTAAAGAAGTTTCCACATGAATATTTTCCTAAATCTAAGTGGACAATAAGCATGTAAACAAGAGAGTGGTGACTGTCCCTTTAACATTTTCAGTAAACCACTATTGTTATGTCCTTCATCTGTGCATCCTGACCCTCATGCATTGCTCGTTAGACAACATTCCAGGACCCAGTTTCACAGCGAGTAATGACAGTGCTGATTCATTAATCTACCTGTGAAATATCTACTTTGTGCAAAGCCAAAAGAACTCACTAATCTAGACTGGAAGAGAATGTTCCAGCAGCACTTTCCAAATCCCAGTATGGACCCTTGAACTGTTTGTCTAGAAAAAGAATCCAGCAATCTCATTACAATTAAGAAGTGAAACAATGAGTCACATTGACATGTTGCGGGTAATATGTTGACAGCACGTTATGCCCTACAGATGTATCCCCTACAATAACAGCATACGTCATTCAACAGCCATGAGTCAACAAGAGCTGTACAAAGGATGGCTTAAAGCAACATAGCAGCTTGCACCGTGCCGCTGTACTCCCCTGATTCCAGGATCGTGATGCCTGCTCATTCATTTCTTTGCATGCTCTTTTATTACCATATTATGGAAAATAGAATGGAGAATCAGAATGTAATTTCCTGTTTTAAATTGAAATTGCATTTGGAGGAAAATGGGAAACTGTTGTTCCTTTCATTTTTTCACGTATCAAAGGATAATAACCCAGCTGATGGGGTCCTTAATGAAAACATTTACACATTTTAGTATGCTCGCTTTCTATCTAAAATGGCCAAGTAACCTGACTATAAAGACTATAAAAACTACAAACCTTTCTGTGAAAACAAAACATATTTTATCATACCGCTGGCAAATGATACTACTACAGTTTGTTTTATGCTACTAGCACATTGGACAGCATTTCTTAATATTTTCTAAGCAAATGTTGATTTTTAGAATGCTGCACCCAGCCTTCCTCCTTTCTCAGCACACATTTGAGACTAGCTGTGGAGTAGAAGGTGAAAACCTGTACAAAAGAGCGCTTTTAGTGAAATTGATTGCCTTCAATGAATCAGATGCTCTTAGCTTTGCTCATTGACTGCTTAAGAGAAATTTGCTTGAAAAAGGTCTTTTTACTTTATTTCGAAGATGTGTGCTTTTTTTGTGTACTTAGGGAGATTTAATTTATTTTATTCAGTGGTCTGTGTATTTGGGCTTTTTTTGTGGCATTTCTATCATTATTTGTGTGATATCATTTTAATTTGTTTACTGTCTGTTTTTATTCTTTTTGTGAAAACAAAAACATAACAATAAATGAGGAGGCACAAGAACAGGTCCAAGATAGTTGAAAGGATCATCTGTAACTCTCGAGGACATTTAGGGGGTTATTTACTGAAACTGCAAGGTGCAACATCTGGTGAAGCTCTGCAAAGAAACCAATCAGCTTCCAGGTTTTATTGTTAAAGCTTAATTGACCAAGCAGACATTAGATGCTGATTGGCTACCAATCAGAGCTGCACCAGGTTCTGAGTGCATCAGTTTTAGTAAATCTCCCCCTTAAAGTCTGCTGCACCCTTAAAAATTACAAAATAGCACATTAAAGGGTATGCAATCTCCAACAATAAACAGTGAGAACTTCTCTTATTTAATATTTCTTTCATTTGAACTTCTCTTTGGAATACAATTGAAAGAACTTATTAAATCTGTTCAAAAAGTGCTAAAAATATCTGTTGATCCTGATAGAAGTTTTGTCAGCTGAAAGCTTTTGTATCCTTTGCCTGTGCTGCATTCTTATCAATCATATTATTCCCAGCTATCTCTGAAGACTATAGAACCATGCACTCCTATGTAATGAAGAAAAGGAGAAGGGAAAGTGTTTATAGACCTGTCCTTAGGGACAACACTGCTTGACCATAGGAACAGTATGATGAGTGACTGTTGTTACCCTAGGACCGGAATTGTGTTAAGATGGCTATACGCTAGTAGATTTTTCTTAGAAATGCTTAATTTTAAGAATGTTTGTTCAGTTTTCTAATCATCAGTGGGGTCAAATCAACATTTGATTTTGACTGCAGTGACAAAAATTTTGAAAAAATATGGAAATTTTTTCTTGAATGAACACATTTCTAACAGTATATGAGGTTTTTGTTTGGTAATGTCCATACATTTAAATATCAAATGTTACATAACATTCGTCAAGCGATCCTATTTAATGATAATTTTCGTATGAATTTTCATACATATGTTTGTATGAACGTTCATTTATTAATCAACTAGTGTATGGCCAGCTTTACTTTCTTGATCATCTCGTAAAAATAAAGAGAAAAATGCTTCTAAAAAGAAAGCAAATACAGCTACCACTTCAATATATTATTATTATTATTATACAGGATTTATATAGCGCCAACAGTTTGCTCAGCGCTTTCCAATATAACGGGAGACAATATAGCAACAATACAGTTCAATACAAGAGGGAAAGGAGGGTCCTGCTCCTTGGAGCTTACAATCTAAGAGAGAGGGGCAATATATAACATGTTTTTCTTGTGTTTAGATTAGTTTTACTATCATTTGCCCAATAACTCTAATAACTTTGAAAAAATTTTGAAATTTAGACGGAATCTCTTGATTTTCACAGACATGTTAAGGAAATAACAAAATCTAATTTTTTTCTCACCCCAGCAGTAACCTGAATCTTGTATTATTGAATATGAACCCCCTTTCCCAGCACGTTTTTGCTGGGCATGTGTGAATCAGGAAAAGACAGTTCAGCTCATACGAGAGAATAGATTTTGCTCTAAAAAGTATTGGAATATTTGTAGGACAATCTTATTTATAAATTATTTACATTATTTTTAAATGTATATTACATTATGACATCTGTGCTCTAATTTATAAATCATTAATTAGAGATGAGCGAATCGAACATGGCGAAGTGGAATTCATTAGACAGCCAGCACTGTCTAATGGTGGAGCTATAAATTGCGGCCATCTTACAATTCTCCATTAGCCTGTGGTCATTCAAGAGAGACAGACCTGTCTGTATTAGGGACAGAGTTAGGGCCAGAGAGACTTTAGGGCCATAGAATCGTTACTTAGGGACACAGAATCGTTACTTAGGGACACAGAATCGTTACTCAGGGACACAGAATTGTTACTCAGGGACACAGAATTGTTACTCAGGGACAGACACAGAATTGTTACTGAGGGACACAGAATTGTTACTGAGGGACACAGAATTGTTACTGAGGGACACAGAATTGTTACTGAGGGACACAGAATTGTTACTCAGGGACAGACACAGAATTGTTACTGAGGGACACAGAATTGTTACTGAGGGACACAGAATTGTTACTGAGGGACACAGAATTGTTACTCAGGGACACAGAATTGTTACTCAGGGACAGACACAGAATTGTTACTGAGGGACACAGAATTGTTACTGAGGGACACAGAATTGTTACTGAGGGACACAGAATTGTTACTCAGGGACACAGAATTGTTACTCAGGGACAGACACAGAATTGTTGTTCAATATATTATTATTATTATTATACAGGATTTATATAGCGCCAACAGTTTGCTCAGCGCTTTCCAATATAACGGGAGACAATATAGCAACAATACAGTTCAATACAAGAGGGAAAGGAGGGTCCTGCTCCTTGGAGCTTACAATCTAAGAGAGAGGGGCAATATATAACATGTTTTTCTTGTGTTTAGATTAGTTTTACTATCATTTGCCCAATAACTCTAATAACTTTGAAAAAATTTTGAAATTTAGACGGAATCTCTTGATTTTCACAGACATGTTAAGGAAATAACAAAATCTAATTTTTTTCTCACCCCAGCAGTAACCTGAATCTTGTATTATTGAATATGAACCCCCTTTCCCAGCACGTTTTTGCTGGGCATGTGTGAATCAGGAAAAGACAGTTCAGCTCATACGAGAGAATAGATTTTGCTCTAAAAAGTATTGGAATATTTGTAGGACAATCTTATTTATAAATTATTTACATTATTTTTAAATGTATATTACATTATGACATCTGTGCTCTAATTTATAAATCATTAATTAGAGATGAGCGAATCGAACATGGCGAAGTGGAATTCATTTCGAATATTGGGAAATATTCGATTCGCGCCGAATCCGAAAATTAGCCAACTTCGGATGCACGAATCGAATTTTCCCAAAAATGGCGGCGACATGTGTGGCGACGGAGCGGGGATCTCTGGGAAGTCGCGCAGACAAGGCGCGCTGACCCATAATGCATTCATTCATGACATGTGATCGCATTAGCCAATCAGCAGCCAGCCAGCCAGCACTGTCTAATGGTGGAGCTATAAATTGCGGCCATCTTACAATTCTCCATTAGCCTGTGGTCATTCAAGAGAGACAGACCTGTCTGTATTAGGGACAGAGTTAGGGCCAGAGAGACTTTAGGGCCATAGAATCGTTACTTAGGGACACAGAATCGTTACTTAGGGACACAGAATCGTTACTCAGGGACACAGAATTGTTACTCAGGGACACAGAATTGTTACTCAGGGACAGACACAGAATTGTTACTGAGGGACACAGAATTGTTACTGAGGGACACAGAATTGTTACTGAGGGACACAGAATTGTTACTGAGGGACACAGAATTGTTACTCAGGGACAGACACAGAATTGTTACTGAGGGACACAGAATTGTTACTGAGGGACACAGAATTGTTACTGAGGGACACAGAATTGTTACTCAGGGACACAGAATTGTTACTCAGGGACAGACACAGAATTGTTACTGAGGGACACAGAATTGTTACTGAGGGACACAGAATTGTTACTGAGGGACACAGAATTGTTACTCAGGGACACAGAATTGTTACTCAGGGACAGACACAGAATTGTTACTGAGGGACACAGAATTGTTACTGAGGGACACAGAATTGTTACTGAGGGAAACAGAATTGTTACTCAGGGACAAAGAATTGTTACTCAGGGACACAGAATTGTTACTCAGGGACAAATAATTGTTACTCAGGGACAGACACAGAATTGTTACTGAGGGACACAGAATTGTTACTGAGGGACACAGAATTGTTACTCAGGGACACAGAATTGTTACTGAGGGACACAGAATTGTTACTGAGGGACACAGAATTGTTACTGAGGGACACAGAATTGTTACTCAGGGACACAGAATTGTTACTCAGGGACAGACACAGAATTGTTACTGAGGGACACAGAATTGTTACTGAGGGACACAGAATTGTTACTCAGGGACAGACACAGAATTGTTACTGAGGGACACAGAATTGTTACTGAGGGACACAGAATTGTTACTCAGGGACACAGAATTGTTACTCAGGGACAGACACAGATCTGTTACTGAGGGACACAGAATTGTTACTGAGGGACACAGAATTGTTACTCAGGGACACAGAATTGTTACTGAGGGACACAGAATTGTTACTCAGGGACAGACACAGAATTGTTACTGAGGGACAGACACAGAATTGTTACTGAGGGACACAGAATTGTTACTGAGGGACACAGAATTGTTAGTCAGGGACACAGAATTGTTACTCAGGGACACAGAATTGTTACACAGGGACAGACACAGAATTGTTACTGAGGGACACAGAATTGTTACTGAGGGACACAGAATTGTTACTGAGGGACACAGAATTGTTACTGAGGGACACAGAATTCTTACTCAGGGACACAGAATTGTTACTGAGGGACACAGAATTGTTACTGAGGGACACAGAATTGTTACTCAGGGACACAGAATTGTTACTCAGGGACAGACACAGAATTGTTACTCAGGGACACAGAATTGTTACTCAGGGACACAGAATTGTTACTGAGGGACACAGAATTGTTACTTAGGGAAAGACACAGAATTGTTACTCAGGGACACAGAATTGTTACTGAGGGACACAGAATTGTTACTGAGGGACACAGAATTGTTACTCAGGGACACAGAATCGTTACTCAGGGACACAGAATCGTTACTCAGGGACAAACACAGAATTGTTACTCAGGGACACAGAATTGTTACTCAGGGACACAGAATTGTTACTCAGGGACACAGAATTGTTACTGAGGGACACATAATCGTTACTCAGGGACACAGAATTGTTACTCAGGGACACAGAATTGTTACTCAGGGACAGACACAGAATTGTTACTCAGGGACACAGAATTGTTACTCAGGGACACAGAATTGTCACTGAGGGACAGAGAATCGTTACTCAGGGACACAGAATCGTTACTCAGGGACACAGAATTGTTACTGAGGGACACAGAATTGTTACTGAGGGACAGACACAGAATTGTTACTGAGGGACACAGAATTGTTACTCAGGGACACAGAATTGTTACTCAGGGACACAGAATTGTTACTGAGGGACAGACACAGAATTGTTACTGAGGGACACAGAATTGTTACTGAGGGACACAGAATTGTTACTGAGGGACACAGAATTGTTACTCAGGGACACAGAATTGTTACTCAGGGACACAGAATTGTTACTCAGGGACAGACACAGAATTGTTACTGAGGGACACAGAATTGTTACTGAGGGACACAGAATTGTTACTCAGGGATACAGAATTGTTACTCAGGGACACAGAATTGTTACTCAGGGACACAGAATTGTTACTCAGGGACACAGAATTGTTACTCAGGGACAGACACAGAATTGTTACTCAGGGACACAGAATTGTTACTCAGGGACACAGAATTGTTACTGAGGGACACAGAATCGTTACTGAGGGACACAGAATTGTTACTCAGGGACACAGAATTGTTACTCAGGGACACAGAATCGTTGAATTAAAGAGTATGTCAGACAACACGCAGAGGAGTGGCAGAGGAGGCAATGTTTCAGGAGCGAGCAGACGTGGCAGCAGAGGAAGGGGTCGAGGCAGCACTAGTCGCAGCCAGAGGCCAGTGCTCCCGGTGTCATCCAGCGGTCGTGTCTCCACCGACAACCCTGCCGTCATCGATTGGTTGGCTCGGTCGTCTTCCTCTTCCCAGGTCACCTCTGACACCTACAGCCAACGGTCGGTGGATACGTCAGACACAACCGTTAGTTGGCATGGCCCGGGAGCAAGCCCACTGAAATCACGTGTCCTCTACCTGCCCCTGTCCTTTGGTGTTCCCTCACCAAGCGAAGTATCGCATGCTGTGGGCTCAGCCCCACTGTACAGTGAGGAAGAGCTAACAGAGGGCGGTCAGGAACGGGGGGAGACATCCGCCTCTTCAGCAGCCAGGCGAAGAAGTACTGGCGAGGAGAGTGGCTCGGTAGCCGGTCTAGAGACAGGTCTGTCTCCTGACCCACACGCAGCCGAGGGGGCTAGTAGTGAGGCGGAGACCCTAATTGATGATGATGAGGCTGATCGCACTTGGCAGCCTCGTCGTCATCAGGCTATTGCTTCCGCATCATCAGGAGAAGAGGGTGCCAACTTGCCAGCGAGCAAAACAGTCGGTGGGTTGCCCAGGAGGCAGCAGGGTCGCAGCAGTGTCAGTGGAGCCAAACGGCCACGGAGTAGAGCACCAGCTCCACTGCAGCCTACCACCACGGCCAGTAGTGGTGCCGGTGTGCACGGAGAAAGTAGCAGTCAGCCAGTGACTCTACTCGCGGGGGCAAAGTTTCCTACTCGGCGGTGTGGCAATTTTTCGTCAAGCCGCCCAAGGAAGTAAACGTAGCCGTATGTCGACTATGTGGCCAGAAAGTCAAGCGTGGCCAGGGGGCCCATGTTGGGACTACAGCGTTGCGTCAGCATATGCAGCGTCGCCATTCGGTGGCCTGGGAAAACCGTGATAAAGATACGGCGGTTCTGCCTGCCCCAGCCCCCGCTCCATCACCCGCTCCGTTACTTGCTCCGTCACCCGACGTCACTCGCCCTCTATCAGCCAGTCAAGGCTCCAACACCTCTGCTGAGGGGAGTTGTCGCTCGTTGGCATCTTCCGCTCGTTCAGATGCTCCTTCTCCTGCTACTCCTCTTCACGGATTCCGTCAGCAGTCTTTCTTGGAATCCGTTTCCAAGAGACAACAGTTTGCGAGCACGCACCCGACGGTGCAAAAGCTGAACGTCCTCCTGTCCAAGTTGCTGGTGCTGCAGTCCCTCCCTTTCCAAGTGGTGGACTCAGCACCTTTCTGAGAAATGATGGCTTGTGCCGCGCTGCGGTGGAGAGTGCCAAGCCGGCATTTCTTCGCCAAAAAGGCAGTGCCAGCCCTGCATTCACATGTAGAAGAGATGGTGGGCCAGTCTTTGAGCATGTCGGTCTCTGCCAAAGTGCACGGCAGCGCCGACGTGTGGAGCTGTAACTACGGTCAGGGACAGTACATGTCATTTACGGCCCACTGGGTGAAGGTGGTGCCGGCACAGCCGCACCAGCAACTTGGACAGGTCACTCCGCTTTTGCCTCCACGTTTGCACGTCCTTGGTCCAGAAAAGATGTCCGCCTCTACCACCTCTTCTTCCGCCGTGTCCTCAGCCGCCACCCCCGTGCCAAGTCCCATTACCCGACCGGCATATCACATGTGCAGGGCGCAACGGTGTCACGCTGTGCTGCACCTGGTATGCCTTGGCGAACGTAGTCACACAGGGGAGGAACTTCTCAGTGTAATGAACAGAGAAATCGACAGATGGCTGTCTCCGCGCAAACTGAAAATCGGAACCATGTTGACCGACAACGGAAAGAACATGGTGTCTGCTCTGCGTCAAGGAAGGTTGTGCCATGCGCCATGCATGGCTCACGTGTTCAATCTGGTTGTCAAGCGGTTCCTAAAATCCACCATCCCACTGCAAGACATCCTTAAAATGTCACGTAAACTTTGCATGCATTTCAGCCATTCCTACACCGCAAAGCACACCCTCCTTGAGCTGCAGCGGCAGAACGGAATTCCACAGCATCGCCTGATCTGCGACGTTGCAACAAGGTGGAATTCAACCCTACACATGTTAGACCGCCTTTACGAACAGCGAAAGGCCATCACCGATTTCCTGATGTTACAAGCGGATAAAGGTACTCCCCTGTGTAACTTCGATGTCAGCCATTGGCAGCTCATGCGTGACACCTGCCGCTTGCTCAGGCCATTTGAGGAGGCCACGCTATTCGTGAGTCGGCAGGACTATGGGATGAACGACGTCATTCCTTTGTTGCTTGTCCTGGAACAAATGCTGTTAACAATGGCTGGTCAGGGTGCAGTAGACGTGGCGCACAGATCTCAACGCCACATGACCCCTGTGGGGGCAGGACAGGAAGAAGAGGAGGAGGTAAAGGAGGACATTTGTGCTCAGGAATTATTGAGTGAAATGGGTGGTTTTTCCACTCAGCGGACAGGAGTGGAGGAGCAGGAGCATCTGGTAGAGGAGGAGGAGGAGGAGACAGAGGACCCAGACGCACCGTGGCAGTATGCTGTGGAGATGGAGGCAGGGAGTCCCTCGCCGTCCTTGGCACAAATGGCCCATAGCATGCTCGGTTGCTTGCGTAGCGACAGCCGAATAATAACCATCAGACAGAGGGATGACTTTTGGCTGTCCACCTTGTTGGACCCTCGCTACCGTTCAAAAATGGTGGCCTTTTTCACACCTGCTGAGAGGGAGGCCAAAATAACGTACTATAAAAACCACCTATGTAGTCAGTTGGTCTCTGCCTTTCTGCGCCAACGTCCATCCTCAGACACTGTGGGCCCTGTGCGCTCGCGTTCCGCTGCCATGGCAGCAGGGGAGGGGTGGGGTGGTAGGAGCAGTGGCAGCTCCACCAGCAGCGGCTGCCTCAGTCTGCAGTCGATGATCAGTAGCTTTCTTCACCAGCGCAGTGAGGAAACTACTAACCAGCCGCAGCAGCAGCAGCATCAGGTGGACCTGGAGCAGGACCTCAAACAACAGGCTTGGGCCTACTTGGACAGCACCCTGCCAACCGAGGTAGACAATCCCCTTGACTACTGGGCAACGAAACTTGACCTTTAGCCCCAACTAGCTGAATTTGCCCTTGAAAGGCTGTCATGCCCGGCCAGTAGCGTGGCATCGGAGAGCGTGTTTAGTGCGCCAGGAGGTATTGTAACTCCGCGGAGGACACGACTGTCCACCCAAAGGGTGGAGAGACTCACGTTTGTGAAAATGAATCAGGCGTGAATTAGTCTGGATTTCAAACCACCAGTTCCTGACACAACTGACTAAATCCGCCATGAATCATGCCCCAAACATGTTATTATTTTTAACATAGGCCTTTGTATGGCCTTCAATTTAAGCTGCTTACGCTTCGCCACTCTGCCATGGGCCCCTGTACCGCCTCCTCTTGCTGCTGCCAGGTCCAGAGTGTCTCATGGGTCCCTGTACGGCCTCCCATTGCTGCTGTCTCCATCGCCACACTCTGCCATGTGCCACTTTCAGGTCTCCTCACACTGCTGGTGGGTTCCATTTTGTCATAGGGTGCTGGCAGATTACGGGCCTCCCATTGCTGCTGCCAGGCCCGTAATCTGCCATGGGCCCCCGTACCGCCTCCTCATGCTGCTGCCAGGTCCAGAGTGTCTCATGGGTCCCTGTACGGCCTCCCATTGCTGCTGTCTCCATCGCCACACTCTGCCATGTGCCACTTTCAGGTCTCCTCACACTGCTGGTGAGTTCCATTTTGTCATAGGGTGCTGGCAGATTACGGGCCTCCCATTGCTGCTGCCAGGCCCGTAATCTGCCATGGGCCCCCGTACCGCCTCCTCATGCTGCTGCCAGGTCCAGAGTGTCTCATGGGTCCCTGTACGGCCTCCCATTGCTGCTGTCTCCATCGCCACACTCTGCCATGTGCCAATTTCAGGTCTCCTCACACTGCTGGTGGGTTCCATTTTGTCATAGGGTGCTGGCAGATTACAGGCCTCCCATTGCTGCTGCCAGGCCTGTAATCTGCCATGGGCCCCCGTACCGCCTCCTCATGCTGCTGCCAGGTCCAGAGTGTGTCATGGGTCCCTGTACGGCCTCCCATTGCTGCTGTCTCCATCGCCACACTCTGCCATGTGCCACTTTCAGGTCTCCTCACACTGCTGGTGGGTTCCATTTTCTCATAGGGTGCTGGCAGATTACGGGCCTCCCATTGCTGCTGCCAGGCCCGTAATCTGTCATAGGCCCCCGTACCGCCTCCTCATGTTGCTGCCAGGTCCAGAGTGTGTCATGGGTCCCTGTACGGCCTCCCATTGCTGCTGTCTCCATCGCCACACTCTGCCATGTGCCACTTTCAGGTCTCCTCACACTGCTGGTGGGTTCCATTTTGTCATAGGGTGCTGGCAGATTACGGGCCTCCCATTGCTGCTGCCAGGCCCGTAATCTGTCATGGGCCCCTGTACCGCCTCCTCATGCTGCTGCCAGGTCCAGAGTGTGTCATGGGTCCCTGTACGGCCTCCCATTGCTGCTGTCTCCATCGCCACACTCTGCCATGTGCCACTTTCAGGTCTCCTCACACTGCTGGTGGGTTCCATTTTGTCATAGGGTGCTGGCAGATTACGGGCCTCCCATTGCTGCTGCCAGGCCCGTAATCTGTCATGGGCCCCTGTACCGCCTCCTCATGCTGCTGCCAGGTCCAGAGTGTCTCATGGGTCCCTGTACGGCCTCCCATTGCTGCTGTCTCCATCGCCACACTCTGCCATGTGCCACTTTCAGGTCTCCTCACACTGCTGGTGGGTTCCATTTTGTCATAGGGTGCTGGCAGATTACAGGCCTCCCATTGCTGCTGCCAGGCCCGTAATCTGCCATGGGCCCCCGTACCGCCTCCTCATGCTGCTGCCAGGTCCAGAGTGTCTCATGGGTCCCTGTACGGCCTCCCATTGCTGCTGTCTCCATCGCCACACTCTGCCATGTGCCACTTTCAGGTCTCCTCACACTGCTGGTGGGTTCCATTTTGTCATAGGGTGCTGGCAGATTACGGGCCTCCCATTGCTGCTGCCAGGCCCGTAATCTGCCATGGGCCCCCGTACCGCCTCCTCATGCTGCTGCCAGGTCCAGAGTGTCTCATGGGTCCCTGTACGGCCTCCCATTGCTGCTGTCTCCATCGCCACACTCTGCCATGTGCCACTTTCAGGTCTCCTCACACTAGTGGTGGGTTCCATTTTGTCATAGGGTGCTGGCAGATTACGGGCCTCCCATTGCTGCTGCCAGGCCCGTAATCTGTCATGGGCCCCTGTACCGCCTCCTCATGCTGCTGCCAGGTCCAGAGTGTGTCATGGGTCCCTGTACCGCCTCCTCATGCTGCTGCCAGGTCCAGAGTGTCTCATGGGTCCCTGTACGGCCTCCCATTGCTGCTGTTTCCATCGCCACACTCTGCCATGTGCCACTTTCAGGTCTCCTCACACTGCTGGTGGGTTCCATTTTGTCATAGGGTGCTGGCAGATTACGGGCCTTCCATTGCTGCTGCCAGGCCCGTAATCTGCCATGGGCCCCTGTACCGCCTCCTCATGCTGCTGCCAGGTCCAGAGTGTCTCATGGGTCCCTGTACGGCCTCCCATTGCTGCTGTCTCCATCGCCACACTCTGCCATGTGCCACTTTCAGGTCTTCTCACACTGCTGGTGGGTTCCATTTTGTCATAGGGTGCTGGCAGATTACGGGCCTCCCATTGCTGCTGCCAGGCCCGTAATCTGCCATGGGCCCCCGTACCGACTCCTCATGCTGCTGCCAGGTCCAGAGTGTCTCATGGGTCCCTGTACGGCCTCCCATTGCTGCTGTCTCCATCGCCACACTCTGCCATGTGCCACTTTCAGGTCTCCTCACACTGCTGGTGGGTTCCATTTTGTCATAGGGTGCTGGCAGATTACGGGCCTCCCATTGCTGCTGCCAGGCCCGTAATCTGCCATGGGCCCCCGTACCGCCTCCTCATGCTGCTGCCAGGTCCAGAGTGTCTCATGGGTCCCTGTACGGCCTCCCATTGCTGCTGTCTCCATCGCCACACTCTGCCATGTGCCACTTTCAGGTCTCCTCACACTGCTGGTGGGTTCCATTTTGTCATAGGGTGCTGGAAGATTACGGGCCTCCCATTGCTGCTGCCAGGCCCGTAATCTGCCATGGGCCCCCGTACCGCCTCCTCATGCTGCTGCCAGGTCCAGAGTGTGTCATGGGTCCCTGTACGGCCTCCCATTGCTGCTGTCTCCATCGCCACACTCTGCCATGTGCCACTTTCAGGTCTCCTCACACTGCTGGTGGGTTCCATTTTGTCATAGGGTGCTGGCAGATTACGGGCCTCCCATTGCTGCTGCCAGGCCCGTAATCTGTCATGGGCCCCTGTACCGCCTCCTCATGCTGCTGCCAGGTCCAGAGTGTGTCATGGGTCCCTGTACCGCCTCCTCATGCTGCTGCCAGGTCCAGAGTGTCTCATGGGTCCCTGTACGGCCTCCCATTGCTGCTGTCTCCATCGCCACACTCTGCCATGTGCCACTTTCAGGTCTCCTCACACTGCTGGTGGGTTCCATTTTGTCATAGGGTGCTGGCAGATTACGGGCCTCCCATTGCTGCTGCCAGGCTCGTAATCTGTCATGGGCCCCTGTACCGCCTCCTCATGCTGCTGCCAGGTCCAGAGTGTGTCATGGGTCCCTGTACGGCCTCCCATTGCTGCTGTCTCCATCGCCACACTCTGCCATGTGCCACTTTCAGGTCTCCTCACACTGCTGGTGGGTTCCATTTTGTCATAGGGTGCTGGCAGATTACGGGCCTCCCATTGCTGCTGCCAGGCCCGTAATCTGCCATGGGCCCCCGTACCGCCGCCTCATGCTGCTGCCAGGTCCAGAGTGTCTCATGGGTCCCTGTACGGCCTCCCATTGCTGCTGTCTCCATCGCCACACTCTGCCATGTGCCACTTTCAGGTCTCCTCACACTGCTGGTGGGTTTCATTTTGTCATAGGGTGCTGGCAGATTACGGGCCTCCCATTGCTGCTGCCAGGCCCGTAATCTGCCATGGGCCCCCGTACCGACTCCTCATGCTGTTGCCAGGCCCGTAATCTGTCATGGGCCCCTGTACCGCCTCCTCATGCTGCTGCCAGGTCCAGAGTGTCTCATGGGTCCCTGTACGGCCTCCCATTGCTGCTGTCTCCATCGCCACACTCTGCCATGTGCCACTTTCAGGTCTCCTCACACTGCTGGTGGGTTCCATTTTGTCATAGGGTGCTGGAAGATTACGGGCCTCCCATTGCTGCTGCCAGGCCCGTAATCTGCCATGGGCCCCCGTACCGACTCCTCATGCTGCTGCCAGGCCCGTAATCTGTCATGGGCCCCTGTACCGCCTCCTCATGCTGCTGCCAGGTCCAGAGTGTCTCATGGGTCCCTGTACGGCCTCCCATTGCTGCTGTCTCCATCGCCACACTCTGCCATGTGCCACTTTCAGGTCTCCTCACACTGCTGGTGGGTTCCATTTTGTCATAGGGTGCTGGCAGATTACGGGCCTCCCATTGCTGCTGCCAGGCCCGTAATCTGTCATGGGCCCCTGTACCGCCTCCTCATGCTGCTGCCAGGTCCAGAGTGTGTCATGGGTCCCTGTACGGCCTCCCATTGCTGCTGTCTCCATCGCCACACTCTGCCATGTGCCACTTTCAGGTCTCCTCACACTGCTGGTGGGTTCCATTTTGTCATAGGGTGCTGGCAGATTACGGGCCTCCCATTGCTGCTGCCAGGCCCGTAATCTGTCATGGGCCCCTGTACCGCCTCCTCATGCTGCTGCCAGGTCCAGAGTGTCTCATGGGTCCCTGTACGGCCTCCCATTGCTGCTGTCTCCATCGCCACACTCTGCCATGTGCCACTTTCAGGTCTCCTCACACTGCTGGTGGGTTCCATTTTGTCATAGGGTGCTGGCAGATTACGGGCCTCCCATTGCTGCTGCCAGGCCCGTAATCTGCCATGGGCCCCCGTACCGACTCCTCATGCTGCTGCCAGGTCCAGAGTGTCTCATGGGTCCCTGTACGGCCTCCCATTGCTGCTGTCTCCATCGCCACACTCTGCCATGTGCCACTTTCAGGTCTCCTCACACTGCTGGTGGGTTCCATTTTGTCATAGGGTGCTGGCAGATTACGGGCCTCCCATTGCTGCTGCCAGGCCCGTAATCTGCCATGGGCCCCCGTACCGCCTCCTCATGCTGTTGCCAGGCCCGTAATCTGTCATGGGCCCCTGTACCGCCTCCTCATGCTGCTGCCAGGTCCAGAGTGTCTCATGGGTCCCTGTACGGCCTCCCATTGCTGCTGTCTCCATCGCCACACTCTGCCATGTGCCACTTTCAGGTCTCCTCACACTGCTGGTGGGTTCCATTTTGTCATAGGGTGCTGGCAGATTACGGGCCTCCCATTGCTGCTGCCAGGCCCGTAATCTGTCATGGGCCCCTGTACCGCCTCCTCATGCTGCTGCCAGGTCCAGAGTGTGTCATGGGTCCCTGTACGGCCTCCCATTGCTGCTGTCTCCATTGCCACACTCTGCCATGTGCCACTTTCAGGTCTCCTCACACTGCTGGTGGGTTCCATTTTGTCATAGGGTGCTGGAAGATTACGGGCCTCCCATTGCTGCTGCCAGGCCCGTAATCTGCCATGGGCCCCCGTACCGCCTCCTCATGCTGCTGCCAGGTCCAGAGTGTCTCATGGGTCCCTGTACGGCCTCGCATTGCTGCTGTCTCCATCGCCACACTCTGCCATGTGCCACTTTCAGGTCTCCTCACACTGCTGGTGGGTTCCATTTTGTCATAGGGTGCTGGCAGATTACGGGCCTCCTATTGCTGCTGCCAGGCCCGTAATCTGCCATGGGCCCTCGTACCGACTCCTCATGCTGCTGCCAGGCCCGTAATCTGTCATGGGCCCCTGTACCGCCTCCTCATGCTGCTGCCAGGTCCAGAGTGTCTCATGGGTCCCTGTACGGCCTCCCATTGCTGCTGTCTCCATCGCCACACTCTGCCATGTGCCACTTTCAGGTCTCCTCACACTGCTGGTGGGTTCCATTTTGTCATAGGGTGCTGGCAGATTACGGGCCTCCCATTGCTGCTGCCAGGCCCGTAATCTGCCATGGGCCCCCGTACCGACTCCTCATGCTGCTGCCAGGCCCGTAATCTGTCATGGGCCCCTGTACCGCCTCCTCATGCTGCTGCCAGGTCCAGAGTGTCTCATGGGTCCCTGTACGGCCTCCCATTGCTGCTGTCTCCATCGCCACACTCTGCCATGTGCCACTTTCAGGTCTCCTCACACTGCTGGTGGGTTCCATTTTGTCATAGGGTGCTGGCAGATTACGGGCCTCCCATTGCTGCTGCCAGGCCCGTAATCTGCCATGGGCCCCCGTACCACCTCCTCATGCTGCTGCCAGGTCCAGAGTGTCTCATGGGTCCCTGTACGGCCTCCCATTGCTGCTGTCTCCATCGCCACACTCTGCCATGTGCCACTTTCAGGTCTCCTCACACTGCTGGTAGGTTCCATTTTGTTATAGGGTGCTGTATGGCCTCCCATTGCTGCTGCCTCCACCACCACACTGTGGCTCCACACTCTGGTTTTGGCCCCGTGACTGCCCAAATGAGTGAAGTGTGCGGTGATTCTAAGATCGACGGCACTCATCTGCATGTCATACTGACTGTCAGTATTATTTCTCTTCCCCAGCAGACTCCAAGGGCATTTAAATTAAAGGTACAGTGTTCTGCACTAATATAAAGGCTCTCTGAAGCCTAGAAACACCCTTTTTATAAGTTAAATTCGCAGCGAATATATTCGACTCGAATCGAATTTATTCCGCGAATTCGCCGAATCGAATTTTTGAATACTTCGCTCATCTCTATCATTAATCATCAAACCGGAAAGTTAATAATGCTTGGCATTGCTCGCTGCAGATCGACAGAGTAATATGAGGAAGATGAAATGTACTGTTCTTCTACATAAAAAAATCTTCCTGAGTTTCCCAGAAGACTGTCTTGAAAAATCCAATGCTTAGGAGTTCTGATTTGTAGGATGTAATGAAAATGTTCATATGGTCCTGTGCTTATTATTATTGTAATTTCAGCTGCTAAAGATTGGCTTCACATCATGAAACATGATGATTTTTTTGATCCATGGGTTGTATTTATGTGGGTCTGGCAGTTTGTGTCTTGGTGGACAACTAGCTGGGTTCTTCATTCTATTAATGCCTGCAAGTGAAGTGAAGCTGTGCTATTTGTGCGTCAGACAGTTCTCCCTTTCCATTGGTCCTTCACAAACGTTTTTCCCATTCCTGATTCTCAAAATGTCTATAATCTATCCTTGCTGTGTCCATTTGAATCTCTTCTTCCCACTACAGTTAAAGTGTCTGTTTTTTTCAGGCTCTGTTAATAGATTTATTTTTTTGGCAGAGTAATTTTCATCTATTTGGATAACATGACTTGCCTGCGAAAGCCTGCTTAAAGCTGAACATCAGGCAGGTATACATAAACACCAATTACCGTAGTCATGAATTTATTACAAAAAAGCGTGTAGGTACCTGAATTTGACTTGATTCTGGCTCCTTGTAATCCCCTGAACAGCATCACTCAGGCAAGGAAGGGAGAATCAATGTACTGCAGTGCAGATGTGTTGACAAAGAACAAGCTGACAGGAGGAAAGAGCAAAAAGATGACCTCATCAGTCTTTTGGTGCTCCTTCACTATTCACAGGCAGGAAGCAGGTGGAAGGTTACCTGATTGTTTGAGCTAACCTTAGTAAAGGAAAGTAAGTTAACCAGAATGGCTGTGCTACCTGGCATGGCTGTGTGTATTTCAGGTCTGGGTGAACAGAAATGCAGGTAAAACAACTCCCTTATACATTTATAATGGTTTGTTTTCCTAGAATTCAGCTTTAATGTGACTGAACGTCAAAGTGCTATACAAACTGATAGATTTCATTGCTGGTTTTGTAGAGCCCAGATCACAGCTTTACATGAACGTACTGGCCTCATCAAAGTATTATACAGAAAGACCAGAAAAAAGTTCACAGCTGATGACACTACGATAGCAAATTCAGTTCTCTAGATTTATTCATTTCTTGGCTAACAACAGAGCAAAACTAGTTAAGGCTATCAACTCTTTGAAGTGGTACTCATAGACGGATTTCTACTAATGTATTCACAAACTTCACTGGTCACCTTTTTTCACATATGAGTACCACGTCCCTTCCAAAATGGCAACCAAGAGATGTAGACACTTGGGGGTTTATTTACTAGAGCTGGAGAGTCCAAAATCAGACTCCCTTCTGCATAGAAACCAATCAGCTTCCAGGTTTCATTGCCAAAGCTTCATTGAACAAGCTGAGGTTAGAAGCTGATTGGTTTCTATGCAGAAGGGAGTCTGATTTTGGACTCTCCAGCTTTAGTAAATAAACCCCATGAGGTCTGTAGCTTCTAGCTTTCCCTCTGGTGCTGGTTCTATCAGCCACCAGAGACCTACCACATCCATTGCAAGCTGTCACATCGGATCACACATAGAATATGCAGTGCATTTCAACCCCAGGGCTATAGCCACTGGGCATCACTGCAAAAAAGAAAACCCTAAAGCAATAAGCAGTAATAGGACAGAAAACCTGAAATCTAAACAGAACAGCAACCACCATCCCCTCAGGATCCTGGGGGAAAGTAACCTGTCAAATAAACTTTGCTCATGGCAGAAGAATATAATTTAGAAGACCGGCCACAGAACTTGACTCACGGGATCTACCAAAAGAAACATTTCATCCAGCTGTAAAAACTGTCACTGATCTCACAATAAACAGCTGTAAAAATTCTTCATTGTTTGGTATATTCAAACAGTTAACGTCATATAATAAAAAATGTGCTCATGAAACACAACAGCAATGGTCACAAAATGTAAAAACAAGGAAAACCTCATAAATCCTCTAATTACAACATCTCACGTCGCTCAAGGTAATTATAACAGTGCGTTTCACCCTAACAAACTTCTAAAGGATATATAAATACTGGAAACAAGAGAAGGGACACATGCTTAGAGAGGACATTGTCATAACAGAAGTACATCCCCTTACAAAAACCATCCATGTAACTTTAGAAGAAACCCCTAGTGTGCTTCAAAAAATATTAATATTATATTATTCAGGATTTAGATAGCACCAATAGTTTGTGCAGTGCTTTACAATATAAAGGGAGACAGTACACTTACAATACAATAAAAAAAAGGATGAAGAGGGCCCTGTTCATAAGAGCTTACAATCTAATAAAATATACAGTAGTATATATAATTGCTGTACAAGCCATTTTGTAATTTAATGGTATTAAAAAAGTACCTTTTCTAAAACTCTCAAAAAATCCTATGCAATATGGCAACTTGGTGGTGTCCTGTATACATTTAGTGTACAGAATTCCCATTCATTTCCTGCTTGTGTTACCGGCTCACTGATTTTCTCAGAAGTCTGAAGTAAATTACAAGTAATAATTTTGATATTCAATGCAATTAGAATTTAATCTTGGTGAAATATTTCCTGAAGCATGTCTACTAAAATGATGCAGGTATTGCATATTTCCTCAGTAGAACATAGAGGTGTGCTCAGGTGGATATAATGAAACCAGAACCTTCAGGACAGGCTGGAAAGGACTTGGTGCATAAAACAGCAAACTGTAACAAAGTTTGTACAAAAGCCCCCAGAAGGGATTGTTTATTCTCAACAAATGTGCAGTTACAGTTTAACCACTTCAAGTCCAGAAACTTTCACCCCCTTCCAGTCCAGGCCAATTTTCAGCTTTCAGTGCTATCACACTTTGAATGACTATGTACCCATATGACTTTTTTAGCTTTTTTTTGAGACAGATAAAGATTTATTTTGGTGGTATTTATTCACCACTGGGGTTTTACATTTTTTGCTATATAAATGAAAAATTCGCAAAATTAAAAAAAAACTTTTTCTTATAAAATGTTGAAAATAAATAATCTTTCTTCATAAATCTTGGCCAAAATGTATTCATCTATCTTTTTAATCAAAAACAAAATAACCCAAATTAGTTTATAGCCAAAAATTATAATTATTTTTTTTTAAAATGTTTATTTTTATTTTTTTTTTATATTATTATTTATGTTTTTTTTAACATACTGCCACCCTAGCAGTACTACTTGTGGGGGGTTTTGAAGATTTTTTTTTCTTTTTTCACACTGCTTTAACACCCATAAAGGCTGTAAAAGCAATAATTTCTCCTTCTCTCCTGGCTGCATTCCTGCAGCCATTGAGAAATACTGTGCGAGCTGTGATTGGTCACAGCTTGTCACATGGTCCAAGGCTGTTGTGAATAGACTTGTACCATGTGACCTCTGTCATCATTCACAGATTTCACAGGTAATAAGCAATGATGCCAGGAAGTGGTATCTTGTTTACTACTGTTCATGTGATCACTGATTGGCCAATCAGTGATCACATGAATCGGGACCTCACACAGAGGTCCCGTACAGCGGATCTGTGTTCCCAGGGAGGGCACACAGGACACAGGAATGGTAGCGGGGGGGGATGTTTAGAAACATCTACCCGCATTGGCAGCGCTCCCGTCCGGCCGTTTATCGACATGGGCAGGACGGGAAGTGGTTAAAGACTACCTTAGGAACCAAAGTCTATTGATGTAATTTATGTTTTTTATATACAGTATATGCAAGTTCAGTGTGATATACTTTATAGAAATCCTTTCAATGTGGTAATGTTGTAAAAACATTTCAGAATGTAGTTTGTTATTTTTTTACAACCAAGCCCTATGGGTGAAACATGTTAGAAAGGAAGTCCTAGATGTGGGCTGTCAATGTCAAGTTTGTGGATATCCATCCTAATAGACATGGGCTCCAGTGATCCCTCCAGTGTGCAGGAGCTTTCTTCTTAGCACTTGGCCTGTGAGCAGAGATAGCTCCTATAACCCCCGGCATCTGGATTTGAAGTGGGTGAGGAGAAGTGGCTTGGAGCAAAGAATTCTTATGTCTAAGCATTCAAAAGTAAGTCTAAATAGTCCTAGAGGCAGACATGGTTTACACGATACCAACGTAAGCCGAGCGCCCATCAGACATCTTTGGAGCAATAAGCAGTACAGCATGGACTGTTGATAGAAGGTTTTTTCTACTGCTGTCTGTCCCCAATGGCGAGATTTCTCTTCACTTTCAGTTGTGTCACCAGGACAGAATGTAAGGAAGATTTCTCTAACAGAGACACAGACAGCAATGAAAGCACTTGTTGGTTAGTAGAGTGGGGAAGCAAAGCACACTAACCTTTACATTTTGAAAATGTCAAAAATGAATGATAATATCCCAGAATTTATTTTGTTCTACTCAGGAAGGAATGACTGTAATAAGCCTACGTGAATCACAACTAGTAAGTAAGAGAAAGGAAACTTTAGCTTTTTTTTCTGTGCAGAGTGTTACACAAGCTGAAAACTGTTAGTTAAGTTCCAGTTATGACTGAGCTACCTTGACCTTATTGGCGCTGGAGCAGCTGAACCCTGTGCACTTGACTTCTTGCAGTTACACAACATAGAGAAATGAACTAATCATTAGAGCTAATGAGCTGGCCCAGTTCGACAACATGCATTCATCACTTCCTATATAAAGTGGGTGCAGATTGAAGAGGGAGAACAGGCATGCCCAGATCTTAGTCAGACTGCTCCACACTATGTGAGCTCAGATTGCAGTAAAACAGACTGGTATTTATTACAGGTACTTATATAGCATTGTCAATTTATGAAGAGCTTCACATATATATTGTACATTCACATCAGTCCCTTACAGTCTAAGGTCCCTAACTAACATTCACACATACTAGGCCCAATTTAGACAAGAGCCAATTAACCTACCAGCATGTCTTTGGAGGTGGGAGGAAACCGGAGTACTCAGAGGAAACCCACACAGGAACAGAGAGAACATGCAAACTCCAGGCAGATAATGCTGTGGCTGGGATTCAGACTGGATTTCCCTCCTGGGCCCCCCCTCTATGCTCCTCAGACCCCCCTCCCCCCTCGCAGGTCCCTGATGCCTCGTCTTCTCTGACAGTGTCCAGCCCCTCCCCCCATCCTCCATGGCAGAGCAGAGGAGAGAGGATCTGCTGTGCCTCCCCTGTCCAGATCAGCCGGCAGCTCCGTGATGCTTCTGAATGTACTTTTCTCTCTCTCCCTCCCTCTCTCTCTCCTTCCCTCTGTCACTCCCCCCTCTCTCTCCCTCTCTCCCCCACTCTCTCTCTCCCCTCCTTCTCTCTCTACCCTCTCTCGCTCTCCCTTCCTCTCCCCCTCCCTCTCTCTCTCTCCCTTCCTCTCTCTCTCCCTTCCTCTCCCCCCTCTCTCTCCCTCTTCCCCCCTCTCTCTTTCTATCTCCCCCTCTCTACCCCCTGCCCCCCTCCCTCTCTCTCCCCCCTCCCTCTCTCTCTCTCCCGCCTCTCTCCCTCTCTCTCTCTCTCCCATCCCTTACTTACTTCCTCCATTCATTCCCTTCCTCCCTCCTTTTCTTCCTTCCTCCATCCCCTCCCTTCATTCTTTCATCCCTCCTCCTTTCATTTCCTTCATTCCTTCCTTCTTCCCTTGCTCACTCTCTCCCCCCTTCCCTCTCCCTACCCCCCTCCCTCTCTCTCCCCCTCCCTCTCTCTCTCCCCTCCCTCTCTTTCTCCCTTTCCCTCCCTCCCTCACTCCCTCTCTCCCATCCATTCCTTTCTTCCTTCCTCCATCCATTCCCTCCCTCCTTTTTCTTCCTTCCTTCCTCCATCCCCTCCCTTCATTCTTTCCCCCCTCCCCTTCTTTCATTCTTTCTTCCAAACCCTCCTTTCATTCCCTCCCTTCCTTCATTCCTTCCTTCCTCCTTCCCACCCCCTCCTCCATCCATTCCTTCCCTCCCTTTTCTTCCTTCCCTCCTTCCTCCATCAATTTCCTTCCTTCCTCCATCCATTCCCTCCTTCCCTTTTCTTCCTCCCTCCATCCCCTCCCTTCATTCTTTCCTTCCTTCCCTTCCTCCCTTTAGCTCTCCCTCCCTCCCCTTCTTTCCTTCCATCCTTCATTTCATCCCTCCTTTTTCTTCCTTCCTTCCTCCCTCCCCTTCCTTCCTCCATCCATTTTCTTCTTTCCTTCCTCCATTCCCTCCCTCCCATTTCTTCCTTACCTTCATTTCTTCCTCTATCCCCTCCTTTCATTTTTTCCTTCCCTTCCTCCTCATCCTTCAATCATTCCTTCCTTCTTTATCTATTCCCTCCCCTTCCTTTAATCCTTCCTTTCTTCCTTCCTCCCTCCCTTTATTCATTCTCTTCCTCTATCCCCTCCCTTCCTTCATTCTATCCTCCCCTCCCTTCCTTTATTCTTTCCTCCCTCCCCTCCTTTCATTTCCTTCTTCCCTCCCATCATTCCTTTCCTCCATTTCCTCCATCCATTTCCTTCCTTCCTCCATCCATTCCCTCCCTTCCTTTGTCTATCCATTCCCTTTTCTTCCTTCATTCCTTCCTTCCCTCCCCTTCCTTCATCCCTTCCTCCATCTATTCATTCCTTCATCCATTCCCTCCCTCACTCCCTCCATTTTCTTCCTTCCTTCCCTCCCCTTACTTCATTCCTTCCTCCATCCATTCCCTCCCTCCCTTTTCTTCCTTCCTCCATCCCCTCCCTTCATTCTCTCCTTCCTTTCCCTTCCTTCCTTCAACTCCTCCCTTCATTCTTTCCTCAATCCCCTCCTTTCATTTCCTTCCTCCATCCATTCCCTCCTTCCCTCCCCTTTCTTCCTCCCTCCATCTATTTTCTTCCTTCCTTCCCTTTCTGTCTTCCTTCCCTTTCTTCCTTCCCTCCCCTTTTTTCCTCCATCCATTCCCTGCCTCCCTAACTTCCTCCCTTCCCTCCTTTTCCTTCATTTCTTCCTCCATCAATTCTCTTTCCTTCCTTCCTCCATCCCCTCCCTTCATTCTTTCCTCCCACCCCTCCTTCCTTCCCTCCTCTTTCTTCATCCATTCCCTCTCTCCCTTTTTATTCCTTCCTTCCTTCCTCCCTCCCTCCCTCCCTCCCTCCCTTCCTTTCCTCCCTCCCTTTTCCTTCCTTCATTCCTTCCTCCATCCATTTTATTTCTTTCCTTCATTCCTTCCTTCCTCCATCCTTTCCCTCCCTCCCTTTTCTTCCTTCCCTTCCTTCCTCCATCCCCTCCCTTCATTCTTTCCTCCCACCCATCCTTCCTTTCCTCCCCTTCCTTCCTTATCCATTCCCTCCCTCCCTTTTCTTTCTTTCTTCCTTCCTTCCCTCCATCCATTCCCTTCCTTTCGATATAAGGGGGTACATGTTCTGTTTATTCATCCCAATCTAATGACAGCCCAACATATACTAGTGCTCCCTGTTCACTCCCTAATGACACTGTCCACTGCCCCCACAAAATCATTGTGAAAAAAATAATACAGAAATAAATTGTAAAAATGATTAAAAATTAGACAATAAAAATTAAAAAATTCTGACACCCACACCTTTGCTCCACTGACACCATCCACTGGCCACCCAAAAGCATTTTGAAAAAAAATTATAAAAATAATAAAACATTAATTTGTAAAAAAAAATCATAAAATCGTAAAAAAAAAATAAAATAATACTAATAAAAATGAAGAACTACTGACACCACCTACTGACACCATCCTACACATACTACCCACTGTCATACACTCAGCACTCCTCTCCCTGTACATACTACCCACTGTCATACCCTCCACACTGTACATTCCCTATTTAACATTACCTCATTCTACACTATATCTCATTCTGCACTACTATATCAGACACTATTTAACACACCCCTTTTAAGCCATGCCCAATTTTTAGTGCAATTTAAAACACACCCCTCCTCTCTCATCCCTTCCCTCTCTCTCACTCCTCCTCCCTCTCCCTCTCCCTCTCCCTCTCTCTCTCACACACACACGCTTCCTCTTTTTCACCCTCTCACTCCCCTCTCTCTTTCACTTCCCCCACATGGCAGCCATCTTTAAACCTGGAAGTGTTCAGTGGCTTCTATGGAAAGAAGCCAGGAACATTCATGCAGACTTTGCTGTAGTAAATATTTAAATGCCCCTTCAATGCAGCTGAGCTGCAATATGTAGGTAGGGTGTTGTGTGGGTGTGGCTTGCGTGTAGGCAGGGGAACAGGGGGCCCCATTATCTCTTACTGCCCAGGGGCCACATGAGTTGTCAGTCCGCGCCTGAATGTATCATATAGTCAGTGCTAGTGCTGAACCTGGCCAGGGTTCACTAGGTGTTCTGATGATCCTACCAGCAGTGGCGCTCCATGGAGCGAACAAATAGTCACAACCAGGGACTGCGGTGTCATCAACCATAGACACTTTAGTCTGTGGTCACATTAAAGTTCCATAGTGCATTATTATTATTATACAGGATTTATATAGTGCCAACAGTTTGCTCAGCGCTTTACAATATAACGGGAGACAATACAGTTCAATACAAGAGGGATAGGAGGGCCCTGCTCCTTGGAGCTTACAATCTAAGAGTGCATGTGTATACAGCCCTTTCACATGGATGCGCTTTTATGCAGCTTAAGGACATTTTACACAGATGCGCTTTTGATGCGTTCCCATTGACTTACAATGGAAGGGGTCTTTGTGGTGTGCTTTTAAAACACTGCAACAAAGATGGAGCATGCAGGATTTTATAAAAGCCCAGTGCACCTGCAGTGTGAATAATTACTCAGGATTTAATAGACAATAATTTTCATGTGCTTTTGTCACCCTGAAAAGGCATGGCAAAAAGCATAACAGTGGGAAAAGGGCCTAAAGCTTGGGTGCACAAAGCCTTATGCACACATTAACTCTGATAAGCTGTCTTTAGGTCTATTTACACATATGTGTTTTAATTCTTCAAATCATATTAATGTCTGTCAACACATGTACACAGGTTAGGCATTGGGTTAAATGGTGCTAGATATCATCTGTGCAATACGTTTTTCTTTTTATCGTTATAGAGCCCATTGATCACAATAACAGCATGGGAAAGAGTATGATTGCTGATATCACACATAAAAACACATGAAAGTGTGTATAGAAAGATGTGAAGCCTCAAATCCTTATTAATATATATTTATTTTTGAGGGAAGCAGTGTAAATACCAGAGGGAGAGAGAAGCAGCACAAGGGACCAGTCAGATGTAATGAGGTGCAAGGGGCATCATGCTGATAGAAGGAGAGAGCAGAGTGATAGAGAGATGAACTCAGCAGTATTTTGCTTCTCAATTCACTGTCCACTCACATGGCAGGGGTGGGATGGAGACCTGTAGGTGAAAGTAAAACTTCTGCAGAGAAAGTCCCCTCCCCTACTAGACGGAGCTCTGCTGAGGGGCAGAGCTGTGTAAATCTCAGCTGGATGGACAGAAATACAAATCTTTTGACAGGTGAAACAGCTCTCATATACTGTATGTATATATAGAGGTTTGCCTGGAGCTTAGCTTTAAATAATAATGGCATCAGAAAGCATCAATCTTGTTACTTCACAATAAATAAAAGGGGAAGTTCTGCTTTAAGCCTATGTCCCCCGCTCCCTATTAAGGATTGGCACCTTTGGGGAGCGGGTACCCGAATTTGACAGGTACCCACTTCCGCTGAGATTGCCTAGGCGATCGGAAACAGAAGTTGTCCTCCCCCCTCCCTCCCCATAGTCTTCTGGGACACGTGACAGGTCCCAGAAGACTACGGGGCCATTCACAAAGTGCAGCGCTTCTCAGGCATGCACATTGGGCACCCAGTTGTGAAGCTGCAAGCTATCACAGCCAGGGGCCGACACTGAAGATGCCGGCGCCTGACAGAGAAGATGGCCGGTGAAACCAGCGATGGTGAGGACACCGCTGGACAGAGGGACAGGTAAATGGCTGTATTTTAAAAGGCAGCAGCTACAGTTTTTGTAGCTGCTGACTTATATTTATTTTTTTTTTCAGGTGGAACTCCGCTTTAACTTCTTTGCATTTTCCAACGTGCAGAGAAAATTAAAGTGTTACTAAACCCACAACAGTAACATCAGTCTGTATATGCAGTAAAGCATGCTTGTTATACTCACTGTGGAACATAAAGGGTTAATCCTCTGCATTGTGTAAAAAGGCTGTTTGATCATGTCTTCTCTGCCCCTCCTCTTGTTGAAATGACCATCTGATACAGACAGAACCTGTAGCCCTTCTGCCCATGCTCAGTTTGGTGTGTATTGCTCGAGAGTTTTTTTTTTCTTGGGAGAGTGCATGTGATCAGCACAGGGCCAATCAGCACTGTCCAGACAGAGGTCAGGGGATTTCCATCCTCCTAGAGCAGAAATAAAACTCCTCCTACAAGCTTTACCTAGTGCTGGGCTGGATGCAAATAGAAGCCACAAGACTGCTATAACTGCTGATGAAAAAAGGTATTTAGCAGTTTATATTTACTAAAATAATTGCATTTCCATGTTCTGTGTACTGTGGGAGACCAGATATAGTGATTGCAGGGTCCTGGGTTTAGTAACACTTTAATATTTGCTCTGGCCAATGCAATTCTTATACTGCTATAATATTGCCAATGCTCTGCTTCCATATGGATTGAATTTGATGAGGATTATTCAAGCAAGCAATTAAAAATATGTATGAATATATGAAATCCTGGTGCACAACTTAGGATCCACTTATTGCAAAGTAAAGGGCAACCTACAGGTGATCCTTTTGTAAGCTATCAATCTTTGATTGGATATACCGCTGAAGTAGAAAAGGAAATGATAAGCAGAATATGCACAGACAATTTCAGAGAAAATGAGCTGATTTATCACCACATATGCAAAGATAACACTTGTCCATTCTCTAAATAGCATTCTGTCGCCACTGTCAGGCGTTCAAGAGGGCATACGGCAATCTTTTGCCTGAACAATTTTCAATGGGACTAATGCACCACAACCGCAAGCCAAGCGTTTGGCTCGCAATTGCGGCATGGTACCATAGACTTGAATGGCAAAATTTGACAGGTGGTTGTACTTGTCAACTCGACATGCTAGGTCTGCCGTTGCTGAAATGCAAAGCATTGCAATGCAAGTGAAGCTCACAAGTAATTTTTGTTTAGATTTATACGCTGGTGAATAAGTGGAACAATTTACTAGATGAAATCGAATTTGATGGACAGATGTCTGTTCATGAATCTGGACATGCAACTGTTGCCTGTGCTTTCCTGTCAGGGAATGATAGTAGGTGAGCATCTCCATGTATTTCATTGGAAATATTTGTGATGAGCAATCACCCCTACTTGTACCAAACACATTCATCTGTTCCCTGTAAATATTGGAAACTGAAGAGCGCAGTGTGTATATGCATGATCTATCATTACAGACCCACACTATATTCTTTACTTAATAACACCTATTTTCTTATCCTAGAACAGCAATGTTCCCATCACTTCCCCTGTAAAATCTACAAAATTGTTGCAGATGATTGCTGGAAAAATGTTTAGTAATTATTCCCATTACTGAAAGAGGAACAACCAAGGTCAATTTTTAAGCTGCTCAGTTGGATGTTCAAAGAGCTCATATTACTTAATTCATTGGAATTACTCAGCAAACACTCAGACATGAAATGTACATAACACCGGCGACTACACTCCTTGTATCTAGGCAGGAAATAAACTGTCAAGGTTTACCAGACAGAAAATCCATGAGCATTTAGCTGCAAGTAGCAGTGTGTAATGTTTTCTGTCGTCGTGGTAAATGTGCTGTACACCCGTCCTTCATGATTCACCAAATATTTTTACATTTTTTACATACGCATACTGTTTTTCCAACTGCCATTGGTATTCATCATTTACGTGCTGTTTTCTTCTGAGATGTCTCATCCTCCTTTCTAAACCTCCCAGTGGAAAAATCAATGTAAAATGCAGCTACTGGGCTCTCAGAAGAGTCTATACATGGCCGTATAGTTGCTTGCTATGTGATTTATTCAAACAATATTTATTATGATTGGGAGCCGTAGGTCATGCCTAGGAGAACTGATGAGTGCTCCTCAGCATCAAAAGAAATTCATGGCACACAATGTGGACAGTACAAATGGATAACAGGTTCTCACTGCATGGGAATGCAGGCCGCACTTTATCCCTCTTCCCCGAATACTTATACTTAATAAATTATGCTCAAATGATTACACACACACAACATTTCTTTTTTGGCATAAAATTTGGCCTCGGCACTTTTATTGGTAATTACACATAACATAACTTAAACTTGCAATATAATTTATTCAAACATCTTACACTTTATTATCAACCATCAATAAACTTGCTCAGTCTTTAAGGACTTGAGCTATACTGAAATAATTGTATAGAAAAGGTGACACAAACCACATAAATAGTGCCTTTTGACAAGGGAGGGAGGGTGGGGAGCCCCATGGCCAACTCTGACCAACTGCAAAATCTTCTGTCATGGAGTGCCTTTATATAATAAGCCCCACTATTCCAGAATGTTCCAAATGGCCATGTGGCTTTCCTGCCTTTTCCAATAGTCACGTGCCTACTCCCTTTCCGGCTTCTTTCCTATATGTATTTTTTAAAGGGCCCTAACCTAATTCATAGCTATTACTGAGGAAACGTTTTTTTTTAATTTAAATTAAATTTAGAGGGATGGCGGCCACATGCCCATGTTGTCGGGCTCATATATTAGAGCCCTCATTTTTCATGGGTGTGAAATGGGCCACAACATATTGCTTATTCTGAAACGGTCCTAATTGATAGTGTTTCTCCATTAGGGCTTTACAGAGAGAAGAACACACATATGAAATGTATTGAAGCCTGCCAGGTTTGTGAAGGATGCAAGCGCAGCCCAAGCATTGGCCACAGCACCTGAATGAGAAAGCCTGTTGATCTGATGTCTGTAGATGGGGGCTATAGATTGCATAGAGGGGTTGAGGAGAGCAGTTGGCATCAAAGTGTTTATAATTATAGTCATTCTTCAAAGCAGCATTCCAGTCAAATCCTAACTATACCTTAACCTGCTCCCACCCCCATTCTAAGTCTATTCTAACTACCCTGTAAAGGAAGGATGTCTATACCTACCTATTGTGAGGGTGCCCCGGTCTGTTCACATGATCCCTCCATCAGCCTTCTTCAATGAAAAGGAGAGAACACCAACAACAGCAGCAGAGCTTGGGCAACAATGTCATCCATAGGCTTACTATCTGTTGCCGGCTCTTCCTCCTCAACACTGGGGGCCGATCATGTGCTGGACTGGGGCGTCCTCAACAATGGTAAGTATACAAATAATTTCTTTTACAGGGTAGTTAGATTATGTTTAGATTGGGGGTGGCAGTAGATGTAGGTATAGTTAAGATTTGACTGTAATGCTACTTTAAATTTAAAACTGTTTAAGGTTCAGTAGGCACAGGATTCAGTTTGCATAAGGCTACATTCACACAGCCGCACATGGGCAGCCGCCAGAGAGAATCAGTAGATTCTTGCCATAGGTCCTAAATGCTGCATGTGCACACTGTGTGAGAATGGCAGCTGCTGTCAGCCACTGTGGCCAGATTGTTAACCTGTACAAAGCAATGGCCAGCTGTTCACATGCGTCAGTTCATCTGAGTAGTTACATGCTAGTGAAACCTCCATCCGACTCTAGATGCAAACCATGTGAGTCTAAGGACAGCATTTCAGCTGGGTCTTTTCCAGTTTGTATGCGGCCATAGCACAGACTGCAGTAAACTATTTGCCTGCATGAATGTAGCCTAAAAGCAGAATGCACAGCAAGCTGTTAAAAATAATTTGCAAAGCTTTCAGCAAGGATTGGGCAGCATGCAAGTTGTAAAACAGTACTGTTGGCTGTCACAAACTGCTGTCAGGCTTTAAGCAAATACCTGTGTGCATAATCGTAATTTGGTCCCCATAGTACCTGTATCAAGGAAAAGCTATTCTTTATATTAGATATTAATGCATTCTTAAATGATTGATGAATGAACACTATAAACTGCAAGTATCTGAGAAACAAAAAAAACGTGGCAATCACAAGTTTAATTATCTTTCAAAGCCCTTAATTAAAATAGTTCAATAATAAGTGCTGAGCAATCTTCCCTAAAATGCTATTGTATTTTGGGAAGGCTCGCTGTATCAAGTTAAGCATAATATGTACTTGGGTAGCGCCTGCCATTCTAGTACACAGCATGCTGCTGAGCACAAGCTGATATTTTGTACCGTTCCGAGATGCAATGAAGCACAATGCGCTGTTATTCTCCAAACAACCACCTGTCCAGCTGAGAGCAACAAGTAAGAGTTTATAGAGTTTAAAGGACACCATATAACTGCCCACACAATGAGGAATGTAGCTTGTTGCTTTATTAGAGCATGTTTGTATTTTTTAAGTGATAACAGCACTTTTGGAGCAAAAAGTTCTGCAATTTTAGGATTCCAATGTCAGTCCTCAGATCAGACTTACCCCTTCCTGAACATTAGGTGGGCAATGCTTCACATGCCAGTAAGCCAACATATATGCAATCCCATGCTGGCTCTCAGCCTTAGAGTATCATGGAGTTACTCTTTGATGACCTTTATTATTAATATACAGGACTTATATAGCCCGGACAGTTTGCTCAGCGCTTTACAATATAAAGGGAGACCGTACAGCAGCAATACAGTTCAATACAAGAGGGATTAGAGGGCCCTGCTCCTTGGAGCTTACAATCTAGGAGGGAGGGGATAGTGGTACAAGAGGTAATTAGCTGTGGGGGATGGAGTGGTCGGGGGAGTAGGGGATTCCAGTAGTTAGCCGGGGTCAGGGTAGGCTTGCATGAAGAGATGAGTTTCCAGAGTGCACCTAAAAGTGAGCAGGGAAGGCGATAGCCTGATAGCTTGAGGTAGGGAGTTCCAGAGGATGAATGAAGCCCGTGAGAAATCCTGGAGATGAGCATGGGAGGAGGAGACAAGGGAGCTAGAGTGTAGGAGGTCTTGCGAAGAGCAGACAGTACGGTTTGGGTGGTATTTAGAGACAAGGTCGGTGATGTAGTTAGGGGTAGTGTTATGAATGGCTTTATACATCAGTGTTAGTGTTTTGAATTTTATCCGCTGGGCAATTGGAAGCCAGTGGAGGGATTGGCAGAGAGGGGTGGCAGATACAGAGCGGTTAGTAAGGTGAATGAGTTTGGCAGCAGCATTCATGATGGACTGGAGTGGGGATAGCCTGCGATGAGGTAGGCCAGTGAGGAGGGAGTTACAATAGTCAAGGCGTGATATAATAAAGGAGTGAATTAGTTAATTAGTGGTTTACGGGGTTGGAACCGGCTATCTTGGAGATGTTGCGGAGGTGAAGTCTACATGAGTTTGTCAGTGATTGGACCTGGGGCTGAAAGGACAGATGGGAGTCTAGGATTACACCTAGTACCCTGGCGTGAGGGGTGGGATTGATGGTAGTGTTGTTGATCTTGATGGAGAAATCGGGGGGGGGGGGTGCAGGCTGGAGGGAATACTAGGAGCTCAGTTTTGGAAAGGTTGAGTTTGAGGAAGTGGAGTGACATCCAGTCCGATATTTCACTTAGTAGGCTGGTGATGCAATTGGAGACTGAAGGGGTGAGGTGAGGGGTAGAGAGATAGATTTGTGTGTCGTCAGCATAGAGATGGTAGTTGAAGCCGTGGGAGTTTATCAATTGGCCAAGGGAGGAGGTGTAGATGGAGAAGAGGAGGGGTCCGTTAGGTAAGGAATGCTTACATCTGTGAAGTCCATTAGAAGATTGTGTATGTGTAGCGCTGCCCCAATAATATCAAACATACAGTACAAAATGTCATCCATGTGCATCAAATATACAGTGCTCTTTATTAAAAAAAACCCCACAAAATAATTGCAGTGATGAAACCCACTCTTCATACAAAAATTTGTAAACAAGTCAGTGATAAATGAGATTATTCACTGGCAAAGTGCAGTCCATGTATCTAAGTCCATATCCTGCTTTTCTTTCTTATGCAACCGCAACCCCAGTGCTGTAAACGTAACTCTCCCTTTAAAGTGAACAAAACCACAAGGTGAACTCTCACCTTCAGATTAGACCACAAAGGTTTGAAAACGCTTTTTCCAGCAAGATCAGAGTCTCATATGCTGCTGCTTATCTTCCCGATCATCATTTCATTCGCCAGCAAATGATCTAAATGCTCAGAACCACATAATTCCGACAATAGTGTAGTAAGATCAGCAAAGATGTTTATTTAAGAAAACTCAATACACTCACATTTCACCAAAGGTGATTAGGTATGAATCATACAAGCAATATGGCAAGCCGGGATAAGATTCCTTCACCGGAGTCTGGCATCAGTCATCATCACCCAATGTCCCTGGAGGACACTGAATGATGAAACGCGTAGGGCAGGCTTGGATGTGACATCACCACACATGTCTGGGTTTGTGCTTCTTGGGAGATAGCGGCTGGAGACAACCCGGCTTTGATCACTATGCCTGTGTACTTGTGTTATTGGCGACACATGTAAATCTGAGTCCATTCATGGTTTTTTACATGGTAAAGACTTTAAATGGTTTTACACTATGGGAGCTCCTCTCTCCTTTCTTCCTCCCCTTTGTGACTTATTTAGCTAGAGTGAATATCTTTTCTGAGAGGTCTCAAGAGGAGGATTGTTGAAGCTGCAGATCATTACTCCCAGAGTGTCACACGCTATTAGCTGGTTTATAATATTACTAGCATGGAGCTCTGGTGAGTTTATTTGGTATATTTGGTGGTGGAAGAGCACAGATGGTGAACATTAAGAAGATACATGGATTAATTTATGTATATGGTGGACATTATTAGCCTCTATGTGGATGGTGGACATTACACATGGGAGACATTTTATTTTTTTTTTAAGATACTACACATCGTTGGATTATTATTTGAACTTTATATGAACTTGGAAGTTTGCACCTAACATGTGTCACTTTATCGTATATTTGTTTTTGTATGAGATATTTTTTGAGAACTCTTTTTGCACAATTTGCACATGGCACTTTGATATATGTATGTTTACAGTAATTTGATATGGTTGTTTAGTTTATAGGGAACAGGGTAACTCCCTATAAAGCTAAATACTATATATTCTTTTTGCACATTATTCACTTTCTCTCTCAGTAATAACGGTAATAGCCTGCCTTAAAGTGACACTAAATGATATCCTTATTCTCCAAAAACAATCCCTACCTATCCACTATATACAGTATCTCCCAGAATTGAGTACACCCCTCACATTTTTGTAAATATTTTATTATATATTTTCATGTGACAACACTGAAGAAATGACACTTTGCTACAATGTAAAGTAGTGAGTGTACAGCTTGTATAACAGGGTAAATTTGCTGTCCCCTCAAAATAACTCAACACACAGCCAGGGGTGGACTGACAACTCATGGGGCCCCCGGGCAATAGGGATCATAGGGCCCCTGTGTCCTTGCCCAAACTCAAAAAAGCCTATGAAAAAGGTACCAGGGGCATCTCATGGGGCCCCCTACTGACCCCAGGTTCTCGGGCAGTGCCTGAGTTTCCAAATAGTCAGTCCGCCCCTGCACACAGCTATTAATGTAATAACCCTGTAATTTATTTTTCATATGAAAAATAAGAACCTTTCATTCTTTTTAGTTGTAGTAATGTGCTCTGCTCTAAGCAGACTACAAAACTCAGAGTTCGTAGTCCATAGTTCATCTTGGGAGCCAACAAGAGACAGTGGATACATTCTTACATACATTTGGACCATGGAGAACAACGCAGTTACCCTCAAACAGGAGGTCAGATCACAACAACAAAAAAATGGAATCTGGAGATTTGGAGGAGACTGAGAGCAACAGAATGTTCTTTTGAGTTAAGAATACATACTTGAATAGATTTTTAAAACAAGAATTTAATATCACTTTAATCCAAAACTGCTGAAATTAGATCATAATTAAAGCAGTCAATCTGCACTAAATTATCATTACTGGGCAAAAGCAGGAACAATTTTGAAAATACAGAACCACACAGAGAATCCTTCCCATCTGTAGCTAAAATGAGAAGAAATATTTTTTCACTTTGAATTAAAATATGCTGAAAATGAGCATGGTGGTGTGGAGGATGTCAGTCTTCCAGGCTGGTGGTCCACAGAGCTGAAGCAATGCACAATGCTTGTTGTACGTCCAGTCACAAATACCCTTCATTCTGCTTTTCAACAGAATGCTCAAGAGGTTGAACGCACAGCTGAGAAAACAATGATAGAAGTATGATAAACTGTGAGAGTTCAGTATGCATTGCTGTTTAGTTGGTTTCAATAAAATGTCATTGTGAAAGCACAGTTCTCTGGAAATATAAAAAAATAATTAAACATGAAGGCTTGTTATCAAATGACAACTAGTCTGCACCTTTGATGAAGCACGCCCTGTACAAAGGCTGGAAGGACAATTACAAGGAACTTCCCTAAAACTCCACAAAAGTTCTGGTTGAATAGTGCCATCATGTGGCATATCCCTGAAATAGTGATGATTTCTTACCACTTTAAAGTGCTATGTTTTTCAGACTTGTCATTGAATTTGTCATTTAGGGGTATATTTATAAAGCAGACAATCTGACATTCACCAAAAATTCATTGTAGGTATATCTTCCTGGTGAAAAAGTGGCATCTACTGCTTCATAATTCACAGTTATGCCCCTCAGTGCTTATGTACTAAACATTCATCCAATGACTGTAAAAGGGAAAGTGTAATGGTTCCTTAGTTGGAATTTAACTGTATGCTCTGATATATATATCTATATATAGATATATATATCTATATATATATACAGTTGTGTTCAAAATAATAGCTGTGTTAAAAAAAGTGAATAAAGCTCAAAATCCTTCTAATAGCTTTTATTTCCATACACACAAATGCATTGGGAACACTACACATTCTATTCCAAATCAAAACATGAAGACAAATATATCAAATTTGTGTTGTTCCTCTAAAAAAAATTGAAGAAAAGTGAGTATGTTCAAAAAAATAGCAGTGTTTGTATTCTTCTTTACAAACTCAAACATTCACTATATAAACTGAAAAATGTTTGAAGATTTTGCTTTCCTTTGAATCACTTAACCACTTGCCTACCAGGCACTTATACCCCCTTATTTACCAGGCCAATTTTCAGCTTTCAGCGCTGCCGCACTTTGATTGACAATTGCGCGGTCATGCAACATTGTACCCATATGAAATTTTGATCATTTTTTTCTCACAAATAGAGCTTTCTTTTGGTGGTATTTAATCGCCACTGGGCGCTTTACTTTTTGCGCTATAAAAAAAAAAAATGCAAAAAAATTTGAAAAAAAAAAAAAAAGTTTCTTTGTTTCTATTATAACATTTTTCAAACAGGTATTTTTTCTCCTTCACTGATGTGCGTTGATGAGGCAGTACTGATGGGCACTGATAGGCAGCACTAAAGGGCACTGATAGGCAGTACTAATGAGGTGGCACGGATAGGCGGCACTGATAGACAGCACTAATGAGGTGTCACGGATAGGCGGCACTAATATGCAGCACTGATAGGCGGCACTGATAGGCGGCACTGATGATGGGTACTGATAGACGGCACTGACTGGCATCACTGCTGGGCACTGACTGGCACAACCCCTGGGCACTGACTGGTGGCACTGACTGGCAGCACTGCTGGGCTGCACTGGTGGGCAGCACTGGTGGGTGGGCACAGGTGGGTGGCACTGGTGGGCACAGGTGGGTGGGCACAGGTGGGTGGAACTGCTGGGCACAGGTAGGTGGCACGTCTGGGCACAGGTGTGTGACACTGCAGAGTGGCACAGGTGGGTGCACTGCTGGGCACAGGTGGGCGCGCAGGAGAACGCGTTCTGGGAGGACGTCATATGACGTCCACTCAGAACTGGCCGGCCGCAGTGAAGCCGTCATTCGGCTATCTGCGGTCGGCAGGTAGTTAATTAATATTTAGTTGTATAAGCACTGTTTCTGAGAACTGCTGTACATCTGTGTTGCATGGAGTCAACCAACTTCTGGCACCTGTGAACAGGTATTCCAGCCCAGGATGATTGGACTACATTCCACAGTTCTTCTCTATTTCTTGGTTTTGCCTCAGAAACTGCATTTTTGATGTCACCCCACAGGTTTTCTATTGGATTAAGATCCGGGGATTGGGCTGGCCACTCCATAATGTCAATCTTGTTGGTCTGGAACCAAGATGTTGCACGTTTACTGGTGTGTTTGGGGTCGTTGTCTTGTTGGAACACCCATTTCAAGGGCATTTCCTCTTCAGCATAAGGCAGCATGACCTCTTCAAGTATTCCAATGTATTCAAACTGATCCATGATCCCTGGTATGCGATAAATAGGCCCAACACCGTAGTATGAGAAACATCCCCATATCATGATGCTTGCGCAACCATGCTTCACTGTCTTCACAGTGTACTGTGACTTGAATTCAGTGTTTGGGGGTCGTCTGACAAACTGTCTCCGGCCACTAGACCCAAAAAGAACAATCTTACTTTCATCAGTCCACAAAATGTTGGGCCATTTCTCTTTAGGCCAGTCAATGTGTTCTTTGGCAAATTGTAACCTCTTCAGCACGTGTCTTTTTTTCAACAGTGGGACTTTGCGGGGGCTTCTTGCAGATAGCTTGGCTTCACATAGGCGTCTTCTAATTGTAACAGTACTCAAAGGTAACTTTAGACCTTTGATCTTCCTGGAGCTGATTGTTGGCTGAGTCCTTGCCATTTTGGCTATTCTTCTATCCATTCGAATGGTAGTTTTTTGCTTTCTTCCACGTCTTTCAGGTTTTTGTTGCCATTTTAAAGCATTTGCGATCATTTTAGCTGAGCAGTCTATCATTTTCTGCACTTCTTTATATGTTTTCCCCTCTCCAATCAACTTTTTAATCAAGGTACGCTGTTCTTCTGAACAATGTCTGGAACAACCCATTTTCCTCAGAATTCCAGAGAGAAATACACTGTAAAGAGCAATTACAACATTTGCTGCCTTCCTTCCTTAAATAAGGGCAATAATTGCCACCTGTTTTTCAAAGAATGAATGACCTCACTAATAGAACTCCACACTGCTATTATTTTGAACATGCCCCTTTCAATTAGTGATTCAATTACACAGAATCAGCAGCATGCATGTCATGACTGTTGTGTCTGTTGGATTTCTATTACTCTACTACACCTGCTAGTAAATTATTTGCCATGTAGAAATATCATTTCTACCAAAAACAGTGATTGATCAGGTTAGTGATGTCTGACTGCTATTATTTTCAACACAACTGTATATATATATATATATATATATATATATATATATTTTTTTTTTTTTTTTTTTTTACACAAAGTTGTCAATTAAATTATATATTGCTCACACATGCCATGGGTATATGTGGAATTACACCCCAAAATACATTCTGATACTTCTCCCAAGCATGGGGATACCACTTTTGAGAGACTTTTTGCCAGTCTAGCTGCGTACAGGACCCCTAAATCCAATAAGCACCATCAAGCTTTTAAAGGGCTTTATTTCCTCATTACACTTCCTGATTACCTATCACAGTTTCGGAGGCCCTGAAATGCCAGAATATTACAAACCCCCCCCCAAATGACCCCTTTTTGGAAAGTAGAAACCCCAAGGAATTTGATAAGAGGCATAGTGAGTATTTTGCAGATCTCATTTGTTTCCACAAGTTTTTGGAAAATGAAGAAAGAAAATAAAAACATATTTATTCTTTTCTTTTTCAAAACCTTGTGAGAAAAAAAATGAGATCTGAAAAATTCTCACCATCCCTCTTATTAACCACCTCCTGTCCGGCCATTGTATATAAACGGCCGGACAGTGGCAGTGCATGGGCGGGTGGCCGTTTATAAACGGCCACCCCGCACCCTGCTTGTGCGCGCTCCCTGGGAGCGTGCAGCACCGCGATCCGGACACAGTGGAACACCGATCATCGGGCGGGACCTCGGTACGAGGTCCCGATCATGTGATCACTGATTGGTCAATCGGTGATCACATGCAGAGTAGTAAGCAAGATGTCACTTGTGACATCATTGCTTACTACATGTGAAATCTGTGAATAATCACAGAGGTCACATGGTACAAGGCTATTCACAACAGCCTTGTACCATGTGACAAGCTGTGACCAATCACAGCTCACTCAGTAGTTCTCAATGGCTGCAAGAATGGAGCTAGAGAGAAGGAGAAATGATTGCTTTTACATCCTTTATGGGTGTAAAAGCAATCAGTGTAAAAAAAAAATCTTCATCACCCCCCGCAAGTAGTGGTGTCATCATGGTGACAGTATGTAAAAAAATAAATAAATAAATAAAACATAATATAAAAAAAAATTAAAAAACGTTTAAAAATTATAATTTTTAGTTATAAACTAATTTGGGTATTTTTTTTACTAAAAATATAACATAGTACATTTTGGCCAAGATTTATAATGAAATACTATTTGCAAAATTTTATAAGAAAAACACTTTTTTTCAAATTTTTTTTAATTTTTTCTTTTAATTTACATAGCAAAAAAAATAAAAATCCCACTGGTGAATAAATACCACCAAAATAAAGCTTTATCTGTCTAAAAAAAATGCTAAAAAATTCATATGGGTACAGTGTTGTATGACCGCGCAATTGTCATTCAAAGTGTGTTAGCGCTGAAAACTGAAAATTAGCATGGACAGAAAGGGGGTAAAAGTGTCCGGACTGGAAGTGGTTAAATGCCTTGGGGTGTCTAATTTCCTAAAAGGGGTAATTTGGGGGGGTTCTGCTATCCTGATATTTCAGGGCCTTCAAAACTGTGATAGGTAGGGAGGTAGTGATGAGGAAGTAACGCACCTTCAGGCTTTCAAAGTGGTCGTTGAATTTCAGGCTCCTGTATGTGGCTAGGCTCCAAAAAATTCTCACACATGTGGTATCCCCATACTCAACAGAAGTAGCAGAATGTATTTTGGGGTGTAATTCCACATATACCCATGGCATGTGCGAGCATATATCATATAAGTGACAACTTTGTGGACCATAGGGTTTGTACATGGATAGAAAACTGGTTATAGGGGCGCATCCAAAGGGTGGTGACTTATAGCGTGTAATCAGACTGGTCTGGAGTGGAAAGTGGGGTACTCCAGGCCTCTCCTGGGACCAATTCTTTTAAATTTTTTCATAATTGATATAGAAGTTAGTATAAATAGCTCAACCTGTGTTTGCTGATGATACAAAGTTAAGCATGGCAATAACTTCACAGCAGGATATAGAAAATTCACAAAAAAAATGAAAGGAGTGGGCAAATACATGACAAACGAGGTTTGAAAAATGTAAAGTAATGTACTTAGAGGCAAAAAATATGAATGCAAGTTACAAGCTAGGGGGAACCTCTGGAGGAATCCAGGATGGAAAAGGATCTGGGGGTCCTAGTAGATGATAGGCTCAACAATGGCTTGCACTGCCAAGCAACAGCAAACAAAGCTAGCAGAATATTATCATATATAAAAAGGGGTATTTACTACAGAGATAAAATTATAATCCTGACGCTTTATAAAACTCTGGTCCAGCCACATCTGGAGTATGCCGTTCAGTTCTGGTCACCAGTCCTCAGGAAGGTTGTGCTTGAGCTGGAAAGAATCCAGAGAAGGGCGACAAAGTTAATAAGGAGGCTGGAGGACCTTAGTTACGCTTGAGAGGAGGTATACAAATACCTCAGTGGTGATTCTAGCATAGGGAATAAACTATTCAGTCTTAGGGAGTATAAGAAGACATGGGGCCACACAATAAAACTAGAGGAGAAGCAGTTTAACCTCAAACCGCATAGGGTTTTTTTTTTTATCACTGACAGAGCGGTAAGGATGTGAAACGTCCTTCCACAATCGGTGGTGTCAATGGGAAGTATTGTTAGTTTAGCAGCTTCCCAACCGCCCAATAGCAGATTTTCTACTACAGGGCGGCACGGGTATGCAAAATCACATATATATATATATATATATATATATATATATATTAATGTAAATGGTATAAAGTGAGCGCTCCTAAGTAAGCAGCTATGGCACTAAAGGTAATCACAGTATACCCACAAAAAACAGATAAAAACAGAGTGCAGCGCTGAAAAATAAATGCAAACGAGAATAGTCCGTAATAATAGAATGGATGTAGAAATTAACGAATCCCAAGGAATAGCTGATAAAGCCAGGAGACAATGGAAAGAGTGCGCACTCACCGGACGCGCATGGAAAATGCGCATATAATAAATATCTCCTGGAATCCTTATGGAAAATGAAGAGAGTAAGCTCCAACTCTGTAAATCATTCAGCCTGGAGATGTATGAGAGAAGTCCGGAGATCCCCTTAAAGGATGGTATGGTAATCAGCCAGGATCCAAAGCTCCGTCCCTCCGGTGGTAGTAAGAGCACACTACAGGAATCCTGCAAATTGATTTAGCTCCCAAACAGGAACCAAAAAACAGGTGCCCATAGTGTAGTATTTCAAACCAGTTTTAATAGATAAAAATCAAGGTAAAATAACAGGGTAGTAGGCTGTGTACAATGAATGGTTTACAGCAGAGTACGCAGCAAAAGGTACTGACCCTAAGTTAAAATGGCCGCTGGGCTATCTCGTGGCTCCGGGCGGGAGATGACGTCATGCTCTGTCGGTTCCTCCTAAGGCCTTTCGTGCCCAAGCACATCATCAGAGGGGATACCAACCAGAGCATGACAGATGTCCATCTAATTTGTACTGAATAGCGGCGCTCGCGCATGCGCAGTACGGCGCCGCCATTTTGCCGAAGTTCATGGAGTGCGCATGCGCGGCTCCATAGAGGCCATTTTGCCGTAGGTAAAATCATATGCAGTTCCTGATAAACAAAAACGGTTGCTACCAACGTACAGTGGTGCAACCAGAAGATTTTACCCTTACCCCAGGAAATTAGATAAGGTTAAACACTGGTGCTATATATAATATAATAGATGGGTTAGATGAAAACCCATAAAGTGCAATTATACTACCAAATGAAGATCAGCATTATTATACTCTGCATTACGGCAAAAGGGACACAAGGGGGTGCCAAATACCCAAAGGGATAGAACACTGTTTAAATATATATACATTGCAGATCACAATAACAACCTATTAAATAGTTGTAAAAATCAATACATGATTAATTCATCATCATATTAATAATAAAAACAAAATACCAGAATATACAGGACCCAAAGAATCATCATAAGGCTCAACATTAAAATTTATAAAATATAAAAGAAAAATAGGAAAAAATACCAGGAATCCAGTAGTATCCAAATGACCTTGTATGGCGAAGAATGTATAAATACATAATATATTGTCAATCAGTTATTTGCAATGAAGCAGTTGACATCAATTTCAATATTGTGTCCTAATGGGTATAAAGTACCCAGTTCATATACCCACTTAGTTTCTGCTTGTGAGACTGCGCGTGTTTTGTTCATGCCTCTCCAATGTGGGGTAAATGATATCGATAGCCGTGAACTTAAGCGAGGTAGGATCTTGATTATGACAAATCCTATAATGATTTGATAGGGCATGATCCTTGTATCCTTTCTTAATATTGGATACATGCTCGCGTAAACGATCACGTAATCTTCTAGTGGTACGACCCACGTACTGTTTTAAACAGGGACATTGAAGTAAATACACAACGTACCTGCTATTGCAAGAAATAAAGTGTCTTATAGTATATGTTTTACCGATAACATGTGAATTAAATATATTTACCCTGCGTTTTCTGGTGTTATCACATTTACATATAACACCTATTGCATGGGTGAAAACCTAATAAATCAGCAAATAGTTTAATATCTTTAGGAGGGTCAACTACATTCGGTGCCAGACTGTGTCTCATAGAGGTCGCTCTCCTAAAAACAATCTCTGGTTTATCAGGCAGAATATTACCCAGAATAGGATCAGTTTTCAAGATATCCCAGTTCTTTTTTATTAATCTACTAATAGATCTATGTTGTACTGAAAATGTTGTAATAAATGGGCAAACTTTAGCTTGTATAGGTCTAGTACTGTTCTGTAGCATTACACTTCTATCAGTGTTGGCTACATTATTGAGGGTATCTGCCAGAGTGTTCTTATCGTATCCCTTTTCAAGGAATCGATTTTTCAGGATCTGAGCTTGGGAATGATATACCTCTAGATCTGTACAATTTCTCCTAATCCTCATGAATTGACTCTTGGGTATATTCGCCAACCAGTTAGGATGGTGACAACTGTTGGTAGGGATATAGCTGTTACGATCCGTATTCTTAAAGAAAGATTTGGTTATAATTCTTCCGTCCATGTTCATGAGTGTTAAATCTAGAAAATTGATCTCTTGCTTACTATAAGTGTATGTAAGGTGAATATTTAATTTGTTATTGTTCAAGGTGCCAAAAAAGTTAGTTAAAGATTCCTCATTACCATTCCACACCAACACGATGTCATCTATATATCTTTTATAAATAGTTAGTTCCGGCCAATCTCTAGCATATATCAAATCTTCCTCCCACCTTGACATAAACAAGTTTGCGAGACTGGGGGCAAACTTTGCCCCCATGGCAACTCCCTTAATCTGCAGGTAATAGGTCTTATTAAACCAGAAGTAATTTTTCATCATGGCAAAATCCAGCAAACGTAAAATAAAATCCTTCTGTATAGTTGGTAGGGAACTATGGTGTGTTAAATAAAAATCAGCGGCCTCCATTCCATCACAATGATTAATATTAGTATACAATGAGGTTACATCCGCTGTCACTAGAAATGTGTCTGGGGAGATAGTGACATTATTCACAAGATTTAATACTTGCTTAGTATCCTTTAAATAAGACGGTGTCTGTATGACCAAAGGTTGCAAGAAGAAATCGATATATTCTCCAATTTTTGAGCACAAAGACCCGATTCCACTAATTATAGGACGACCTGGCGGTTTAATAGGGTCTTTGTGGATTTTAGGCAATATGTATAAAATAGGTAGTTTAGGGGCAGCGGGAATCAAAAAAGCCTTCTCTTTCTTATTTAATATGTGGTTATCATACCCATAATTAATAATGTCCTTAAGAGACCGTTTATAGTTGGTAAGGGGGTCTTTTGCTAATGGGACATATGTAGTCCGGTCTTTCAAAATATTTTCGACTTCTGCTATATAGTCAATTTTATTGAGTATCACTACCCCTCCCCCTTTGTCTGACGGTCTTATTACCAAGTCTTTCTTTTCAAGAAGTGATCTGATGGTTTTATAATCTCCTGATCCATCAAAAGGCCGTTTAACGGATAAATCACCCAATTCTTTAAGGACTTTATCTTTAAATATATTAACATGAGAGTTAGTTTGTGGAGGGGGGTTGAAAGTGGAAGCATTACGTAAGTTGGAATGTATAAAGTTATCGTAGGTTGTAATGTTATTATGAGGACGGTTAGCAAAAAACCTTTTTAAAGATAGTTGCCTGGCGAACTTATGTATATCCATGTATACTTGGAATTTATTCAGTTTACAGGGGGGGGCATATTTAAGCCCTTTATCAAGCAACTTAAGTTCATCATTTGTAAGTTCTTTATTACTGAGGTTAAATAACCCTTTACCCACTACATCTTTCTTTTCTTGTTTGTGTCTATTAATCCTCCTCCCTCCCCTTTTTCCTCTGTAGTGTTTCTTCGCTTTCGTGTATTGCCATTCCCTAAAAAAGGTTGTCGTGGATTGTTAAAATTGGAATTCTGAGGATTCATGTTTCTATTGGGAGTCATAGGGGGTGCCTGGTAGCCATAAGATTGATTAGGAGGTGCCTGATAACCATAAGATTGATTATTCCTTCTTGGACCTTGCCAGTATTGTCCATTATGAGATGGTTGTGTCTTCCTATTATTATGTTGACGTGGAGGATAGTAAGAGTAGTCATATTGGCGTGAAGGGGGATAATGAGAAGAATTATCATGTTGGCGTGGAGATGGATAATAAGAATTGTCCCCATTACGCCTCTGAAAATTATCGTGTCGCTGAAAACCATTTTTCTTAGGGGTATAAGTGTGCATATATGTCGGTGTCTCCATGGTAGGGTGCCAGCGAGAACCAATGTTATCATCATATGGTTTATAAAGAGGTTCAAACCTATTATAAGTCTTAATATTGTAATGTTGAGTCTTTTGATTACCAGTATGATATGTAGGTCGAGATACAGGACCTGAAGTGTTCGGTATGGGGTTAATAGGTGGTACCGATTGACTTTCCTTATTTTGCCAATTAAATACAACATGTTCAGAATAGTCTTTATGGTCCCTCTGGTATTTTTTCCTTTTCTTAACCTTCTGTTCTTTTTCTACTCCTTCTAGATGTGTTTTTAATCTGTCTGATTCTATTTTATAATTCTCATTATCTTTATATGGCATGAGTTTTTCTCGGACTAAATTAATTTCCTTATCAAGATTTATTAATTTTTTCTTTTTCCTTAAAATGAGAAATATATATATATATATACTGTGAGGGACCACCGAGCGGCACCCCTAGCACTCCACTGGTCAGGCGTGCCCAGAGCGCGGAGTCTAAGCCCCAGGGTACTTGTTCACCAGGGCCCCTGATGGTGGGGATGGACTTGTAGTACCCCGAGACCAGGTCGCCACTACTGAGTACACCTGTCAGTGGTAGGGGTGTTCGCCAGGGGCTCCAACCAGGGAGAGCCAGATGTGAGGAGGTCGGGTGACCCCGATGGGATGGATGGATGGATGGCTGAGCAAGTGCGAAGTCAGATAGGCCGAGTTGGTAACGTAGAGGACGGTAAGGTACAAGGGAGCAGGCAGAGAATCGTCGGGTCACACGCCAGGTCAGCAACAGGAGGTCAGATCTAATGAGGGGCATCCAGGGAGAGAGGTCAGGCAAAGCAAGGGTCTGGGCAGGAGAAATCAGCAGGTCAAGAACAATCCGGGTCAATAAACTTACAAGGCACAGGTACAGAATCACAGGAAGCAGGTAAGACCAGAAGGCAACGAAATGACAGCTCAGGGACATTTAAATATCCCGCCCTGCGCTGCCATTGGTGCTCAGCGGGCGGCCGCGGCTTCTACTGCGCATGCGCGAACTCGAACGCCGCGGCCGGCCCGGACCTAGTGCCCGTGTACAGGGCGGAGCAGTGCGCCTGCGCCGGGACCATCGTAGCAGGGATCGAGGGGATCCCTGACATATACACATGATTTTGCATTCTCACGCCGCCATTCGTGGCCACAGCTGTCAATCACTGCGTCCCGGCTGGTGATCAGGACGTTAGTATAAGGTATGGCAGTGATTATGCCACCTATTTGGTTTATAGCATTGGGACAGGCAACAAGGGCTGGCTGCATTATTTATTATGACTGGACTGGGGCAGTGATCAGGGACACTGGGGCAGGCTGGCACTGCAGTGTTAATGTATATGCAGCATGACAGGCTGCAGCATCGGTTCTCCCTGCTTTCACAGTCAAAGCAGAGAGAACTAATGCTAAGTTTCAGTTTTTATTGTTTACTATGCGATTGCTGTGATTGGACACAGCAGTCACATGGTAAAACTCCATGTAATCGCCCAGACACAGTTGTAATGTAATCCACTGTCTCTGGGCGACATACAGATCGCTGAGCTCCCGGGTGAGCGTTTGCTCGCATCAGCACAGCTTCCTGTCTGTTGTCTAGACTATGGGTGGACAGGAGGCGGTTAAATACTGCATGCCTGGACCACTACTTAATTACCGCATGCATTTATTTCCTTTTATGAATTGAGTTTAACACTTTTTCATGCGGTATTTACCAATTGTTTTGCAGTAAATACTGCAAAACAGCATGGTGAATTGACAGTTTCAGGATTGCATGCGGTATTGAGAAAATGGACACCTCAATAACGCATGCAATTTGCTTTTGTGAATGGAGCCCCATATTCCTTAGGCTGTAAGGAACTGGAACACTTCACCCTTGCCTGAGACACTTGTGTCTGTTGTGATAACTTTCCAGTCATAGGGAGGTTCTTGAATGAAATTGGGCAAATTATACTGCCTATAAGGAGGCTAACATTAGGCCCAGAACTCTTATTAGGAATCTCATTGTAGGAGGTCTCTTGGATCTCAGTTCTCAAGCATGTGCTCTTAGAGAAAGAAATGTCATTTGCTTTGGATGTGTCCAGGGCCAGATCCAAATATTTCAGGCAAAGGGAAGGCTGGAGGAGAGCAGATTTGTTGTAACAGATTACCCAGCATCTGAATTGTTTTGTGGACATTTCATAATACCTGGAAGGGAAAGGAGTTGTTCAGAAGGTCTAGATAGCCTGTTACGTGGATGCCCTGATTTCTGAGAAGGACAAGCAGAGGATAGGCTGAAGGGCAGTGAAACAAACTGGAAGTATTAGCCATTGAAATGTGCATGAACAGCTGATGGTGTGGGTTAATAGACATATTGGAAGTCTAAGGATGCCATGCATTTCCCTAGTCTCAGGCACTTTCTAACCTTGCAGATTCCATGCAGAATTTTGGAACTTGAAGGAAGCTGAGGGATTTTATCTCAAGAATAGGATGAATACGCTAGTTGGGTTTTAGTGCAGTGAACAGATTTGAGAAGAACCCTTTGAACTGGTTTTGTGACAGTACTGGCACAATGATTGCCTGGTTCCGGGCATGCTGCAATTCATTCTTTGAGTAGTTTCTGGTTGATTTGAAAGCAGGTGGTAGAGTTTTGAGCTCTATTTTTCACCCTTTTGAAACCACTGATTGAACCCATATGTCTGTGACATCTGGGACCCAGAGGGAGGCAAACTGTAAGACTTAGGAGTGAGGGTGCCCCTTCATTGTGAAGAGGGCTTTGGGAGGTTTGATGGCCTTTGTGGGTCATGCTTTCCATTGAAAGGAAAGGCTGAACGTACATTTTGAAGTTGAAGCCTGGTTAGAGTGGATAGGTGCACTGCATTTGGAGGATGTTTTTGAGGTCTTCCGCTGTGAAAGTAGAACCTTCCCACCTGTGACCTCTTTGATGAACTGGTAAAGTTCCTCACCAAATGGACATCTTCCTTTGGAAAGCATACGTGGAAGGTGCTTCTTGCAGGCAGCTTCAGTGATCCAAGCTTTCAGCCATAAGATTCTGTACATGCGAAATGGAGCCCTTCTGGAACTGAGTTGCATGACATTTTTGGGGGCATTCACACAAAAAAGCAGATCAGACGGCAGGGTCATGTTTGTTGCTCATTTCTAATTTCCAGGTAGCTCCAAATGTGACATACTGAAATCGCAGCAAGAGCTGATTGCAGGGCTGGGCCTACAAAAGCAAAAACTTTTAAGAGCATCTCAAATTTCCTACGTGCATAATTTTTGAAAGAAGGAATATCTTCAATACATACAGCAAGTAACCTTTTTAGGACAGACAAGGCAGATTAACTACAGTACTAGCCCAATTCTTTGAAAACACTTTTTCTACTGGATAGTTTAGCAAAGATTTGGGGTAGAAAAAAAACCCTTCCTAAATTGACTGCACATTATGTTTATGAACAGAGAATGTTTTTGCAGATTTTGAAGGTCCCTTTGCACCCAAATGGGCATGATAAGCTAGAGGAGAGTCAGGCTGCACAATGCCAAGGCTTTTGTCGACAGAGGCAGTGCGCTTTTCAAGGTTAGCAAGCATGTTGCAAGCTTCCTCTTCAATATGGTGACAGTCCGAGGAAGTAAACTCTTCCACTATTGCCTGAATATCCTTTTTGTTTCCCTTTTATCTGTGTTCTCTAGAACCAGCATATTAGGTTCCAATTCAGGTTGGAAAACAAAATAGAAGAGGCATGGCCTATTTAAACCCTGGGCGAAGATGACCATTAGAGCCGGATCTTGCTTCAATACAAGGGACATATCACTCTTAAATTGAGCGATGTGTGGCTTTTGAAATTAATGTCCTCCTGCAATTTTGCATTGGTTCCCCTTTCATCTAGACTCCTCCATAGCTACAAGTGAGGGTATTCCCCTGTGGGATACACATAGAATACAGTATGGAGTATAGGGGGTGTCTGGAAGGAGTATGCAGTAACCCAGGCACAGCTGGGCAGGGCTCCGCCCACATTGCCACTTCATTTAGTCTTCTGTGAATGGACTACAGGTCCCGACAGCCTTAGCGGATGCCAGCTTGTAGTCCTCAATGAACTACCGCTCTGGAGTGCTGTGGTAGTTTCATTGATTCTTCCTGTCAGTATTGGCTTGCTCGTACGGGATGTACAAGCAACCAGATATATTGACAGTCAGCAGGAGACCTGCATGGCATCAGTGATCTGCTGATTGTGGTGCAATGCTTTAGAGGCTCCTAAAACAACAAAAACCCTGCAAAAGATGTGAATTTATTATTTTGTGTAAAAGGTGAACTTATCCTTTAAAAGGGTTCTAGGCAGAAGTGTTTTGGCTGATGAGGTGTTACATCACAACATCCAAACTTTATATCCAACAGTTTAGTATAGCAGGCGCCCTTCCTCATACATACGTATCTATTCACATTTAGATAATGCAACACACATTAGATTTTTATAATTTATTTACTAATAAAATTTTGTACACATGCCGTCTAAAACCAGTATGAAAGATTTCACAATCCTTTAAAGTGATACTAAAGGCTTTTTTTTTTCCCTTTTAAACAAATATGCTACACTTACCTGCACTCTGCAGTGGTTTTGTAGGGGTCCGCCCCGATCCTCCTCTTCTCGGGTCCCCTGCCGTCACTCCTGGCCCGTTCTTCCTGCTAAGCCCAGGCTTGATTTGGGGGAACCAAAGCAGGCTCGCTCCCAAGCTGCACCTCTACGTGTCCATTCGTACACACGGCTCGACCTCGTTGCCTCTCTCATTGGCTGTGATTAACAGCAGCGAGAGCCAATGAGGAGCAAGAGTCCACAGAGAGCCGAGGTTATTGTGCACAGCACTGGATCGCGAAGGGGCTCAGGCAACTATTAGGGGGACTTAGGAGGCTGCTGCACAGGTGGTTTTTACCTTCATGTATAAAAAGCACGAAGGTAAAAAACCTTTACAACTACTGAACTTTAAATAATCAAATATATGTCTGCAACCAGCTCATATAAAAGCACTTTACCTGAGGAAATGTGACCTAGATGCAGAGAACTGTGCTTTAGTCAAACAGTCCACTTGTTGCAAGTCTAAAATAGAGATAGAATCAGATCCAGAGACTGGTGTTAGAGCTGGCTCTTGCTTCAGTACAAGGGAAGCATCACTCTGAAATTGAGTGTTGTGTGGCCATTGGCAGAGTGTGTTCGCCTGCAATTTTGCATTGGTTCACTTTCTTCTAGTCTCCACCATAGCTACAAGTGAGGGTATTCCCGTGGGATACACATAGAATACAGTATGGAGTATAGGGGTTGTCTGGAAGGAGTATGCAGTAACCCAGGCGCAGCTGGGCAGGGCTCCACCCACATTGCCACTTCATTTAGTCTTCTGTGAATGAATAGACTACAGGTCCCGACAGCCTTAGCGGATGCCAGCTTGTAGTCCTCAATGAACTACCGCTCTGGAGTGCTGTGGTAGTTAAAGTGAGGGTATTTCCCTGTGGCATACACACGGAATAAGGTGCAGAGTATAGGCTAAGTGTGTCTGGAAGGAATATGCTGTAACCCAGGTGTAGACTGTCCTGCAGCAAGTCCTTGTGATGAAAGGGCAGGTAGAGTCCCCGAGTACCTTAAAAGGGTTTTAGGCAGAAGTACTGTGATGCAACACTCCATCTCTAGCGACCCCCCTCTGAGGACACGCTTGAGCACGATACGCCTCAGGAGGAGCCACGTCACGCCACCAGAGCAACGTGGAGCTCCGGCGGCCATCTTACTACACCAGACGGTCAGTCCTTACAGATCACTGTCTGCAACTAATCATTATGTGTTTTTACCTTGATGCATCACAATAAAGCTTCTTACAAATTACTACACTATGGAAGTATCCTTATCAGCCCCTGGGGGAGTACTTTAGTCCACAGACACGGTCCCTAGACGGATTACTGCTACATAGTGGAACCAGCTCACCCAGAGGGATACCACCTACCAGGAGCACATAGGGGGACCCCTAGTGGAAGAGGACCACCAGCTTCATACCAAACAGAGGAAGGACCACCCACTATCAGATGACATCTTGATTTTTTAATACACAAAAGCACATTTAATATGCAAGTCCGGTGAGTGCCCATTGCCTTATCACTACCACACGGATACCGGACTCCTATGTCACCTGAGCACTTTAATCTTTATATTAATTTCCTGGACTATTTCTTCGTTTTTGAACTTATATTTATGTATTTATTTATATAGGATCAACCTTCATTCCAATACATATATTTGTTTTTAATACCGAGCGCTGCACTTTATATAAACATTCCATCTCTGGTTGAGTTTTAACACCAAGTTTGAAAAGTTTGCACTGCAAGATGAATATATTCCAAAGACAGCCCCATTTTTAGTGTCAGCGATACAGGGTGACTGTCTTACCTGTCCACAATGCCAGTGTACATTCGAGTACAGGCTCCGCTTGTCACAGTGGGCATACGTCAAAGGGCTCTTTAGAGACTGGGTTCCATAGCAATGGACCAGTCCTGGACCTGTATAGCACCCTGCAGCTGATTCATCACATTGCACCAAGTGCAAAGGTGAGTGACCAAATAGAATCTGGTACCCAAAGCAACAATACAGTTGCACTGCTTCTATGTTGGCATTCAAAGATAGTAAAGGAGTTGAAGTATTTGAAGATGAAATAATAAAACTAGCTAAGCTAAGGGTGATTATTTGAAGGAGAAAAGATTCAACACCTTCAGACACTAGCAAATAATAAAAAAAAAAACCCCACAAACTATGAGCGGAGAACTTTTATAGCCAATGTCCAATCACCTGAAGATATATGCCATGTGGTGTATGAATATTCTGCCTGTGTCCTTACTGTACGATTAAAATATTTATAAATGGTTGAGATTCTACTGTAAACAACTTTGGAAGTATAATGCATACCATTACAAAACAACTAATCTCTGAATGCTGCATGAATTATAGTGCATGTGGACTGCGCCAAGCTCAACTGCAGGTTTTGGTCACAACCACCTAAGGAAGCATGTGTAAGCAACTCTATTTCACTGTTGTAGCATGGTGACAAAATCATCACAGACCACATAAACAATTTACTTTATAGTACACAGTTTATAAAAGTAACCTTGTGGCCTCTGGCCCCAACGCAAGTTTAGAAGGGGCCTGCCATCCCTACACTTCCCCATCTCCCTCATACATACATATCTATTTACATTTAAATAATGCGGCACACGTTAGATTTTTCTAATTTATTTCCTAATAAAATTAATTTTGTACACATGCAGACTAAAACCAGTATGAAAGATTTCACAATTCTTTAAATAATCCTTAAATATAACAGTGTCTGCAACCAGTTCATATAAAAATACGACATTTTACAGCAATTCAGCAACAGAAGCTGTTTTAATACATAAATCTAGATCAAAGTCATCAGACCATGATTTCGTAAGAAATATACTGTCAAGGTATAATGTGCAAAAAGTACAGATTGAAAGAAAACCAAAACAGCCTGTTAAATGTCTTTTTAATGTAATTTATTAGAAAATCACAATGACAAGAGTCCTTATCCAGCAAATTATTTCTATTTGCTTCATAGGTGATGGAGAGTTCAGCGTCTGTGTCTGCTGTGTCCAGAATGACCACTGCTATGATGTTTGCTTTTATGTGACCTTTCAAAAGAGCGTGATCGTTCCCGTCTATCCCTGTGATGATGGCTGTGGTCATGTCTGTGCTTCTTTGCAGGATCCCCATGTTCCCTGGATTTGCCTGGGGTAGGGGAATGTGATTTTTTCCGTTTATGTCCATGTCTGTTTGAACCCCTCAGATCATCCCCACGATGCTTGGATTTGAGGTGTGGTGACCCATGATTGTGATGTCTGCGTGGGCTATCACTGTGGCTTCGAGAACGGCTTCTTGACCTTGAGCTGTAGGTTCCGGATCGACTCCGTCGGTTGTTGTAGCTTGATGAAAAGAAAACCCATTTAGTGGCGTCTGATCTATCAACATTGAACCCTGCATTACCATAAAACAGGCATGTCAAACTCATGTTTTTGGGCTGCTTATGGCCCCCCCCCTTCACTCTGCTCCTTTGTGAGCCTCATTGATTGAAGAATTTGAACTGTGACTCCAACTGAAAAGGTTACACGTCCTTACATAATTTTTAGGTTTCATTTACCCTCTCAGAAATAAGTATTGCAAACATTACAGTAAAAAAAAATAAATAATAATAATATACATCCTAGGTCCTACATGAGGACCTAAGTGGGACAAAATGCATGTAAACATTTGTGCCAATGTTTACATGTGTCCAGTGTACATGGAGGATCCTGCTGGACGATACCGCTAACTAGAAAATAATGTGAAGCCAGCATAGAATCTGAAGGCATACAGTGTAATCAAGCAGGCTCCACCCACTAAGACACTGTTTACACCTCCCCCATGAATGAGTCATTATGTTGCATGGACATACACTGTAAGAGATTAAATAAGTACATAGGATGTTGCTAAAAAAACACAAACAAAAAAAAAACAAAAAAAAAAAAAAAAACTTTTGCTAAACACCAAAAGCATTTTGATGCTCATTCAAGTAAGGCCTCATACATGGAAACCATAAGAGCTTTGGCTGTACTTCTTTTAACTATGCCTTGTTGATCGGCACCGCTGTGTCACAGAAGTCACCTGCCATCTACACTAGATGTGCTAAGAAGAGTCAGTACAGGAATCACTGCTTGTAGGCAGTAAGGTACCATGGGATACACAATCCTTACAAATTGAAAATAAACAGCAGAGGACAAGTTGCAAAGCATGCTGGAAATCCAAGAAGTTGTGGGAAAAGATGGCCAGCAGACAGGCTGAACTCACAACACAACAAATCTATTGTTTGTATTGCTATTACAATGCCAGAGTAATAAAATGAAAGTATATGCTGTGACTATAGATTTCCTTTAAAGAGAAACTTTACCCTCGCAATCAACAATAACTTCTTAACCCTTATGTAGGCCATGCATAGGTTGAATTCTGAACAAATTTATTTTGGGAAAATTAGAAATTTTGTGCATTTTGTAATTCGAAGGTGCGACCAATGATTTCAAAATGTAACCAACCAAGCCTTCAATTGCACTTCATGTTGCTACAGAAAAGAATTTTCGTGGCTAGGAATCTTCTTTTCTTTGCAGGTCACAGCTCATGCTCATTTCTTTTTCAGTTATATTTCTCGCATGATTCTCCCATCATCGATTAGACAATCATTCGTTTTCCAAAAAATTTCCAACATGCAGATCACTCGAATTTGATGGCCGCACGAAAATTTGCTGATGCTGCAGCCCACTAATGGTGTGAAATGTGAAGAAAAAAAAATATGTAGTTACGATTTTCGAAAGAAAATTAGTTCACAATGTGACCCATGTATGGCCTACATTCGTTTTTTGGCCTAGACCAAAATGAGGTCATACATGCCAGGAGTTTTCAATGGCTTTTTAAATTTTTTTTTTATCTGTAGAACGGTTTTCTCAGCAGCTAAGCACACTCTCCTGCATGCGTACCTGACCTAAGATCAGATGGTTTTCAGGCAGTAAACGTTACACGAATCATCTTCCCTTACTCAAGACTGCCTAAGCTAAAAACACTATGGGGGCGTTTTTCAAAATGGTTTCTCAACAAAATTAAAGCAAGGAGAGACATGGATAGAGGAGTTTACATTAAATATCAAAAATAAATTCAACAGCGTTTTTGGTGCTCAGATACAGTAGAGTTCCTCTTTAACTTACTGTCTTCGTGGAGATCGAGATCTTGATTTTGTCCGCGATCTTGATCTACTGCCACTTCGGCTTCGTTTCATTTCCTTTCGCAACCTATCATATAAAGAAAATATAAAATAGAAATCGTTTTGCAAGTGGCCAAATGACAATGTAAAACAGAAAGGGCACTGGAAGATAAAAATATGTCAACCAAACTCAATATTCAACTACGGCATAATACAGCAATACAAAAAAAGGCTCCCATTTGTCAAAGATGTGGTTAAATAAAAACTAAATTATTTCTCTTTACAATTAATTCTTAAAGACTTTACAGCCTTCCAAATTTCCCAAACTGGATTTGTGGTATAAAGCTCCACCCGAAAGGGGAAGTTCCGCTTTAAGACATCCTCCCCCTTCCTCTGCCTAACCTGGCATGTAAGTTTGGAAAGGGGAAGAGGGGGGGTGTGGGTACCTAGTTTTGACAGGTACCCGCTCCCACTTCCGCTTGGATTGCCGAGGCAATCCAAGAGGAAGAAGTTCTTCTCGCCCCTCCCTTCCCACACTCTTTTGGGACATATCACAGGTCCCGGAAGACTGCGGAACCATTCAGGAAGCATAGTGCGGCGCACACATGTGCAGTGGGCAGCCTGCTGTCAAACCGAAAACTGGACAGTTGGCTGCCCGCAGTTAGGATGCTGGCATCAGGAACCCGGAGGCTAGTAAAGAACTAGCCTGGTTGAGACCAGTGCTGGATCCTTGGACAGGTCATTTTTTTAAACTGGTGTTAAGTACAATTCATACATCGCCCTGCCAGCAAATCCAGCCCCCCTCTAGTTGCAGTGAATGGAACATGAAGCATCTTGGGTTATGTGACCTGCATATCCCAGGTGGCTTCAAAGCAGAGGAGATATTTTCACAAAAGTGAGAATGGGGGCCAGAGTAGACCAAAAAAAAAAAAAAAAAAAAATAGTAACTGGAAGACTGGGGAGGGGATGGGATGGGGTTAGAATCAAGCTATGCTGCCCATTGCATCGAGCAGTCAGAGGTCCGCTTTAAGGATCTGCTTAAAGAAGCAATTCTCAACAACTTCAGTATCTAAACATCATCCCAAACATTACATACCCATTATAGGGGCTCTTTAATGACTGCTTTTCATCAGGTTCACGTTTGACTTTTGCAAGTACTGGAGATTTTTCTTCAACTTTCACTTCTCTTGGAGTTGCTGCAGAAAAATGACAATTTGAGGTGTTAATGCAAAATGCACTTTTTAAATCCACCTATTGTGCTGTACAAGGAAAGTGGGAAACAATAGGAACTGCTGTAATGTCTCTAAACTAAACAGATTCTGAAACTGTAAAAATAAAGAAAGAACCTGTAGACATACTTGCACTTTTACTGCCTGAACGTACTGATATTTGGAAGAATTCAAGCTTCTGACAGCTGGATACTAAATATGAGCTTATAATTACAATATTCACCAGTTACTGCTTACTAACCTCAACATGAATCTACACTAAAAGTATCCTTTTCTGCATTCTAATGTCACAATGTATTACAGTATGAATATCAGAATAGCCCTTGGCTGAATGCCAATGCCATCCTTTAGACAAGCTAACTAAAAAAGTTAACCTACTTATGGGGACTGAGAAAAATCCAATCAAATCATACCACATTTCAGAACCCTTTTTACATAAAACAAGTCTGGACAGAGGCCAGGAAAGCAATACACCTAAATATTACTGCTTAAATCCTATTACCAATATTGATCTTAACAGAATGTTTTCTAGCCACTCAGGCTTCTGAAAATGACATTGTTTTGTTGTGTTCTGCCATAGAGGGCTTGATCTTGCCCTACCCAGTGTACAAATATAGATATAATTGATGTAATGGGGAGCAAGACAGAAATAAGAAAATTAAAATAAAAACAATGTACACAAATTGCTGGGAAACAGGCTATTAAACTACCTAGACAAAAAACAAAAAAACAAAAACACAAAACCACCACATACATGGTTTAGATGCTGGAGAAAAGCCTCCCATTGTAGAAAGAGCAGGCGTTCCATCAGGGTTTAATCCCTTAGCCTTTAACTTGGCTTCTTGTAAGGTCACTTTCCGCTTTTCTACTTCTTTCTCCAAAACTTCAAAATTTGGCTGTTCAGAAAAAAAATAAAATATCACATTAAATATCAGACAGATGAAAAAAAAATAAAAATAAAACAAAAACACATATGTGAGGCTTCCTTTTGGGATGCTCTGCAGGCATGTAAAAAGGATCAGTCCTCCTAAAACAGATATTTTAGCTTTTGGCAGATGCTGAATACTTTTTTTTTTTTTTTTATCTCCAAGAGAGTCTGCTGGCCAGATATCTGCACATATGCCTTGCCTATGAGGAGGTGGTGAACAACTACCCCTGCTGGAATTTTGTTTTATATTTTACAGGATACAACTGCAGGTTCTAGAACATGACAAGTGAAAAGAAATAAAGTCAAAAATCATGCTGGTGAAATTTTCCTGAAGTGCCCAAAGTCAAATAGAAAGCCAGGAGCTAAACGTTCAGATTCCACACAGCTGAAAGGTAGCCAACCAGGTAAATATCTTGCAGCATGCAAGCGAATGTCTGAGGCTATTATATGCAGAAGCCTGCAGAATGGTATAACTACCGACAAACCCTCTTTTCAACATTACATTTACAGTTCATGAAGACGGTCGGGTAGAGTAGCAAACCACTCCTGAAACAACCTCCCAGACCAGCACCTGTATTACCACACTGCAGGCCACATAGCTCAATAGTAGACAGTGGATTGAATGAAAATTATAGTCAGTAAAACAAAAAAGAATTAACACGTTTAGGCAATATGCTAGTTTGTCCCAAGGGCTTCATTTAAGCAGTGGCATTTACAAGACTGGTCAAAACACTACTTGCAACTCATTGTGCATTCTAGTGACCTCTAGAAACATTTTGAATAACAGGTCTTAAAATGCATACGAAGATATGTACCATTTTCAGCTGAATCATAGCATAAGTAAAATTTGACCAGACCATGACTCACTAGCTGGAAAACATGCACGAGTGCATATGATATTTTTATGTAATCAGCTTTTTTGTGTTCGGAACAAAGCATTAAAAGCGACAATTTCAAACTTTATAATAGAAGGACTTTACCTTTTTTCGGGTATAAAGTCTTAGAGCTGTGACACAGACCTCCTGCATGTTTTCCTCAGTAGCTCCAAAAAGTAAAAACCAGTGAGGTTTATTGGGTAAAGAAATCTGAAACAAAAAAGGAGAACGTGCCAAGACAAACCGTTATTAAAAAAACACTACACATTGGCAAATTTACTCTCAAGCACACATCTTGAATAAAGTTAAGCACAGGCTCACCAGACAACTTCTTACTACATACACATTACCAGCAGTTTAAAAAAAACAAAAAAAAAAACAACGTGTAAAAGGGGGCTAAGAAAGGTCTCTGGATTCCAAAGTGGTCAGGTACTTCCTGATCGGAGGATTATCAAAAACTGTTAGCCTTTAGCACCTTGTGCCTGAAAATCTAATATGTCCTGACTTTTTAAAACACAGTCAATTAGCAGTAGCTCTTAGCATTGCAGTCCAATAGAACCAAAGACCAAGAAATACTCCATCTAGAACTTAAAGCCAGCAAATCTGAAGTAAGAATTGCATGGAGGATAGAGTCATCTTCATACTAAATTTACCCCAACTTCAATATCTCCCACCTAGCAAAGCTACCTTGTCACTTTTCAGCCTCAGAAAAAGCATCCATGGTGTCAAAAGACACAAAAGGAGAAGCACACCTTACCTGCAATACTCTTGCAGCAAGATAAATACAAGCACATGCAATCGTTTCAGCATCAAATCTGACAAACACATTTGTACGAAGGCAATCATTCATGTAATTCCTGAAAAACACAAAATATGGAAACTGGTTAATTGCAAAATGTGCCATACCAAGCACAAATCCTTTGGAGACTCGGCATACTTTGTTTTTTCTTCTCTCTGAAGTTTAACATAAAATCATAATATATACACAATTCCATTTTAGAGTAGAACAAAGATATGGAAGTGGTCAACTTTTATTTTAGAAATTACTGTTCTTTAGCTAGTTTGAAAACAGAGCCACCAATATTTTACTGACAAAACAAAAAGAAAGCAGTACATCCACTATAAATGAATTCATAATTATAAAAATCAAAGCTCTGACCGCACTAAGATTCTTTCCAGAAATTAAGAAAAACAAAAAAAAAAAAACTTTATAGTAAAAATCACTAGTTCAGTAGAACTGCTATTTTCTATTAGCCAAAGGGCTCACTGTTAATCGCTGAAGACATTTTTTTTTTCACCTTAATAGAGCAGCTCACACAACATGCCAACATGTATAAGCGTAAGAAAAGCTTTAACAAAGTATGAAGTGTGTTTTTTTATCATCATTAAGGTTTTAAAACCTTTTAAAAAGGCAGTGTTCTGGCTATATACCATATATATATATAGATCACATTTGTATTACTTTATAGGAAAGGTCCATACAGCTAATTCAGTTTCCAAGAGGCACACATGTACTTATTTTGTAAGTTCATGATCATTTCCAGCCATGGATAAACCATGGGATGTATTCACTGAAGAAAATACACTTGGCATAAATGACAATACCGTAGCAGTCTTCTGCTCTTTAGAGTCAATTCTGAGTAAATTGAAATACAAAGTCAAAGTTGAAAACAATACAGCTGACATTAGTACATTAGAAATAAACCCTCAATATCTAAATTGCTCTTAAAGAGCCAAGAGGATTACACTGGTGAAATGATTTGGTTTAAGCCAAGGAACTGCTCTTAGCGACACAGGCTTCGAGCATTAAAGAATGTGTGCTTGTTGGATCAGACATGTCAGGAAAAGGGGAAAAAACAAAAACAAAAATATGAATGACTGCTCTAATGCATAAATGAATATAACATTATGTTAACTCACCTTACTTTAATTCATAGAAGTGATACTTTTCTAATAAAGTACTGAATGGATTATCTCCTTTTCATACATGACTAATTTTCTAAACATCATATAGGGATATGTAACTAAATATATACCTTTCCCTGCTAAACAAAAAACACAGAATTCTGAGAGCAAATATACAAATCCTTTGGACCCCAGGACAGAACTAGGAGATGCGGCCAGATGGATATGGACCACTTCAGTGAATCTCGGATGAAAGCTTGCACTGCATTGGCTGAAGAGAAGGGCAGCCAATCAGGCCATCCAGAGGTTGGTGTGGTGCTGAGGGTACAGTTCTATGACTTACCATCATGGACTACCCTTTAACCAAAGAGTAGAAAAAAGAACAAAGTTAAACAGAGATCTCCAATCGAGGTCTAGTTCAAGCCATGAAAACAGTAAGCAGAAACATGTATGTAGCCATATGTTCTAATGATTTGCTCTCTAGTTAGTTCTTGGAGCAGATACACATTTATAAATATTTCTGCTACTATTTCCCTGGCTCATTAAGAAATTAAAAAGAAGCTTACCAAGCGGTTTGAACCAGAGTTTGATTTTTTTCACATTCCAAGACCTGAAGGTACATTACAATGATCTGAAAAATAACAAAAAGTTTTAAAAAGGTTTTCTTCAACATTTGACATAAGGGTGGAATTATGCACAATTCCGTCTTACATAAAGGTTCTGTCATAACATGGGATTACTGACAAGTAAAGGCCGATACTGAAACACAGAGTTAGGCAGGAACAACTAATCTCCCAGACAGGCAAAAAAAAGTCAAATAATGGCAGGAAGGTCTCACTATAGTCAGTAAGTCAGGGAGTAACTAAGCCCACTATGTTTCACCACTAAAACTAAAATATCACTTTTGGGCGGGACAAAATCTTTTTAAGATCACCTATATTTAAGAAGCAAACCCCTACTATTCTGACCATCCTGTTCCTATATATGCACAAACAAAGGAAGCAATGACATACCATCTGAACAAAAACTGGTCCTCCATACACTCTGATTCTGGCCAAATGTCAAAACTCCAGATAACTGATCATTTAATCTCTGCTGAAAGAAGTGTTACCTGATTATCAGACCACCAAACTATTTCAGCTGAAGTTGCATGGCCAATGATGTGGCAATTAATCACATGGCCAGTACCAGAAAAAGCATGGCACTCTACTTTTCAGGAAGGTGCATTTGTGCTTTCCCAGACTTCTTTAGGAAACCATTCTGATAAAAAACATTCTATTGAGGTAACCTATGCCCTGCACATGTATGGTTTTAACAGGGCACATGGAAAAAAATTTGTTACTGAACCACCAGAGTACTAAAATACCACCCTTAAACACAGCTCATATTGCATAGACACTAAATACCAAACGGTGGTATTCTCGCAAAATTTAATTTTTTTTAGGCCTCATTCACTTCTTTGATTATGGATGGCAGCAAATTACCAGCTGTTATACCTAGCACACAAGTAAATTGGCCGAAAAAACAAAACAAAACAAAAAAAAAAAAACATTCAGAGCGATCATCCGATATCTATTTGTTAGTACACAGCTTTCGATCATGACATTTCATTGAACAAATATCTGAAGGGACAAGCATGAAAATATTTCTAAACATAACAGAATAAGTTTCATATAGTTAGGATGGTATTTGTAGAAGAAAAAAAAAAAAAAAAACAAAAAAAACCACATCAAGACCATACATGCTTGGAAGTGACAGAATACACTACAGTACATAACTTCCAAAGTTGTATTCTGTTTAATGAGAATTTTCGTAACTTGAGTAGCTCGTTTTCAATATGAGACTAAAATTCAAAAAATAAATAAATAAATAAATATGGACGATTATTTGTCCAAATCGTGTGAGCAAGGCCTTAGGAACAGATCATACCTGGAAGCAATCAGTCTGTGCCCAAAAACAATCACCTGTTCCAAACTGAAGGTAATAACTGAATGTGTACATACATGCATAATCTGGTGGGTAGCCGTGGCTCTCCTCTGCCTGCCTTTGCTGCATACAAGCTGAGCAGCTGTGTGCAAACACCCATGATTCCTGCTGCAAGAATTTGCTTCTGGCCATATTCACAGGTGTGAGTGTGGCATTAACAAATACAAAACTGGATTAAAGTGTTTTACATCTGCCCTGAGTTCAACTTCAAGAACCCGCCCCCCCCCCCCCCAAAAAAAAACAAAAACAAAAAAAAAAACCACACAAGAACCTTTTATAAAGTGAGCACAGGAAGGAACAGAGTGCAGTTATGATCTGTCATGATACTAAATTAAAAACACATTTTAATGATCAGTATTCATAAATATTAATGCAATGCATCGGCTCACCTTGTGTGGGTGTTTTACATGAACACAAAATCCCAGCTCCTTCAACACTCTTCTTTCCGCCTTGATTACTTGGTTTTTGGTATTTATGTAGCTTTGATCAAGTATGAGTGGACTTGGGGTCCTAATTTGTGGGAAATAAAATCAATATGGGTTTAAAAAAAAAAAATAAAAAATTACTGTTGCAGAAATTCTCTTTCCTTCCAACCGACTACACGGCAACAGAAACTAACCGTTAGCTTCCTGCAGCCAAGACCAAACCTTCGCCTTGAACTGTCCAAGTTTAATTTAAGAGATATTTGGACATTAATTGAACTGTAATATACACTAGGATTTTTTTTCCTATAAAACTACTAAGCAAATACGTATTTAAGATCTTTTCGTTTAGATTGAAAATACCCTATAAGATTTAATTAAAAAGGTTTAGCCAGGACACAATGGCATGATCCTTGCAGTTCTTCAGCGCTGAAGAAAATACATGATTCAGAGAGCTTCTAGGGTGACATCCAATCTGTAGTTGTTACAGAAAATGGTTGTTATGGCATTGATGAAATAGTTTCCTATTTGGGTAATTAGATGCAGTAAGAGAATGACATGCTCAACACAAGTCAACCAATGACTGGACAAAGCCTAATGCCTGGTAGCAAAAGCACAGCTGGTTCGCACTTTCCACCTTTGCATGTCAGGGGAAATGCTCATCGCCTGATTCCTAAGTGTACCTATACTCAAAACACTGCTTCGTGTATTATTAAAGTTTGGTCAACATACATTTAGTAAAATTTAGAGGTGTTAATATTCAGTGGAAACCAGACAAATATGAAGGGTTGCATTGTCCTATGCCTTCCCTCCCTAATCTTTATATGCAAAATTGATGTTACATTATTCCTGAACCAGCTATACATTTAAAAAGGGATATTAAATCTTTATTCTTTGTTAAAACAAACCACGTTACACTTACCTTCTTTGTGCAATGGTCCTTCGCTGGTGCTCCTGGCTCCTCTCTCCTTTGTGTACCCTCCCAGCAAAACACTAGCTAAGGGTGGTGCTTGTGCAGGCTCACCCCAGAACCCCGCTGCCTTTGTTCATTGGCATTGCCCCCCCCCCCCCCACCACAGGATGAGTTCTGCAGGAGCCAATGCTACCGTTATCAATTTGCACTGCTGGGGAGAGAGAGCGGAGATGCTGCTCTTGTGCACATGACTGGATTGAGCTTGGGGGTTGGGGAGAGATCCTGTGACCCAGTTTTTCGGGGGGGGGGGGGTTCACATTAAACACAGAGTGCATTAAAGAGTTTGTCTTTTTTTTAATTAAAAGTCAGCAGCTACAAAAACTGTAGCTGCCGACCTTTACTAAACACACACTCGCCTGTCCCAGGGTCCAGCGATATGCTCGCACACGCCATCCCTGCTCTCCCTCTTCCCTTGCCGGCATATCAGCTGTGGGCACCAGGCTGTGACGGCTTGTGGCTGGGTGCCCACTGCGCATGCGCAAGTTGCACTGTGCATCCTGATTGGTCCAACAGCTTTGTGGGACCTGTGCCCCAGAAGACTGCGGGAGGAAGGAGGGGGGCCGAACTTTAAGCTCACTTCGCCACAAGGAACTGAGCCAAAGTGGGAGCCGGTACCAATCAAAACCAGGTATCTGCTACCCCCAAAGTGTGCCAAATATGGCAGTGGATGAGGGGGAGGAGGTAAACAAGCGGAGCTGCCACTTTTGGGCAGAACTACGCTTTAACTGCCTCCCGCCCGCAATATAAGGAAATGACGAGTGCAAGGCGGTTCTCTTGTTCTGAGAGGACGTCATAGGAGTCCCACTCTAAGCACTCGTGTGCGGCGATCGGTAGTGCGCATTTCCCTCGGACACAACGGATCACCGATCAACAGAAAGAGCCGAAGACGTCGGCTTGGTCATGTGATCAGCTGATTGCATGTAAATAAGGAAATGCCAGTTATTGGCATCTCTCTCCTCACGAGCTGTCACGCTGCCAGTAATCTGCATTCCTCAGGGGGGACATGTACACTGATCATCAGGGCACTGATGGATCAGTGTAGCCCCAACAGTGCCACCTGTCCGTGTCCCATCAATGCCACCTGCCAGTACCCATCAGTGCCACCTGCCAGTGCCACATATCAGTGCACATCTGAGCTGCCTCTGCCATCTATCAATGCCAGTCAGTGCCACCTATCAGTGCCGCCTAACAGTGCCACCTATGAGTGCAGCCTTTCAGTGCCCATCAGTGATGCCTGTCAATGCCCATCAGTGCCACCTACCAGTGCCTCCTCATCAGTGCCACCTATGAGTGCAGCCTATCAGTGCCCATCAGTGCAGCCTCATTAGCGCACATCAGTGAAAGAGAAAAATCACTTATTTACAAAATTTATAACAAAAACTAAGAAAACTTTTTTCTCCAAAATTTTCAGTTGTTTTTGGTTTAGCAAAAAATAAAAAACCCAGAGGTAATTAAATACTAGCAAAAGAAAGCGGTCTCAAAAAAAATGATAAAAATTTCATGAGTACAGTGTTGCATGACCACGCTATTGTCAAAGTGCGACAGCACTGAAAGCTGAAAATTGGCCTGGGCAGGAAGGGGATATAAGTGTCCTGTAGGCAAGTGGTTAATGTAGAACACCATCTGCCTTTAGAACCATGTTAACAACTTTACTGAAACACAACTAACCTGTGTTTAGTAGATCATCTTACAAAAAAAAAAAAAATATGGAGGTGTATAACAATATCCACGCATTGGCTTTTCCCAAGAATGGCTACAGATGAGAAGTTGTGACATTTGCCTGTCCTTGAATGTTTAAACGCAAACCTATAGTCAAAATGTAAAATTGTGTATACATTTCCACACTGATTTTCAATTATTTCTAGCCTACTCCTATTAATCTGAACAATCTCAAAGATTGCAAAACTTACTTTGAGGATCTTCACACATTAACTACTTTGAATACTGTGACACATTTACTATGCCCTGTAAGTAGGCACTGCTGTGTCACAAAATTCACAGAACCTGCCTTCTGAACTACAGAGGTGCTGAGAGGAGGAGTTTTAGGGGGTGGAGTCAGAACGGAAATCGCTGGCAAGGTATCATGGGATATGTAGGTCTTTAGAAAATGAACGTAAACAGCAGGAGAAGCTGCAAAGCATGCAGGGAATTAATAGTCAAATATAACTATTGCTTGTACGGTTATTAAAACACTGAGGTTATGAAACAAAAAAGTGTATGCTGTGAATAAAGAACTTGTTTCTACTGCAACCTCCTGCAAGCCTCATGACTAAGGGTCCATGCACACTGGCTTAAAGATCACTGCTTCTACAGGAGTTGTGTGTAGAAGCAGCTCAGTGTTATCCTATGTGTCTATACACATTGGGGTGATCAGAGGCATATTTTAAGCTCAGCATTTGGAGGTAGGAAAAAACCCCTTCTGGTTTGCATTTTTGATTGAAGCTTTCTGGCAGAAAAAAACCCCGCTAAACTCTCCTAAACAGTGTACAAAAACACTCTATATGAGCATTTTTTATCTGCCAAGGGAACTAGTGTTTTATAAGCCCAGTGTGCATGGAGCCTTAATGGATCTAATTCACTAAAATTAAGTGAACTGCATGAATTTACTCTGAACTGAAAAATTTTTCACAAAACTGGATGTCAGAAGTGAACAAAAAGCAGAACTAAACCCATGGATATAATGGCTTTCCAAAGCAGTTACATTCAAGACATGCCTTGAATGATAACCATTTCGGTTACCGGCGTGCTTCTAGCCCTCAAATGAACTGTCAACCTGTACAATGGCTGGGGTCAGCAGGTTTCACATGAGCAGCACCATGGCAACTGTAGATCAAACCGAGGCTAAAATGGCAGCTTCTTTGGCTGCAAACAATAGAAGGGTGTAGTTCTGCTTTGATTTTCTTCCCATTAGGGGATCAAGTGTGAAAAGGTCTTACATTATTTAACAGATTTTTCAGAAGCTTTTAACCATTTCCAGCAGTCTATCACATATTTTGTTATGGGGCTGCATATGGCAAGCCTGATTCCTGAGGAGCCAGACAACTGCAAGACACATCAGTGCAGGCACGGCAGCTCATTCATTTGAATGGACCGCTGTAACCACTTTTTCCTGTAAGAATAAGGTCCCTGGTCTTTTTAAAAACGCTGTGGAATGAAATTTGCATTTTTAGTGCCTGGACTTAATGGCACACCGCACGTTTTCTGTGCAGCTGCAAGAATGCATGCAATTACACATATTTCTGCACAGATCTGAACCTAGCTTTATTGTAGAAAAGACACAATGAAAGAAACCTACTTGCCTGCTCTCAGCTACCTGTAGAATGTACACTAAGCTGTGCATGCACAGCTCAGTTTACATTCCAGTACAGTGCCTCTGTCAGGATGACTGAAATCCAGCAGCAGTGACAATATCCTTCATGACACAATCAAGGCGGCTGAAGACCAACACCCAGAAGAAGCCAAGAAGATGCCAGTGAGTTGAAGCAAAAGTACTGCAGACATTAGTTTGAGTGCGCATTGGAAACATTGAATCATTATGACTAGAGGATAGAATGTGAATTCTTAGTTTTAAATTTAGCATTCAACTGAAATGTGGAAAAAACAAGAGCTCCATTCCTCACCAGAGTAATGGTGGATCAATCCTGCAGTAAGTGGTATCAAACATTTCGAGATAAGACAGATGTGTCAACACTGAACTCAGAATTCCAGTAGGTCAGCCATTTAATAAAGAACCACACAGTTATGTTAAAAGGAAAATAGTGAGATAAGGTACTAAACAATGGTTATCAAGCTTAGCAACTATAAGTAATATTCATAAAAAAAAAATGACAGCCTTTCCCGGCACAGAAAAACATCCACAATAAGTGATGTAGGCTTAAGTACCATGCAACCTAAAATACAAGCCGGATTTTTTTTTTTTTTTACACATAAAACATAGTATTAAAGGCTGCAAGAACCCATATTAAACAGTAGTTTGGTGCACGAACCTGTTCGTTTTATAATTCATCAGTTTCTAAGGTTTAATATTTAGTTCAACTAATATTACACATAAGTATATTCAAACCCTACAAACTGCTTAAGATGTGTTATGTTTACAGGGTATAAGTGGAATCTGTCAAAAAGAAAACATGTCTCAGATGTTGCCATTCTCCAACTCCAGACTACATGCCAGTTATAGACAGAGAACATATTATTCTGATTCTGGTGGGTGAAATAGCAGCCTGTTAATTGGGGAAACGCTGTTTTACTCTCATGGCTTGATTTATGATCAATGGAACTAAATTCAAGTGGTTTCCCATATCAAGCAGCCAGGTGTGTTTCTTATTTCTGAAGAAGAAATTGATTTCAATGAACAGCAGCTTCATTTTATCACCAGGTTTCATAAATCAGTCCCATAGTATTGCAAAACTGTGCCCTCTGGTTACAGATCATTTACTGATACAGGCAAATAATTTAAAAAGAGACTTTCATTAATTTTACTAGTATCAATACAATATGCAAGAAACTTACAAGGGCTTATTCACACTAGCTTTGCTCACTCTTCAGAGACCTTTTGACAGAAGGTGAGGGGGCATATGGCATCCTATCTGCTGGCTTTAACCCCTTGAAATGTTGGCAGTTCCAGGGCACTTGAAGAGCGGCCCCATTCACCTGAATGGTTGCGTTTTGCAGGCAGTAGCACCTGCCAAAGGCTACAGGAGGTATAATTCCTGCCTCTGCAGCTAAAAGAGGGTAGCAGTTAAGAGGCAGTAAAAGCACACCAAAAAAAAAAAAAAAAAAAAGAGCCGAGTCTCTTTAGGCACAATAAATGATTTTTGTCCATGCTGCTCGCAATTTTGGGATTTTAATTTACACTGCAAAGTCAATGCACAGTGTAGTGTACATGCTGGCCCATTCCCAGCATTCTGGGGTGTCAGGAATGATGCAATTCCTGTGTGCCAAGTACTGGAATTGCTCCTCTTCTGCCACTGCATGCCCGCAAATGATACTTTATGGGACCCAAAAGAAGAAGTGGAAACGATTAAGGAAACATTGGCTGAGTGGTGATTGGACTCTGAACTGGTCATTGCTGGAAAAGTACACAAAGTATGCCATAGTGTACAAAAATGCTGTGCAACTACCAAATTTAGTATCCATTTAATGCCACTACCGAGAGATATGTGTTACTGCAAATGACAAAATATGCGATACACCACTGGCATCTACCGAAATATTGTTTTCTTATTTTATTAAGGTTATTGTACTATAGTGTTTCAAAAGACTGCTTTTTTTTTTTTTTTTAAAACACAGAAAGGAAAACTAACCCCCCCCCCCCCCCCCTCAAGTCAAACTCTCCTACTCTTTCTTTCCTTGCATACACTGAAAAATTCAACTCATTTCTATGGAAAGGCAACCATTTGAGTGCATAATATAGAAGTGATCTCACTTGCAATACGTTCAATTCCCGTCATGAAAGAAGCAGCATGCGAGCCTAAAATGTCACTAGCTTCTCTCAAAAAACAGCAGCTTTAATCAGTTTTCTGAAATGGTCAGTTTGAATTGTGACATTATCTCCAAAGTGGATGTAAAGCTAAAGAGCAAAAGGCATGTTTACCAAAAAAATCCACCCCTGTGATGTAAACACATCTTGATGAACCCCCCCCCCCCGCCCCATTCTCTGATCTCAGGTGACTCACTAGCATGCTGCACACAAAGCCTTCTTAAGGGCTCATTCACACCAGGCACACTGGAGCTTCACTAGGCAGCCTACTCTAGCACAGTCCCACACATGCCAGGCAAAAAGCCATGTTTCCTATGTTATCAGTTTGCACCAGTGCACTGCAGTGGTGTGCACTGGAAACAAAATGTAATAAAGTACTATGCACAATTTTTTTTTAGCACAGCAGTTTGACGCAAATTACTGCAATACAATGCCACTGTCCAGTGTGACTGCACCCCCACTACACGCAGCCATTTCTTCCACTTATACGTTATATAGTGATGTACAAGTTGTCTGAAAGAACCACAGTGTGCAGTGAAGGTTCCCTTGAAGCGTAAAATACAAGAGGCTGTAGAGCAGGGAAGTGGCAGGGTTTCAAGATATAAGCAAGCAAAGCATTTTTTTTTTCATTCAGTAGGTATGGTTTTGGAAACAAGTGACCAATGCTGTCAGGGTCACGAAGCATAAGTTGTGGAAGTAAACTGCTGGTAGCCAGAATATAAAAAAATCTAAAAATGTGTTATCTAGTACATAAGATTTTGTAATAAACATACTAATAAGGGATAGATCAGACAACATTATAGATAGCTTAAAAGATAAGTTTACCTTTGGGAACATGTTACATGTTCCACTTGTTTTTATGGCTGATCATGTAACATGTTCCCACTCCTGCAGATGCTGCCCGCTCCGCTGCATCTAGTGGGGGATCATCTCCCTCCACTAGCTGTCACCAAGCGGGCTCCGCCTGGCCGTGTTATTCATTCATGGATTAGCAGGTGTCAGCTTTTAGTTCTCAATGAGCTACCATGGCGCTGTTGAGTGCTGCGGTAGTTCATAATCTCTTCCTGTCAGTGTGAATCTGCCTGCCTGTAGAAGGTAAAAGCAGAAAGAAACACCGACAGTCTGCAAGAGTCCTGCATGGCACCGCAATCTACTGACCGCGGGTGCAATACTTTCCAGCATCCAAAAACAAAATAATAATAAATGCACATTTTTATCTGCAAAAAGATGTGCATTTATTTGATTTTTAAAAGGTGAATTTATCCCTTAAGTGAAGTTATACGATGGCAATCCTCAGTCATCAACAACTGACTGGTCCCATGTAGATATTACCAGAGACTCAGGAACATGATTGCTCACAAATCAGTTGCAGATAAAATTAAGTAAACCAGGTGCATAATCCAGCATTCTTCGAGTGTGCTACTGTAAAAGAATAATCAGCACTGGGATGAACCTCAGTATCACAGAGCAAAATGTGGTACGATGGCAAGGTAGTTATAAAGGAGGACACACTAGTACCCTTTCTCTAGGAGTCATAACTTAAAGATTCTGCCAGCGAAACCTTTTTCAGGTAAAAACCTGGTGTAATGCCTTGCCATTGATACATAACAAACCTTGTACAGTGCCTCATCATTGAGGTTACAATGTTCTAGAAGTGATATATCTTATATGTCTAGCATGTATAAAACTACTTTAAAAAGTCTCCCAAAGCTAAGGAAAGAGGGGGCAGTATTAAATCAGAAGGATCTCGAGCAGCGATCATGTTTTAAATGAAGCTTGGAAAACGCCATTCAATAACTTCTCATAAGCACTAAAGTAATTTTTGAGATTAGACCAATATCTCAGAGAATACATTTTATCCATTTGAGAGTAACTACTTTAAGCTACATTTTAAGCAAAAGTGAGCACTAAAACCTACGTATCAAATGTCTAAGCAAGAGGCCACTAAAAGGTCTGTAAAAAGTAACAATTATGGGAATATAATTCCATACTATTGCACTGATAAACTATACAACATAAACACTCAATCATTGCAACTGTTGGGGCTGCACTAGCCAACACGAGGGTCAGAGGGTGGATGGGATCATGCTTTCATTGCTGTCTTATTATCATTGACCGACTTTACAGACAAAAGGACCCATTGATTTGTATTTAAATACAAAAAGGAACATTTTAAAGTGCAGAGGTACTACATTTTGTAAAGTTTAAGAGTAACTTGGCACAGGGCTAGATACCCATCTCTGAAGGGCATGAAAAGTAGATTATCACTCTTTTCCTGTGCAACATTTTATCACCAGGGCCACTACATTCTTTTCAGTGAAGCTGAACATTTCAGTGTGACATGTACTGACCTACAGCTAGTTTACACCAGTGATTCTCTCTGAAGTGTGTTCTGCGTTCAGACCGCTTTTCAGAGGACATTTGACAGGCTGTGAGGAGGCGCTGTATCGCCTCCTCACCACCTGTTTTGATCCCTTAAACCCCGTGCAGGGTTGATCATTTTTGCTTTGCATTGCATCATTGCACGTGCACTCCCCCTTCTGTTGCCTTTGCAGCAAAAGGAGGCGCTGGTTGGAGTAAGTGTATGAAATGAAAACACAGCTCGGCTGTGCATCTTTTACCCTCTCCCAAAACACAAGTGTGAATGAGGTACTAGTCTGTAAAAATGTTGATAACATGTTACAGCAGACAACTCAGCTTCCAAAGAACAAATACTAAATTCAAATAGAGAAGTTGGCACTTCTTACTGGGCACCTGAGGTAGCAGATAAGAAGTACCAACCTTCTGATAGGTAGGTATTTCCAAGTACGAGTGCCCTAGGTTTGGTGACCCAGGGGTATACAGGAAGCTGAAGAGATATGCAGTAACTTGTGAGCTTGCAAGAATATGGTTTGTGGCACTACGAAGACCAGCAGATAAATACAATTTTAAACAGTGTCCCCAGAAATAAAAAACAATGGCTGCTTCCATTGGAGGCTACAGAGGAAGCCATTTAGCTTTGTGACAGATTTTAACATTTCTGTAGCAAGTAGTTTACAAAACACTGATTTGCAATTTTATGGAAATATTTTATAATCTAAATCTAAGTGGAACTAAACCTTTTTTTTTTTTTTTCTTTGCAGCCAAGGAAGCTGCCATCTCAGCCTACACTTGCTAAATGGCTGCGCACCTGATCAACTATGACCCCAACCATTTAAAAACTTGACAGTTCAGGAGAGAATGGACATAAGCAAACTAGTAATTGTGACAGCTATCACTAGATATGTGACTTGAATGTGTTTCAGCAAAGTAACTTGTGTGTATAGTTCCTCTGTTAAGGTGTCCAGAGAGTGCAAATATCATGGTTGAGCAAAGCATTTTAGCATCTTGTCAAAACCTGTTCTGTCTATTGCATAAAACACAGAACGGTCCAGATATAGAAAAAAAAAAATGTGAAGTGTATAACAAGTTTCTGTAAACATTCAAACCTGATCTATATATGCCTGAATTTAGGAAACATGCCCGATCGAATTTAGGAGACAGTTAAACTTTAATTTCACCTTGGCAGTCAAATTTGAGAAACCCCAACAATGTTACGTTACCATTCACACAGCATGCAAAAACAAAAACACTTCTTACCGTTCTAGTTGTTTCTTGAAGCAAAATATACACATAACTCTACAAGCAACTTATTTTGTTCAGAATGGCTTGCAAGGTGAAATTAGGGGACAGATTTTTTTAAAAATGACATACAATGTACCACCTAAGCCTTGAGATCTTTTACCCTTTGTTAGCACAGACAGTGTGGACATCTAGTTTACAACCGATAATGAAGCCCTGAGGGAACTGCACAAGCAAGGTTAATTATGGTAAACAAATTATCAGCAACCCCACTCCATCCCATTAACATTACATGTGATGGCTAGGTCGAAATGGTCAGCAAGAAAAAAAGATAGGCAGCAATTTTTTAAAGTAATGCTATGTAATGGGAACATGTAACAAATATAAAGTGCTTTGCCAATTTGGCTGCAAAGGTGAAATACACTAACAGTGTTCAAAGCATGTTGTAATGCAGTCGCTTTAAAGCCTTAAAAAAGGTTACATATGCTTTTAATTGTAAGATTCTCCCATTGTGGTGTACAGCAAGATGGTGAGTAGCAGCAAATGCATATTACAACTGCAAGCCTACAGCAAGCAGTGGAAAGATTGAGAAATAAAAAAAATGTTTCTTCAATACAATACAAAATATGTGCCTTTGAAGTGTAGCTCCTCAACCAAATTAAGTACCATTATTAGGAACAGTAAAAGGAGTTAAACTGAAGCTTTCTGGTAATGTAAATTTCTTATGGGTAAATTCTTAAATACTGAACTCCTTTAACAATAAAAATGTGCCGGTATAAACAAGCTAGAGATGTTTTCCTTGTAAGATTTGACTCCTCATACAAATGTCTGTGTTGGAAGATATGCAACATAAATAACCATTAAATTAAACTTGGACAGCAAAAGACAAAAGTTTAACATGACACAGGAGTTTGTCCAAATGGTTCACCAGTGGCCAACCTGTGAGTCCCCGATTCCAGTGACCTATTCTCAGAGCACTGGCTTCTCCATGGGGATTTTCGACACTTCACTCACTGTTGCCAAGACGAAAGCTTCATCTCTATGTACCACTCCACATCACCCAGGCATTGGTAAATGTAGCTGGTTGCTGTATAGTCGGTTGCAAGGGAAAAAAATGTAAAGTCAATACACATGTCTAAAACATAAAAAGGTAACATGACTTTTCTTCTGCTTGCTTTACATGTCATAACCACTACTCATGGCGTTTGTCAGATTCCTTAATATAAGATTTTCTGACTTAATTATATATAGACGTATATAAAAACTTAGATCCAGCAGGCATATGCAATTGAATTAAAGACCACATTTAAAAACGTGCTTGAATATCTTCAAAATGTCTTCTTTCTACATGACATGCGTGCTGATGTAATATAAAAAGTATCTAGCTCTATTTGCGCCAGTGTGTACAGACATTTACTGTAAAGCAAACCAAGTTTATGAAAACAAGACATCTCATTTTATTACTAGTGACCATTCTGACGGCAGTTAAATTTGTTCACACAAAATTTAGAAATAGGCCTTTATATGAACACAATTCTTGGTAATGTGCACGAAGACTAGGTTCACACTGTTTTGGGTGTGGAACAGTGTGTAAATTGCACGCTGTCCTGCACCTACAGCCAAAACGTGCTGCTCTTATGCAGAAGCATGGGGGTGCCATTAATTTTTTAAATGGCACCCCCATGCATCGCAAAATGCAGTGCGTTTTCGGGTGCATGAAACTGCATGGCGTGAAAGCACCATGTGGTTTCTGTGTGACATGATTTATGGAAAGGTGCAAGGACCTTTTACCTGCATTTCTGGCAGGTTCAGCAACCCATACAAAACACAGCATGCAGGGAATGCAAGGGTGTGAACCTAGCCTTATTCGAGTCTTGCAGTAGAGCTAGGAATGCTGGGGCTGATCGATTTTGCCCATACACTGAGTGAATAAATCTAGCAGAAAAAGAAATTCAGTACTCAAGCCTTGAGCTCAGATCTGAGAAGGCAATATCTTCAAAACTGCATGATTTATGCACACACCACATGGCTAAGTTTTCAGTCTGAGTCAATCCTTTGAATGAATGAGTCGCAGTTTGAAGCCCTGAAATCTGAAGTGGCTAGCTAAAAAACAAAACCAGTGCAGACTTCACATATTACCACTACAAATCTCAATAAGATGTAATGTCTGCACTATGCCTAATCATTTAAAATCAAGTTTAATATAATATGTGTAGATAAAAGTATTAGTTTTTGAAAACGAATGTGCATCTCGCCCACAAAGAAAACCTTTTCTATACATGGCTATGTACCCTGGTTTAATGAATTCATGCACAGAAAACTAATCACAGCTATATGCAGCATGGATTGATGCCCAAGTGTGACTAACATATATATATATATATATGAAAAAAAAAAAGTTATTACACAAGAAGTGACCCTATCCTGATGAACTATCTGTAGCCCTTGTGTGCAGTTGTGGCCTTGAAAAGTGGTAAAAATGTAGACATTTTTCAATCCTCTGCGAGGATGGTCTTTACCAAGAATGCAAACCAGCAATACATTTCCATTTATTTTAAAAAGCTCAAGTAAGCAACTGTTTAAACTGAAGTACGACACAAATCTATGAAGCACATAGGAGGTTTAAAAGTTTATGGAATATCACAAAACTAGATTAAAGGAAATAAATCAACATGCAATACTTTACAGATTACAGAAACATAAAATCCTTCTTGAAACTATATTGGACATGCTCTTTAGTTTAATAAAAAAATTAACCCTTCTTTTTTCACTTAAAAATTCTACTGCAAAATCAAACCTGAGTCTTGGCTCTTGACTTGTCTCTAACTTAGAAGTCTGTTATTTAGGCCTGGGGGATCCATACATAGCTAAGTGCTGAAAACAAATTCCAACACAAGATCTGAACAGAAAAATTAAGCATGATATCCAAAGAAGATTAAGAGGATGTTCGGCACATGTGCAGAAATATTGCGAACAAGAAAAGTCCACAACACAAATCTGTTGTGTAAAGGACTGTTGTGTAAAAATATTTCCTCAAGAAATCAAAACTGGAAATTGCCTAAAAATGGCCCTTTTAAGAAATGTTATCACACTGAAATAATTAAACTGTCTCATCTAAAATATGCATATATTCTGTTCAATTCTACAGCAGCTTGAAAAATACTGATTTCTGTTCAGTAGGCACAGATATTGGATGGAGGAGCACAAGATTATAAAGCTGCGTCTTTGAAAATTATTTGACAAACCAGTAATTGCATTTGCATAACAAAGAAACATACCGTTTTGCTCTTAATTGGCGCAAGTGATGAAAAACGTTTATCACATCTCTAATCCTTCTGGGCGCTTCTTCAATTTTGGAAGCGAGATTGATACAAGCCATGGCAACAATCTGAAAAGAAGTCAATTTGATGAGAGTACCATATTTCAACATTTGGTTCAAAGAAAAAGCAAGAAAGGGATGTGGAATGAAAAGCAAACATAGCTAAACTGGAATGTACATACAGAGTACTTTTCTTCCTTATTGTTTGGTGCACATGTGTAAACAAGAACCCAACAGTGTGAATGCTCAAGCTCAGAAGCTGAAAAAACAGAAAAAAAAAAAAACCTGGTCAACATTTAGGGCCATGCAACATGTGATCCAGTCACTAGTAACAACTAACTAGTGGCAGGATCAAAGACTGCAGAGAAAATACAGCCACATCCATTCTTCACTCCTCCTCTGGCTCGATAAGCAGGGTCACTCCCTTGCTGAAGAAACAAATTACCGTATGCAAGGTTCCCATGAAGAAAGTGACAGCTCGCTCATCCAGCCAGTGAAGGAAAGTCTAAAGGAAACAGACGAGCACTTATCTACCTTATTTAGCACCGTGTAATGATCCCATCACTTATGACAGGATCACAAATGTGACATGGCCTTGTTTTTCCATGTGGTGATGCCTAGAAATGTCCGCTAGAAAAACCTGTGAATATCAATTCTCATCAATTTTGCTCAGCAATGGACACGCAAAAATAAATATTCAGTCTTCACAAATGCAAACATATCTACAACAGTGATTTTGAGCAATTCAAAAGCACTGTTCCTTAGTACATTTTACACGTAGAAAAGTGAAATACTCATCTGGAAGAACATCCTGAAAACTGTGAAAGGCAATTAAACCCATAGCTCAAATATGACTCAGACTTTCAAGCCACCAAGCCTCAATATACGTTTCACATGGACTCCCCAATTAAAATGGAAAAATACCAAATTTAAATACAAACAAGTCATTTTATTTAGGCATTGTTCAAAATGCGCACACACCTTTAAAATTCCATCTGTATCCTTGACTCCAAAAAAACTTGTCAAGATCTGAGAATTGCCCTTACTGAGGCAGAGTCTATGGAACATGAAGTCTTGGACAACTGCTTAATTGCATAAACAATCATCCAGATTCTAAATGTGCAGTAAAACATATTTCAGATGACCTCTGACCTTGGAAGGATCTTTAGCCAGTGTTTCGCTCAGAGAATGTAAGAGCTAGTGTTCATAATGTAGGTATTCACATTCTGTATCCAGCATCAGTCTCTGAAGAATTATTGACGTATGTGGAACAAAGCAGTTGGTTTTAAGCAGTATATACACAAACCCGTATTTCCTAAACCTAATGTAAAATGCTTGTGCAAGCTTGGGAAGACTTCTGGAAAGTGCCTGTGTGCACACATTTCTCTAACTAAAAGCTGTGTTTACAGGATCAAAGAGTTAATCTGTTCTGAAAGCGTCAACGTAGATAGTTTTTTTTTTTTCATTTTAATATTGCATACTTTTTCCATTGTAGTCGCACATTTAAAGTGGTTCTATAGCCTCAATTTTTTTCTTGAAAATAATAAACACATCATACTTATCTGCTCTGTGCAATGGTTTTGCACAAAGCAGCCCCAACCCATCTTCTTGGGTCCCCCACCGAAGCTTCAGGCCCCTCCCACTTTTCTAGTGCCCCCAGAACAAGTGAATTACTCTGGGGGCACTTGTACATGCTTGCTCCTGAGCAGCCTTTGTGCATCTATGGGACACACAGCGCATGGCTCCATCCCACCCTATGCTCCCTCCTCACTGACTGATTGAAAGCAGCAGGAGACAATAGCACCCACTGCTGTGTCTCAGCCAAAGAAAGTTTCCCAGGAGAGCCTAGGCTCTTGTGCACATTGCTGGAATCAGGGTCGGGATGGGGTAAGCATTGGAGGGCTTGCGGGAGGGGCTACACAAAGGTTTTTTACCTTCATGCATAGAATGTATGACAGTAAAAAACCTTCAGCCTTTAGAACCACTTTAAATAAAAATAGCTGGACTTCAAATGGCAAGCAAATTAACCGCTTGTCTACAGGGCACTTTCACCCCCTTCCTGCCCAGGCCAATTTTCAGCTTTCAGCACTGATGCACTTTGAATGACAATTGCACAGTCATGCAAGACTGTACTCATAACATTTTTTTATCATTTTTTGAGACAGATAGAGCTTTATTTTGGTGGTATTTAATCACCTCTTGCTAAACAAACCAAAAACTGAAAATTTTGAAAAAAAAAAAGTTTTAGTTTCAGTTATAAAATTTTGTAAATAAGTAATTTTTCTCCTTCACTGATGTGCGCTAATGAGGCTGCAGTGATGGGCACTGATGAGGCACTGATGGGCATTGACAGGTATCAGTGAAGGGCACTGAAAAGCAGCACTTGTATGGAACTGACTAGCACGCACGCGCAGTCGGAGGACGTCATATGACGTCCTCCTAGAACAAGAGAGCCACCGCCCTCCCGTCATTACCTTATATGGCGGGCGGGAGGCAGTTAAACTGTTCCATAGCAGAGGTTCTTCAGTTATTGGCTGTGGAAATTGGAAACCCCATTTTCCAATATAACACCATTTAAGTAAACAATCTGCTACCTGCCAAAGTAGCAATGCATCTAGTAGGCTTGCAATGATTTTACTTAAATAATTCATGCCAGGTGTAACGGAGAATGCATGCAATTTAATGCAGGTGCACCATGACATGATTTTGAATGTCTCCATTTAATGTGAATGGTGAACTGCAGGTTGACAACACTGCAAGGGACATTCTCTACCTTGCTAAATGCACCACACTGGGAAGAACATGCTTCAATTATATAAATGGGTTTATACAGCTAAACTGCACAGAATAAATTGTTGGCATGTGGTCTGGCTCCTATATATGAAAAAGCAGCTTTGCCTCTCTAATGATCAGCGGAACTGAGCTGGAGAGGCAGAGAAAGCTCACCTTCATTTGCAACATCTGAACCTCCCCCCCCATTCCCTCTGAAAGTAAACTGGGGACCCGCGCCCACTGTAACTATCTGAATATAACGCAGCATGTGGGGCTCTGCCCACATAGCCACATCATTCAGTTTCCTCTGAATGAACGCCTAGAAGTACAGTCAGCCTTTGCGGCTGACTGCTTGTAGTTCTCAATGTACTGGGAGGACACTGGTGAGCACTCTCGTAGTCTATTGAGCTTCCTGTCATTCAGTAACTGTCTGCATCAGAGGTAAGGTCAGTGTAGGGACACTCTGCAAGAGCCTGACATTGCACCCACAATCTGCTGAACATGGGTGCAACGATTTATAGACTCCCAGTAAAAAAAAAAAAAAAAAAAATGCACATTTTTTTTTTAAGTGAACGTATCCTTTAATGTGGACATGCAACTACACTTCTATAGTTGCCAAGAGTTCAGCTTTAAAATAACCAAAAATGGCCTACAACATGACACTTAATACCAGGGGTGGACTGTCAACTCATGGGGCCCCCAGGCAATAGGGGATCATGGGGCCCCTGTGTGCTTGCCCAAACTCAAAAAAGCCTATGAAAAAGGTACCAGGGGCATCTCATGGGGCCCCCTACTGACCCGGGCAGTGCCCGTGTTTCCAAATGGTCAGTCCGCCCCTGCTTAATACCTCTTCACCATGTGCTCTGGATTCAGCCCATTCAGCTACATCAGGCCATTAGTTAATGCCAGAACCTGCAGTAATGCAGACCATCAGATGGAACCACAAAAAAACAGCAGGGTCCAAACATCAGACCTAACTGGAGCCCATCTCTACTGAACTGAGCAACATGAGGATTTCCTGCCTGCCAGATAGGAAAGTGTTAGGAGGCTGCTTTGTTTTCTTTTAGGTATCTTCATTTCAAGCACCATGCAGTTTACCTGCCTTACGCAATCCAGCAAACTGGAATGAATTGTATTGGGTATGAACAGACCCTATAGTCAATACCCACAGTTATGGGGTTTTTTGTTTTTTTTTATTCTGATCTTTGCGAATACCACACTAAAACAACATTTACCTTATTGTGACCTTAGGAATACTTAAGAGTGGAATGCCAAGAAAGAAAGAAAGAAAGAAAAAAGGTTTATGAATTGTGCTCTGTAGAGACAAGTTACCTCTAATCCTAGGTTGTGATTGCTGCGGTGTAGTTTAAATGTTAAAGCTTCACTAATGCTGGAAATTATAGTCAGTGCTCTTCTTCCGGGTGCTGAAAATTAAGTTCCAGCTCTTGAAAGACTGGTGCACAAGGACGGCCAAAGCAGGTAGTAAAATGCATTTGGTAGCCACGCAGTAGGCTTGGATTGAGAATTAAAAGGTGAGCAGGCAACATATTGCCTCCTTAACACCTGTCAAACACCCTCTGAAAAGCGATCCACCGCACATCACCTTTCAGAGGGGCTGCACCTGTGAATGAGCCCCTACAGCGTAATTTCCTCTACCCTTATCAATTCAAAAAAGCCCTCTATTCTTTTAGCAGAATACAAGTCGTTCTGAGAATAGACATGGTGATATCCTGTTATTTTCCTGCCCCTGTTCTCCCTTTGTCCATTTACAGAAAGCCCTGTATTCAACAAATATACAAAGCATTCTTTAAATGTAGGAGGACAGTAAAAACAGCAGATCTCGCTGACACACATACACCATATAACCTGTATGTGACACATTATGGCAGACTTTAACCACTTCCGGACTGCCCTATGGAAGAAATACGCACCCTACCTACGTTGCCATCCGCAGCTGTCAATCACCAGGTCCTGGCTACTGAGCATCTCCGACGCGGAGGACGACTGTTTTGTTTACTAACAGTTCTGCTCCCTCTCAGCCTGTGCACACTGACACAGCCCCCTAGTAAAACACTCCCTGCACACAGTTAACCCTTTGATCACCCCTCATGTTAACCCCTTCCTGCCCAGTGCCATTAGTACTGTGTCGGTACTTTTTTTTTTTAACACTGATCACTGTATTGGTGTCACTGCAGATGTCAGTGACAAGTCAGTTCCCCCCAGTGTCCGAATGTCCGCCACAGTCCCGCTATAAGTCACTGATCGCTGCCATTACTAGTAAACAAAATTCCACTAGTATACCGCCGTTTGTAAACGCTATAATGTTCACATAAACCAATTAATTTACACATATTGGGATTTGTTTTTTTTTTTTTTAGCAGACATGTAGTAGAATACATTTTGGCCTAAATTTATGATGAAATTTGATTTTTAAATTTTTTTACTGGACATGTTTAAAACGGAGCTCCACCCAGTTCCGATTTTAATGCTTTGTCCCCCGCTCCCCATTAAGCATTAAGGACTGGCACCATGTGACAGGTCCCAGAAGACTACAGGGTCATTCACAAAGCACAGCAAGCTGTCACAGCCGGGTGCTCACACTGAAATTGCCGGAGCCGGGGACAGAAGACGGCCAACGAAACCAGCCGTGGTGAGGACACCGCTGGACCAAGGGATAGTGGCTGTATTCTAAAAGTCAGCAGCTACAGTTTTTTGTAGTTGCTGACTTTTCTTTTTTTTCAGATGGAACTATGCTTTAATAGCAAAAAGTCACAAATATTGTTTCTCAAAATTGTTTTTTTTTATAGCGCAAAAAATAACACACACACACAGGCGATCAAATATCACTGAAAGAAAGCTCAATTCGTAGGAACAAATTTAATTTGGGTGCCGCACAATTGTCAGTTAAAGTAACACAGAGCCGCACAGCAAAAAATGGCCTGGTTGGGGGGGGGGGGGGGTAAAACCTCTAAACTGAGCATGTGAAGCTCGTCTCCTAGGACTCTGTACTATCAGAAAGGGGATTGGGGACAGTAGAACAGGAGGATCAGAGAAGTCAGGATCAAACAACCTTTTCACACAATGTGGAGGATTAACCCCTTAGTTTCACAGGGAGTGTAAAAAGCATACTTTACTACATTACTATATGTATATATTTTACTACATATACAGACTGATGTTACAGTTATGGGTTTAGTAACACGTTAAGCTGCCTTTCCTTTTGAAAGGAAAGAAAGTGGGTTTTAAACAGAACAAGCTTTCTTTTAGATGTAACAATTAGAGGGTTAAGACAAACCATTTAACAATGACAGGGGGTGCTTACAAATGATCAGCTTTTATTCATTTATTTACGCTTACCCCAAAAAGGACCAAAACTCTTGGTAAAGCATTTGCTAAAGTTTTGCTTCAATTGGTTAATGTATCCAAATTTGCTAGGACATGTAAACTCCCCTACCCCAGACTGACAATTCTACTGTCCAAAAGGTGCCCCCTGTGCTCCTTCTGGGGGGGGGGGGGGGGGGTACTCTAATACAGGAGGTGTGTTACTAGCCAGATCACCAGGTGAGAGAAAAAAAAAAAAAACCAAATGCAGTCACCACATCTAAGGACTGGTAAGGTGCAACATATTATATTTTTGGTTTGGGGAGGGGGGGGTTATTCACTTGGCAACCACGCTATAGCCAAATGACAGCTACAGCACGGTTGTCCAGTTTTGGGAGGGCGTCATATAATGTCCTTCCAGAACACACCCAGCAATCTCCATGATCGATGTGTCCTACAGACACAGCTGATCAGTAATGTGGTAAAAGGCCAATCACAGCAGCTTTTTACCACATGATCAGCTGTGACCATTGACACAGATCACTGGGTAAATGCGATTATTGACTGCAGTTTCCTCACGCTGTCAGTGTGAGGAAAGTACTGCTGATAACCGGCAATTGTCAGAAAACAGATCGGCACCGATGATCAGTGCCACCCATCATTGCTGCATATCAGTGCCGCCTATCCGTGTGGCCTCATCAATGCACATCAGTGAAGGAGAAAAATTATCTGTTTGCAAAATTATATAATAGAAACAAAGAAAAACATTTTTTGCTGTTTTGTTTATATTGCCAAAAATAAAACACCCTGTGGTGATTAAATGCCACCAAAATAAAGCTCTATTTTTGTTACAAAAAGGACGAACATTTCATATGGGTACAATGTTGCATGACCGCACAATTGTCATTCAAAGTGCGACAGCTCTGAAAGCTGTCCTGGGCAGGAGGGCGGTAGAAGTGCCCGGTACTGAAGTGGTTAATATTGCTGTGTGTCCCCTTTCAGTGATTTAGGATGTAGACAGAACCTTCGTAGCTCCATCACGGGCGACTTCTCCTGGTTGTCTTCTACGCCCAATGTTGGCAGGCTCCTGTGATGATGTAACCGGTGTGCTCAGTAAACCCCCTACCATCTAATACAAATGTACACACCAGCTGTGCTCTGAGGAGCCCTGAATGGAAACACCTAAGGAACGACCTGATCCTGAGAGATAATGGGGGAGGGGGGAGGACAGACGATACACAGGCTGACACGACTTCTCCCCACCACCAACCATGGCTCACCTCAAAGCTGTGCTTGACGAAGGACTTGGAGTAGAAGAAGCGGTGGAATAACACCTGACCAGTCGCCATGGCCACCTGAGGAAGAGAGAAGAAGATGAGAGGCGGCCGCCATCTTGGGAGCCCCCGGCCCTGTCAGCGCTCCGCCAGGCAGAGTAGGCCCGGCATTCCAAGCACCCAGCCCGGCCGGCCTCCCGCCCGCCTCCCCCTCTCCTCACCTGAGGCATTCGGAGCAGGATCCCGGCAGACTGGATGAGCTCACAGCCCAGCACACGCAGGTCAGTCTCCGAGCTCAGGTCCAGGCCGTCCAGCATAGACGGAGTCGGCGACAGGCGCTCCTCCGGAATGATGGAGTTGTCGATGGCGAGGTAGACTTCGGAGTACAGCCGGTCCCCGATAAGAATGCCCTCGTTAGGCCGTGGCGGAGCCGCAGGAGCGGAGAGGTAGGGTAAGGCCGCCATCGCGCTCTGCCGGGAACGTAACTGCAACGAACAACTGGCCGGCTGTGACTGGTCTTCTCCCAGCATCCCTCTGCCTGCGTCATCGCGCCCGATGCTGCCCCCTGCTGGGGCTCGGAATCAGCGCGCCCGCCTTGTCAGCCTTGTTACTCTTCTACACTTCCTACTGGAGCTTGTTGGCATCACCGATCCTGCTAAGCCAGTGCTGGTCACGTGTGTTCCCTCATATTCCCACAGGGCCGATTCCTCAAAACTGGGCTAGCCAAAACATGGCAACCAGTCAGCCTCTACCTTCAGTTTGTTTAATCACTTGCCTACCAGGCACTTCTACCCCTTTCCTGCCCAGGTCAGCTTTCAGCGCTGTCGCACTTTGACAATTGCGCGGTCATGCAACCTTGTACACTTATGAAATGTTCGTCCTTTTTTTCGCTTTCTTTTGGTGGTATTTAATCACCACTGGGTGTTTTATTTTTTGCTCTATAAACAAAAAAAGAGCAAACAATTTGAAAAAAAAAAAAGTTTTTGTTTCTATTATAAAATTTTGCAGGTAATTTTTCTCCTTCACTGATGTGTGTTGATGAGGCTGCACTGATGGGCACTGATAAAGTGGCACTGCTAGGCAGCACTGATAGGAGGCACTGATGGGTGGCACTACTGTGCACAGGTAGGCGACACTGATGGGTACAGGTGGGCGGCACTAATCATCAGTGCCCTGATAATCAGTGCCGATCACTTCTCTGACAATTGCCGGTTGTCGGCATTACTTTCCTCATGCTGTAACAGCATGAGGAAAGTGCAGACGATAACCAGCAACTGTATTTACCGGTGATCTGCTGTGCCATTGGACATAGCTGATCACATGGTAAAAGGCCGCTGTGATTGGCTGTTTACCGTATCACGTGATCAGCTGTAGTTCTCTTTCAGCTAGAGCATAGTAGGGAAGAAGTTAAAGGATAAGTTTGACTTTTATAACGTTACACCCAAATTCAGGGAATAACATGTTATGAATGCACCGCCAGTCCCCCTGCTTTGACAGCTAGCGGGATCTTCTCCCCTCTTGCTAGCTGTCAAATTTTTAACAAATGCAGCAGAGCGGGGCACATCCAACCCAGTCATGTCACTCATTCAGTGCCAGTTCACATTTATGCGGATTGGGTGAGGTTTGAACGGCACCCAATCAGCATGACATGTGAAATAACATTGTTTCCTATGGTGCCTGTTGACATATGTCCGGTGCACTCCGGGATTCAGTGCGGATAGAAAAAGAGCCCTGTCCGGTTTCTGAGCAGTGTCGTCTGGTTCAGGTATGGAATACGTGCTATTGAAATCTATGAGAACTGTTTCTAAACCGAACATGTCTAAACATGATGTAAACCTGACATGAACCGTTGAACAACTACTATATCAATTAGCTGTGAAACCTGAGCTTCAATCTGCACTGCATACTGTATTTGTGAATCAGCTCTCACAGTGTTCTGTGAATGCGAAACTACAAGTCCCGACAGCCTTAGCGGCTGTTGCCTTGTAGTTCTCAATGAACAATCATGGCACTGTGGAGCTCCATGGTAGTTCATTCAGTCCTCCTATCAGTATATCTGTTTGCTTGTACATCCTGTACGAACAAGCAGATATACTGACAGATCTGCAGGAGACCAGCGTTACACCAGCGATCTATTGATCACAGGAGTAATGCTTTATAGGCTCCTGAAACAAACAAAAACTAATGCACATTTTTTTTTACTTTCAAAAAAATATGCATTTATTATTTTTTGTATAAATGTGGATTTATCCTTTAAATAAACTCTGAAAATGAAAGATAGGAGATATATATATCATTCTCACTCCTTTCTTCACATTATTACTGTACTTATCAACTCTATTCTGAACCCACACACTAATAAAACCTCCAGGACACTGGGACCTGTCCCTCCACATAAGTCATACTCCCATGTTACCTCTCTCACCCTTCTGCCTCTCCTAACATCTGGAGACATTTCCCCAAATCCTGGGCCGCCATCTTTTTCCTTTGATCAACACACCCAGCACCCCCTATTCTCTAACAGCTGCCGCAATCCACACAATCTGGTTACTATTCCTCTTCTTCCTAGAACCAGCCTCTCCTTTTCCTGTGCCCTTTGGAATGCCCGCTCTGTTTGTAACAAACTCACCTCTGTCCATGACCTTTTTTTGACAAACTCCTTTAACCGACTTGCAACTACGTAAACCTGGCTTCATGAAGCTGACTTTCCCTCTCCTGCTGCTCTCTTCCATGGTGGTCTCCTCTGGACTCACTCTCCCAGGCCTAGTGGATGGAAAGGAGGTGGAGTTGGAATCTTCCTATCCCCTCAAAGCACTTTTCAGGTCCTTCATTCACCTCTCTGTCCTTCTCATTTGAAGTTCACTGTATTCGTCTATTCTCTCCAGTTTCTTTAAGAATTTCTGTGATCCATTAGCCTCCTGCACCGCTATCAAGCTTCCTTGACTTCTCTGCCTGGCTGCCTTACTTTTTCTCTTCTGAAATTCCCACAATCATTCTCGATGACTTCAACATCCCTGTTAATCTTAACACTCCTGCTACTTGTAAACTTCTGAGCCTAACCACTTCTTTTGACCTAAAACACATGCTTCTACTCACTCTAATGGTAACTGCCTGGACCTTGTATTCTCCTACCTATGCACTCCTTGCAACCTCACCAACTTTCCTTTTCCTCTCTCTGATCACTCCCTTATTAGCTTTACTCTCTCCTTGGCTTTCTCCTCCTTGTCTCCCAACTACTGGACAGTTACTTGTACAAACCTTTGCTATGTTACCCTTCTCTTCTTTTTTCTGAAACAGATTGTCTCTATGACAAAATCTCAGCCCTGTCCTGTCCCAACCTGGCCAATTCTGTCTACAACAGTTCACTGCCACCCACTGTAGACACATTGGCCCCCCTCACTACACACAGAATTAGGCCCCGAGTGCTACAGCCCTGGCAAACAGACAATACCAGATGCCTTAAAAAATGTAGCCGTGTTCTTCAGCATTTATGGCATAAGACTAAGACCCAGCAAGACTTCGACCAATATAAATATGCTGTTCAGAAATACAATTCTTGTCTCCACACTGCCAAACAGACCTATATTATCACTCTCATTAACTTGCGCAGTCCCCATCAACTCTTCTAGCTTTAACTCTCTACATTGTCCTTCATTACCTCCAACCACTAACTCACTCACTGCCCGGGAGATCGCTAATCACTTAAAAAATAAGATTGATACAATTTGTGACAAGATCTCCACTGTACAGATATCTCCCTCACCCTACACTCCTTGTCCACCTGCATAATCTACACCTCCCTTGTTTAACCCAGCTACTATAGAGGAGGTTGGTAAACTGTTTTCTAAAGCCCACCTAACCACCTGTCCCCTGGACCCTGTTCCCTCGCAAATACTAGGGTCACCCTCTGGCTCTATCCTTCATTCTTTAACTCATATCTTCAATGTCTCCCTTTCTACTGGCATTTTCCCCAACTCTCTAAAACATGTGCTAGTCACCCCCATACTTAAAAAGGCCTTAATGAACCCCACCAATCTTAGCAACCTAAGACCCATCTCCTTACTCCCTTTTTCCTCCAAACTCATTGAACATCTAGTCTACAACCTGCTGAGCTGCCACCTCATTGAGTATAACCTTCTCGATCCCCTTCAGTCTGGATTTCACCCACAATACCCCACAGAAACTGCTGTCCTAAAACTCACAAATGACTTGCTAACCGCTAAAACCAATGGTCACTATTCCATACTCTTACTCTTGGACCTGTCCGCTGCCTTTGACACAGTTGACCACCCCCTCCTCCTCAACATACTCTATTTACTTGGTCTCCGTGACTGTACTCTCTGTTGGTTGAAATCTTACCTATCTCACCGCACCTTCAGTGTCATTTACAACTCTACTTCCTCCTCTCCTGCTCCTCTTACCGTCAGGATCCCCCAAGGTTCTGTCCTTGGACTTCTCCTATTCTCGATCTACACTTCTTCCTTGGGTCAGCTGATAGCTTCCCATGGTTTCCATGGTGCACTCCGGTAGGAAAACCTAATGTAAAGGGGCCCTCCAATAGGAACTGATTTAAGGGGGCACTCTTATGGAGACACCTGATTTAAGGGGGCATTCTGATCGGAACACCTGATTTAAGGGGTACTCTGATCAGAACACCTAATTTAAGGGGACATGCTGATGGGGACAACTTATGTAAAGGGGCCCTCCAATGGGAACACCTGATTTAAGGGGGCGCTCTGGTAGGAACACCTAATGTAAAGTGGCCCTCCAATGGAAACTGATTTAAGGGGGCACTCCCATGAGAACACTGGATTTAAGTGGACACTCTGATGGGAACACCTGATTTAAGGAGGCACTTCAATAGGGACACCAAATGCAAAAGGATCCTCCAATGGGAACACCTGATTTAAGGGGTCACTTCGATGGGGACACCTAATGTAAAGGGGCTTTCCAATGGGAACACCTTATTTAAGGGGCATTTCGATATGGATACCTAATGTAAAGGGTCACTCCCATGAAAACACCTGATTTAAGGGGTGCTTTGATGGGAACACCTGATTTAATCACATTCTGCCTGGCCTGTAACAAGTTGATGGCTGGGCCGGACTTTCATTGTTTCGGGTGGATGTCATATGACGTCCTCCAGGAACAAGCCTCGCACGCAGCCACACTGCGGGTGCAATCTGTCACCAGCTGTGTCCACCGTACACTGTTGATGACAGATCACAGTACCAGGCTGCAGCTGGTACCATGTGATCGCTGTGACCAATCACAGCAGATCACATGACAATTGTACACAATGAATGGCTTCAATTCATGCCATTCATTGTGTACAGTTTTGTTGCTAGCTGTGATTGATCATCTGTACCATGTGATTACCTGTGGCCAATCACATCTAATCACATCAAAACACAGTGAATTGATTTTATTCTGTAAAAAGTCTTGCTTATAGCAGTGAAATTAATTACTATAAGCAGTCACAATGTGTTAAAACAAAATCCTGATCACTTCCCCAGAGTAGTACATTTTTACTATGGTAACACTGTATTGCTCTGGTCACAGTGTGTTAAAATAAAAAATCATGAAAAAAAAAACTAAAACTGAAAAAAATTAAAAATATAACAAACATTATAACAAAAAAACTAAAACTTCAAAAAACTTGCCTTTTACTAAATACCTTGGACTGTCTACTTTCCAAAAAGGGGTCATTCGAGGGGTATTTGTACTGTCCTGACATTTTCAGGCCTCAAGAAATGAGTACATCAGGATTGATCGATTTTCGGATATATACCATAGTTTGTAGACTCTATAACTTTCCTACAGACTAAATAATATACACTGATTTGGGTTATTTTTACCAAAGAAATGTAACAGAATACATTTTGGCCTAAATTTTTGAAGAAAGATTATTTAATTGCAAAATTTTACAGAAATGAAGTAAAATGTTTTTTAAAAAAAACACGTTTGTTTTTTTTTTGAAAATGTTCATTTCCTGTTTACGTTTGATCAGCTGTGATTAGAGACAGCTGATCACATGGTAAAGAACCTATGTCATCGGCTATTTACTGCGAACGGTGATGCGCTGTGTCCTAGGGTACTTCACCGATCGCTGCACCATGCACCACCTGGGAGCACGCATGTGCAGCTAGAGTGAGAGGACGTCGTATGACATTCTACCAGAACAAGAGAGCTCCCATCCATCCGTCATTTCCCAATACAGCGGGCAAGAAGCGGTTATGGGGGCACTCTGATGGGAACACCTAATTTAAAGGGTATTTTCAATGGGAACACCCAATTTCAAGGGGAACTCCGAAGGAAACACCCAATCTAAGGAAGCATTCTAATGAGGACACCTGAAAAAGGAAGCACAGGTTCTGTTTAATTATATCACTTTGAATACATACTAGACTTTCCCAGCTATTGACTGGTGGTATAGAAGCGTGAAGAGGGGATCCCAGCATCTCTGTCACATTGTTTGACTGTTTGCCAGTGACTCACACACAGTGATGACATTCTGCTCCACGATTTTGTTTTACTGCACTCCGAGTTAAGATAGTTTAGATCTGACATAGTTACATATAGTTACATAGTTAACATAGGTATTCCGCCTTCTTTGTCAGGTGCTGTCAGTTCGGGCCAACTCTCTGCTAACTCTCTGCTCCCTTGACTGTAAGTTCCCAGTCAGGTGGGCTTCCGCACCGGCCTGTTGTACTGTTGCAAGATCTTCAATACATAGTTTACTACATACTGAGCCACTCTGTAATTACTGCAGCTACACCACGTTGCACCTACCCAAGATACTGCTGACCAATTTTACACTGCTGTGTCACCTGCTGTCTTTTAATTCTTGTAGTAAAACACCTGCCAGTGCTCCTTTTCTTTGCTACATTTTGCTCCTTCATTAAAAATATCCAGTTGCTTTCCAGTTTTACAATCTTGCAATCTCTTAATTCTTAATGAAAGTGTAATACAAATAAATCAGATTGGAGTGCTGCTACTGTATTTAAGCCAAGCTAATTGTAAAAGAATGTAGTGCCCCTCTAGTTAGCCAGTGGGAGCTAGCTAGGTTTTTTTTTTTAATGCAGAGGCCGAATAGCAGCCTGGGATGAATCAGCCTGGGTATGAGTCAGCCAGGTAAATATAGGGCAGGGCTGAGGGCTCTGCAGGTCAGTTCCCTGATACCTCCTCCTGCTCTAGAAGCTGGAGAAGTTTCTGGAAGGCAGTGGGTGGCAGTGAGGAGGGGCTGATCTGCATGTCTGAGGGATCTTGACCAATCCCCAAGCAGGAGGCTTGGCATCTGATCAGGACAGCCCTCAGATATGATACAGCCTATTCAACAGGAAGTGGTCAGTGTGTATCGTGTGGAAGATGGAGTAGGAAGCTGGAGTGTGGAGCCTAGGAAGGGGCCCAGGGAAGGGGCCTACATATAGGCAGATGATGGAAGAGGGGACTTCCACTGGGACATCCTGAGTAGCAGGGAAGAAGCCAGCCCAGTGGAAGGCCTGAAGGCAGCAACCCATAAAGCTATCAGGAGGGGCAGTGTGAGTAACCTTACACCCCCTTGGCCGGATAAGGGAGAGGGCACTCAGGTGGAGAACCCAACAAGCTCCTTGGCTGTTTAATCTTTGACAGTTTATGGATCTTCTTTCTCAGGGATTACCCTTAGTACTGCTGGGTGAAGAGGAGGATTCATCTGGGGTCTGAGGAGATACACTGGAGAGCTGGAGTGCTCTCAAAGAAGAGACAGATTTTGCTTCTTGTCCATAGACATAGTTTGTCCTCCAAGTTCACAGTTCCTTGGGCATCCCATGCATCCCTCAATCCCATCCAAGTTCAATACCCTTTAATAAAATCACAAAATAAAAGCCTAATGACTGGTTACTGTCTCGGTGTGCAAGTGTGGAGGAAGACGATGGGTGTTGCCTGGCTGTGCAGGACTGTAGGGGGACCCAAAAACTTAGCAACTCCTAAGGGGGTAGCGCTGGAAGAAAAAAGTCAATATCACAGTCAGCCAGTAAAAATCAAACTGCTCCCTAACACTGGCTTTAAGTCATCCCCTAAGCATGTTATTTAAAGGTTTTTTAATGCTGCCATCAAAGCCACATAAAAAGATCCTTTCACTTCTGTACAGTGGTTTTTTTCTGTATTTTTTAATCCCCCATGCCAGTACCAGCTTCCTGCCTTTTGTTTACAGCAGTTTGACCATTAATCCTTAAAATGTCATAATGTTTACTAACAATATTTATTTCCACCCCCCTTAACTCCTTGGTATATCACAACTGGCTTTCCACTGCACATGTGTGAGATCAGCTGAGCTTGCAGACTGGTTCCACAGCCTCCTTGAATCTGTGATGTGGCCCAAAAGGTTGTGCATGGGAAAGGCCAAACCACTTCTCTGCTCACTAATGCTCATTCCTCCACTGAATCTTTAGAAGGAGACATGGTTTTCACCCAGGTTGGAGTTCAAATGTCCACATTTGTTCATTTCTGTGACGTGGTCTAATGGGATTAGTATTTTAGACAAAAAAGATAACATTGATTTTGCTTCCAGTTAATCTCACAGAAAGTGGGAAATATATTGCATTTCTAACAGAATCAACAGTACTTGTTAAAACTGTTCTTAGCCCAAAAATGAAAAATAAGATCCATGCTATGTGTACACTATATTGCCAAAAGTATCGGTATGCCTGCCTTTACATGCACATGAACGTTAATGGCATCCCAGCCTTAGTCTGTAGGGTTCAATATTGAGTTGCCCACCCTTTGCAGCTATAACAGCTTCCAGCCTTCTGGGAAGGCTGTCCACAAGGGTTAGGAGTGTGTCTATGGGAATGCTTGACCATTCTTCCAGAAGCGCATTGTTAGGTCAGGCACTGATGTCAGAAGAGAAGGCCTGGCTCACAGTCTCCATTCAAATTCTATGTGTTCTATTAAGTTATGGTCAGGACTCAGGTGCAGGCCAGTCAAGTTCCTGCGCCCAAACTTGCTTATCCATGTCTTTATGGACCTTGTTTTGTGCATTGGTGCACAGTCATGTTGGAACAGAATCCCCAAACTGTTCCCACAAAGTTGGGAATATGAAATTGTCCAAAATGTCTTGGTATGCTGACACCTTAAGAGTTCCCTTCACTGGAACTAAGGGGCCAAGCCCAACCCCTGAAAAGCAACCCCACACCATAATGCCCCTCCTCCAAACTTTACACTTGGCACAATGCAATCAGGCAAGTACTCTTCTCCTGGCAATCGCCAAACCCAGACACGTCCATCGGATTGCCAGACAGAGAAAAGTGATTTGTCACGCCAGAGAACACGTCTTAAAAGCTCTGGATGTCAGTGGCGGCGTGCATTATACCACTGTATCAGACGCTTTACATTGCACTGGGTGATGTAAGGCTTGGATGCAGCTGCCTGACCATGGAAACTCATTCCATGAAGCTCTCTACGCACTGTTGTTGTGCTAATCTGAAGGCCATGCAAAGTTTGGAGGTGTTTAGCTATTGACCCTGCAGACAGTTGGCGACTTCTGCGCACTGTGCACTTCAGCATGCGCTGACCCCGCTCTGTCATTTTATGTGGCCTACCACTTTGTGGCTGAGTTGATGTTGTTCCCAGTTGCTTCAACTTTGTTATAATACCACTAACAGTTGACTGTGGAATATTTAGTAGCAGAGACATTTCACGGATAGACTTATTGCACAGATGGCAACCTGAATTCACTGAGCTCCTAAGAGCGACCCATTCTTACACAAATGTTTGTAGAAGCAGTCTGCATGCCTAGGTGCTTGATTTTGTACACTTGTGGCCATGGAGGTGAGTGGAACACCTGAATCCAGTGATTTGGAGGGGTACGTGTCTCAATACTCTTGGCAATATAATGTATATTTAGAGATGCAGATCCCGTTGTCATTGGAGTTTAGAGGAGGAGTTGCAGCTTGATTGATATGACGGAACAATCACATATAAATATAAGGGAGGAGAATGCAGGGGAATGATGTGATTTCACTGACAACATCTTGGCATTCATTTATGGTCTCTGGGAAGCAGAATTTCTTGGAAGGTGACAACGCTGTAGGAATATTTGCAGACCCTGCTTCGGGGTTATCACCAGACTGCAGGACGTTTTAATAACCCTTGGTTGGCTGGTAGGATCAACAGGGCAACATTGGAATATAACAGAAATGCACATAAATAATAAAACAGGCTGGATTACATTACATTTGTATGTGGAAACATGTCAACTGTTTATTTTTGACTATAGACACACTTTATTATGAATTGTGCAGGAAAAAATGCTTAGTGACCAATGTAATTGAGAAATACATAACATACCGCTCCTAAAGTTAACACCATTAGCTAAAGAATTCACCTTTGCCAGATATGAAAACTGTCTTTAAAATTAGTGTGAATGAATGTGTTGAAAATGAAGTAGTTTCTATTGGTAAATGTATATTTCTATTGCTCTAGCATAGATTCATACCCCCCATGTTTAAAATATTAAGAATATCCTTACAGCTGCATTGTGGAGCCATGTCTGTAGCTGACTCATTCCATTTTGTTTTAGCACAGGGATCAGCTCCCCATTCCTTCAATGTTTTAACCACACCAGTATGGCTTCTCTCTACAGCCAGGTGCAATGCGGTCTTTCCCAGCCAGTCTTTGGCATGTAGGTTTGCTCCATGTTGAAGAAGACACACACATACCACACTGTGACCATTGTAGGCTGCATGGTGTAAAGGTGTTAAGTTCAACAAGTCAGCACTGTCCACTTCAGCTTGTTCTCTCAGCAGCAGTTTCACTGTGTCAGTGTGGCCTCGACCTGCAGCCCGATGTAATGGGGTGAGATGGTTTTCATCCAGTGTCTGCAAAGTGGCACCTTTTTTCAGAAGGAACTCTGCTATCTGGAACAAGAGTGGGAAAAGCATTACAACCTATAATATATAATCTCTGCTTATGACATTCTGTACATCAGCCTGAGGACAAGTATGTGTCATACCACATTTCTTGAGAAGTCAATTAGTCACGAAACATGCTATTTGGTGTCTAACAAAATCAACTTATAGCAGCATTGCCCTTTTGGGAGGGTGACGCAATGGATCGCTTTTCAGAGGGTGTTTAACTGGTGGTGAGGATGCCTTATGTCACCTCCTCAACACCTATTTTAACCTCTTAAAACATGCACCAGATGCAGTCAGTTGAATGTGCCATATTTGGTGAGTGGCACTTCTTGCGTAACATTCTGAGCAAGGGAATCATGGCCAAAACATTGAGGCTGTAGCATATGTACACCCCTGTCCACTTCCTTATCAGCTTAAGAGGGAGCAGTTGGGGGTGGTAAAAATACATTTCAATGGCATGTTTTTACTGCTCCCCAACTGCAAGTGTAATCAAGACCTTAAAAAAAGTCAAAGCCCACTTGGGAACGTTCCTTTTCTTTTGGGTTCCTCTGTCATCTGGCGGGGTTTTTCATTTTGCATCACCATTCTGAAGTTCCATAAAGTAGAAATGAAATTTAGCCACCTCTGAGCATTACGTGTAAACCACCCGTATAAGACCTGCGCATAGACAGATGTTTTCTCTACAAGTGAATACTTTTGTTGAGCACAAAATCCACACTAGATTTGAGTAAAAGCCAGAGAACTAGTATATTCAGAAGGCAGTCACTAATGGAAGCCCTATGTATCTCACAAGGAGGATATAAAAGAGAACAGCACCTCTAATTGCAGACTTTAAATACTTTGAGGGGGTAAAAAATGCCAAATGGCCACTCTCATGATGAATAAAGGAAACAGGCTCATAAAATAAAGTCTGAGACGCCATAGGTGTTGAAGATGATGACCAATGTGGTAATGCTGTGCCGACTATGGGAGTGTTGCTCCTTCATCAAGCTGAAGAACCTAAGTGAGGAGCCTTCTTATGTAGGCTTGCCAGCGTGGGATAAAAATATATAAAAAAAAAAGTAAAAAAAAATTCAAGTGGAAGTTAAGTGGATTAGACTTAATCCACATGTCAAGAGTAAGTACATATGACACGCTACTGTATTGCTGACTATATACAGTATATTTTTTAAATTTTATATATATTTATATGTACATTTACATATATTAAAAATGTTATATATATATATATATATATATAAAAATATCCCCCTCCCATTTATTTATTTATTATTTTCTGGATGAACTGTTTCATAATCATATTTTATGCATTCTTTTATTTATTTATCTAATTGCGCACATATGTTGCCTTGCAATTAATTAATTGAATAATTAATTTATTATTCCTTTGATCTTTTTTATATAGTCTTTAGAAATTGTTAATTAATGAATTACATTGATTTTCTTATGTTTTATATCATATTATGTACAGTGCCTTGAAAAAGTATTCATACCCCTTGAAATTTTCCACGTTTTGTCATGTTACAAACCAAAAGACCATGATGCTGTTTGTTCACTAATGTTCTCTAACAAACCTCTGAGGGCTTCACAGAACAGCTGTATTTATACTGAGATTAAATTACACACTGGTGGACTCTTTGACTAATTAGGTGACTTCTGAAGGCAATTGGTTCCACTAGGTTTTATTTAGGGGTATCAGAGTAAAGGGGGCTGAATACAAATGTACGCCACACTTTTCAGATATTTATTTGTAAAATATTTTGAAAAGCATTTATCATTTTCCTTCCACTTGACAATTATATGCCATTTGTGTCGGTCTATCACATAAAATCCCAACATTTACATACATTTACGTTTTTGGTTGTAACATAACAAAATGCGCAAAATTTCAAGAGGTATGAATACTTTTTCAAGGCACTGTATTTTTAATGTATCCATGTCCTGTGATGCTTTTCTGGGGCTTTGCTGGGTGCTGTTTTCCCACACCGGCAAGCCTATATAAGAAGGCTCGTCACTTGGGTTCTTCTGCTTGATGAAGGAGCGTGCACAGCCATAGTCAGCTCGGCACATGCTCCGAAACACATCCTGCCCTGTTCTGGTGACATCATCCTTCAGGCACTGCAGGCCACGCTGTGTTCCAACACCATCTTGGAGGATCCCTGCCGGCTTCCACACATGTCTCCCTTTGCGGCAGCGGACCACAGCGTTCATTATCTTCAATACCTCTGTGTCCCAGACATTCTTTACGTAATGAGCCTGTTCCTTTTAATCATCCGGTGAGTGGCCATTAGGCACTTTTTTAAGCCATTAAGGTATTAAAAGTCTGCACTTACAGGTGCTATCCTCTTTTCGCTCCTCTTTTTGATATTATAGTCTGCTTCTGCTCATCGGATTAAGCTTGACCTAGCGAACAGACTTTATGGGACTTTCTTATATTATATGAACTTGCATTTATATTTTGGGTTATTTTTGTTTTGTGTATCTGGCTACACCTACATACCTTTTCTTTCCTATATATCTCCCAGGTTTCCTTGGAAGCTGATTACAGAAAAATACACAGCTCCTCAGGGCCTGTGGATCAAATGGCACGCTAATGTGTATTTAGTGGGATTGTCCCAGAATTTGTGGATTTTAGATTCAAGTTTACTAATTTGTCCAAACCATATCGGGAAAGGACATCTGTAAAATTCCTTTTGAAGCCTTTCTCATCCTGAAAACTCCTGAATGCACCGAAAAACAATCTACCTCCTAACATTTATTTTTACAGCCGCTAAAGAAAGGCTTGCACAGCTTGGTTGTCTGGCACTTCTACAATCTTACACGTCAAGCAGAAGATGACTTGTCATATGATACGTGAGAAACTCACAGCTGTCATTCACAACACAGAGTCTGAATTCTAAAGACCATGGACTTTGCATTATCTTCCTAAAGACTCAAACAAGCCTTTATTGACTATTCAGTATAAAACTTATGTTACAGAGACCAACCCCCTGCTATGTGGCTCTCAGAGAGGCCTTGGCCTATAACCCTTCCTTTCCTCCCCTTGTACTACCCTTTCTACAATCCTCCATTCCCCCCCTCATATTTCAATCATTCTTATCTCTATTTCTTTCCACCTTTCCCCCCTCTGTTTGATCAGTTGGTGGATACTCCTGTGGCCGGTCCAAACAACACTTGGGGGGACCTTTTCATCTGACCCCTTCATTGCTATCTTCTATGTCCAGGGGCGGACTGACCATTTGGAAACTCGGGCACTGCCCGAGGGCCCGGGGTCAGTAGGGGGCCCCATGAGATGCCCCTGGTACCTTTTTCATAGGCTTTTTTGAGTTTGGGCAAGGACACAGGGGCCCCATGATCCCTTATTGCCCAGGGGCCCCATGAGTTGTCAGTCCGCCCCTGCCCATGTCCCATTTCTTGTTCATATGAGCATTGCCTTCTGAAGAGCATTCCATGGTGGATTGCTTTTCAGAGGGCATTTGACAGGTGGGGAGACATTATGTCGCCTTCTTAGCCTGTTTTAACTCCAAATAACTCACACCATTCTACTGCAACCACATACAATATGTAGTGAATGTGATGAGAGGGTTATTTTTGCTGCACAGTGGCCATGGCTAGTATCCTCACCCTTCCACTGCCATAGCAGCTTAAGAGGGAGCAGTTTTGGGTTGGAAAAATGTGACAACGTAATTTTACCATCCTCCAAACGCAAGTGTTAAAAACAGCCTAAAGGACTTTCACTATCATCAATCCTATTTGATACATTTCATTTCCATTAATACAGTGTATGGATAAGCCCTGCAGAAGCCTCCAAATACTGGGATTACATTGACACAAACTTTACTTTTTATACATCTATATTTCAATAAGCAAGAAAATAATCTGTACGAAATGCATCTCAATGCCTTATATATTGCAATGTGCGAAAACTCTGGGGGGGGAAGGGGTTCCTGCTTATTTTTGACTTGCTATTCTTCAAACTCCTTCAATAAAAATTGTTGAAACAAGAATACAGAGTTTCCTCCAGTGGCTAATTTACATATCTCTATACAATTACAAAACCAGGAAAACCCAAATAAAATTGTGAAGTCACATTCCTGCTTCAACAATGGCAGCAGTCACATTTCTCTCATGACAGGTTTACCTCAAAGGCAAATTATTTCTTTTTTCACTGAGTGCATATTTTGAAGCATAAATGAAATGTTTACTTCAGATGCACTTAAACAGTTGAAGTTAAATTTCTAAAAATAGATAATGAAACCATGTGAATAAAGGGCAACAATTGTAAGCATCTTTGGTAGGGTTGGGGATGTTATGTGTTCTGGCCTTTGTCACTTTTGCTGGACAGCTTGGTCTGCATGTAAAGATGTATAAAATGTAGAAATAAAAAAAAAAAAAAAGATGTGAATTAAAAAAAAAATTCATACACTGAATACCATGATTGCCAGAATTAATTGTGTATAGTTATCAGAATACATTTTTTTGTTTTGTGCAATAGCGGTCCTTTAATAACGATAAATTATAAAACGGAATGTATAGCATTTATGTATCTGGTAAGCAGAACGGTATTCAGATGTACCAATTTGGTAAAAGTTTTATGCCTGCATCTCTACACAGACAGTGGTGACATAGGGGAAATCTAGGGACCTCCTCAGTGACTGACCAGCTACAAATAGTAGTATTATTAGATAGGCCATTTAGAATTTAACAGTTTTGTGGTGTCACAATGTAAGACCCCGTTCACACTCCTGCAATTTCTCCTCCATCTGCCATTACGCTGCAATGCAAGACAATGTAAATTACATTAATTTCTATGGTGCCTGTTTACATCAATGCAAGCTTGTGTGGTGCGATTTCTGAAAAGATGCAGGTGCTTCTTTTGGTGCAGTATAGTGTGCTTTTGGGCACATAAACTTCAATGTGAGCCCATGAAAAACACATGTACATGCCTTTATGGTGTGTTTTGGGCAAACTTTTCTGTTTCACAACCAGTTTCCTCCTCTAAAAAATGCAAGAAGCATAAAAACACATCAAAGTACTTGTGTTCAAATGTGCAAAAACCTGCTCCAAAAATGTAATGAAAAACACATAATTATGCAGCAGCACTAGTGTGAACCTAGGCTTAAAATGAAATTCCATGTTTATTTTGGTTTTAAATATTTTGATAGGGCCAAGCTGGCCCAAACCAACTATGTTCAATTCATAATTAAGTGGTCACTGTGAGTGCAAGTGTGGTAGCATTAGCTACATGCTGTATGCAGCGCTGTGTTCCGACACCAGTATGGGTGATTTCTGGTTTGCTGCTGGAATGATATATGCTCAGGCCCAATGCTTCTCCACCATTCAGGAGAAGCTTTGTAGTTTTATTAATTATTATTATTATTATTACATCGAGTTTATATAGCGCCAAAGGGTTTGCTCAGCGCTGTACAATAGGGGGGGGGACAATACATGGCACAGTACAACAATAACAAACAACGTACGAGGGGTAAGAGGGCCCTACTCTTTCGAGCTTACAATCTAGGAGGGAGGGGGTAATGGTACAGTAGGAAGTGGCTGAGGGGAATGAGGGGTGGGAGGAAAGAGGGAGAATGGTCGTTAGGTGAGGGTGGGGTAGGCTTCCCTGAAGAGATGGGTTTTGAGGGAGCGCCTGAATGTGAGGAGGGAAGGCGACAGTCTGATGGATTGGGGCAGTGAGTTCCAGAGGATGGGGGAGGACCTGGAGAAGTCTTGCAGTCGTGCATGGGAGAAGACCAGGGAGCAGGATAGAAGGAGGTCCTGTGAGGAGCGAAGGGTACGGGTAGGGCGGTACTTGGGGATCAGGTTGGTGAGGTAGTCAGGGGCAGTGTTGTGAACGGCTTTGTAGGTCAGGGTTAGAAGTTTAAATTTGATGCGTTGGGCAATCGGGAGCCAGTGGAGGGAGAGGCAGAGGGGGGTGGCAGAGGTGGAGCGGGTGGTGAGGTGGATGAGTCTAGCCGCTGAGTTCAGGATGGTCTGGAGCGGGGAGAGCCTGCACTTGGGTAGGCCGGTGAGAAGAGAATTGCAGTAATCAAGGTGTGAGATGATGAGGGAGTGTACTAGAAGTTTGGTGGTGTCAGGGGTGAGGAAGGTACGTATCTTGGCGATGTTGCGGAGGTGGAGCCTGCATGTGTTTGTAAGTGATTTGACATGAGGTTGGAAGGAGAGGTTCGAGTCAAGAATGACGCCAAGGACTTTGGCTTGCGGGGCGGGAATGATAGTGGAGTTGTTGGTGATGATGGATAGGATGGGGGGGAGGGTGTGGGCAGGGGGAAAGACAAGGAGCTCGGTTTTGGAGAGGTTGAGCTTGAGGAAATGTAGCGACATGCAGTCTGAGATGTTATTTAGGAGGTGAGTGATGCGGGCGGAGATAGTGGGGGTGAGGAGAGGGGTGGAGAGGTAGATTTGGGTGTCGTCAGCGTAGAGGTGATAGTTGAAGACGTGGGAGTGTATGAGTTTGCCCAGGGAGGAGGTGTAGATGGAGAAGAGAAGGGGTCCAAGGACAGAGCCTTGGGGGACCCCAACAGAGAGGGGGAGGGAGGGGGAGGTGGCACCATTGTAGGTGACGCTGAAGGAGTGTCGGGATAGGTAGGATGAGAACCAGGAGAGAGCGGTATCTCTGATGCCAAGGGAGAGTAGTTTATTAAGGAGGAGGGGGTGGTCAACAGTAGTGACAGGGCTGAGGGAGTGCAGTGCAGGGGGGGTTACGGTGGGCGGGGCCTTGGGAGAGGTGGGGGGCAGTGCGGTTGTGAGGGCAGAGGAGGGGGGAGATGAAGGGGTGACGGGGTGGGGAGGCTAGGTGGGGAGGTAGATTGCAAGTTGACAATGTACTTACGGATAGCGTCAATCTTGTTGTGGAAATGGGTGGCAATCTTGTGGGCGGTGAGAGAGGTACTGAGTGGAGGGGGGGGGGGGTGGAGAGAGCAGGGAGTTGAAGGTGGAGAAGAGTCGGCGAGGGCAGGAGGAGAGGTTGTTGATCAGGTTAACAAAGTAGGCCTGCTTGGTGGCGTCGAGGGAGGAGGTGTAAGTGAGGAAGGCAGATTTGTAGAGGGAGAATGCATGAGGGGACCTGGTTTTGCGCCACAGTCTCTCCAGTGCGCGACTGCGACGTTTGAGGCATTTAGTGCTGTCATTTTGCCATGGTTGAAGTGGTCTAGGTTTGATGATGCGTGTGGTTAGGGGTGCCAGAGAGTCTAGGGCAGCTGACAGTGAGTCATTGTACAAGGTGGTGGCTATGTCAGGACATGACAGTGAGAGGATGCTGTCGTGTAGGCGGTCGGCGGCCGAGTGGAGGGGGGCCGGGTTCAGGTTGGGGAGGTTGCGGCTGGTGATGGTTTGGCGTTTTTGGGGGGGGGAGTTGGGGGAAGGGGAGATGGAGAACGTGATGAGGTGGTGGTCGGAGAGAGGGAAGGGGGTGTTAGAGAACTGGTTGAGGGTACAGAGGTGGGAGAAGACGAGGTCCAGGGTGTTCCCTCCGATGTGAGTGGAGGATTGAGTGTGCTGTGTGAGCGCGAAGGAGGAGGTTAGGTGGAGGAATTGGGAAGTAGCTGGGTTGTTGTCGTTGATAGGGATATTGAAGTCCCCGAGGATGATGGTCGGTAGCTCAGAGGAGAGGAAGAAGGGGAGCCAGGCGGCGAAGTTGTCCAGGAAGTGGGGTATGGACCCAGGAGGTCTGTAGATCACTGCGATCCTTAGGGGGTGGGTGAGAAGAGTCGGATGCAGTGCGCCTCAAAGGAGGGGAAGGATAGCGAGGGTGGGTTAGGGAGGACCTGGAAGGTGCTCAGCGGTGATAGGAGCAAGCCGACACCACCACCTCTGCGATCGCTCAGTCTTGGCGAATGGGTCCAGATGAGACCTCCATTAATGGTTACAAGGCCTTTGCTAATTGATAGGAGTAGAAATTGTGACATCATCTGCCCGCCTCACCACCATAGCCAATGAGAGGAAGCCTTGCAATAATTTATACAAATACAAGGCTTCTCCTGAATAGCAGAGCAGTACTTACTTTAAAATGAACTAAAAAAAGTTAAGACTTACTATATTATAGGAAACATTTAGAAATGTGAATTGTGCCTAAACAGTACCCTGAAAAATATACCATTTGCCTTCCAGTTCGACTGAAGAATAGCAGTTGACTTCCTGACATGTGACTATGCCTAGGCACTACTGGTCTGTAGCCATGATAGCCAGATCTCTGCAATGTGTGGGCATTTAGGGCTCTGCTGCCTCTGACTGACAGTCTCACCAGATACGGAGTGAGATCTGCTGATGTCATGCACACTGTTATGCAGAGAAAGCTGAATCTGAGGACCTGCAGTGCAAGGATCTCCCTGCTTCTGGTTCATTTATTCAAACAGCCTATAAACAAAAAACAATGTTTTTTCACCACTACGTTTCCTTTATACCGGGCTTTCAAAATGCAATTATTTACAGGCTGGATAAAAAATTTTGTGATTTAATGCAGTTTAATACTTTTACTAGTTAAATAATATTTTTTATATTTGTTTTATACATCAGACCAAAAAAGGGACAAAAAAGAGGAAATTGCGGAAAGAGGGACAGAGGGATTTGGTTTCAAAATGGAGACAATCACTTCGAATGAGGGATAGTTGGTAGTTATGGCCTCTCTGCAGTGGCACAGTGGGGTTTATTTACTAAAGCTGAAGAGTGCAAAATCCGGCTCATTTTTACATAGAAACCAATTAGCTTCCAGGTTGTATTGCCAAAACTTAATTGAACAAGCTGAGGTTACAAGCTGATTGGTTTCTATGTAGAAGTGAATTTGATTTTGCATTCTCCAGCTCTAGTAAATAAACCCTAGTAAGTCAGTAATGGGGAAATGATCAGCTGCAGGGGGTACAAAGGTAATATTGGTGATTAGTCCTTTGTCCACTGCTTGTGATTTTTTTTAGCACAGTACAGGTCCCTTTAACAGTTATTCGTTGCCGATATATATTAAATAGTGTTTAAAGTGACACTAAAGCTTTGGGTTTTTTTCAGAATTAACAAACATGCCTATATTTACCTGCTCTATGCAGTAATTTTGCACAGAGCAGCCCCGATCCTCTTCTTTGGGATCCCCTCTGGTGCTCCTGGCTCCTCCTCCTCAAGCAGTGCCCCCAGAGAAAGCCGCTGGCCCTGGGGGCACCACTGCATGCTCATCCCCAAGCTCCTGCTCTATACGTCCAGAAGACACATGGAGCCATTGCTTGGCCCCTCCCCCCTCTCTCTCCTCACTGACTCACTGGCTAATGAGCTCCTGTTGCTGTCTCAACCAATGAGGAGAAAGAGTCCCCAGACAGCAGAGGCTGTTGAAAACGTTGCTGGATTGGAGGGGGTTTAGGTAACGATTGGGGGGGGGGGGGGGGAGAAGGATTTTTGCCTTCATATATAGAATTCATGAAGGTAAAAAACCTTGAGCCTTTAGAACCACTTTAATGGCTGCTTGTTGTACTGTAGTTTGTAAAATATCTACATGACTCATTTACATATTTATGTCTTGTCCTATTATGGGCTTTCATAAATGATCTCAAATGTCTTTCTTCATTGTCATGTAAGTCCTCCTGCACACTGGACATTTTTACAGCTGCTGTTTTTGTTTTTTGGCATTTACAGCTATTAAACTCCTCAGCATGTTATACTACGTGCGTGTGCATGCACAAATAGGCTTTAATCAGCATTTTGTCAGGGAAAAAAAAACAGAACTAGTGGGTTTCTAGAAGAGTTTGTTAGCTATAAAAATGCTGTAACGCTGCTAAATGCAGAAAAATGTGGTAAAACGCGACAAACCAGTGTTTTGGGGCTTTTTTTTTAGCAAATTTTTTGTGCAAACACTAAAAAACACAAACACAGCCAGGGGCGGACTGACAACCCATGGGGCCCCTGGGCAATAGGGGATCATGGGGCCCCTGTGTCCTTGCCCAAACTCAAAAAAGCCTATGAAAAAGGTACCAGGGGCATCTCATGGGGCCCCCTACTGACCCCGAGCCCTCGGGCAGTGCCCGAGTTTCCAAATGGTCAGTCCGCCCCTGAACGCAGCACAATGCAGCTAAACACTAATGCAAAAATGCTAAAAAAATGCAGAAAAAGTTGTGTTTTCTACGTGACTTTATAGAGCTAACACTACCAGCATTTTTAAACCGCCCAGTGTGCATGAGGACTTATGGTGTACACAGCCATTCCACAAACATAACTCTGGAACATTCTGCTGTGCCATTAGAATTCTAATTTAGATTGTTCACTTTGTGCAAGAACTACATCCATGTTTGTGGTAGTATGCTGCCCCCTGCTGGCCCTTTTTTAGTAACTGTACAGAATTCATCATTTGTGTTGGCAGGCACTATTTGACCAGGACAATGCATATTGTGGCTTTTTCATCTGCAGGTACATTACCAAATGTTCTCAATCAATAAGTATTTGTCAGCTGACACTAAGATGTTTGAGATGTTGAAAAGTCTACAAATAGAACAATTTCCAGCTTCTCTGGCGCACTGTTAGTTTTATCCATATACTTATTTTGTAATGCTAAACATAAACTGAAAGAATAACCAAAAGTTGAGAAGGCAAAACACTGTGTAATAAAGGTATAGCTTTTCGATTGTAAGTTCTATCGAGCGGGCCCTCACTAGCGCAAAGGCAGAGAGATGGGAAGTACATTCTAGTTATATTTAAACATAGTTACAACGTTAGTCTGGCTGAAAAAAGACAAACGTCCATCCAGTTCAACCATAGGAAAAAATAAAAAAAGTTATAATCCTATACCCACAGTTGATCCAGAGGAAGGCAAAAAAACCCAGCAAAGCATGATCCAATTTGCTCCTGCAGGGAAAAAATTCCTACCTGATCCCTGAGAGGCAATCGGATATTCCCTAGATCAACTTTACCTATAAATGTTATATCCAGTTATATTCTGTGTATCTAAGAAACAATCCAGGCCTTTTTTGAAGCAATCCATTGAGCTGGCTTGAACCAACTCTTGAGGGAGTCCATTCCACATTTTTACAGCTCTCACTGTGAAGAAACCTTTCCGTGTTTGGAGATTAAATTTTTTTTCCTCCTCATATTGTATGTGTTTTATTTTATAAAAAAAAATTACGTTTAGACCCTTCTTGGATTCTGCCCACGTTCCAAATCACACTGCATAGTGTGTGACATCAATTTCTAATAGCACCTAAACACAGTGCAGTTTTGCCTTGATTGTCATGTGATAAATCACGGTACACTGCATTGTACAAAGCTTTTCGCTTCAAAGACGTTCCTGCTCCTTTTTGGGGTGACAAGCTTTGTGCCATGTGGTTTGTCGCACAATTTATTGCAGGACAATCACAGTAAATCCCAATCTCAAATCACCAGATGTGAACAGGGCCTTAGTGTCACCCTGATTATTCTGATCCTGCATCCCTAATGTATGATTAAGAAAAAAAATATATATAGGTATATTGGACTTCAGCTTTTATTGACTATTCTGATTTAAAGTGGTTGCAAAGGCTCAAGTTTTTTTTACCTTCATGCATTCTATTCATGAAGGTAAAAAACCTTCTGTGTGCAGCAGCCCCGCCTAAAACTTACCTGAGCCCCATCGTGATCCAGCATGTGCATGAGAGCCTCAGCTCTCCGGAGACTCTCCCTCCTCATTGGCTGAGACAGCAGCTGTCAATCACAGCCAATGACGAGTGAGCGGAGGCAGGGCTGAGCCGTGTCTGTGTGTGAATGGACACACAGAACAGCGGCTCGGGAGTGAGCCTGCTTGGGTGCTACCATAGCAAGCTGCATGCTCTTAAGGCACTTGGCAGGAGGGAGGGGCCAGGAGCGCTGATGGGGGACGGGGATGGGGGAAGAGGAAGATTGCCTTTATTATTACTTTAAAAGTGCACCTGTGTTAAACCAAAAAAAAATTGCATCTCACCAATTCTTAGGTGAGGTGGCTGCATTAATTTCCTTTTTTCCTTTGTTTTCATCTGGTGATCCTGTGAGTAAGTCTGTTATTTTTCAATTTGTTGACATCTGTGTGCATTTGCCACACTGAAACGCACTTGCTGAACAAGTCAAAAGTGCATGTGAAAAAGTTCCCCTTTAAATGCTATGCAACTGTTCACATCTGTGCACTACCTTTTTATACAGTGCGCTACACTTTTGAAAAGTTTTGCTTGCTGCATCTTCAGTGCATTTTGTGAAAAACACACCAAAAATGCACCTTTTATTATACTCAATGTTAGCGCACCAAAATTGCATGTTTTTTTAAGGGCGTTTTTTTGGAGTCACATGTTCATTTTTCCCAGATGACCAGGGAGGAGAAGGCATGTAAGATGCATTATGCGTTGCAGTGAATTTTAAAAACACACTTGAAACGCAATATGCATTTAGGTGCTTACAATGGTCAGCTTTTATTTATTTATGTAAAACCTTTATCCCAACAGGAAAATACTGTTTGATGTAGCTGCCTATAAAAATGTAAGTTGAAGTTCAGCTTCACCTGGCTCGACTTCTTGTTGACCATCGACCCCTAACCCCCTCCCCCCAATGGCTTCCCTTGTGTTTTTAAAAATGCAGTATCAGGCTGTTTGAACACTGTCAGACCTCATTCACACTCGGCATTTTGATAACACTTTTAATGTTAGCTGTGTAAAGTCACATTAAAAACGTGAGTTTTTCAACCTTTTTTTTAGCATTTTTACATTAGCGTTTAGCGGCATTTTGCCGCTATTAGCAGTGTTTTCCCACATTTTTCTGCGTTTGTATTTTTTAGCATTTTTCTGGTAAAAAAAAGTCCAAAAACGCAGGTTTGCGGCATTTTACCGCGTTTTGTTGGGTTATATAGCGTTAGAACGTTTTTACAGCTTAAAAACTCCTCTAGAAATGCACTAGTCCTGTGTTTTTTTTCCAGCCAAGAAACGTCCCAGCCAAAAACATTGATTACAGTCTATGTGTGCATGGACACATAGGATAACATGCTGGGGAGTTTACTGGCTGTAGAAAAAAACATCAAAAGCCAAAAACAAGAGCTGTAAAAATGTCAAATGTGCATGAGGACCCTTGACCCATAGACATTCGTTCTTGCATGATATATGTACAATTTGAGTCTTGGGTGGTATAGGTGTTATTGTAAACTCCTGGGCAGGGGCGGACTGACAACTCATGGGGCCCCCGGGCAATAGGGGATCATGGGGCCCCTGTGTCCTTGCCCTAACTCAAAAAAGCCTATGAAAAAGGTACCAGTGGCATCTCATAGGGCCCCCTACTGACCCCGGGCCCTCGGGCGGTGCCCGAGTTTCCAAATGGTCAGTCCGCCCCTGCTCCTGGGTTAAATATACCATATTATGATGCTGTGGATGGGTTCTTAGGGGTTGCATTCAGAGGATCTATGTGGTCTATAACTTCTACATTTGTAAGGTCATTGTTTTTTCCCTTCTTCTTTGTGTTCCTTAATTTGTAAGTAGTTGTAAACCTCAGACATGAAATATGAACAAAGCATATCCCTCTATAGTATGTACTTGTCTCAATCCAGAGCACTAAGCTGTTGATTTACTAAAGCTGCATGGTGCAAAATCCGGTACAGCTCTGCGCTGAAACCAATTGGCTGCCAGGTTGTTTTGTCAAAGCTTAATTGAACAAACTGAAGTCAGAAGCTGACTGGTTACCATGTTTGCTAATTTTGGACTCTCCAGTTTTATCAAACAAACCCCTACGTGTCATTTCTCTCTGCTGCCTCAGTCCTCTGCTATCAGCATGAATCACTTCTGACAAGTTTTACTGACACCAAGAGAAAAATGGGGACCTCCAGCAGATTGACAGCCTCAGCTCTTTTCCTGTGAGCTGTGTAAAAGGGAAGGGTCTCTTCCCTTCAATCAGCTCTCAGTGCTCTCCACACTGATGTCACTTCAGTTCTCCTCCCACTTTTTTCAGAACTCTCACACAAGCTTTATAAATGCAGCACTTTGAAAGGATGTAGCCTGCAGGTAAACAGGTACAACTTATGTAGGAGCAGGGACGGACTGACCATTCGAGCACTCGGGCACTGCCTGAGGGCCCGGGATCAGTAGGGGGCCCCATGAAATGCCCCTGGTACCTTTCATTGGCTTTTTCATAGGCCTTTTTGGGTGTGGGCGAGGACACAGGGGTCCCTTGATCCACTATTGCCCGGGGGCCCCATGAGTTGTCAGTCCACCCCTGTGTAGGAAGACATGTTTCATCTCTGTGTAGCACCTGAGGCCAATCACTTCACTGCATATATGTAAGGGTTTACAAACCACTTTAATCCTGACACAATCCTTGTTATCTGATAGGTTTAGGACTAGAGATGAGCGAATCGAACATGACGAAGTGGAATTCGTTCCGAAGATTTGGAAAAATTCTATTCGCGACGAATCCGAAGATTAGCAAACTTCGGATGCACGAATCGAATTTTCCCAAAAATGGCGGCGACATGTGTGGCCACGGAGAAAATGGACAGAGAAGATGGGGCGGGGATCTCTGGGAAGGTGCGCAGACAAGGCGCGCTGACCCATAATGCATTCATGACATGTGATCGCATTAGCCAATCAGCAGCCAGCCAGCACTATAAATCGCGGCCATCTTAGAATTCTCCATTAGCCTCCGGTCATTCAAGAGAGACAGACCTGTCTGTATTAAGGGACAGAGTTAGGGCCACAGAGACTTTAGGGCCACAGAATCGTTACTCAGGGACACAGAATCGTTACTCAGGGACACAGAATCGTTACTCAGGGACACTCAGGGACACAGAATCGTTACTCAGGGACACAGAATCGTTACTTAGGGCCACAGCTATCAAAGAATCGAAAATTTAAAGTGACATACACCCTTTTTTTTTTTGGTGGCTGTCGTGCACAGTTGGTGCTACAGTTTGCCGATTGTGCAAAATAAACTGACTTTCTGCTTCACAACCACTATTGTACGTTCAAAGAGTTAAATCCATTTACACGCCGGCTGGTGGTAATATTTTTTGGGTGATTAGTGCATTCCAGTGACACAAACGTACAGTTTACAGCCAACGGCAAGCTGCAATTGACCGATTGTGTACAATAAACTGACTTTCTGCTTCACAACCACTATTGTACATTCAAAGAGTTAAATCCATTTACACGCCGGCTGGCGGTAATATTTTTTGGGTGATTAGTGCATTCCAGTGACAGAAACGTACAGTTTACAGCCAACGGCAAGCTGCAATTGACCGATTGTGCTAAATAAACTGACTTTCTGCTTCACAACCACTATTGTACGTTCAAAGAGTTAGATCCATTTACACGCCGGGTGGCGGTAATATTTTTTGGGTGATTAGTGCATTCCAGTGACATAAACGTACAGTTTCCAGCCAACGGCAAGCTGCAATTGACCGATTGTGCTAAATAAACTGACTTTCTGCTTCACAACCACTATTGTACGTTCAAAGAGTTAGATCCATTTACACGCCGGGTGGCGGTAATATTTTTTGGGTGATTAGTGCATTCCAGTGACATAAACGTACAGTTTCCAGCCAACGGCAAGCTGCAATTGACCGATTGTGCTAAATAAACTGACTTTCTGCTTCACAACCACTATTGTACGTTCAAAGAGTTAGATCCATTTACACGCCGGGTGGCGGTAATATTTTTTGGGTGATTAGTGCATTCCAGTGACATAAACGTACAGTTTCCAGCCAACGGCAAGCTGCAATTGACCGATTGTGCTAAATAAACTGACTTTCTGCTTCACAACCACTATTGTACGTTCAAAGAGTTAAATCGATTTACACGCCGGCTGGCGGTAATATTTTTTGGGTGATTAGTGCATTCCAGTGACATAAACGTACAGTTTACAGCCAACGGCAAGCTGCAATTGACCGATTGTGTACAATAAACTGACTTTCTGCTTCACAACCACTATTGTACGTTCAAAGAGTTAAATCCATTTACACGCCGGCTGGCGGTAATATTTTATGGGTGATTAGTGCATTCCAGTGACATAAACGTACAGTTTCCAGCCAACGGCAAGCTGCAATTGACCGATTGTGCTAAATAAACTGACTTTCTGCTTCACAACCACTATTGTACGTTCAAAGAGTTAGATCCATTTACACGCCGGCTGGCGGTAATATTTTTTGGGTGATTAGTGCATTCCAGTGACATAAACGTACAGTTTCCAGCCAACGGCAAGCTGCAATTGACCGATTGTGCTAAATAAACTGACTTTCTGCTTCACAACCACTATTGTACGTTCAAAGAGTTAGATCCATTTACACGCTGGGTGGCGGTAATATTTTTTGGGTGATTAGTGCATTCCAGTGACATAAACGTACAGTTTCCAGCCAACGGCAAGCTGCAATTGACCGATTGTGTACAATAAACTGACTTTCTGCTTCACAACCACTATTGTACGTTCAAAGAGTTAAATCCATTTACACGCCGGCTGGCGGTAATATTTTTTGAGTAATTAGTGCATTCCAGTGACATAAACGTACAGTTTCCAGCCAACGGCAAGCTGCAATTGACCGATTGTGCTAAATAAACTGACTTTCTGCTTCACAACCACTATTGTACGTTCAAAGAGTTAAATCCGGTTTTATTTTTGGGGTGCTTATTGAATTAAAGAGCATGTCAGACAACACGCAGAGGAGTGGCAGAGGAGGCAATGTTTCAGGAGCGAGCAGACGTGGCAGCAGAGGAAGGGGTCGAGGCAGCACTAGTCGCAGCCAGAGGCCAGTGCTCCCGGTGTCATCCAGCGGTCGTGTCTCCACCGACAACCCTGCCGTCATCGATTGGTTGACTCGGTCGTCTTCCTCTTCCCAGGTCACCTCTGACACCTACAGCCAACGGTCGGTGGGTACGTCAGACACAACCGTTAGTTGGCATGGCCCGGGAGCAAGCCCACTGAAATCACGTGTCCTCTACCTGCCCCTGTCCTTTGGTGTTCCCTCACCAAGCGAAGTATCGCATGCTGTGGGCTCAGCCCCACTGTACAGTGAGGAAGAGCTAACAGAGGGCGGTCAGGAAAGGGGGGAGACATCCGCCTCTTCAGCAGCCAGGCGAAGAAGTACTGGCGAGGAGAGTGGCTCGGTAGCCGGTCTAGAGACAGGTCTGTCTCCTGACCCACACGCAGCCGAGGGGGCTAGTAGTGACGCGGAGACCCTAATTGATGATGATGAGGCTGATCGCACTTGGCAGCCTCGTCGTCATCAGGCTATTGCTTCCGCATCATCAGGAGAAGAGGGTGCCAGCTTGCCAGCGAGCAAAACAGTCGGTGGGTTGCCCAGGAGGCAGCAGGGTCGCAGCAGTGTCAGTGGAGCCAAACGGCCACGGAGTAGAGCACCAGCTCCACTGCAGCCTACCACCACAGCCAGTAGTGGTGCCGGTGTGCACGGAGGAAGTAGCAGTCAGCCAGTGAGGAGTAGCGGGGGCAAAGTTTCCTACTCGGCGGTGTGGCAATTTTTCGTCAAGCCGCCCGAGGAAGTAAACGTAGCCGTATGTCGACTATGTGGCCAGAAAGTCAAGCGTGGCCAGGGGGCCAATGTTGGGACTACAGCGTTGCGTCAGCATATGCAGCGTCGCCATTCGGTGGCCTGGGAAAACCGTGATAAAGATACGGCGGTTCTGCCTGCCCCAGCCCCCGCTCCATCACCCGCTCCGTTACTTGCTCCATCACCCGACGTCAATCGCCCTCTATCAGCCAGTCAAGGCTCCAACACCTCTGCTGAGGGGAGTTGTCGCTCGTTGGCATCTTCCGCTCATTCAGATACTCCTTCTCCTGCTACTCCTCTTCACGGATTCCGTCAGCAGTCTTTCTTGGAATCCGTTTCCAAGAGACAACAGTTTGCGAGCACGCACCCGACGGTGCAGAAGCTGAACGTCCTCCTGTCCAAGTTGCTGGTGCTGCAGTCCCTCCCTTTCCAAGTGGTGGACTCAGCACCTTTCCGAGAAATGATGGCTTGTGCTGCGCCGCGGTGGAGAGTGCCAAGCCGGCATTTCTTCGCCAAAAAGGCAGTGCCAGCCCTGCATTCACATGCAGAAGAGATGGTGGGCCAGTCTTTGAGCATGTCGGTCTCTGCCAAAGTGCACGGCAGCGCCGACGTGTGGAGCTGTAACTACGGTCAGGGACAGTACATGTCATTTACGGCCCACTGGGTGAACGTGGTGCCGGCACAGCCGCACCAGCAACTTGGACAGGTCACGCCGCTTTTGCCTCCACGTTTGCACGTCCTTGGTCCAGCAAAGATGTCCGCCTCTACCACCTCTTCTTCCGCCGTGTCCTCAGCCGCCACCCCCGTGCCAAGTCCCATTACCCGACCGGCATATCACATGTGCAGGGCGCAACGGTGTCACGCTGTGCTGCACCTGGTATGCCTTGGCGAACGTAGTCACACAGGGGAGGAACTTCTGAGTGTAATGAACAGAGAAATCGACAGATGGCTGTCTCCGCGCAAACTGAAAATCGGAACCATGTTGACCGACAACGGAAAGAACATGGTGTCTGCTCTGCGTCAAGGAAGGTTGTGCCATGCGCCATGCATGGCTCACGTGTTCAATCTGGTTGTCAAGCGGTTCCTAAAATCCACCATCCCACTGCAAGACATCCTTAAAATGTCACGTAAACTTTGCATGCATTTCAGCCATTCCTACACCGCAAAGCACACCCTCCTTGAGCTGCAGCAGCAGAACGGAATTCCACAGCATCGCCTGATCTGCGACGTTGCAACAAGGTGGAATTCAACCCTACATATGTTAGACCGCCTTTACGAACAGCGAAAGGCCATCACCGATTTCCTGATGTTACAAGCGGATAAAGGTACTCCCCTGTGTAACTTAGATGTCAGCCATTGGCAGCTCATGCGTGACACCTGCCGCTTGCTCAGGCCCTTTGAGGAGGCCACGCTATTCGTGAGTCGGCAGGACTATGGGATGAATGACGTCATTCCTCTGTTGCACGTCCTGGAACAAATGCTGTTAACAATGGCTGGTCAGGGTGCGGTAGACGTGGCACACAGATCTCAACGCCACATGACCCCTGTGGGGGCAGGACAGGAAGAAGAGGAGGAGGTAGAGGAGGACATTGGTGCTCAGGAATTATTGAGTGAAATGGGTGTTTTTTACACTCAGCGGACAGGAGTGGAGGAGCAGGAGCATCTGGTAGAGGAGGAGGAGGAGACAGAGGACCCAGACGCACCATGGCAGTATGCTGTGGAGATGGAGGCAGGGAGTGCCTCGCATTCCTTGGCACAAATGGCCCATAGCATGCTCGGTTGCTTGCGTAGCGACAGCCGAATAATAACCATCAGACAGAGGGATGACTTTTGGCTGTCCACCTTGTTGGACCCTCGCTACCGTTCAAAAATGGTGGCCTTTTTCACACCTGCTGAGAGGGAGGCCAAAATAAAGTACTATAAAAACCACCTATGTAGTCAGTTGGTCTCTGCCTTTCTGCGCCAACGTCCATCCTCAGACACTGTGGGTCCTGTGCGCTCGCGGGAATTGCTTTGTATATCTGTCGCCTTAGGGGCCGCTGTCTGGCGACATAATTTTTTGTCACTGTGTAGACATCTATTTATAGGCCGATGTTTGGCCACAAAAATATATTTAGTAATAACCTAGCCGTTCAGGCCGCTCCCTGAACACTTCGGGAATTGCTTTGTATATCTGTCGCCTTAGAGGCCGCTGTCTGAACAGCTCATGAATTGCTTTCTATATGTGTCGCCTTTGAGGCCGCTGGCTGGACAGCTGATGAATTGATTTGTATATACAGTATGTACTTATTGTCCGCTGTCCGGACAGCTCATGAATTACTTTTTGTATATAGCCTTCCAAACCACTCTCAGAATAAGTCATGATATTCATGCTGTGTATAGCCTTATAGGCCAATGGTCAATCAAGTCATGATTGTTATAGTGTGTATAGCCTTATAGGCCGCTGTCTTTACAACTTTATAATTCCATGCAGTATATAGCCCTATCGGCCACTTTCTGGCATCCAGTTGCTGTAGCCCCCATCACCACACTGTGCCACGGGCCCCTGTACCGCCTTCTCATACTGCTGCCAGATCCATCTTCTGCCATGTGCGTCTTTGTCGTCTGCTCACGCTGCTGGGTTCCAGTTTTAAACCTAGGCCTGTGTATGGCTTCCGAATACTGCTGCCTCCACCGCCACCCTGCGCCATGTGCCTCTGTCATCTGCTCACGCTGCTGACGGCTTCCGCTTTTTAACCTAGGCCTGTGTATGGCTTCCGAATACTGCTGCCTCCACCGCCACCCTGCGCCATGTGCCTCTGTTGTCTGCTCACGCTGCTGACGGCTTCCGCTTTTTAAACTAGTCCTGTGTTTGTCTTCCGAATACTGCTGCCTCCACCGCCACCCTGCGCCATGTGCCACTTTCGGGTCTCCTCACACTGCTGCCAGGTCCATACTGATTCATGGCCCCCTGTACCGGCTCCTCATGAACGTGGTTCAGCCGGTTTGCATCACTTAACGGCAAATCGTTGACAAATGCTGGGACGTTCAGTGTTGTGCGCATTAAGCCAGACACCAAAGGGCAGCACAGACCTGTTATTACTCGCTCAAGCATGGCTGAACAAAACCAGTCTCTACCACAAATTGGACCCAGACCTGCCCAGGGTCTCGTAACTAGATTGCACGGAGGAGTAGAGTCCGTTATCGGAATTAAATAGACAAAACGCCACACCAAAAAGAGTGGCCATTTCCAACACTTATTCCAGAAAGAGGAACAACCCGTTTCATATACGGCCCGTAGACGTTTCACGTCTGCCACATTCAGTCGATTTAAGACGCAAGCTCCACTTCCTGTGGTCTCTGACCGTCGATATACCTTTAAGTGTCAGCTTTGAAGCTATATTCCCTCCGGAGCACTGACACTGGTGCCCTTCCGTCAACATGCCTTTAAGTTTCAGTTTTCAACCATATTCCCCACAGAAGCCAAACTCTTGGGTATCCCAGAAGCTGCTCAGCGGGTCAGGGCAATAAAGCTCCCGGTTCGCAGGTTGTTCCGTCTTATGGATGGAAGTATGACGGTATATGATCTTCTTCGCACCCACGGCATTACCTCATAAAATTTCTGCATTGCATCTGCAATCACAACGCTGACTTCCCGGATCGCCACTCAGCGATTGGACTCTTGATAGTCGTCTCCCCACACTGCTGCTGGGGGGACTTTTTAACCTAGGCCTGTGTATGGCCTTCAATTGAAGCTGCTTCCGCTCCGCCACTCTGCCATTGGACTCTTGATAGTCGTCTCCCCACGCTGCTGCTGGGGGACTTTTTAACATAGGCCTCTGTATGGCCTTTAATTGAAGCTGCTTACGCTCCGCCACTCTGCCATGGGCCTCTTGGGTATCCCAGAAGCTGCTCAGCGGGTCAGGGCAATAAAGCTCCCTGTTCGCAGGTTGTTCCGTCTTATGGATGGAAGTACGACGGTATATGATCTTCTTCGCACCCACGGCATTACTTCGTAGAATTTCTGCATTTGCATCTGCAATCACAACGCTGACTTCCCGGATCGCCACTCAGCCATTGGACTCTTGATAGTCGTCTCCCCACACTGCTGCTGGGGGGACTTTTTAACCTAGGCCTGTGTATGGCCTTCAATTGAAGCTGCTTCCGCTCCGCCACGCTGCCATTGGACTCTTGATAGTCGTCTCCCCACGCTGCTGCTGGGGGGACTTTTTAACCTAGGCCTGTGTATGGCCTTCAATTGAAGCTGCTTCTGCTCCGCCACTCTGCCATTGGACTCTTGATAGTCGTCTCCCCACACTGCTGCTGGGGGGACTTTTTAACATAGGCCTCTGTATGGCCTTCAAGCTGCTTACGCTTCGCCACTCTGCCATGGGCCCCTGTACCGCCTCCTCTTGCTGCTGCCAGGTCCAGAGTGTGTCATGGGTCCCTGTACGGCCTCCCATTGCTGCTGACTTCATCGCCAGACTCTGCCATGTGCCACTTTCAGGTCTCCTTACACTGTTGGTGGGTTCCATTTTGTGATAGGGTGCTGTATGGCCTTCCATTGCTGCTGCCTCCACCGCCACCCTGCGCCATGTGCCTCTGTCGTCTGCTCACGCTGCTGACGGCTTCCGCTTTTTAACCGAGGCCTGTGTTTGGCTTCCGAATACTGCTGCATCCACCGCCACCCTGCGCCATGTGTCTCTGTCGTCTGCTCACGCTGCTGACGGCTTCCGCTTTTTAACCTAGGCCTGTGTATGGCTTCAGAATAATGCTGCCTACACCGCCACCCTGCGCCATGTGCCTCTGTCGTCTGCTCACGCTGCTGCCAGGTCCATACTGATTCATGGCCCCCTGTACCGGCTCCTCATGAACGTGGTTCAGCGGGTTTGCATCACTGAACAAAACCAGTCTCTACCACAAATTGGACCCAGACCTGCCCAGGGTCTCGTAAGTAGATTGCACGGAGGAGTAGAGTTCGTTATTGGAATTAACTGTGAGGGACATTTAAACATAGGCCTCTGTATGGCCTTCAATTTTAGCTGCTTACGCTCCGCCACTCTGCCATGGGCCCCTGTACCGCCTCCTCATGCTGCTGCCAGGCCCGTAATCTGCCATGGGCCCCCGTACCGACTCCTCATGCTGCTGCCAGGCCCGTAATCTGTCATGGGCCCCTGTACCGCCTCCTCATGCTGCTGCCAGGTCCAGAGTGTGTCATGGGTCCCTGTACGGCCTCCCATTGCTGCTGTCTCCATCGCCACACTCTGCCATGTGCCACTTTCAGGTCTCCTCACACTGCTGGTGGGTTCCATTTTGTCATAGGGTGCTGTATGGCCTCCCATTGCTGCTGCCTCCACCGCCACACTGTGGCTCCACACTCTGGTTTTGGCCCCGTGACTGCCCAAATGAGTGAAGTGTGCGGTGATTCTAAGATCGACGGCACTCATCTGCATGTCATACTGACTGACAGTATTATTTCTCTTCCCCAGCAGACTCCAAGGGCATTTAAATTAAAGGTACAGTGTTCTGCACTGATATAAAGGCTCTCTGAAGCCTAGAAACACCCTTTTTATAAGTTAAATTCGCAGCGAATATATTCGGCTCGAAGCGAATTTATTCCGCGAATTCGGCGAATCAGCCGAACCGAATTTTTGAATAATTCGCTCATCTCTATTTATGACTGTCTGTCATCAGCACTGAGGCCAGGTAAGAGAGGAGACAACCTCTGTGAACGCTTTCAGATAGAATTTTTTCGAGACTTGTTATCTATAAAGTTAATATACAAAATCCTCTTGCGCTCTTATGTAAGACAGTAGTGGGAAAAAAAAAATATATATATCTCACACCAGATATTCAACAGCTGCTAACATCTAATCCTATACCAAAATAGGTCAATAAAGCATAAACATAGATAAATGATGTAGCGCTTATACATGAACAATAAAAGGGTGTTCCAAGATGGCCATCTTGGAACACCCTTTGAGTTCTATGCCTACACCCAACATATGGGAAAAACGCTGTATGAAACTCTGCTCATGTGAGTTTGCACTTTACTTGTTTTTGATGTTTAAATAAAAGGTCTACACTATGGAGGATGTCTTCTTTTTTCTTATGGGGATTTGAGCTGGGATTCATCTTGCTCATTGGCCCGCAAGGATACTAGAGGAGAGGTGGAAGCTGTGTCCTGTGGAAACATTTTCAAGCTATATAACCGTGAGGAGCTCTTCCTAGTCCTAGTGGTGGTATATTAAAAGCTCTGTGGCCCTGCAGGGTCGCAGGTTGGAGGTGAGAGGCCATTTTAGCCATTATTGGATCACATTCAAGGGTGTGTGGGTTCACACACATTCCTTTGATTTGCATGAACAAAAGGAATGTGACACAGATCACTGGATTTCTTCTCCTCGTGTGTATTGTTTGCAGTGTTTTTTACATTTTGTATTAAAGTTTTATATACCCAAGTAGTATATTGAGGATTGGAAGTGTCACGTATCTTATTTTTGTCCTATGTGGATAAAAGAGCTTGGTTTGCTCCTGCACATGTGGATTGCTTCACTATTTAAGGCCTATGTTAGGAATGATTACACAGTAATTTCACTTGGGGGTCACTACATTACTTTATTTATTGTTCATGTATAAGCGCTACATCATTTATCTATGTTTATCTATAAAGTTGTCACTGGTGGAGAAACTTCCATGAGACCAATAAACACTTCAGCTCCGAAAGGTTTTACCCCCTTCATGACCAGACCATTTTTTGCTATACTGCACTGCGCTACTAATTGGTAATTGCATGTGCAATGCTGTCCCCAACAAAATTTATATACGTTTTTTCACACAAATAAAGCTTTCTTTTGGTGGTGTTTGATCACCACTGGGTTTTTTATTTTTTGCGATATAAACAAAAAAAGACAGAAAAATTTGAAAAAAAAACCCACAATATTTTTTACTTTCTGTTATAAAACATATCCAATAAAAAAATTAAAAATCAAATTTCTTCATACATTTTGGCCAAAATGTATTCTACTACATGTCTTTGATAAAAAAAATCCCAATAAATGTATATTGATTGGCTTTTGTGAAAGTTATAGCTACAAACTATGGTACTACTACTACTGGATTTACTACTAATGGTGGCGATCAGCGACTTATAATGGAACTGTGAGAGTGCTGTGAGCAATCTGACACTAACTGCCACTGACATCACCAGTGACATTAAAGTGTTACTAAACCCACGACCCTGCATTAACTATATCTGATCTCCCACAGTACAGAGAACATGGAAATGCAATTATTTTAGTAAATATAAACTGATAAATATCTTTTCTCATCAGCAGTTAGAGCCAGGGGCGGACTGACAACTCATGGGGCCCCCGGGCAATAGGGGATCATGGGGCCCCTGTGTCCTCACCCACACCCAAAAACACCTATGAAAAAGGTACCAGGGGCATCTCATGGGGCCCCCTACTGACCCAGGGCCCTCGGGCAGTGCCCGAGTTCCCAAATGGTCAGTCCGCCCCTGGTTAGAGCAGTCTTGTGACTTCAGCTGAACACTGGTTAAAGCTTGTAGGAGGAGTTTTCTTTCTGCTCTAAGAGGATGCAGAACCCCTGACCTCTATCTGGACAGTACTGATTGGCCCTGTGCTGATCACATGCACTCTCCTAAGAAAAAAAAAAACCTCTCTAGCAATACACACTAAACTGAACATGTGCAGAAGGGCTACAGGTTCAGTCTGTCTTATCAGCATGGACATTTGAACAAGAGGGCCAGAGAAGTCAGGATCAAACAGCATTTTTATGCAATGCAGAGGATTAACCCTTAGGTTTCTCAGTGAGTATACCAAGCATGCGTTACTGCATATACAGACTGATTTTACTGTTGTGGGTTTAGTAACACTTTAATACCATGATCAGTGATAATACTATACACTGTCACTTTACTAATTTCCCTGGATGGGATTGGGTTAACATCTAGGGCGATCAAGGAGTTAAAGTGTGCCTAACTATGTGTAATGTGTGTAAAGTGTGCTGCTTTCACTCAATGATGAGAAATGTACAGATCGCTCTCTCTGTACAGAGCTCTGTGCTGTTTACCAACACAGAGCTCTGGGTTGTGATCATACACAGCGGATCAGCAGGTACCAGCTGTGAATCATTGTCTGGTACCTGCTGACAGACATCCGCTGTGTACAGCCATGCGCCTGAAACCTGGAAGTAGGCAGTGATGTACCCGTATATCACTGTGCCTACAGTGGCTACCTATCCGCAGTACATTGACAACGGGTGGTTGTGAAGAGGATAAGGCTTCATGCACAATGGGCATCAAAAACGCAGTATGTGCCCATGCCCTAATAGGTGTTCACAGGCATTTAGAGGCAGGAAAAAACACCATTGCTTGCACATTCAGGAGAGGAACATTTCAGCAGAAAAAAAGCCTAATGTGTCCAAACACTAGGCACTTTTAGCACTTGAGCTTTCATTCATTTAAATGACCAGAAAAAAACAATGTTCTGGCCAATGGAATGAATGAATGCCCAAAGTTCTGACACCCCTAAATGCATTCGTAAAATGTTTTCTACACTGCTTTTGTCCTGCAAGGTGAAAGTCATTTAGAAGACCTGGGCAAAAACCTAGTGTGCATGAGGCCTAACGTAGTTTTAAAGCATTTATCCACTATCCAGTCTGGGTGAAATTTGTGTTTTTCCATAGTACATATCTACTTACCTCACAGTAACCATTTTCTGCAGCTATATGTAGAGCTGTTGTCCCCTTTGCATCTTTCACATCTACATCATGCTTTCTTTTTAGTACGTAGTTGGTAATTTGTATGTTTCTAGCCAATACAGACAGATGGAGCATGTTCATGCCATTGTTACTTTCTTCTTCAAGGGACAGTCCAAGAGATACCAGGTAATCCAGCACATGGATGTGATCATTGACAGAACACCACTGCAGTGCAGTCCACTTATTGTTGTCTCTGATGGTGGGAGACGCATTATATTTTAGCAGGGTTTGAACACATTGCAGGTGTCCATTTGCTGCAGCCAAATGCAATGGTGATTCTCCAGATGCGGTCTGAGTATCAGGTGATGCCTCGCACTGTAACAGCAGTTCTGTTATTTGTGTATGTCCGTTCCAGGCAGCACGATGAAGTGGGGTGTAGTTCCACAAATCCCTGATATTTACAGATGCACCTTTTTGTAGAAGGTATTTCACTAGATCAGGATTTCCACGGCATGATGCTATGTGTAGTGGGGACCATCCACTGCAATTCCTGTCAAGTACAAAGATATGCAGATATAAAACAGAACAGAACAGATGCAATCGCAAGCATAGACAGACATCTTTAAACTACTAAACCCGCAACAGTAAAATCAATCTGTATACAGTATGCAGTAAAGCATGCTTGTTATACTCACTGTGGAACCTAAAGGGTTAATCCTCTACATTATGTATAAAAGATGTTTGATCCTGGCTTTTCAGATCCTCCCCTTCCTCTACTGTCCCCAATATAACTCCTGATAGAACAGAGGCTTGGAGGCAAGCTGCACGTGTTCAGTTTGATGTGTATTGCTAGAAAGTTTTTTTTTTCTTGGGAGAGTGCATGTGATCAGCATAGGGCCAATCAGTACTGTCCAGACAGAGGTCAGGAGTCCTGCAGCCTCATAGGGGAGAATGAATACTCCTACAAGCTTTAACCAGTGCTCTGCTGGACATTGATAGAAGTCACAAGACTGCTATACACTGCTGATGAAAAAAAAGGTATTTAGCAGTTTGTTTTTACTAAAATAATTGCATTTCCATGTTGTGTGTACTGTGGGAGACCAGATATAGTAGAATGCAGGGTCCTGGGTTCAGTAACACTTTAATCAAACCTACAAACACATATAATAATTTACTGTTCATGATAATATATATTGTATCTATACACACTACAGATGTAGTGTTTTATGTAATTCTGTAACTAAAATCCACCCTTTAAAGCATCCCTTGAAAGGCACACAGAAAACACACCACATTTCCTCCTGGCATAGCTGGAGCACACCAATATACCATGTAGCTTTAAATCGGTAATCTGTAGCTTTAAATCGGTACACTTTCGGGATTACACTGATGCCACTAGATTGTGACATATTATGCCATACCCTACGCACAGATTTTCTGATTCCTGGAGAGGTCATTACAGAAATAACAAACCCATTCAAAAGGTCTGAGGGTTGTGTCCAGGGGCGGACTGACCATTTGGAAACTCGGGCACTGCCCGAGGGCCCGGGGTCAGTAGGGGGCCCTATGAGATGCCCCTGGTACCTTTTTCATAGTCTTTTTTGAGTTTGGGCAAGGACACAGGGGCCCCATGATCCCCTATTGCCCGGGGGCCCCATGAGTTGTCAGTCTGCCCCTGCTTGTGTCAAAATATACAGTACATGCAGTGCTCAAAATAAATGAGTACACCCCAACATATTTGTCAGAAAACCTTTACTTTCCTTTCAGAATCAACATTTTCTATGGGACACTATACTACAAAATACTCCCACAAATGCGGGTTATTGATTGCAAACAAGATTTAACAAAGATGGAATGGCAACCATCTCACAGAGACATCCAGGCCATCCATGGACGTCGGCAGGAGCGTCTTCTGATGAGAAGTGTTGAAGAAAATTGCAATTCAAGTTCACTGCAATTCACTAAAGAAGTAGAAAGCCAAACAGGGGTGACTGTTTCCCATAACACAATATGGCATACACTGCAGAGGAACAGCATGCATGGGAGTCATCCACGAAGAAAGCCGCTCCTAAAGCCCATGCACAAAAAGCCCGCCTAGAATTTGCCAGGGCCCATGCTGAAAAAGAAGAAAACTACTGGGCCTTTGTACTCTGTAGTGATGAGACCAAGATTCATCTTTTTTAAACTGATAGCTTCAAAACTGTATGGCAACTCGAAGGTGAGGAGTAAAAAAAAATGCATGGTGCCTACAGTGAAACATGGTGGTGGCAGTGTCCTTCTGTGGGGCTGCATGAGTGCTGCTGGTGTCGGGGAGCTGCATTTCATTGATGGTATCATGAATTCACAGATGTACTGCTCTATATTGAAAGAGAAGATGCTACCATCACTCCGTGCCCTTGGTCGTCGAGTACTAATCTCAGGAGCGGACTGACAACTCATGGGGCCCCCGGGCAATAGGGGATCATGGGGCCCCTGTGTCCTTGCCCAAACTCAAAAAAGCCTATGAAAAAGGTACCAGGGGCATCTCATGGGGCCCCCTACTGACTCCGGCCCTCGGGCAGTGCCCGAGTTTCCAAATGGTCAGTCCGCCCCTGCTCACTCTGAGCTTTCTCATTCTGGAGCTTGCCTGTATTTTGCTTGATGGACCTTTGACAAAGTGGACATTTGATAAAGTGGAGTGGAAAACAGGAGATTATAATAGGAGTCTACTAACCTGTAAGTGACAACTGTTATTAGTAATATTAATATTGTAACTGGGATAATGATTGCTAGCAGGGTTGAAGGTTTTGTGCAGTGCACAGTGTGCTGCATGAATGCAACAATGGAGCAACAGCTCCAGGATGGATACCGCTGCAACAGATGTGATACAGGTTGCCCTTCTTGAAGCTCACGTTAGAGATCTGGAGGAGTAAGTTGCAACACTGGGCAGAACTGACAACCTTGAAAGGGGTTTTCTGCTCTCTGGGCAGATAGCTAATGGGATTGATGTGGAGGGTTGAGGGGTTAGTCAGGATTATCAGGTAGGAAGATGGGTTACTGTAGTGAGAGGGAGTAGTAGGGGCTCACAGAAAAGGAAGGTCAGCCCTGGGTTTGAGCACCCAAACAGATTTGCCAAGTTTGGTGAAGATGTTGGGGTGGCAAGCTCAGGAGTGGCAACCCTGGATGTCACTGCTATCCCTAACAGTCTGGAGGGCAGACCATCTGGGAGGGTGGTGAGGGTAGTGCAGGAAGGCCTATACAGCTGGTGGTAATAGTGGATTCTATAATCAGAAGGACTGATAATAATAATTTGTGGCCAGGATCAAATGGTTTGCTGTCTTCCTGGTGCCAGGGTTCGGCATGTGGTGGACCGGTTTGATAAATTACTGGGAGGGGCTGGGCATGACCCAGCTGTCTTGGACCATATTGGAACCAATGACAGAATACATGGAAGGTGAAGGCTCCTTAAGAATCAATTTAAAGAACTAGGCTGCAGGTTGAAGGGAAGGACCTCCAAGGTGATATTCTCTGAAATATTACCTGTTGCATGCACAGCTCAGGAAAGACAGAGGGAGAATAGATAACTAAATGCATGGTTAAAGACCTGGAGTAAGAGGGAAGGATTTGGGTTTCTAGAGCACTGGGCTGACTTTTCATTGGGGTGCAACCTATATGCTAGAGATGGTTTGCACCTAAATGGAAGGGGGTCTGCTATGCTGGGGGTGAGGTTTAAGGGACGGCTGGAGAAGTATTTAAACTAGGATCGAGGGGGGAGGGAGAATTAGATATAATGGGGCAGACATATCAGACAGGGGTCAGTACTTATTGGTAGGTAAAATGGGGAAAGATGGGAGGGGGGGGGAGGCAGGTGGTAAGAAGGTTCCCATGTTACAAACAACCTTTGGAATTAGTACCATTTGTATGAAAATAAAAAATCTGCAAAATACGTGTGCAAAAGTTGTCAATTAATTAAGGTGTTTGCTCACCAACGTCAGAAGTCTGCCAAGCAAAATAGGTGAGTTGGAAGCTTTGGTGCATGAAGAGAACTATGATTTAATTGGTATTGCTGAATCTTGGCTTCATTCTTCACATGACTGGACCATTAATATTCCTGGCTATGTTGTGGTGGTGGTGTCAGTCTCTATGATCTCATGATCATCATCTATGATGATAAGTGATCTCAGAGCGAGTGTGAAAGAAGACCTAATTGATGGAGAGTGTGATGAGGCTGAAGCATTATGGGTGGAATTGCCCATGGGTAATGGTTGGAGTTTGTTATAGGCTGCCCAGTTTTATTGAGGTGGAGACTCATCTCCTTGCCCAGATCAAAAGGGCTGCAAGGGCTGGGACAGTGATAATAATGGGGGATTTTAACTACCTGGAAATTGACTGGAGTAATAGTACTGCAGGAACAGTTAAAGGGTAAAAATTTATAAACCTACTACAGGACAATTTTATGGTATAGTTCAAAGAGGCATCAACTAGGAATGATGCTCTGCTGGACCTGGTAATCTCAAACCATGCAGAGCTTATTACTAATGTCCATGTAAAAGAACATCTGGGTAGCAGTGACCATAACATGATTTCATTTATTGTTAGCTGTAAACAACAAGCGCATATGGGAAAAATAAAACCACTTAACTTTAAGAGAGCTAATTTTCTAAGGCTGAAAGCTGCTCTCCAAGACATAGATTGGGTGGGAATATTGGCATCGATTAACACAACACAGAAATGGGAGTTCTTCAAAAAGACTGTATGTGAACACTCTGCAAAATATATTCCCATGGGCAACAAGTTTAAAAGGCTAAAAATCAAACTTGGCTTACTGACAAAGTTAAAAAAGCTATAGATAGTAAGAAAAGAGCTTTTAATAAATATAAAAATGAAGGAACGCTATCGTTGTTTAACATTACAAAGAATATAACAGAATATGTAAAAAGGAAATCAAGGTCGCAAAAATTGAAAACGAATGACAGATTGCAAAAGATAGAAGGACAAACCAAAGGAGCATGGGGGAGCTCTTGTCCATATTGAGCATGGTATTGACACAGCTCGAGATGATCCACATTGGCTCACAATTGATATGATCCAGAAATATTTAGAGAGAATAAAGGTGAATAAAGCACCTGGACTGGATGGCATACACCCACGGATCCTTAAAGAATTGAGCTCTGTCAATTCAAAGCCATTGTTTCTAATTTTTAGGCACTCTTTTATGACTGGCATAGTACCAATGGATTGGCGTAAGGCCAATGTGGTGCCAATATTTAAAAAGAGATCAAAATCTTTACCAAGTAATTATTGATCTGTTAGTTTAACTTCTATAGTTGAGAAGATACTGGAGAGTTTAATAAAAGACCACATACTGTAGATGAGTTCTTGCTGGAAATAAAATATTTTAAGCTACAGACAGCATGGGTCCATGAAAGACAGAAGTTGTCAAACAAATCTGATTTCTTTTTATGAGGAGGTGAGCAAAACCTTAGACAGAGGGGTGGCTGTGGACGTGGTATACTTGGATTTTGCAAAAGCGTTTGACACAGTTCACCACACACGGCTAATGTGTAAGGTAAAGTCTACAGGCTGTTTGCTCCTCTCAGTACAGGCACCCCCTCCCAGCCTACCACCCCAACAGGGTATACATTGGATGCTGTGTGACTCAGAATAGGAAGATGGTGGACCAAGACAAATTAGCTGAAGCAGTACATGGAAATAGGGGATCGATCAGTCATAACATTAAAAAGCGCTGCCACAACATGTGAGTCCAACATTACAAGGTAAGGCAAAAAACAGCACACGGAATATAACTACACAAATACCTAGCTAAAACAACAAAAACATTTGAAAATGTACAGTAACTTTAAACTGCAAGCAAAAGATAGCTTTGGCTGATTTACTTCTGCTTGCAAACAAATGGCAGGGAATTGCTTTTATCTGTACTAGACCCTTATCCTAGATGAGGATCTAATATAAATGCTAATGGGGGATCTCCATAAAAAAAGGTGTTGTGTTCCCCCCCAAAAAAACACTCTCCCCCAAATTTCATACCAGACCCTTATCTGAGCACGCAGATTGGCAGGTCAGCAAAGGGGAGAAATGAGTGTTCCAAGCCACATGCCCTCAACATGGGGGGTACCTTTCCAGGGGGGAACACCCTGACAAAGCATCTAGTCCCTTTATTAATCAGGACAAGGGCCTCTAGGTCTCTAGGTGATGAGAATCAACTCTTGGAGGAGAATCAACACATCTGCTTACGCTGTTACACTTTCTCTGAATAAAATCTATTGGAAATCTCCGTGATATAATTTTACCAAATATGGACATCACTTCAGCTTTGTTTACTTTAGTGGCGGGGACCCATAGCTGTCATTTAGCATGAGTGAAGTGATGGGAGATGAGTTGACAGTCGGAGGTTCTCTTTCAGTGGGTTGGCAGGAGTCATTTATCATGACTGACAGAGATCTGCATTGATGAACAACATGACTGACAGTGTAGTTACACTATGGGACATTTTTTAAATTAAAGGACTTGTCAAAAACCCTATGTGTATGTTAATTTACTTTTCACATTTTCTTTTTGTGAATGAGTAGGGTACTGTGTATTCACATGGGTTTGGGTGGGATTTAGGGGCCCCATTAATGTTACAGGGGCTTTCTTATTCTGATAATCCTGGTGTGGATTTTTGGGGAGACCCCAGGTTTTTTTGGTGGTTTTACAAGAGACATTCATAATAATTGAAGTGCATGTACATTGATGGAGGACGCGATTGACAATGGAGTTACACTGTGGGACATTTTTTTAAATTAATGTATTCAGGGGGGGCAGTATATAAGGGCCCTATTATTGTTTCAGATTTCAGTGATCTTGGTGTGGATTTTTTGGGAAACCCCACATTTTTTTTCTTTTTTTTTTGCATATGGTTTATTTCTGAAATTCATACCAGACCCGAATGCTAATGTATCATTTTCTCGATTCATACAGGCATTCAATTTCTTTGTATTCTGGAAGCAATCTACGTTATCACATATGTCTGTGAATACTTTATCTGCTCTTTGCTCCATATCTCTTTGATGGGGATTACCTTGTATGACTTGCTATATCAGCATACATTTTTTTTTAAGTTATCATGATCTTAATTAATCTTTCCAGGATCCATCAGGAAACATTCCTCTATAAAAAGAAACACTTTAATAACTGCTCTAAAATTACTACCAGATGGCTGAAGGCACAGATTTTATAAATTTACCCCAAGTTGGGGACATGTTTCGGTCAGCACACTGATTCAAATTTATAGGCTAATTGTGTCAGCAGAATGCTGCAAAGGCTTTTCTTGTTTAATGCAGCATATATTATAACAAAAAATGTACTTAATATCTCCTTGCTGCTGGAGAATTTCACAATAAATTTCCATATTGAAACTGAAGCCACATTTGTTAAATGACTGCCACCTCTTAATGCATTAGATGATAATCTATGACCCTCTTGCACTAATGGAACTAACACTGTTCAGTATTTTTTATTTAATGTTCTTTGTTCAACAAGCAGCTGTGAACGTTTCACTCTAGGAACCCCTCAAGCACTAAAAGGGACATAGCATCGTAGTGATACTCCAAATGAGCCACACTGGAAAAGTGCAATCATAGATAGCACTGTGAGATGTTAGCCGTCACATCCCGTGTTTTGAAGAAAGAAAAAAAAACATAAGCCTTAGTTCATATCAGGGGCGGACTGACCATTTGGAAACTCGGGCACTGCCCGAGGGCCCGAGGTCAGTAGGGGGCCCCATGAGATGTCCCTGGTACCTTTTTCCATAGGCTTTTTTGAGTTTGGGCAAGGACACAGGGGCCCCATGATCCCCTATTGCCCAGGGTCCCCATGAGTTGTCAGTCCGCCCCTGGTTCACATCATGTAGAATCATTCATCAATCATCATTTTCAAAGCATTTAACAAGCTTCATACAGCTTTCTGGAAGCTTTTAGAGCACTCTTAGTGCCTAACTGTAGTTGCTAAAGTGATATTAAAGGCTATATATACAGCACATATATTCTTTTTTGTTAACCGCTTCCTGACTGCCCGATAACGGATACACTGCTACAGGGCGGCACGGGTGCGCAAAATCATGTATATATACGTGATTTTGCATTTCCAGGAAGGGGGTGCTGCCATTTGCAGCTGTGGCTGTCAATCACCGGGTCCCAGGCAGCAATTACTTGCCAACTCCTGGTAAACAATACAGTTCTCCTCCTTGTCAGCTCGTTCACGCTGCTTTGGATGGCTGTGTACAGCACAGCCATTCAAAGCAGTGTGATCACAGTGAAGTACAAACACAGAGCTAAAGTGAAACAGCACACAGTTAACCCTTTTGATTGCCCCTCATGTTAACCCCTTCCTGCCCAGTGCCCTTAGTACAGTGTCAGTGCTTTTTTTAGCACTATTTTTTTAAACTATTATTATACAGAATGTATATAGTGCCAGCAGTTTGCTCAGCGCTTTACAATATAACGGGAGACAATACAGCAACAATACAGTTCACTACAAGAGGTATGACGGCCCTGCTCCTTGGAGCTTACAATCTAACACTGATCACTGTATTGGTGTCACTGGGGATGTCAGTGACACCAAGTCAGTTCCCCCAGTGTCAGAATGCCCATCGGAGACCCACAACAAGTCGCTGATCACCATCATTACTAGTAACAATTAAAAAAATTTCCAGTATATATACCGCCATTTGTAAACACTATAACGTTCATGTAAACCTGTTAATTTACACGTTTTGGGATTTTGTTTAGCAAAAACATGTAGCAGAATACATTTTGGCCTAAATTTATGAGGAAATTTGATTTTTTAATTTTTTTACTGGACATGTTTAATAGCAAAAAGTCCAAAAAATTTTTTTCCCTCAAAATTGTCGGTCTTTTTTTTTTAATAGCGCAAAATTTAAAAACCGTACAGGTGATCAAATACCACCAAAAATAAGCTCAATTTGTGGAAAAAAAAAAGTAAATTTAATTTGCATGACCGCGCAATTGTCAGTTAAAGTAATGCAGTGCCGTAATGCAAAAAATGGCCTTATCAGTAAAGGGGGATCCTCAGGAGGGCAAGTGGTTAAAATAAAAAAAACTGTATGCTTATCTGCTCTGTGCAACAATATTGCACAAAGCAGTCTCTTACCTCCTCCTTGGCAGTCCCCCACCGTCACTGTCCACTCCTCACTTCTACGGGTGCCTCCTCAGCAAGTTGAACACCAAGGAGGCACCCATGCGCATGCAGTTCAGAGCCAGGTTGTGTGCATCCATAGACACACACAGTGCCTGTAAGCCATGTCCCTGCTCCCTTCTAACAGGAGTTTGACTGACTCCTGCTGCTCTCATTGTCTATTGTGAGACCAGGAAGTTAAAGGAGAGGTGCTGCAGCTGAGACAGCGCTGGGGTGGAAACAAAACTCTGGTAAGTGTTTAGGGATGGGGATAGGTAGGACAAATAGTGGGTTGTTTCTTACCTTGATGCAGAGAATGCATTAACCTTCCTAGCAGTCTGATTATGTCAGTTTTTCTGTGCTCAAAGTGGTACATTTTTTTGCATAGAAATATGTTGTTTTTTTTATTGTAGTCTAGTAAACATCCCGGGTATGATAAAATTTGAAACACGAAATCATAAATTATAATGTAATAAATAATCATAAAAAAAAATAATATAATAATACATTTAATTCAATAATATAATCAAACCAAAAACACTGAAATTTGAAATATAGCGCCAAGTTCACACATCACTGAGCAAAGTCGCAAAATCGTTTTCAGTGTCTGATGACGAATTTCCCCACGAATCATTATCACTCAATTCTGCAAGTGGTTCTAATTTACTATATTTGTATATATTTGTATATCAGCTGTATTCTAGCTGGTCTAAAATCGCTTTTGACCTAAAGGGATGCTTTTTGGACGCCATGGACATTTCTCAGTTTCCAGGCAGAAAGAACAGTAAAAATGCAGGCAGGGCACAGGACAAAGCACTTGGGACAACATGTATGTGAAATGGTTTGATACAGTAGTGTTTTACTATGTGATTTTAGTGTATTGAGTGAATGTCACTTTTAAAATTTTAGAATTTCCCGCCGTTCCGTCCCCGTACGTCCCAACGCTTGCAGGGAATGGAACCCGGAAGACGGATGCCGGCATAGGCCGGAGGAGATGGCCGGGGACGCTGCAGGGGGGACATCGCGGGAATGAAGGACAAGGTAAGTGATCAAGGGAATCCCTGAGTAAAGCTGCAGGGTAATCCCAAGTGTAGCTCGGGGTTACCACTTTTGGTACTGAAAGTTAACCCCGAGCTACACTCGGGAATATCTCCAGGGAGGTTAAGGAAAAAAATTTAGACTTTACAACCACTTTAAATGCAGTTCAGGCTTGCTTCCCCTATCCCTTATGCCTAGCAGTATATTCTTTATTAGCTTCCCCACTGCTACATTCAGCAATGAGAGCCCAAGGAAATACCTGGTACTTCTGGGAATGGAGGATCAGGTGACTCACCCACGTGACAACACTGGCCAGTCAGCACTTTCATAGAGGACTCCTTGACTAAGCTACATCTCCAATAACGTTTAGCTTACACAGGACTTTGCTGTCGCTCCCAGTGGTCCAACAGTATGACAGAAGAGCAAAAGGAAGCAAGTATATGTACAGGTACATGTGGAGATCTGCAATACACCTTGTTTTTTTCCCCAAACATTACATTTGAATTGGCCAGGTTTTTGAAAGTTTTTTTTTAATAGAAGCAACAGCTGTAGCTTTAGGCAAGCTTTTGGTAAACTTCAAAATGTGCTGACTCAGCTTGACTTTTTCAGAAGTTTTCATTATATTATGTCATATGTTGTTGGTTGTTTTTTTAAGCATTTTTTTTTAAAAACAGTTTATAATGATACTTTATCTTTTGTGCTTTACAAAGGGCTTCAACATTCTGCAAAATTCACAGGTTATTTCTGTGCAACATTATATCCTGTTATAAATAAAAGGATTTTACCAGTGCCCATTGATGACTTGTAAGTATATTTCTTTTCTTGGTAATGCCTTTCCCAAAATAAAGTTGAATACTTGGGTTGCCTAGTTAACTGTTCCATGCTGATGAACTCCTACTCTTGTCTCTTAGGGATATGTGTTTGCTTTGAGTTACATGTTCTATTCATATCCAGCTGAAGAAACGTTCTGTGATGCTGTTTTGCTTGCGTTCTTCCTGTTCTTCTTGGTGTTATCAGATTGCACACTGTTCCCTAAAGTAATTAAGTGGATGTATCTGTCGTGTTCCCCCTTTGTAATTAACTCTGTGCCTGAGGGTTCACAGTGGTACTCACTGACTGATGTTCAGTAAACTTCCAATTAGTGATAACAAAATATACATAGAAATAAAATTAAAAAAGGTTAAAAATGAAGGTTAGTTACATCAAACAAGGGTTTTTATAGGGCGTTTAGCAAACATTTGTAATAGCAGATGGTTTTCATTTGTTTTGGGCTAAGAAAGTTTTAAAAGGTTTACCTTAATATAACATTTGAGCAGCACGTCAGACATCAGAGACATAGAAAACCCGGGTGGTTTAAATGCCACAGGCCACAATTTAAAGAACCCTCATTATTCAGTGATGTCAATAGTCTCTGTAACTCTGTCTTACAAAATGCTTGCTTTCATAAAGTGTGGACATAATTGGAGGAGAAGCCATTTATAAATAATTGCCTCATACTACACATTTAAAGATACTTCTCACATAAAATATAGAAGAAATAAGTGATTGGTAAGCTATTATCATCCTTATAAACTCTAAGTGGTTGATAAGTTCTTAAAGCCTACATACACTAGCACATAATTTCCAGAGCCAGGGCCATGGGGAGCCACCTTCTGCCAAGCATAGTACACGCTACTAGTTTTTTCTTTTAATTTAACCCAGTGGATTGAACGAAAAAAAAACCTGACAGCTCAGGAGGAGCCGCTGTACTAACTATGCAGTGTTAGTACAGCTTTCACCCCTGCTGTGCTATTGTGTTCTTACAGGGGGGACTGCCCCTCCGCCAGAAAACTCTGGTCAGCACTCTCAGTCATTGGCTGATAGACTTGTTTGGGAGCCGATCGGCAGACCTTTTTCAGTCATGCCCCTTTGACAGAAGCAGACCTTCTGTTGGACCATCTGCCCTACACACGGGACAAATGCCGCCCAACATTCGGCCCGTGTGTACTCTGCTTAATATTTTTAAAGTTCAGCAGTGCTCAGTGTCAGCCCCAATCTTTAAGAGATCTCGTCCTCTTAGGGCCTAAACCTTCCCCTCTAAGAATAAGTGGTGGGTCACAGTGACCATTGCAATTACTTCACCTTGTACCTTGCTGCTAGGTTTTCCCTTATTTCTCCTTCTTAGACTCATGTATCCATCAACAAAAATGGAGGAACAGAGATGCTGGCACAGAGCACAATTATTATTTTCTTAATTACTTTATATTCTGCTCCCCCTGTACTTTAATCAATTGCTCTCTCCAATTCCCAAATCCTCTTGTTAAATTATTAAAAAGTAGAGTTAGATTTATGCAGCAGCCCCCCTCTTCCTCTCCAATAGACATAGACAGCAGCAGCTTGCTATGGGGGGCACCCACTGCTCCTTGTGTCCATTCACACATGGAGCCGTGGCTTGGCCCCGCGCCCTCTCTCCTCATTGGCTGACTGGCTGTGATTGACAGCTGCAGAAGCCGATGGCTCCCACTTGCTGTCTCAGCCAATGAGGAGGCAGAGACTGGCCGCGGCTGTCATTCACATCGCTAGATCACGATGAGGCTCTTTTAAGTGTTAAGGGGGCTGGGGGGCACTGCTTGCGCTATAGCACAAAAAACCTTGAGCCTTTACAGCCACTTTAAGAATGGAGGCAGCTTGACATCACACTGGGTAGTCATCTTGCTGCTCACTGCGTGCTGCCACCTAGTATCCTGTGGACCTGTCAGCAATCCCACATCACTGCATGGCCAGTTAACCTTTCCCTATGCTATCCAAAATGTAAAATAATTTTTCGGCTGGCATTATACTTAAAAAATGTACCAGTTCCAACTTACACACAAATTTAACTTAACAACAAACCTACAGAACCTATCTTGTTCTTAACCCAGGGACTGCCTGTATATATCCAATGCTTTCAGAAAATATCCAGTGCAGAACATGTATGGTCTCGGTGCTCTTTTTTGAACTCTGTAAGCTGTAAGAGAAAAAAAAAGTGAAAAATTTGCAAAAATGGTCTTGCTGTCTGATGTTTAAAGTGGATCACACAGCCTGGCAGCAAAAGGGTTAAGAAGGCTACCACTAAACAGTAACACCTTGCTCCAGAGGTGTTTTGCAAATGCTCCAGAGCATTGCAGTGAGACCCTGTTGACAGTTACCTGGACCTTTATTGCAGTTTGCATGATGCTTTTCAGGAGTAGATGAAGGGACTGTCTGTAAGAATGTTTGAGACCCTGCAGGAGCTGATTTTGGGGATCAGGTCCTCCACACATGACCTGTTGTGGTCCAGCAGCTTGTCCTAGAGCAAGAATCCAAGACATCAAATCAAGCATGATATTTTGACAGAGGCTAAGCCATTCATGTGTTTGATTCCTGGGGTCGGTTAAGTGGCGTCCACCTTCTTCTTCTATCAGCTATACTGGAAATTGCTCTGGGACACCTGCTCCCTTCCCTTGCCGGCGGGGTGATTCTCATCTTACTATCCAGCTTGGAGCAGCACCACAAGACACTCTTATAGCTCAGATACATTTTGTAGTTAGAAATATGAACTTGTTCTGTTTGTTTAACCTCTGGTTATCGAGTACTTTAACAGTTTTTATTGACTAAACTGCACACAGTCCTGGGGAACACTTCTATGCTGATACATTTTTTTGATTTTTATATTAGAGAGTTAGAAAGTTCAACGTTAAGCTTGACTATGATGCAAACACAATAGGACACTTACAGTTGCAGGAAAAAAATTGTAACTCTTGAGAATAACCTGAATTTCTATGTGAATAGTTACAGCATAGCAACATAACAGATAAGACATGTAGCACCAGGGGTGGACTGACCATTTGGAGACTCGGGCACTGCCCGAGGGCCCGGGGTCAGTAGGGGGCCCCATGAGATGCCCCTGGTACCTTTTTCATAGGCTTATTTGTGTTTGGGCAAGGACACAAGGGCCCCATGATCCCCTATTGCCCGGGGGCCCCATGAGTTGTCAGTCCGCCCCTGTGTAGCACAACCCCCTTAAGAGCTGCTGAGTATTAAAGGTTCCCTGTTCACTTCTGAGCCCTGGCTGGAGCACAACCCCTGCTGACACACCTTGGCAAGGTATCCCCCTCGCTATAGCACATACACTAATCACACAGCACTTGATGAACAACAAATCAGTCTGTATTAAGATTAGATTAGCAGAGATACTGTATGTACATGAAGAATCAGTGACTGCTATGCACAAAAGTGAACCATAAAAGAGAAATAAACAATGGAATATAACATAGTACCACTTTAAATCATCCCCAATTGTCTAATCAGAGCTCCCCTACCAAGATAATTTTCCCCAAACAATCAGAAGGGAAAAGAGCAAGAATGTTAGGCTAGTTTGCTTGTGGGCTCCCAGTAATCAGAACCAGTGCCTAACTCTCTGAGGGTTTTAATAAGTGAAAGGTCCCATATAGAACCTATCACACAATGTAGAATTAACTCTTCTGCTGGCTTGATGGAGCTGTTTATGTTGGTAGATGACACTTCCCAGGAGATGATGATACAAGTTTCCCTATATTTTCAGAGACAGCAAGCTTGTTTAAATGTGTCAAACAAGGGTATGGTGTATATTTTAACTGAAGAGGGAGGATTTGACAGAAGTGTGTCCCTTAAAATGCAGGGCTTCTCAAGTACTGGGCTTGGCTGGGGAAACTTGAGTAAAATAGGCCTGAGGTAATATACTTTTACTTTTTCTCTTTTACAGTTCCTGTCAATCAGGCAAACAGTAAGTATTAAGGCTTATATACTGTGTACAGTACTTAAATGGTCACCGGGTAGATAGGCCGTAGCACTTAGTGGTCTACAGAGTCTGTGTCTCTATGTGGCAATCTGTGTTGTAAGAACCCTAGACTTAAATAGCTGGCAACAGCAGCAACTGAACTTGCATAGTGGTGTGTTGTGGGTTAATAACCCTCTCATCTGGTCCTTTAAAGTAGCTGTGTGAAGCAATGGCCTTGCTGTTGGGGCGTCCCTATTCTTACTGTCCTCCTAGGAAGGTAGTGGTGCTGGTGGCGATGTCCTGATTTGCCTGCCTGCAGAATTGACTATCCTGCCACTCTCAGTGTGATCAATGATCTGAAAATACCTTTCTCTGCCGTCTGGTGCAGTCCAATCCAGTCTGAGGCCTCCTGAACCGGCCCTCCTCTCTCACCCACATCCTGTCTTTCTTCTTCTCTCTTTTGAGCTACCGGGCTTTTCTTTTTATATACTCCCGCCCCTTTGCTCACTCACTTGGGATCTGTAGTTCTATGTCAACTAAACTGAATGAAGAAATCCTGCTTGCAGCATGCACATCCCAACATTCCCAGCATTGCTGTACAACTTCCAGTGCCAACTGGACTGCAGAACACTGTCATCTTGTGGCCATTTAACAATCTGCAATCAGTAACAATGCAGTGTGTTACACACATAATTTATAAACTAATAACACGCAACTGCCTTTTTTTTAATACATTACTTACAGTATATGTTCACCATTCAAGATGGAAAAAAGTGTTCATATTCTGTAGAATTTAGTATTGGTAGAATTTAAATGGTTGGCAGAAGTAGCCAAAAATGTTTCCTTAGTCCTAGTTCACACTGATGCGGATCAGATGCGATCCAAAACACATAAATTCACATGTCATCTGAAAATACACTGTATTCCATGAAGGCTATTCACATCTATGTGGTGCAATTTTTATCCGATTAAAAAAAGGGTCCTGTGCAAGTTTACCCCTGGTGTGTTGTCAATTTTATCTACAGTTATATATATATAAGGTGCAGCGCTAAAATAACATAAATATCATATTATAAAATCAAGTGCAAATATCAAATCACACTGAGGTGAGATTGGGTGAAATGAAAAGTCCCAAAATATAGGCCCAACGTGGGGATCCGATAGATCCTAATGGGTGCGTGGGGTAAAGTTTCAGTGTACCACACGGTGAATCTGGGGTAAAAATTGCGCACTCACCAGAAGTGCGTCAAAAATACGCATGTAAGATATATGCTGTAGTATCAGGTAGCAGTCATCAATTGCCAAGATACGGACGGGGTCATACACCTTCCAATCGCAACTCAGGGTAGGTACTCCAAAATTCTTAAACGTGTCTCAAGCGTGTCACCATTTGGAGTCCCCTTTTTTGAACAGGTTCTGCAAGTGGGGACTCTCATTGAAGAGAGCCCAATAAGGGACACCACATAGTGTGATACCGTATACACTGAGTTTATTGAATCAGAAGGTAACACAACATGAATTGTAGAGGTAAAATGAAAGTAAGGGGGGCTACAGTATCCGGATGTCTGACCACCGCTGGTGGCCATCCTGAGTAGTATCCTGATTAGTAGGACGTACAGGGGACGGAACGGCTGGAAATTTGAAAATGACAAAAAGTGACATTCACTAAAATCACATAGTAAAACATTACTGTATCAAACCATTTCACATACATTTTGTCCCGAGTGCTTTGTCCTGTGCCCTGCCTGCATTTGTACCGTTCTTATTGCCTGGAAACTGAGAAACCTCCATGGCGTCCAAAAAGCGTCCCTTTAGGTCAAAAGCGGGTTTAGATATATGTTAGTGAAATGTTCATAGACCCTATTGATGACAAGTTTTCTTTACCAGTCAGAACTATGGCTATGCTACACATTATCATACTGTCTCTGAGGGTAAATTTATAAGGCAGTGAATGTGACATTCGCCAAATATTTGGTGCAGTGCTGCTGCATGCGTTTACAATACAGTGGCTGGTTCAGCTGCAGTAAATGTGTGGTAAATGTCACTAGCCGTGCAATTAATTTTGTTATGAATTGATGTTCAAACAACATTTTTGGTATTTGGAGATTTGAATGTATCTAAATTCCCAAATCACCATAGTAACTAACTTCAACGAATCTGAAATAAATTATAACAAAACAAATTATCTGAATTTGAATTAAAAAATTAATTTGAAAATTAACTTAAATTCAAAAATAAAATTGAAAAACAATTTGAAATTGAAACATATTACAAAAATACAGTAAGGTATAAAAGTGAAATAAGACGATGATTTCCTATTAGGCTGCTGAAAAGAATAGAATAAAACAGAATACAATAGAATATAAAAGAACAAAATAGAATAAAACAGAATAGAATAGAACAGAATAGAAAAAATAGAATAGAATATAAAGGAATAGAAAAGAATACAATAGAACAGAATTGAATAGAAAAGAAAAATGATAGAATAGAATATAAAGGAATATAATAGAAAATAAAAGAATACAATAGAATAGAATAAAAAAATAGAATAGATTGGAATAGAATAGAATAGAATAGAGTAAAATACAATTTAGTCATTTTACAAAATTCAAATATTAGAAGAGAACAAAATAAAATAAAAAAGACTATAGCTGTCTTCCGAAATTCAAATTTCAAATAGAATAAAATAGAAAGAATATAGCTGTCTTCTGAAATTCAAATCTCAAATAGAATAGAATAAAAAAGAAATAATGTATCTGCCTTCTGAAATTCGAATTGCAAATAGAATAGAATAAAAAAAAAATAGCATTCTTCTGAATTTTGAAATTTGAATGTCAAATAGAATAAACTAAAAAAAATATAGCCGTCTTCTGAAATTTGAATTTCAAAATTAAAATTTTGAATAGAATAGAATAAAAAAGAATGTATCCGTCTTCCAAAATGTGAAATTTGAATTTTAAATAGATTTGAATAAAATAGAACGAATATAGCAATCTTCTCAAATTCGACTTTCAAAACTGAAATGGAATAGAATAAAATAGAAAGAATATAACCACCTTCTGAAATTTGTATTTCGAAATTTGAATTTCACATCAATTTGGAAATAGCAAATTAACAAAATGAATCTGAATATACGAAACAAATTTTGAAAATGAATCATCATAATATAAATAACATCACAAAATTATTAACTTAACACATGACTTTGAAAGGAAACAAAACAAATGTTTCCGCTGTGCACATCTCTAAATGTCACATTCACTGCTAAATATGTCCTAGAATTTCTAGACATACCGGGCTGATTTTAAGCTAGGTACAAACTAGAACTGAGAGGTTAGAGTACTGTTAGTGCAGCGATCTCTCCCGCTGTGCCTTTCTGTTCTGACATTGGCTGCCAACGGGAAAGGGATGCTGGTTTTCTAGCATGCCTGTTAGACTGGCTTCTGTAGGACAGGCTGCTGTACACACTGGCTGCATGTCAGCCTGTTTCTGTTGAACTGGCCGATACCAGACGATATTTGGCCCGTGTGTACCAGCCTTCACTGAAGAAGTGCATCATCCATTTAGCCAAGTGCACGTGTTCATTTTGAACACCTAATCAAATGTAGACAATATAAAAAAAGGGGTTCTTTTGCTCATGATTGGTTGATTAGTGTGAATACAGCTTCCGTAACCTGAAAAATGCACCCCTTTAGTAAATCAACTCTATTAGTCTATAGATTAGATTTATTTATGGGGTTGGACAAAAATATGGAAACACTGCATGATTTGCAGGTGTGAAAGTGATGACATGTAGTGTAGACTGTAAGATGTATTTAATGGTGAACATACAAAAAACACTCACATGTAGAAGATAATAAGTAGGCTCATAAGGGGTTAAACAAGGCATAACGCCACAGAGGTATTATCTGGAGGAAAGAACAGGATGGCCGGCTGGGAAGCTTAACTTTCCACATTCACTGCAAATAATACTGACTCATGTCAGAGCTTACTGAGTTTCAAAGTGGGCAAATTATTGGTGCCCGCTAAGTTGGTATCTCTGTTATTAAAGTTGCCAATTTATTTTGCGGTGTTGGGAGGTACAGTGTCAGAGGTTATGACGGCATTTACAGTTTCCGGGAAAACATTGTTTGAGAACCATAAAGTTCGGTTGACATGGTCAACCGACTGAAAGAGACAAAAGGACATTGTGACCCAGAATAAGAAAACAACTGCTGCAAAAGTGACTGCAGAGCTCAGTCTCAGTCTGCCAAAGCCTGTGTCCACAAAAACTGTGCGGAGGGAACTCCAAAAGCAAAATATTCACGGGTGAGCTGCAATTGCCAAACCACTAGTGACTGTGGACTATCGATCAATAGAAGACTGTAATATGGTCACTTTTCCCAACCACCTGACGTGTTTACGTGTGACAAACATCATCCCATGCTTACAACTAGGACTGTCTTGTTCCAACGGTGAAGCATGGTGGCAGTGCAATCATAGTTTGGCCAGCCATAGCCTGGCATTCTGCAGGCCCCATTATTAACTTAAAAGGTAGAGTCACTGCCAGCGACTACAAAGAAATTTTGGCTGACCATGTGCACCCCATGGTGCAGACATTGTTTCCTGAAGACCAAGACAATAATGCTCCAATTCACACAGCTGATGTTGTCAAATCGTGGTTTGAAGATCATGCAGATGAAGTCTCACACCTTCCTTGGACACCACAGTCACCGAGCCACTATCATAGAGCCACTATGGTCAATTTTGGAGAACCAGGTTTGGGTTAGTTTTCCGCCTTTGGCATCTCTGCAAGACCTGGAATGATTTTTTGCATGAAGAGTGGTATCAGATTCCATTACTTACCATCCAAAACGTATATTTGTCAATTCACGGGAGAATTCAGACTGTCTTGGATGCCAAATGTTGTCCAACACCATATTAGGTAATGATTTTGTTCTTTTACCCGATGTTTCCATATGTTTGTCCAACACCTGTACATTTTGTACTACATTTACAGCCTGAACTTTTGTCAGCATTGGCAAATTACTTTAATAAACATTTGTTTATCATCGATCTATCACATGAAATCCTGATGCCATTAAAATGTTTACATTGTAAGCCTTCCATCATGTTCTATTGTGTGCATATTTTCTTCATAACTTAAGAAGTCTTTTCATTTCTGAAGTACTGGCTACAATGTGTTATAGTAATCTAAACAAATTGGTATTTGCTATGTTATGAACACAGCTCTAGATACAATAATGTTACCATGTATTACTTTTGTGTTTGTTTACAGTGCTGAAACACAAAGAGCACTTATACCTGGGAGGACTGATTGAGTGCATGAACTTAATCATGGCTACGTGAAGGTTAATAATGGCAACAGTAAAAGTCATCACTGATCTGTGACCGCTATTCAAGTATATTTAGCAATATGATCCACCTATTATTTGTAGCACATTGCTATAACATAATAGAATGCTTTGACATTCACATAAAACAATTCTACATAATAATGTCAAAACGTACTCTCTTTTTTTTAAATGATGTCCCACACAAGTCAAGGGCTTCAGACAAATGCAGGGTTTGGATGACTTCAGACAGTAAGAGACAATAGACATGACTGTACTACGATATCAGACACCCTGACAGATTTGATAATTCTATAGCAACATTGATCTTTCCGTTTGAGGTCTGACTGGTTTTCTGTAAAAGTTGTTTTTGTCCCACACCAGGGGTTTTGACCTTCACAAACTAATGACTCATTCTTGTACAATAATACAGTGCAGAAATTTAAGTGGATCTCATAAACGATATTCTCTTAAAGAAACTGTATCTATAAATCCTATAACCATAAAATGATGTGTTTATTTAGAGTGTGACATCAGTTTGAGAAAGAATAACCTAAAATGTTAATAATGAAACCTAACAAGTTGGTTGTACAGATGGTTATAGAATGGAGATAAAAGCTGTATTACCTGGAAAAACTGAAATAATAATAATACTAATAATGTAAATAAAAATCATGTCAAAAAGGAAAATAATTTTTTAAAATTGTTATTAATAGTAGAATTGTATTTTTTACATACAAGCTTTGTAGGTGTAGAAATGTCCCTGAAAACAGAAACCAAACAGAATTGGAAATGATCAATACTTGAAATTAGAAACCAGATCTGAAACAAACTGCTTTGACTTTCCTCAACAGGCTTGATTGATTACATAATGCTAATCTACTTAGAAATGCTAATTTAGCTTAACTGCTTCCCCACTGTCCTATAGCAGAACTACTGCTACAGGGCAGCAGGGCTGTGCAAAATCATGTATATTTACATGATTTTGTATTTCTGGGTAGGGGGTACGCGCATGCACCGTCCACCCCGCACCATCATTGGCGGCCACAACTGTCGATCACCAGGTCCCGGCTGGAGATTCCGCACCGGCACCCAGCGATCGCTGAGGAACACTGACAGTGGAGAGGTCTGTATGTAAACAATACAGATCTCTCCCTTGTCAGCACCAGCATGCTGCTTTGTATTGCTCTCCATGGTAGAGCAATACAAAGTAACATGCTTACATAGTAAAGCACACACAGACAACACAGTAAAACAGCACACAGATAACCCTTTTGATTTCCCCAGATGTTAGCTCCTTCCTGCCCAGTGTCATTAGTACAGTGTCAGTGCTTTTTATTAGCACTGATCACTGTATTAGTGTCACTGGGGATGTCAGTGGCAGTTAGTCAATTCCCCCCCAGTGTCAGAATGCCCGCTGCAGGCTCCCAGGCCCGCTATAAGTCGCTGATCGCCACCATTACTAGTATAAAAAAAATTCCATTATATATATCACCATTTGTAGACGCTATAACTTTCACATAAACCAGTTAATTTATGCATAATCTTTGTTTAGCAAAGACATGCAGAAGAATACATTTTGGCCTAAATTTTTTGTTGCTTATAGGGCAAAAAATAAAAAACACAGAGGCGATCAAATACCACCAAAAGAAAGCTCCATTTGTGGAAAAAAAGGACGTAAATTTCATTTGGGTGCAGTGTTGCATGACCGTGCAATTGTCAGTTAAAATAACGCAGTGCCGTATCGCAAAAAATGGCCTGGTCAGGAGGGGGGGGGGGGAATCCTCTGGAGGGCAAGTGGTTAAACAACTTGTATTTTCTTATATCAATTGAGGAGTCCTGTAACACAATCTCCCTGCCAGAGGAGCTTGCGATTTGTTTTAGCTGTTACAGAGCCAAGCAATAGAGTTCTGTATTTTGCTTATAATGTAAAAAATGGTGAACCCAGTGCTAGCAATGGAACACCTAGTAGATTGTGGAAGGTTAACAAAAACAAAATCTGCCTTTGCAGTCCTTTAATAATATAAAAAACTCCTACAGTCTGTACGATTTCTCAAGACATATAGTGCATCTTAAATATTGCTGCCATATTGATCATATATTCAGATTAAAATAAGTCATTGTCCAGACCCATTGGGCTGAATTTATCAAAGGCATATTTCTTATATTGAACTTGTAGGTTTCTTCAGCACCCACCCAAGCATGTGCAAGCCTGTTTAAAAATATAAATTTGTATAAAAATATAAATTTCTTTTGCAGTTTTACTGAGCAAATTAAAAACAATACTCCTATAATAAGTCAACATTGATTAATATCTAAAAAGCAACTTTTGCATAAAGCCAGAAAGACTACCCCTAAATCACTGAATTTATTTAGTGATTTTTTTTTGCTTTATATCACATATCCCTAGGAGTATTATATATAACTTCAGTCTTTACAGTCAATGACCAACATTAAACTAATTTTGCCTGGTGATGGTATCCTTCTCACCATTGTTTCTCACGCACCTTAAAATTTAAATGCACTTACTGGCAGTTCACGGATATCCCCAAGTTGAGTAATGTGTTCACTTGGTCCAGGTCCCCTCTCCAGGCAGCCTCATACAATAAGGTCTTTTTGTGTTCCATTGAATGAGTCATTGAGGAGGTTAAGTGTGGACATCTATCAAGCTGCCATTGCTTCAGTCCCCCTGTCCTTCGCACTTGTCTTTCTGACTTGGAAAGTGAGATGGAGTCATGTAAATCAAGGAGTTTCCATGCAATTTCCATTTGCTCAGCCATAGATATAATTATGTGATGTTGTAGCTTGAAAGAAGCTTAAAGCAAGGTACAGTGACTGCATTCAAGTCTAAGAGTACAGTCTCACATTCCAGAGCTGTCAGATTACTGCTGAGCCTAGTCCTGTTTTGCTGTTGTCATGGGAAGCACAATTTGACACTTAATGTGCTAAGGGTTTGCTCAAGGTCATAGGAATGAACTTGTAATTTATTCCAACATTCTGTCCTTTGTAACGTGATGGATGAAAACATTAGAGCATGGTACTGAAACAATGAACAATGCTTTGCATGCTGATTATCCAAAAAGCGATTTGTTGGAATTGATATACTGTACTATTGAATAAAATCATTGCCTCCAAGTCAGATTTCATATTCACATCTAATTATTCCAGTATTTCTCAAACTTCTTTAAGTTGCAGCACCCTTTAAAAGATTAAAAAGACTCGAGACAACCCAGTCTGAAATGTAAAAATTGTAAATGCTAATTATCAAAGGAACACCGGAGCCTGGAACAGTGTACACATCCACCTTGATAAAATGAAATTCATGTCAGAAGCCCTCCTTCACATCAGAAGTTCCCCTTTACAACAAAGCCCCCTCCCCATCACATCAGAAATTTCCTCCATGTTCATTAGAGTTTCCCCTATACAGGTCTCCCCGTCACATCAGAGTCCCCCATCACATCAATGTCCCCCAATCACACAGCTCCCAAATCACAGCATACTCAATTACAGAACCCCCCCCCCCCAGTCTTGCGGTGCAGGAACAACCCCAGTGCAAGGGATCATTTTTGAGCTGGCTAGAGCTGGGCATTAAAGTGATTGCAAATGCAGAACATTAATTCCTTGCATTAACCACTTGCCCTCCTGAGGATTTACCCCCTTCCTGACCAGGCCGTTTTTTGCATTATAGCACTGTATTACTTTTACTGACAATTGCGTGGTCATGCAACGCTGCACCCAAATGAAATTTTCATCCTTTTTTCCCACGCATTGAGCTTTCTTTTGGTGGTATTTGATCGCATGTGCGGTTTTAATTTTTTGCACTTTTGAAAAAAAAAAAAAGACCGACAATTTTGAGAAAAAAAACAATATTTTTTACTTTTTGCTATTAAACATGTCCAGTAAAAAAATGTAAAAATCAAATTTCATCATAAATTCAGGCCAAAATGTATTCTTTGCTAAAAAAAAAATCCCAATACGTGTAAATTAATTGGTTTACGTGAAAGTTATAGCGTTTACAAATGGCGGTATAGATACTGGATTTTTTTTTGTATTTTCACTAGTAATGGTGACGATCAGTGAATTATAGCGGGACTGCGGCGGGCATTTTGACACTGAGGGGAACTGACTTGGTGTCACTGACATCTCCAGTGACACCAATACAGTGATCAATTCTAAAAAAAGCACTGACATTGTACAAATGGCACTGGCAGGAAGGGGTTAACATGAGGAGCGATGAAAGGGTTAACTGTGTGCTGGGAGTGTTTTACATAGGGGGCTGTGTCAGTGTGTTTGCACAGCACAGCCATCCAAAGCTGTGTGCACAAGCTGACAGGGAGAAGAACTGTTAGCAAACAAAACAGTTCTCCTCCCGGTTGGAGATCATCGGAAATCACTAGGAGATGGTGAGTAATCACTGGCTGGGACCTGGTGATTCACAGTCACGGCCGCAAATGGCATCGTGGGTAGGGCATGCACGCGGCTCACATGAGCCCCTACCTGGAAATGCAAAATCACGTATATATACGTGATTTTGCTCACCCGTGCCGCCCTGTAGCAGTATTTCTGCTATAGGGCAGATGGGAAGCGGTTAAGAATTACCTGATTCCTATCTCAATCTAGCACTGTGCTAGAATGCAGGAGTGCTGCTCTCTCTTCCTCTCCTCACAGTGCTCAGTGAGAGCAACAAAAGCTATTGGCTCCTGCTGCTTTTAATTCAATCCCGTAAAGAGGGATCGGGGGCAGGACGAGCCATGTTATGTATGTAAGTGATATAGCTAAAGGTTTGTTCGGTAAGGTATGTCTTTTTGCTGATGACACAAAGGTCTGCAATAGCGTTGATATCCCTGGAGTTGTATGTAACATGATTTGGCATTGCTGAAAGATTGGTCAAAAAAGTGGAAATTGCAGTTCAATGTTTCTAAATGTAAACTAATGCACCTAGGGAAAAAGAATCTCTTGAGAGAGTACAGCATTAGGGGTACAGCATTGGCCAGCACTTCAGAAGAAAAGGATTTGGGGGTACTTATTTCAGATGACTACAAAATGAGTAAACAGTGTGGCCAGGCAGTGGGGAAAGTGAATAGCATTCTAGTATGCATCACTAGAGGGGTCACCAGCAGGAGGAAGGAGGTCCTGATTCCCCTATATAGATCTATAGTTAGACCTCATGCAGACTACTGTGTCCAGTTCTGGAGACCTCACTTGCAAAAAGATATTGATAAGATAGAACGAGTCCAGAGACGGGTAAAACAATGGTGAAAGGTCTGGGGGATAAAACATATCAAGAGCAACTTCAGGAACTTAACATGTACAGTGTGGAAGAAAGAAGGGAAAGAGGAGATATGATTGAAATCTTTAAATACATCTCGGCAGTGAATAAGGTTCAGGAGGGCGGTATTTTCACCATGAAATCAAAATCAAGAACACGGGGACATGACCTTAAACTAACTGAAGTTCAAAACTAACCTCAGAAAGTACTATTTTACTGAAAGAGTAGTGGATGCTTGGAATAAACTTCCAGCAGAGGTATTGAACCTGTCAACAGTAAATAGCTTCAAACATGCTTGGGACAAGCATAGATCTATAAAAAAAGTTACCAAAAAAAACAAAAAACAACCACTCTCCCAAAAAACACCATAAAAAATAAAGACAAAAACAAAATAAACAACAACAACAAAAAAAGAAAACACAAAAACAACACACAAAAAAACAAAACAAAAACGGGCAGACACGATGGACCACTCGGTCTTGTTCTGCTGCCACTTTTCTATGTTTCTATGTGTTTGTGGATGCACATAGTCCTGTTTGGGAGCTCACCTAGACATGTGTTCCCAAAGGAGAAGCACCTAGAGCACCGGTGGGGGACCCCAGAAGAGAAGGCTTGGGGCTGCTCTGTGCAATATCATTGCACAGAGCAGGTAATTAACCACATCCCGACTGCCCTATAGCAGATATACTGCTACAGGGCAGCAGGGGTGCATAAAATCACGTAAATATATGTAATTTTGTATTTCCAGGTATTTCCACCATTCGCGGCCGCCGCTGTCAATCACTGGGTCCCGGCTGGTGATTACCCGCCAGTGCTGGTGATTACCGAGGATCTCCGAAGGGGAGGAGGGCTGCTTTGTTTACTAACAGTCCTCCTCCCTGTCAACGTGGGCACACTGCTCTGGATGGCTTGTCACAGCACTGCCATCCAGAGCAGTGTGCTTACAGTGAAGCACCACCACACCGCCACCCGAGTAAAACACTCCCAGCACACAGTTAACCCTTTGAGTACCCCTCATGTTAACCCCTTCCTGCCCAGTGTCATTAGTACAGTGTCAGTGATTTTTTTTTAGCATTGATCACTGCACTGGTGTCACTGGCGATGTCAGTGACACCAAGTCAGTTCCCCCCAGTGTCAGAATGCCCACTGCAGTGCCACTATAAGTCGCTGATCGCCGCCATCACTAGTAAAAATAAATAAATAAATACATTCGGTATATATACCACCATTTGTGAACGCTATAACTTTCACGTAATCCAATTAATTTATACGTATTGGGATTTTTTTTTTCAGTAAAGACATGTAGCAGAATACATTTTGGCCTAAATTTATGACGAAATTTGATTTTTAAATTTTTTTTACTAGACATGGCGCATAAAATAAAAAGTGCACAGGCGATCAAATACCACCGAAAGAAAGCTCAATTTGTGGGACAAAAGTACGTACATTTAATTTGGGTGCAGCATAGCATGACCGTGCAATTGTCAGTTAAAGTAACGCAGCGCCGTAACGCAAAAATGGCCTGGTCATGAAGGGGGGTAAATCCTCAGGAGGGCAAGTTGTTAAAACATGTTTGTTATTTTAGAAAAAAAAAAAAAAGAGTATAGCCTTTACAACTGCTATGAGAAAAATATAAATGGCAATCACTCAGATCAACTTATACCTAGTCAGGGGCGGACTGACAACTTATGGGGCCCCCGGGCAATAGGGGATCATGGGGCCCCTGTATCCTTGCCCAAACTAAAAAAAGCCTATGAAAAAGTTACCAGGGGCATCTCATGGGGCCGCCTACTGACCCCGGGTCCTTGGGCAGTGTCCGAGTTTCCAAATGGTCTTTCCGCCCCTGTACCTAGTATACTGTAGGTAAGATGCCTATGGCAGGGCAACTCACAGAGCAATCCAAAACAAAAGGGTTAATTTACAAAAGGCAAATAAAATTGTGTACTTTGCAAGTGCAGTTGCACTCATTTTTCCCAGAGCTTAGTGAACGTAGTAAAATTTTAGTTTGTAAAGAATACCCAATCAGATGCAAGGAAAATAAAAAACAGTCTTTTTTCTTGCATGTGATTGGATGATGGAAATCCACAGAGCTTCACCTCATTTACTAAGCTCCTGGGAAAATGAGTGCACCTGCAAAGTACACAGTTTTTTTGCCTTTAGTAAATCAACCCCGAAGAGTTCCACAGCACACTTAACAGCTAGTCGGCACAAACACAAAGGGCTCAGTTTACTAAAGGCCAATAGGCTGTTCACTTTGCAAGTGAAGTTGCCCTTTACAAGGAAATTTGCCCCTGAGTTTTGAGAATGTGGTGAAGTTTCACTTTGCAAAGAATACCCAACCATGTGCATGTACAATAAGAAAAACAAGATTCAACATGACTGGATGACGGAAATCAGTAAAGCTTCTCCCCTTTCACTAAACTCTGGGAAAAAAAATTATTTGTAAAATGAACAGCCTTCTTGCCTTTACTAACTCCTAAGGTATAGAAAACTTTGATCGCTATTGTTTGCCCCCTATAGACTGGGGTTTAAACACAGCCATTCCTAATTAGCGAAGCTCTGTGTGAAAAACATACTTCATAGCAGTCTGATGTGCTGGCCACCTGTGAAATTCATCAGTCATTTCCCTTAATCTGTATTCTTTTTATGTGTAGAACTTTCACATATTGGACTAATGCAAGCAATATTATGATAAAGGTGCTTTATAACCTTGTTCTTCATTCATTTTTTATTTTGATCATATTGTACATGAGGACAGCTGTATTTTCTCATCACATACTGTGCATTCTGCTGAACAGTGCAGCACAGTGAGGGTTCTTTGCTGCCTCTCAGTGCAGGATTATTGATAGAACTCTGCTGACAACTTACTGAATGGAGTTCAAAGTCAGTGTACTTGGCAGGTAGCTTATTTCTGCACAGCAGTTATTTCTCAAGGATGCATCTGCCATACACAGGGAGGGCCTATGTTTTTGTATATGCCATATTATCACAAACGTGGCAAAACTGAAGTTAACAAGTGAAATTTTGAAGTGATTTAATGTCTCAGTGAAGATAAACTCATCTCTAAGGGCTCATGTACACGGGGCGTTTGGAAAACTCTTCTGAACAATGGAAACTGACTGCTGGAAAACGGCAGTTTGCCGCATTTGCATACTGCGTTTATGTGCGTTTACATTTAGAAGCATTTTTAAAAGATAACCTCGAGAAACCTTCCCAAATGCCTAGAATGCACTGAAAAATAGTAAAAAATTAACTATTTCTGTAATTTTGAGAGAAATAGAGAGAGCAGAAGTAGGGAGAGCAGTATGTGTTGAGATGACCTGTCTTGTATTCCCTATGGATCCCATCATGAGCATAATGCAGCGCGTTCTACCATTTTTTCCTTCACACGAAACCTGCAACTGATTGCACTGGTGTACTAGGTCCATTTGAATACATGGAAACTACTTTGCATGCATTTCTGATGATGAAAAAAGGCTCTGGACAGCATCTGGACATGGAACAGTTAAAAAACGCTTCAAAACGCAAACGCTTATAAACGCAATTTACCGCGTTTACTGTTTGAAACGCCGGTAAAATCTACTCCTGAACGCAAGTTTGGTACGTTCAAAAAAACTGCTGTAAACTCAACTGCCTGTAAACGATTGTAAATGACTATGTGTACATGGACACAGGAAAACATTAGGGAGAGTTCAGGGGCTGCTGAAAAAAACGCTGAACAGCTCCTGAACGTCAGTTTAGGAGCTGCAGTGTACATGAGCCCTAAATGTAACTTTCCTCAACATGTCCATAGGTAAATAATATCTCACAGACAAGAAAACATTTTACTTTAGAAAATAATCCAAGACAAACAAGATTTTTGCGGAATGATAAATTATGTTTGGTTGTCCTGTATTATAGCACACCATGGGTGTTTTATAGCATTATCAATGTGTAGCTAAAACCAACAGCATGCATTTAATATATTGTACCTACCAATAGCCATGTGGTGGCTAAATTTGCTTTTTATTAATTCTTTTCTTTATTTTTTACATGGTGACCCTGCCAGCAACACACTTCCTTTTCTAGGGTGACAAAGCTCACTCAAAATGTAAGCAGGGGTTAGTACCCCTATCAGAAAAGTCCTTCCTTTGACTAGAGCTAGTGGGTGGAGTATGGTGTCCCTATATAATCTGGTGTGCAGGGAGTCTTGGGCAGAGGAGTAAAAGGGGAACAGGCTACCCCTAATATAAGATATGTAAGTCTAGATAGCAAAACAGAAAGACAGAGAGCGCACATCCGCCCTAGTGTAACTCCAATTATTTATAATTAAAATCATAAAATTGATTGCACTCACACGATACAGTGATAATAAGGCACTTCTGATACAATAATCCTCTTTGGTTCCTTTCCAGCATTGGTAGCATCACTCGTGTAGTAAGATGGTTGCTAAGTGGCTCCTCTCAGTCCTTGAGCGGCCTGACAGAGCGTGCTGTCACTACTGCGCATACGCCCAGGCCAGCCGGCGTACGCTTGCTGTATTTGAATACATGGAAAATACTTTGCATGCATTTCTGATGATGAAAAAAGGCTCTGGACAGCATGTGCAGAGGGAGGAAGGAGGAAACATCAATGTGGTTGCTATGATGACACATTTAGCAACCAGCTTACTACGCGAGTGATGCTACCTATGCTGGGAAGGAGCCAAGGAGAATTATTGTATCCAAAGTGCCTTATTATCACTGTATCGTGTGAGTGCAATCAGTTTTATGATTTTAATTATAAATAAATGGAGTTACACTAGGGCAGCTGTGCTCTCTCTGTCTTTCTGTTTTGCTATCCAGATCCATCACCCTGTGGAGACATTGGAGAGCTGCAATATCCTTCCCTTCACTCCTTACAACACCAGGTTCTACAGAAGATCAGCGCAATAAAGGCTTTTTGTGTTATGTCAGTCTGTAGCCTAGGAAGGAATACCCTTCCAGGGTAGGCTGTAGAGACTCTGAGGGAGAATGCACTAGTGGAGGACCTACATTGAAGAGAGTGGGAGAGCTGGCCAGACATTCTGTGTTCAAGTACTTATAGCAGACATTGAACTGTGTTCTGAGTGTGGATTTATGGATTTGAGGAATGTAAAGTAAAGATCTGCTCGTGTGGACATTCTTTTATTATCAGAAGTGAGCCTCAGGCCAGGAGAATGTGAGTAGCTAAGATGGGGAAGTTTCTCCCCATTTAGGTGTGTGCATACCCTAATTCATCTCTGAGCAAGAAGAAGATGGGAGGAGCCCCTGGCCAGCTTGGCAGGAGTTGATGGTAAATCAGGGAGGCTTTCAACCAAACTGTATCTATAAGGGAGCAATACAGCAACCCCCCCATTGCCATACCATAAGAGGTATTACCTCTACATAAGAGGTGTTCTGTATTAATTACTTATTCACATGGGAAGGAGGCACTATCGGGTTACCCCCTTATTGCTAAAGGAAGCTGCCAGACTTTGAAAAGACCCTCTTGCCCTCAGACCTCCACAACTATAGAACCCTTTTCCTCATCAAGGTGTGTGTGTGTGGGGTCACACTGTTATTTCTTTCTTTTTCCTGCGGAGTACCCCATTGACAGCTACACCAGACCCTTATCTAGGATAAGGGTCTGGAACGAATAGAATCCCCAGCCCAGAATGAAACAGTTGGAAGCTGTAATTTTCTGGTAATTTAAACAAACCTGTATTAGGCTATGCACATTGCACAGGTGAGCTATTTCACAGGTAGGGTCAAGATATTCCCCAGGCGTGTTATTTATTGAAGTTTTGCATTTGTCATGTTTCACTTTAAGCATTGCTAAAATTGCTGCTCTCTGTCAAATTGAATTTTTAACATTTTGTTCTGCTTTGGTACATATGTCCCAGAGCAGTGTGCAGACCCCCCCCCTCCCTATGCCATTTGTTTGACAATCCCTTGCCTATTAGCTCAGAGTTCAGAAAATTGCCAGAACTGTTTTTTTAACATTCAGCTCCCATTGACTTCTATCAAACAGATCTAACAAAACCTGTTATGCAGATCCAATGGTTTTTACATTTTCGGAATCACTAACATGGAACAAATATGCAGATCAGGACTTATGACTTCACTCTGACTCTTCTGACTCTATTTGCTTGCTCTATGTGAGTGGCTCGGAAAGTATGGAAGCCAGAAACAGCCAGGCAACCAACATTTTGGGAGGCAATCAGCAGTGTCAGACACCATCTTTCTTCAAGTACAGTATTCTTTAAAATAATTGAAAGTATGTCAAAATATAATTGCTGCTGATGCCTCTAAAGCAAACATTTAGGAGCTGTCACTTACTGATCAATGGTTGTTTGACTTCCTAGCAACAACTGATGGTATCTATGTTTTATGTCAATGAAGTCATGCTAGAACTTCTGAACTATTCATAGCACTCAGCAGTAATTATAGGTTTCTATAAGACTTTCAAAAAGCACAGCTGAAACAGCACAGCCTGTAATTTTAGATGAGATTGTGAATTGTTCCATTCACCTTGACAGTCAATTGTTAACAACAAAGAAGTATATTTGTTTTCATACAAATACTGAGGTTGTTCTGATAAAAACAAATCTCTAGCTGTTTTATTCCACCAAGCATAATTATTTAAAATAAAAGATTAAAAAAAAAAATTTAAGCTGGCCATACATGGATCAAAATATGGTCAGTTCAGCAGGGTCTGGCCAAAATTTTATCCAGTCCTATCGATTGACTTGTGTAAATTCAGCCTGTCAGGTTTTTCCTGACCAATCAGTACCGCTGGCTATAACGGATCATTTTTTTAATTCAACCCACTGGCTGAAAGAAAAAAAAATGATCAATGTATGGATTGCCCTTTTAAAAATCACATCTTGGGAACTATTAACCCCCAGAAACAATTATAAATAAATGATAGTACACTTAAAATCTAAACCTCATGGTTTTTAGGATTTATAACTGATCGCAGATTACCATGTTTAAATAAATCTCTTCTCTATTCCCGTGCATTGCCATTGTGCATTGTGCATTATGAAATCTTCTGAAAGTTTTGGGCAGGGCCTATTGCATCCATGTGCTAAGGGGAACCTTTGCCGAGCGAGCGCTCACCAGTGCCCAGGACTAACGGGAACTGCGGTCATGTGAACAGTCTAACATTAAGGCAGTCTCCTGATGCAAAGGTGAGCTCCCACAGCATATAGTAATAAAGCAGAGTAGTGTGTTAGGTGGTGTCCCATTGCTCTATACAGCGTGACCTCTACTTGTTGCCTTAAGAGTGATGGGCCGCCTCCACCAGCCAACATACCTCACTCCCAATCACAGAATGAGATACAGCTGGACACATGCATGTCCTGTGTTCATTCTTCCTCCTCCAGTCCATCAGTTAGGCTGAGTGCCTCCATAATGCTGGTCTGCTCCCAGTTGCTATGGGGGATGGACCACTAGGGAGGGAGCCAAAGCAGCGACCCCCTCTCCTGTACCCGGAGGACACTTGCTCAGGCACCATGCATCTACTAGTTGCTATGTGTCATACATATGCACTTGGTTTTCCATAGTAATTACCTTGTTTTCTTCTCTTTACATAATGACTTGACACTGTAGTGTGATTTGCTTCATACCCCGCTAGTGCTTCACAAGCCCAGGTTCTTTAGGATATGCCAAAACCAACATGCACCCCTTTTGAATACCTTCAGACCAGGCTCAAGTAACAGTTAATGTAACTTTTACTGAAGAAACATCAGCAACATAGTTCAACACAAACAGTTCCATGTCCCTAATGCTAACTACAATGATTGATGGCCCAGGCATACCTTTTACAGACAAGAGTCCATAATGGCAAAGTCCATACTTGGTGGCACCTCAGTACTGTGGTAGAGATGGCACACAACAGTCTTGTCTTCTCTTCTTGGGTTTTGGCAGGGACAGCAGCAACAGATGTACTTTGGAGCCCTGGGACCTCAGCTTTCCCATCAATTTATATCACAGGTGGGCCAGGTGAAACCCAAAAAGCCAGCACACTGGGAATAGACACCTTAACCCCTTCCCAACCCAGCCTAGGCCAAACACTGACTTTTAAAGCAGTTACAACCTGCGTACAAACTAAGCCTCCTGTGCCTATCCTTTGACCCATTTTATGATGGCCAATAATGATGGCCATATACCAACAGATTTTTGAAAAAACTATGAACATTGGTATGAAAATTCTCATTCATTTGATGGCTTGAAGAACTGAAGTACTTACAAATTTTGTTTGCTTGTAACATTTGATTTTGTTACCAAACAAAAACCACATTCACTGTTAAAAGTTTGTTCATTTGAGAAAGTTTTCTATCCTGCTCCTTCAAATTTTCTCATCAGTGCAGTTATAAACATGTCGATTTGACCCCACCTATGATTAGAAAATTGAACAAATGCTCTTAAAATGAAAAATTTTAAATTAATTTCTACTTGTGTCTAGCCAGCTTTAGGTTGCCTACCTTGGAGATTGATCCAAAGAAATAAAGGAGGGGTAGAAGGGGGTAGGCCAGTTCTTGACAGATGATAAACTCAAGTATCTGAAATTTTAAATAGTATCAGGTAGATATTAACCTTGAGTTTTGACTCTAGTATAGGGGTTTTCCCTCCCCCCGATCATGAAAACTGCTTTGCTGAAGATGTGACCCCCAGTCAATACACCACTGTATAATGTCTTCTTTACTAGGGAATTATATTATCAACCAGATCCTGATGATTACCATCTTAAGTATAATATTTTTATTCAATTTAAGCACACTTGATAAATTACAATTACAATTACACTTTCTTCTCTTAAACCCGCATAAGGTTTATATATTAACTGTTTCTTGAGTTGATATTATTTTAATTTCCCAAGTGGAGGACAAAAAATCAGGTGATAGAAACAATGACTTAATTATGTGTCAGATGCAATTTGCATACACATGGTGGTCAGCATGACAGTCCTGTCACTCAGCGGTCTTGCCATGTGATATAACTGAACAGAATGCTGACTGAAGAGACTGACACATCAGAGCTTCACATCATTCTGCAAGAGACCCTAATATTTCCCATATGTGATTATTTTTCTTCACTGCTGAACAAAGTAGAGATTTATTACTTTAATTTTGATAAATTATAAATAAATCCTGACTAAATGATACACAGATGTCTCATAGACAGATCATCGACATAGGACATATTTTATAAGCTATTATGTTTAAATAGACAGAATTTGAATTTGATAAACCATATCTGACCTCCAAATCAGCTCTATGAATTTCAAGGGTGATATAAGATAGTTGAGGCAAAACATGCACTTACATGTCTGTGTTATCAGTATTGCGGTTATCTTGCCTTAAATCTGGACAATTGTTTAATAAAAGGTAATTTTATGTAGACTGGGTGAATACTGATTTTGAACTTCGATTGTGCCCTAAGGAAAAAAAGCAGTAAAATATGTTTTGTATGATTGGATGACAGTTTGTTTTTTAAGTGCATTAAAAAAAATATCTGTTAAATACATACTTTGCAGGGGAAAATTCATGCGATGGGGGCCAAATACTAACACTGGAGCTCTTAAAGTGTAGTGCAGCTGTCAATGGTAGCCAATCAACTTCTAACTTATACAGTTAAGCTTTGATAATAAAATCTGGAAGCTGATTGGTTTCTATGCAGAACTGCACCAAATTTGCATGCTCCAGCTTTAGTAAATCTTCCCCAATTAGTTATAGTTTGATGTACAGCACATGTGAATGCCCCCTTTTTTCTGCCCAGGAGATGCACCAAATGTGAACACACTGGCCTCCCTTTTTTGAAGAACACTCAAATCCACAGATGTTCAACAATGTCTTGATGTAATGCGCTGTCTGTGCTCATCAGTACACACAAAGTATACAAATACAGTGCTCAGCATAAATGAGTACACCCCTTTTGAAAAGTAAGATTTTAATCAATATCTCAATGAACACAAGAACAATTTCCAACATTTTGACAGAACTGAGTTTTATAGAACATTTGTTTAGCTCATTACATGAAAGTAAGGTTATTTATATAACTTAAGTTAACAAATTTTCAGTTTTACTTAAATTAATTGATGCAAAAATGAATACACCCCACAACAAAAACTACTACATCTGTTGTTTTGTATGACCTCCATGATTTGTATGGACAGCACCAAGTCTTCTAGGCATGGAATGAACAAGTTGGCAACATACTGCAACATCTATCTTTTTCCATTCTTCAAGAACAACCTCTTTTAGAGCCTGGATGCTGAATGGAGAGTGATGCTCAACTTACCTCTTCAGAATTCCCCATAGGTGTTCGATTGGGTTCAGATCAGGAGACATACTTGGCTACGGAATCACTTTCACCATGTTCTTCTGAAATGCAACAGTAGCCTTCGATGTGTGTTCTGGATCATTGTCATGTTGGAAAAGTGCATGATGACCAAGGGCACGGAGTGATGGTAGCATCTTCTTTCAATGTAGAGCAGTACATCTGTGAATTCATGATACCATCAATGACATGCAGCTCCCCGACATCAGCAGCACTCATGCAGTCCCACAGAAGGACACTGCCAACATCATGTTTCACTGTAGGCACCATGCATTTTTCTTTATACTCCTCACCTTTGCGATGTCATACATTTTTGAAGCTATCAGTTCCAAAAACTTTTATCTTGGTCACATCAGTACAGGGTACAGAGTCCCAGTAGTCTTCTTTTTCAACATGGCCCTGGAAAATTCTAGGTGGGCTTTTTTGTGTATGGGCTTTAAGAGAGGCTTCCTTCATGGAGGACACCCATGCATGCCATTCCTCTGCATTGTACACCGTATTGAGTCACAGGAAACAATCACCCCAGTTTGGCTTTCTACTTCTTTAGCTAACTGCAGTGAACTTACATGGCAATTTTCTTCAACCCTTCACATCAGAAGACACTCCTGTCGAGGTGTTAATGTCCATGGACAGCCTGGACATCTCTGTGAGATGGTTGCAGTTCCATCTTTGTAAAATGTTTGTATCACTTTTGCTACAGTATTCTGACTAATAAGTAAAGCTTTGCTGATCTCCTTGTAGCCTTCACCTTTCTTGTGTAAACAAATTATGTTCTTCCTCAGCCCTTGTGACATTTCTTCTCCATGTGGTGCCATTGCTGACAGTATGAAATGGGAAGGGGTTTTCTTTGTTAAGTAATTCCCTTTTATAATCAACTGTTTGCTAGACACCTGTTAGTTGAGTAATAGTTAATTAGGATTTTGTTGTCTAAAATTTAGCTTTCCTCATAAGACTTTCATTGGCGTGCACTCATTTTTGCAACATAATCTTGCATTAATTTGTTAGGAAAAATACTTGTTTGTATGTGCAAATTAACAAATCATGTTTGCAAGCAATGACCCGCATTTGTGGGAGTATTTTGTAGTATAGTGTCTCATAGAAAATGTTGATTCTGAAAGGGAAGTAAAGGTTTTCTGACAAACCTTTTGGGGTGTACTCATTTATGCTGAGCACTCTAAGAGTTATTGGTCAGTATAGTTAAAAGAAAACTCCACTTTCCCCCAAAATAAATTAACCTTTACAACTGCTACACATACCATTTTGTATTTTTTAAATTACAAATCATAGCTAAATTGGCCCAGTAATTTTCAACACTGGAAAAAATTCTAACAAAGACAACATTGGAGGTGTTCTGTATTTTTTGTCTTCAAAATGTCCCTAGAAAGATCTTATTGCTACTGTTCTAATGTTTTTGCATTGCTGCTTTGTACAGAAATCTGACATACACAACTCATTCCATATGACAGCATTGCCCTAATCACCAAGCCCCAGTACTGTCCCATTTTTTGACTCGTAGCCTGCACAGGGGGTGGCTTCTCCTGCTTCTGGCAGCCAAACTGATTGAAAACCCATAAATATACCCAGTGAAGTGACTAGCATCAGGGGATACACAGATAATAAACAGATGCTCTTACATAAGTTGTCCCTGTTTATGTGCAGCCAACTCTTCCCTACAGTTTTTAAAAACACACATTTTACACAGAATCTCTAAGCTCGGAAAAGCACGGGGTGGGGATCTGAAGTCTCACCCTGCACAGCTCAGTGAGGACAGCTCTGAGATCTGATTGGAGGGAAGGGATACATCCCCCTTCTCACAGTACACAGGAACATGCACAGCGAAGGCTGTTAATCACAGACTGTGTGCTGGAGCTCGCTCTCCTTCCCCAACATCAATTATATTTTGCACTTGGAAAAAGTTGTCAGAATTGACTTGTGCAGATAACAGAGGAATGAAACAGCAGAGATGAATCACACTCAGAGACAAGTATACAGTATAGAAGGATGTGCTTTGTTCATATTTCATATCTGAGGTTTACAGCCACTTTAAGAAAAGGTGTGTATGTGCTGCTGAGGGAGGAGATTAAAATGAATTTGTTGCTTTCTATGTTCACTTTCTATGTTCACTGAGGTGTCTGCAGTGTTGAATTGGAATGATCATGTCCCATCAATTAATTAAAGTGTTACTAAATCCAGGACCCTGCATTCACTATATCTGGTCTCTCACAGTACACAGAACATGGAAATGCAATTATGTTAGTAAATATAAACTGGTAAATACCTTTTCTCATCAGCAGTATATAAACGTCTTGTGACTTCTATCAGTGCCCAGCTGAGCAAATGTTATAGCTTGTAAGAGGAGTTTTTATTTTGCTCTAGGAGGATGCAGATCCCCTGATCTCTGTCTGGACAGTGCTGATTGGCCCTGTACTGATCGCATGTTCTCTCCCAAGGAAAAAATGCCTCTCTAGCAATACACACCAAACTGAGCATGTGCAGAGTGATTCCACACGATATATCTTATCAGGAGATAAGAGGTGGACACTGGAAGAAGGGGAGGATCAGAGAAGTCAGGATCAAACAGCATTTTTACACAATGCAGAAGATTAACCCCTTAGGTTCCACAGTGAGTATAACAAGCATGCTTTACTGCATATACAGACTGATTTTACTGTTGCGGGTTTAGTAACACTTTAAAGCGATTCTTTTTTTTTTTTTAAATAGCAAACATGTCTATACTTACCTGCTGTGTGCAGTGGTTTTGCACAGAGCAGCCCGGATCTTCTTCTTCTAGGGTCCCTCACGGGCTCTCCTGACCCCTCTCTCTTGTCGGGTGCCCCCACAGAAAGCAGCTTGCTATGGGGGCACCTACTGCCATGGGATTGACCCTGCCCCCTCTCCTCATTGGCTCACTGGCTGTGATTGACAGCAGCCGGAGCCTATGGTTCCCACTTGCTGTCTCAGCCAATCAGGAGGCAGAGACCTGGGCCAGCCGAGACATTTGTTCACATTGCAGGATCCTGATGAGGCTCAGGGGGGCTGGGGGCACTGCTGCACACAGGTTTTTATCTTCTTGCATAGAATGCATGAAGGTAAAAAAACCTTGAGCTTTTACAACCACTTTAAGTTATAAGGGTGCAATACAGGATCAAAAACTGAGATATGCTGTACAAAACACACTGTAGCTACACCACAATATGAATTATGAACATCTGTGTCACAAAAATATTAGAAGGCAATGAAATCAAGTTTTTCTATGCTACCATATATTACAGGAGCTAATGCATGGTGAAGGTTAACCAGAGGACCCTCAGTAGGTTCTGTGACTGATCTTTATATTTGTTTTAGGACTGTAATATTATATAACTTACAGGGTTTCCCCATTCTGCAGGAATTTTATGAAAACAGCCATAAATTAAATCAGTTACATGATGATAATTGAAAGGATTACAAATGACAGCCCATGAAGAAAGTGTCCTTTTAAACATATCTACAGTTAACTGAGTCAACACTAAGTGGCAGTATCTTCCTGTAAATGTATTTTACTTTGTTCATTGAGTTTCATTCACACATATATAAAGTTGAATAGTCATGAGTAAGCTTATCCATTCAGATGATTAATGACACTCAGACTGATTATAGAACAGCAGATATCATTGAATTTCTGTTGGGCCCAGCATAGATTTTTTTTTCCTAAAGTGTGTCCTTCCTTTTTAGGATATACAAGACTAGCACATACAACATGGTATCCCCTCAGTAAAGTTGTGAATAAAGTGCTGAAAATAAAGTGTAAGATTGGCACAGAAGCCTGTGTTTTCCAAATGAAACAAATCTCCCCAACCATAACTTCTTCATTCTACAAAAGTAGAAATTAAAGTATATGTAAACAACCCATTCAGTTTAAAATAGAAATGAAAGGCAAAATGTGTATAGATATAAAAACATTATAAATACCTTTTTTCCCTGTTTTATAAATGATCACATACTCTCTAAGCTCCTTATGCAGCTAAGTACAGAGAGCTTGGGGAGGAGAAACTGCAGTACACTGAACTTCCCAGTGAATGGCTTCGCAGGGGAGTATGTCAGCAGAAGTATAATCATTGGTGGAGAGCAAATCTAGAGAACTAACCAAGCTACTGTATGCTCTCATGCTTAGTGTAGTCAGTTTTTAATAGGAAAGCAGACAGACTGGCAGAAACACCAGGGATTTCACACAAAGGAAGTATTACAAAGAGAACAGAAACATGTTACAGCAGGCACAGGAATATGAAATGTTGGGTTTACATATTCTTTCATTTAATAAAGACTTTTATTTTTCCTGGCCCGAGCAAGGAATTTCTTGTCCTTAAAAACCCTGACTAGAGTCAACCCTGACTAGGCTTATGCAGTTTCCAGGAATAGAATGTGTGTGTCTCACTGAGATTCACTATAGTACTTGAATTCAGGATTCTAGGACATTCACATGTTTCAGTTCCGCATTGTGATAATTTAATATATGAAAATTTATCAAGAAGTGTAATGAGTAAGAGCAGACAGGCTTGTTATCGTATAACATATGAATCAATAAATGAATTAGCCCTGGTCTTTTCTCTCCTAAACCCTTCTTCCTTCCAGTCAGCCTTTATATACACTGAACCATGCATGCACATCTCACTGTATATTTATGGCACTGCTCTGTGCCATGATGTGACTCCCATGTGCATGATCGGGACTCATATCATTGCGGCCTGGCCATTCAAGAGGCTGAAGAGTCCAAACGCAGAAGGAAGACGAGTAGAAGATGAAAGTGCCCATGACAGCCGAGATCGCTGATACCACAGTGCTAGAGGTAATCGTTTGGCAGGTAAGTCTGCCATAATGTGCTAATACAATGCACATACAAGTACATTATGACATGAAGCTCCATGGGGCCATTTTTTAAACTGTATTTGTGAGGAGGTTTAATTCCGCTTTAATTAGTTTGATAAAACTGAACAATCTAAACTAGGGGCAATCTATAGTGAATGAAGAACTTCTCCATCAAGACCTTGGCCACCATGGATGCTAGTTGGTCTTTTGTTAAAAACGACTGTGCGCATTGGTTGAAATGGTTTGTCACCACCAGGACATTCCCTTATCCAATGGAATTGGGTTCTAGGCATAAGAAACCAATGCAAACCAACTAAATGGGTTCTTGACATTAAAGGTGGCTCATTGAGGTGGCTCTGGAGGGTGAAGTCTTCCTTTGAATGTGGTGTATGCAGATGTGATAGCGACTCTCTATTTTGGCCAGTAAAACCAGTTTCTCTATGTCACTTGTCTTCGGGAACATCCAAGGGGCCCCTTCAGTTGTCCATCCCATCATGCACCTGTAGTTGATCTCACTCTTTATGAACCAGATGTGTTTTAGGGAGATTACTAGCAAGAGCTATAATCATCTACTCTACAGGGCTTTCACAGTCAAACTGCATAGAGGGTCTTTCACTTGATCCTTTCTTAGGGTAGGGTTTCTTAGTGTAGGTATGTCTCCACCTCTCACTTGAGTGAGGTCACATTAGAGCTTGAGAACACCTACAACAGTGACTCCAATGGCTTCTGCTCTGGTAGCTCCCTTAACACAAAGCTCAACTCACTGAAAAGGTTTGGACACCAAGAGAAGTGTCGCTGCTTTCTGTAGCCTACTCCCGAACGGACAGAAATATCCTGCTGCTGCAGAAGCCGCTTCTGTTGCCATTGCCTGACTTGAACTCTCTGGGTTGGTGTCTGGCACTTTCAGTTGAGCCAGGTGAGTCTTGACATCATTAGCCAGTTGTAGACTAGGCTCCCGGAAATAGAGCGGAATCTCTCCCTTCCACTCTAACAGCACATAAGTGCAGGAGATTGCCTAGTCCACTTTCAAGTCCAACATAAAAAGCCAATGTCCTGAAGTATGGACATCACTGCCTGACAAATCTACTTTTCCTCCCACGCAACTCCAGGGATGTCTAGAACCACACTTAGGCATGGTTGGCCATTTTGCTCTCTGCACCACTGAGCAGTTTTGCAGGGTCCGTGATGGCTTCTGGTCTTGTGGTAGCTGACATTCTTGCAGACCAGGAAAATCAAGGCCCCCATGTAGTGATTACTCCCAAAGGAGTTTCTGTTTTCTCCTGTTCCCAGTGCCCATGGCTCTCCAGGCAGACACCAGGCTCAATATTGGTGTTCCCACAAACCAGGAGATGTCAGCTACTCAGCCTTTCTCCATCCTTGACACTACGCCAAATGATCTTACTTTAGCCTGCTACACTGTGGGTCTGTTCCACCTCATCCTCACTCAGACTGCCCTAAGTTCTGGAATAGTTCTTTCTTTTCCTCCCCACAGAGTTCTGATAATGCTGGGATATATAGTCCCAGAACCAATTTGTAACACAAGCTCAGTCTCCCTGGGGACAAATCATAGTTCTTTTTAACCGGTTCTGTCCTTCCCAGAATGCATAGCAGCTACAGTCTTGCATATATATTGCAATTATATACTCAATATGTAAATAGCCCTGAATCTGACAGAAGTTCAGGCAGAGGTAAATTTCATAGTCCCAGAACTGCCTTTGCTTTGAATGCTCTGCAGCTACCCCTATTCAGACTGAAGCATAAGAGGCAGTTTGCAGAACACATATTCATGTAACAAGAAGCTGCCTGCTACCCAACAGCAGTGAAGTTTACAAATTTAGCATAGCAACAATGTTTCCTGAATAGCATGAGCAATTCATTGATTGTGTTTACATGTTTAAATTGCATTTTGAGGTTTTTCACAGTAATAGATGTTTTAAATGCATTTTATTTCATCAATAGGTCTGCATTCATTTATGCTTTTTAAAGGCATGCTTATGGTCTTTTGTGTATTTGAATTCAAGTGTTTTGTTCATGCACTATGCAAAACAGGGTGGGACGTTGATTTTCCACTGTTTAGATGTATTTAAACATCAAACAAATGCAAGATATATGAGCCTTTACATATTTACCAGGAACTTCAATGGGCCCAGTTAACACCTGTAAATGCATGAATAAGCTACACTATGTTAGGACCAGGGGCGGACTGACCATTTGGAAACTCGGACGCTGCCCGAGGGCCCGGGGTCAGTAGGGGGCCCCATGAGATGCCCCTGGTACCTTTTTCATAGGCTTTTTTGAGTTTGGGCAAGGACATAGGGGCCCCATGATCCCCTATCCATTTGGAAACTCGGGCACTGCCCGAGGGCCCGAGGTCAGTAGGGGGCCCCCAGGAGATGCCCCTGGTACCTTTTTCATAGGGTTTTTTGAGTTTGGGCAAGGACACGGGGCCCCATGAGTTGTCAGTCCGCCCCTGGTCAGGACGATTGGTAGGCAGAGGGGAACCCACCTTTGCTAAGTACAAAAACATTTTTCTCAGATGTTGGATAAATATTAGAATGAGTTTATGAACTGATTGTGTTTGGATCCTCATTCATTGTCTACTTTCTCCAATGGTCCCAGAGCTCCACTGAGTAATCACTGTCAGAATAGGAGAAATCAAAGTGTCTTATATGTTTTTCTGTGTGCTAATCAATATGTACTGTCTAGGTCAGTGGTTGTCAACATATGAGGTATAAGGGGCCTCTACTGTGGCCCCTGAAAGCACCAGAAGGCTGCACATAATGTTTAGCATATGTCAGACTACAGAAGGCTCTCAAAGTGCATACATACTAAAAGAGATGGAAAGAGACTGCAGACATAATACAGGTGTTGCTGGAGATTGAAAAACTGCTCTGTTAAACAGGCAGAGACTGGGGTCATGTTATGTGAAAAGGTTGCAGGTACTTATAAATCATTGCCACCACTCTCTCTCCTGCACGTGTACCAAAGGGCCACAGGTTGAATATCAGCTAGGCTTTAGGTAATTGCTTACTGCTAACCTGGTTCTGTTTTCACACCTGACCTTCTGTATTATGTCTATCTGTGTGGCTCTGTTACCCTTCATGTAACAACCAGGGGCGGACTGCCCGAGGGCCCGGGGTCAGTAGGGGGCCCCATGAGATGCCTCTGGTACCTTTCAGAGGCTTTTTATGGTGTGGTTTGATTGTGGGTGAGGACACAGGGGCCCCATGATCCCCTATTGCCCGGGGGCCCCATGAGTTGTCAGTCCACCCCTGGTAACAACGGCAACTGTGTATAACTTTGGGGAAATATTTTTTGCGTGTATAAATAAGGTATAATAAGTAGAAAGAGTTTTCATCATGCATTTTAGGAGCATTCATACATAATACAGATTTGAAGAAAAGCTTCTCTATTCCTTCTACTGTAGCTGCCTTCCTGTGTACCACAAGTCAAAGAACATATTCAAAAACATTCACAAACCTGTACAAATATAATCATTAGTTGATATGTGAGATTAGCCCACCCGAAAGTCTTAAATGTGATCTGGTTTTGATAGTTCTTGACAGTGCCCTCGCTAGACCAGCATGGGGGTAGGGTGTACTTTGGCATCTATGCCTTGACTGTTAGAGGACCCTGTGCCAGAACTAATGCTAATTGTCCCATTGCGGTACACAGATGTGAATTAGCCACCCAGTAATGATAGCAATTCTACTTCCATTTGGATCTGATATAGCCACTGTTTTAATATATATCCCTAGATTGTACGCTCCTTGAGGGTTAGGGACTGATGTGAATGTACAATATATACTGTATATGTAAAGCGTTTCGTAAATTGACGGTAATGGTCAATGGTGTCCTTAATGCTGAGATATACAGGCAGATACTTACTGAACATGCCATACCATCAGGAAGGCGTGTGAATGACTCCAAATATATTCTGCAGCAGAACAACGACCCCAAACATACAGCCAGTGTCAGTAACCACTTAAGGACCACCCTAAAGCAGATATACTGCTACAGGGTGGCACCTGTGCGCAAAATCACGTATATATACGTGATTTTGCATTTTCGGGTAGGAGGCACTAGCGAGCCACGTGCACTCCCTACCCGCACCGTCATTCGCGGCCGCGGATGTCAATCGACGGTTCCCAACCATTACCAAGCATCTCCAATGGGTAGGAAGGTTGTTTGTTTTACAAATAATACAGACAATCTTCCTCCCTGTCAACTTGAGCACACTGCTCGGGATGGCTGTGCACAGTACAGCCATCCTGGTCAGTGTGTTTACAGTGAAGCACACAGACACCGCCCCCTAGTAAAACACACACAGCACACAGTTAAGCCTTTGATCGTCCCTCACATTAACCCCTTCCTGCCCAGTGCCATTAGTACAGTGTCAATGCTTTTTTTTTTTTTAGCACTGATCACTGTATTGGTGTCACTGGAGATGTTAGTGACACCAAGTTAGTTCCCCCCCAGTGTCAGAATTTCCAAGGCAGTCCCGCAATCCCACTAAAAGTCACTCTTAGAAAAAAAAATCCCCTTATCTATATCGCCATTTGTAAACACTATAACTTTCACTTAAACCAATTAATTTACACGTATTGGGATTTTTTTTTTTTTAGCAAAGACATGTCACAGAATACATTTTGGCCTAAATTTATGACGAAATTTGATATTTAAAATTTTTTTACTGGACATGTTTAATAGCAAAAAGTCCAAAATATTGTTTTTTTTCTCCAAATTGTTGGTCTTTTTTTGCTTATAGTGCAAAAAAAAAAATGCACAGGCGATCAAATACCACCGAAAGAAAGCTCAATTAGTGGGAAAAAAGTATGTAAATTTCATTTGGGTGCAGTGTTGCATGGAGCAATTGTCAGTTAAAGTATCGCAGCGCTGTAACGCAAAAAATGGCCTGGTCAAGAAGGGGGGTAAATCCTCAGGAGGGCAAGTGGTGAAGAACTATTCGTGTAAAGAAGAACAAGGAGTCCTGAAAGTGATGGTTTCGCTCTGATCTCAACATCGTCTAGTCTGTCTGGCATTACGTGAAGAAACAGGATATGAGCCTACATCCACAGAAGATCTGTGGTTTGTTCTCCAAGATGTTGGAACAACCTACCAGCTAAGTTCCTTCAAAAACTGTGTGCAAGTGTACCTAGAAGAACCAATGCTGTTTTGAAGGCAAAGGGTAGTCACACCAAGCTGTATATATGTTACACTAATTTGTAATTCAGCTGTTTTATCCATTATTAATACGTTTTTTAGCTGTTTTATTCCAGCACAGTATTAATTTTTTTTAAAACCCTCCTCTAGCTACAACGTTTCTCTTTAGTTTTGCTCAGATTGGGAAAAGAACCACTGTCTGATTGTTTTTTTTTTCTCTCTCTAATGAGAATACAAGGTCCAATTCACTAAACTACAATGAATATTATCTGATATAACTTTTTTTATTTTCAGCAAGAGAGACATAATAAAAGCTGAAACAAACAGTTGCATTCCTGAAAATAACAGTCAAAAAGATAAATAACATATGCATTATAGCTTAGTGAACTGACCTATAAAACAATAATAAAACTAGGCAGAAGTTCTAACATTTCCACATTCTTCCTGAAAAAGAAGTGTTTTTTCCACATGTTTCATTTGGAAATATTTGCCCTTTACTTCCTGATGCTACCGGTCATCTAGAGAGGACAGGTAAAATCTTCCCAGCGGGGACACCATAATGACATCATCTTGGCAGAGGTTCTAACCTCTCTTCTCTACTCTAGGCCTCATTCGAATTTATTTTGTCAAACCTGCATTTATATGCGTTTACAGGATATATCTAAACACATATAAATGCATATAATAATTTTTCTTTTACAACAGATTTAATAAAGGTTGACAGTTTTAGAGGAAAAAATGCAGTACAACTGCAAACAAAAAGCTGTTGCCTTGTAACTGATACAAGCAAGAGTATAGTGATGTTTACATAAAAGAGCAATAAAGACGTCAGCAATTACCAACTATAAAGAGATCAGCAGAATAGTGAAGGCAGGGGTTACAAAAGACCCAAAGTGATAGGAGAAAGTTTGCTCTGTGCTGGCAATACTAAGTGCCCCTAAGAGCAATTGCAAAAAAAAAAAAAGGGGGGGGGCAGGAAGTAAAGACACTTGCCTAGAACAGAGTAAATAGAATGATATAGAAGGAAGGAGGAAAGGGGGGGACCAGAGTAGTCCTACCATTAGACCTCAGCAGCCTCCACTGGGTTACACAGGAAAACAAAGTTCGGGCAAGTTTCGCCTGAGGGTTATAATCTATCTAAGGTCCCCAAACCTTGGGGTATGTTACAAAATTGAAATGCACTTCTCAGGCACCATAGTGCCCATGAGCCTCTGTTTAACACCAACATTAAGAAAAAGGTTGTCTCCATGCCAAGGCAAGAGTTTGACAGGCGGTCAAAAACACAAACCCCACCAATTTCCTCCGAGTCTCAGATAGAGATGGAATATGTAGTAGGGCCTCCCAGGGGTTGCGAGCTAAGGTAACATCAAGAACAGGGTGAATCATAGTATAAACACAGGTCCAAAACCAGATTGCCTTAGGGCAGGTCCACCAAATGTAAAGGAGGGTTCCACGTTCTCTACAACCCAGGAAGCACTTAGAGACACCGGCATGTAATGATTTTTCAATGCTGCCATTCAAACTATACAATTGATTTACCAAAGGAAAATAGACTGTTCACTTTGCAGGGGAAGTATTACTTTGCAACGGAATTAACCCCAGGGGATAGTGAATGAGGTAAAGCACTGCTGACTTCCAACATTCAGTCATTTGCAAGTAAAAATGTTGTTTTTTTATATTCTATGCATTAGATTGGATATTCTCTGCAAAGTGAAATTTCACTGCATTCACTAAGCTCTGGGGAAAATTTCGGCCAAAATGTATTCTGCGACATGTCTTTGCTAAAAAAAATCCCAATATGTGTAAATTAATTGGTTTATGTGAAAGTTGTAGCATTTACAAATGGCAGTGTATATATATTGGAATTTTGTTTTTTGTTTTTTTACTAGTAATGGCGGAAATCAGCGACTTATAGTGGGACTGCAGGACTGCGTTGGGCATTCTGACACTGGGTGGGAACTGACTAACTGTCACTGACATCCCCAGTAACATTAATACAGTAATCAGTGCTAATAAAAAACACTGACACCGCACTAATGACACTGGGCAGGAAGGGGTTAACATCTGTAGCGATCAAAGGATTAACTGTGTGCTGTGTGTGTTTTAGTATGTGGGCTGTGTGTGTGCTTTACACTGTAAGCACACTGCTTCGTATGGCAGTGTGCAGGAGCTGATGGGAGAGATTAGTTTACATACAGTTCTCTCCCTGTTGTTGATGCTCAGAGATTGCTGGGTGCCGGCGGGGAATCACTGGCCAGGACCCAGTGATTGACAGCCGAGGCCGTGAATGGCGGCGCAGGTAGGGCCCCCTACCCAGAAAATGCAAAATCACATATATATATATATATATATATATATATATATGTGATTTTGCACAGCCATGCCGCCCTGTAGCAGTATTTCTGCTATAGGGTGGTGCAGAAGCGGTTAATAAATAAAACCCTGTGTGTTTATCTGCATTTAGGCTTTGTCAGTTTAGCTGTGCTTAGAAAAAATAGAACTCTGTGTGTCCAGGATCTGCCAATACATTCTAGAGTGAATGAGCCCTAAAGCCCCTTGCACATGCGGCATCTAGCTGCTGTATGTGCAATCCTGGTATTTTAGTGCATCTGGGAGCCACAGGTGCATCATACAGCCCTGCTAATTCATAATGGCACTCCTTTGTTTAGCTTTTCTAAACCCAGGAGAAGTCATCCAGGAAGTTTAACTGAAATCATGAGACAGAAAAGAACCCCATATCAAAATTTTTAATTTGCGAAAGCAGAATTGCTTGTGTAACCTGGACTGTAGCTGATAACTGCTGCATAACTTTTTCCTTTGTTGCTGCTGTATTATCCGTCTGCAGTGTAGACAGGGTTAAATTGAATATTCATTAAAGCAGAAGTGCAGCCGCCATCCTTAATGAGACCACTTGCAATTCTCCTCTATAGAGTGTTTTCAGCGCAGGGAACAGTCTTCTTGGCTGGCTCTGGATCGATCCTAGTGGACAGTGGTTGGCTGATACAACAAAGCAAGAAGGATGTGTCTGGAGGCTGCTGAAAGGAAAGGAAGGGCACAGTCAAAGAAAAGGCTAGCAGGATGTTGGAAAAAGACTGAACTGCTAACTGAAAGGAAGCCAGTCATAGCTAACCACAATTGGGAGGGACCTGAGAGAACTGCTCATTGCGTAGAACCTTGTCTGAAAAACTGGGGACCTTCTCACTGGGAGGTGTGTGATCATACTATACTATAGAGAGCACTCCCACCGCTTGTAAGGAGTATTGAAAGAGAGAAAACACAGCAACTCTTTTCCTGTCTGAGGCCTTGAACTGAACGTGTCCAGAGACTCAGAAGAGTGTGCCCTGGGTCTGGTAAGAGACTAACATTACACAACTTCATCTGTTGTGTGTTGGAAACTGTTGTGTTTTCTTAAAGGACCCCAACTTTTCTCAGTCAACATTTTCTTCATCAATCACTGGCCAGTGGGATAAAATGGAGACTGTTATAACAAATTAGGAACGTGTTTATTAACTGTTGCTAAGAGAATGCAATTCAGTTCTGTTAATTACTGTTAGAATACTGCGGGCCCATGGATAAATGCTGGCATTGTAATTCGGAGAGGGGGACATTCCTGCATGTATTCTGGTCCTGCCCAAGGTGGAGGTGCTACTGGCAAGAGGTCAGATTGTTACAAAATTTACAGATTATCCGGTCCCTGACAATCCTGCGTTCTTTCTGCTTCAAGTCACCAACATTCCAGCTAAAGTTTACAAACAATCAATTCTACGACATCTTCTGAACGCTGCCAAATCCTGTATATCCCTTAGATGGAAGGATCCACAACCTCCATCTGTTGGACTCTGGCTCTAAAGGGTAGAGGAGCTAAATGTAGTGGAAAACTTGGTACTGACGAAACATGACAAACACGAGGTATATTCCAAAACATGGGCCTTGTGGAACATGTTTATTTTTTTCGAAGGAGGAAGTCCCTTCTCGAGGCAGATCACCCCATTGTCTAGAGTTTGATTACAATTAGCTGTGCTACTGGACATGGTCATTAGACACACTACTTTACTAACATCCCTTTTATGCTTTCCTTGCTATTGCCCAACCTCCTTCTTCTCCTCCCCTTCCCTTCTACTCTCTCCCCCTTTATTTATCTATTTATTTTTTTCGTTCTCTCTCTCTCTCTCTCTCTCTCTCTCTCTCTCTCTCTTTGTTCCTCTTTCTCTTTCCTTTCTGTCTTCTTTTTTCTATGCTTTCTTTTTTATATCTTGGAAAAAGTTACAGCAGTGTCATCCATGATGGTTTCTTCCTTTGTTGGTTACAATTTGATGTTTGTGTATTCTAAGATACCTGACAACACCTGCATGAATGTATTATGTTTTTCTTCTTTTGTGACTTACCTACACTGGTTTTTTAACCATTTCTGTGTAATACTTTCCACAGATGGAAACTGTTGTATTTAAAATAAAGAATATGAAAAAAAAGAATACTGTGGATGTTTAAACACCTCTCAAAGTTCCATTATTGTTTTTTTGATTGTTCAAGTACACATCCTAATCCTGTCTTCTTTTAGGCAATGCTTGGCTTAATAAATTCCTTGAATTACCCCTAGGTATGTTGGTAAGTGCTGAATTAGTGAGGTTTGGCATCTTCAGGTATGCAGAAAAATCTCAAAACAATTCAGCAGCTCCTCCTGGGGTAGCATTACACTTGTATGTTTCAGGCCAGTTAGTCGCACCTGTATTGACTGTATATCATACTGTATATTCTAAGAGTGGCACATGCACCAAAAGACTGGGTACAGGTCTAACCATAAGGAAGACAGATCATGAAGACATGGATAAATGGCAAGGTAGGAAGCACAAGTCTAGTCCTTTTTAGATTTGTTGTCACGATGTGGGTCTCTAGTAGAGCAACTAACGGTTGCTTATATAAAATATAAATCATCTAGTGGTATCTGTTTTCTAAAATTACGCAGCACCTAGTTGTGTTGACTATGAGTCCTGTTTTTGTTTGGGCCTGTCTTATTAAAGACAAATGTCAATTGAAGAGCAGGGTATACATGCATAGTTTTTTTTCATTCAACCAGCGAGTTGAATGAAGAAGAAAACTCAGATCCTCATATCCACACAAACAATATGGATGCAGGGATCTCCCTCCTGTCAGAATACACTGAGCAGACACATGACCAGCCTCACAGTGCAGCTCTCACTGCACTAACATAGGAATTAATGGGCTGACCTACTATTATTTGTTAGCAGACTACCCTCATCCACACTTTGGCTGCCTAGACTACCTCAGGACCCCAAGTAAATTCTGCACATATCTATCAAAGAATGTAAACATTTTTATTGAATTATCTTTCAACACATTTTGTATAATTCTTGGAAATATGTGTAAAAGATTGAAATTGAAGTTATACACAGGAAAGTAATGTATTTCCTAACACTTGAATAATTCTATTACATGGATGTCTTCTCTACTAATATAATATATAATGGACGTAAAGAGCCTTCAAAGAGTTCTTGCAAGAGCATAAACTTCTCGTGAAAGCAGATGTAACAAATAAACGTGATGACAAATAATGCAATGAAAGGATCTTATTATTTCTGTCTAAAGTCTCTCTCATCCACAAAGCATTTCAACTATTCTGCTAATACACACTACAATAAGGCTTCCTGAAAGCTACAGCATAAAAGGACAGGGGTTGTAATGGGAGAGCAGCCCCCAAGAATGTATTAATGTGTCCATTACTTTTCATCTTTCCCTGTTACCTTTCATGTAATCAAATCAACATAGTTTCCAATAGCTGTAAAACTAGAAGCATATGTCTTCCATAAGACACCACATACTTCTATGGCATGTAGGAGCCCCCCCGGCTGGCATAGATAGCTGAAATGCATTTATTGACTTGCTATGTTTACCCTTCCCTGGCTACAATACATAGTGTCCACAATATAAAATGCTGTCTGTACAAGGCAATGCCTGGAGAAAATAAGGAGGCAATAAAAGCTCATTTAGAACTGATATTTCGGTGTTGGGTAGATGCCTTTCTATTTAATCACTGACCTTTTTCCTATATTTTTAATGGCTCCTGCGGTGAGTTCTGTGTAGTAAAGTGTTTGCGTTTACTGACCTGCCAAAGCCAATATGATGTGTTGCAATTTCTCTGTTGGATTTCCATTTACTTTATAATGTGGACAATTTAGGAAAAGGATTCATTGGATGAGGAAGGAACAGAGCTGGAAATGTCAATGAGGAGATAATGGAATACTTGAGACATAAAAGAACCTAGTGCATCCTTTACTGCCATAAGGTATCTATAAAAGGTTAAAGCTCAATTCTAGCCAGATCTTGTTTTAGTTTTGTAGAGAATAGAGAAGGTCCATTACTTCATCAGGTTTGTAGTGCAGTATCCCTATTGGGGAGATCTCCCCTTCATTTCTGTTAGACTGCTTAGTCTGCAACAAAACACATTTTTTCACTAACGTAGGGAGGGGTTAGAACCTCTGTCAGGCTATAACTTTCCATGATATCTTTCCCTCCATTCCTTGTCCTGCTGTCAGAGAGACAGGAATAGAGGTGAAGTCTCTCCAGTGGGGTCATTCAATATCAAGGAAAAAAATCACATACTGTACATACCTATTTCCATGGGTTCAGTTGTATGACATCATGCTCCTCTTCTTTCCCGAATGGTGGTCCTGTCCTGTAATGTTTTGGCTCCACGTCCTGCAACACCCTCCACTGTAACTATGGCAGCTGGATGATGTCCTTGATGTGGCAGGGCAGGTCCTTGGCTCCTGGGCTCGCAAAACTCAGCTCATTCAACCAAGATGACAACCAGTACAGTGGCAGAGGGTGAGTATTGCAGAAAGCTTTATTTTTACTACTGCTGGGCATTGTTTTTTTTTTTTTTTTTTTTTATAAAGCTGGAGTTGTGTTTTAAGCATCATTTGCATCATTGTTTTCTGAGCTAAGAACTGAGCAAACACAAAAAAACTATAATTCAAGTCTAGTTTGCTAGTTTCTTTCTTTTAAATATGCTTTGGTCCTGGTTTGTGATGTAGATCACATAGTGAAGTATCTCCTTCTATTATCCTCCAAACTGTACACATTATGCTCTCATTTTCCTCAGATTGAAAACCTTCATGCTTAGTACTTGTCCCCAATCATGTTCTATAGTCAAACCTACCTTTCTGCAATGCAGTGTCAGATGGTAAGCTAACATTTTGCCTTTGATTACTCGAGTTATGTCAAATATGAGACAGCAAAGTAAGGTAAATTTTACGCATGAAACAATGGAAACATTAAACAGCAGACAAGTGAACAAGTATTATTGAAACCCCAAAGTCAAACACCAATCACAAAAGAAAGCACAGTTTAATACTGAATTAACAATCAGAGCAGTGATCTCCCCTGCTGGGGTTTACCTCCCTGATTACCGGGGGCATATGGAATCCTACAGCATTGGGCATATATTGTTTGCCAGCCCTGTGTCAGCTACTGTACATGCAGATCTGCAGGTATCATCCTACTGCCCTTGGCCCTTTTCACTGTACAGTACTTCCGTCAATGCAAATTAAGCAGCCATTCATGTTAAAGCATGTGGGGGAAGGTTACATACCAGACCAATAGCTTGTAGGGTAGGGGCAGCGTGGGGCAGTAAATGGTGTATTAAAGAACGTGCAAACAGTACAACAGCCCTGCGGGTAGCTCACCCAAACTTGCAGTCAATGTAGCGGAGAGTCAGCGTGGCCAGTCCAACCCAACAGGGAGCTTGTGGAAGTGCAGACATATGCCCTTTACTTCCTCCTCCAGAACCGCTCCCTATCAGTGTTGCTGTCCCTGACAGGAAAGTATGATCTCCCTACACTAGCCAGTTCGCAAATGCGTGCCAAAACATGTGGACAGGGACTTAAAAAAGATTTGCCACCAGGGTCACCTAGATGCAGTGTTGCCAACCAGAATACTGTTTCAGGGAACTGAGGGAACCATAGAGAAACTAAGTTTCCCTTGACTTTCCCTCCAGCTGCAGTACAGCTCTGGACTAATGCCTCCTACAGTGAAGAAAATAGACTGCACCTGCCTATATGCTTTGACTTATGAAGAACACAGTAGTATTTTGAACAGGTTTTTACAACTGTCCAATAACTATTTTATGGCTTCTATCTATCCCAAGAACTCCACTATGGCCCCATAACAATTGTGGTTTAGTGGTATAGTCCAGACCCCCTATTCAGGCTTCACACTACTGGTATTTCAGTGTTGGTCCAGTGCACCTATTCAAGCCTCATAACATTGGTGGTTCAGTGGTTTGGTTTATTCCACTTGTTCAGGCCTTTTATTAGTTGTGGTTCAGTTCTTCCATTCTTGCCTTGTGAGATTGATGGTTTAGCCTATTTTAAAATGCTAAAAGGTAATTGTTCTGCATGAGAGAAGGAGCTACAAAATGAAAAATAACTAAATTAATAATTTTGCTAGGCAGCACAGCACACTGTTTATCCAATGAGATTGCTCTAATTGCTATTAACATTCTCATTGGATAGGGACATGACAAGTTTGTGTAGTTTTATCTCTTGGGTATCGGAGCTTAGCTCTGAAATGGCAGAACTTGATCATAATGAAACCAGGAACAGAGGGTCCCATGGATGAGCTTTTTTGGTTAATATAATAATACTGCAGGATTAGAGTGACTGAAAGGTTCATGTTAAACCTTTACCTGTACTTTTGTCTACAATTTACATCACAACAGTAAAGATATGCAGTATAAACTTGTGTATTTGATACATCCCCTCCCCTCTGAAACATGCACACATCTCCCTGCTCCCATTTACATCTAAACTCCTCGTGCGCCTAGTCTACACCCGCCTAAGCTCTCACCTCAACGACAACAACCTCCTTGATCCGCTACAGTCCGGCTTCCGTCCCCTACACTCCACCGAAACTGCCTTACTCAAACTCTCCAACGACCTGCTAACCGCCAAAGCTAATGGCCACTATTCAGTGCTCTGCGGCCTTCGACACAGTCGACCACCCCCTCCTCCTCAAAAAGCTACACTCCCTCGGCCTCAGAGATTCTGCTCTCTCCTGGCTCTCATCCTACCTGTCACAACGCTCCTTCAGCGTTACCTATAATGCTACCACCTCCCCCTCACTCCCCCTCTCTGTTGGGGTCCCTCAAGGCTCTGTCCTCGGGCCCCTTCTCTTCTCCATCTACACCTCCTCCCTTGGCCAACTCATACACTCTCACGGCTTCAACTACCACCTCTATGCCAACGACACACAAATCTATCTCTCATCCCCCCACCTCACCCCCTCGGTCTCCGCCCGAATCACACACCTACTGAGCGACATATCAGACTGGATGTCGCTCCACTTCCTTAAACTGAACCTCTCCAAAACCGAGTTTCTTGTCTTCCCCCCAGCCCGGACACCACCCCCCATTGACTTCTCCATCACATTCAACAACGCCACCATCAAACCCGCCCCGCAGGCCAGAGTACTTGGTGTCATTCTGGACTCCAACCTATCCTTCCAGCCCCAAGTCCAATCTTTAACCTCCCTGGCGGTATGATCATGTCAGGAATTTTGTGCTGAAAGCGGTACCATTTTTTTGCATGGAAATATGTAGTTTTTAATTGTAGGCTGTAATTTTTAGGAATAACTCACTGAAATCTATCCAAAAAAGAGTCTATTAAACATTCCGGATGTGATAAAACTTGAAACACGAAATCATAAATTATAATTTAATAAATAATCATAAAAAATAATAATATAATAATAATAAATTTAATTCAATAATATAATCAAACCAAAAACACTGAAATTTGAAATACAGAGGCAAATTCGCACATCGCTGAGCAAAGTCGCAAAATCGTTTTCAGTGTCTGATGACGAATTTCCCCACAAATCATTATCACTCAATTCTGCAAGTGGTTCTGATTTACTATCGCTGTTCTAAAACCGCTTTTGATGTAAAGGGACGCTTTTTGGCCGCCATGGACTTTTCTAAGTTTCCAGGCAGAAAGAACAGTCAAAATACAGGCAGGGCACAGGACAAAGCAGTAGGGACAAAATGTATGTGAAATGCAGTGAAAAAGCAATGACAGCAAAAATGTCATTTTTTAAAAATTTCAAATTTCCCGCCGGTTCCGCCGCCCGAACGTTCCGACGTCACGGGGACCGGAACACGGAAGTCAGATGCCGGCATCCGCCGGAGGAGATGGACGGGGACGCTGCAGGGGACACATCGTGGGAGCGAAGGACAAGGTAAGTGCTGCAGGGACCCCCAGAGAACGCTGCATAGTAAGCCCGAGTGTAGCTCGGGGTTACCGTTCTTGGTATAGAAATTCTACCCCGAGCTACACTCGGGAACACCGCCAAGGAGGTTAACAAACTCGTGCAGACTCCACCTCCGCAACATCACCAAAATCTGCACGTTCCTAACCCCAGAAACCACTAAACAGCTCATCCACTCCCTCATCATATCACGACTCGATTACTGCAACTCCCTCCTCACTGGCCTGCCTCGCCGCTGGCTATCCCCGCTTCAGTCGATCCTGAATACGGCTGCCAGACTCATTCACCTTTCCAACCGCTCCATCTCCGACACCCCCCTCTGCCAATCCCTCCACTGGCTTCCGATTGCGCAACGGATCAAATTCAAAATCCTAACACTGACGTACAAAGCTGTCCACCATACTGCCCCTTACTACATCACTGACCTAATATCCAAGTACCGCCCAGCACGCACACTCCACTCCTCACAAGACCTCCTTCTCTCTAGTTCCCTGGTCTCCTCCTCCCATACCCGCCTCCAGGACATCTCCAGGGTGTCACCCATCCTCTGGAACTCCCTGCCCCAACCCATCAGATTATCACCTACTCTCCTCTCCTTTAGGCGCACCCTGAAAACCATCTCTTCAGGGAAGCCTACCCCCCCTGCTAACCTGCCGACCTCCTCCACTCTTCCTACCACTCCATCCCCCACAGCTATCTCCTCCTATACCACCATCCCCTCCCTCCTAGATTGTAAGCTCGAAAGAGCAGGGCCCTTGATCTCCTCATGTTTTGCATTGTATTGGTATTGTTCTGTCACATGTTCTGTCCCCCTTTATAATGTACAGCGCTGAGCGAACCATTGGCGCTTTATAAATACTGTATAATAATAAAATAATAATAATTTGTTTTATCTTAGCTGTCACATTTAAGAATTGATTTATCCCATTTGCACATTGTACTTTGAGAATGTACAACCGCTTTTTTTTCACTTGGGCTTTATTTTTTAGTAGAATTCCAGCCAAAACTTTTTGGCAGAGGTGATCTTAGCAGTAGGTTCAACCTGACAGTGTTGTATATATATATTTTGTTTATATACTATATAGTCTGTAGTGATTTTCCTTGCTTTAATAAAAGGTCAATGCAAAACCTTTAGTTTGCAGAGAGGGCAACCATTTCTAATGGGAAGGATGGCTACCTGTTTGCTTGAGGGATGCTTGAGCATAGCTGACCAAGCTAGACAGTAAATGGCTGCTTGATGGAAAGTGTGTTAATGTCTTACATCATTTTACAGTTTGTGTAATCTGATCTTTTTTGCTATTTGGGTCTCTTCTGTTCACAACAACCTCAAAAAAGCTAGTGCTTTTGCCAAGAACTTGCTGCCTACTAGCTACAAGTAGTAGCAATAAATATTTATCTGCATAATTTACAATTCATCTAATACAAACAAAACCCATATTTTTTGTGCTATAGGAATATAACAGATAAATAATATACAAAAACACTACATGTAGCCTTTCGTTTTTTTTTTGTGAAGCAGCATACACATTTATTCGGCGCTATTTTACAGTGACATCCCACAAAATGCATCTGACATTTTTACTTCCATGAGATGATCTTTATCTTCAGTTCTTTCTTACAATGAAATGAAAGCCTGAGTGGAACATTTGCAACATATATTTAATAACGGTGAATGGGAATTTATTCTATAAATGACAGATGGTAAAGGATTCATGGAGGAAATTGCTCCCCTTACATCAATGAATCTCCAGTTTTCCTCTGTTGTGAGCTTTTGGATATCTGTAAATCAAACATTGGGCAAACTGCCATTTAGTCAGACCACTGCTAGTTCAGATAGCTTTATCCTGAATTGTGTTGTGTATGGACATCGTCATTTCAAACCATCCGATGTAAGAGGATAAACCTAACATTTATCCTGCAGAGAGATACAACTCCACATGTCAGCTCCCCACAGAGAACTAATTCATCAAATAACAGTGACTACTTAGGCCTTTTTTATGTAGGGAAGAGGAATATTTCAGTCGACTTCACAAATTTGAATACACTAGCCAGCTGAACCATTATTTTTCAGTGGTTTAAAAAAAAAAAAAAAAAATATCAGAGGTCAGCAAAAATAGCCTCATCTTCCAAAGCTGTAAAACAATACCAGATTCTGGTTCTGGCCATAGACGATGGATGGTGAATAGATGTGTGGCCGTGATTCCAACTGTCTTAAAGCGTTATCTTGGAGCTCCCCACTGGCTGCTGACATTTTTGAGTGGCCTGCTTTGGCCTGCACCCACTCAAAAGTGATTTTTTTTTTTAACTTATCCGAGTAGAATTCACTAAAATTAGATTCTTTGCAATGGTTCACTGAACTTTTCAGAACAGTGTTGAGCTTGTCATACATGAGTCATTTTTTTTAGTTCAACCTGTGGGATCAAATGTGTGGATGGGGGAATCCTCCCCTCTGTGTTTTTGTATTCAGATAACGGGGAGACTTACCCACATCACAATATACTGATTAGCACCGCCAGCTATAGCAGACAGTGCTGATCAATCAGGGAAAATCCGAGTTGTTGTACAGAGAACCCCACCTCCCCAAAATAGGGGGGAAAATTGCATGGGATACCCCCTAAAAGCCATACCTGGCCCTTTAGGCCGGGTAGGACTTTTAAGGGGAACCCCACCCCCGTAAAATGGGGGTAAAGTGTGGGGTTCCCCCCAAATTCCTTCCAGACCCTAGACCTGAGCACCGGCCTGGAAGAGCAGGAAAGGGGGAGACAATCAAGTGTTACCCCCTCCCTGCGGCTTACCAGGCCTCGTGCCCTTGGCATTAGGACAGTGTCCCCATGCTGATGGGGACAAGGGCCTCTTCCCCACAACCCTGACTGTGGAGGTCTGTGGGAAGAAGGGCTCATTAGCATCAGGGTACCCTGATGCTGCCCCCCCTTGTGAATGAGTAAGGGGTACTTTTACCCCTACCCATTCACTAAAGGGTTAGATTTAGAAAAAATAAAGGCGCCAGACTTTTGAAAAATTCCTGTAAGTGAACAAAGAAAAAAAACAAACAAAAAACAGTTTTTGATAAGTCCTTTATTAAAAAAAAGCCAAAAAAAATGGTTCCAACGTTATAATCCTTCATCAGTCACAGTGTCCAGCATTGTCTCAAAGCTTCCTCGTCTCCTGCCAACCGGTCCACACTTGTCAAACGCTTGCCACAATCAGACATTTGCTGGTCAGATGTAAACAATTGGGTGGAGCTAGTGGTGACATCACTGCTAGCTCCACCCAGTTGTCTCTGATTGGCCAAACCATTGCACCTGACCTGTTGGGGGTTTCTTTTGACAGTCCATTACTTTCTATGAGAGATAAGTGAGAAATATAACTTTGTTTATTTTATTTTTAATTTATTACAGGTACTGTCAATATATGCAGCGCTTTATATACATATTGTACATTCACATCAGTCCCTAACCCTCAAGGGGCGTACAATCTAAAGTCCCTAACTTACATTCATACATACACATACTAGGGCCCTTTTAGACAGGATCCAATTAACCTGCCAGCATGTCTTTGGAGTGTGGGAGGAAACCAGAGTACCAGGAGGAAACCCACGCAGGCACAAGGAGAACATGCGGACTCCAGGGAGGTAATGCCATGCTTGCAATTTGAACCAACAACCCCTAGTACTGCCAGGCAGAAGTGCTAACCATTTGTCCACTGTGCTGAAAGTATTAAAGCAATTGAATCAGCATGACAACCAGGCAACTAGCCTTTTTTAGAAGTAAAAGTCAACCTTTGCATTCTCTCAGTACAGGTTGATTTCAGTGGATATAAAATGTAGGGCTAAAAATGTTCATGTGGTATGAGTATGATCAAACTATCAGGGTGTTTTTATTACAGGGCATGTTCTTTAAACCATATTTTGGGTATTGAAAACATTTTCTACAGAAAACACATATACTATAGAAAAACATCACAATACAGAACAAAGTACACCCACAAAAAAACAACCTAAATTTAACCTTACATATTGAAAACATTGTACATTTTAATCTATACTAGCTCTGTGGTAAAAAGGTTAAAAAGGGTTTTACCCCAACATTCTTGAGCTTACAGAATCTTGGATATTGTCAGCTATATGGTACCAGACTGTACCTGAAGCCATTTTGCCCAAATATTTTGAAATTATATTTTGAAATTATTTTGAAAAGTTAACTATTCTAATTTAATTTTTAAATTGATGGCTGATATCCATTCTGTTGGTGAATTTGGTGAAATCCACTTTGGTGCAATCAATTTTCCTGCATGTTCTGCTAAACCCCAATTTCAGATTAATTGGATCCAGAACCTCTAGATGCCGTATAATACTAATACATGCAACATGTGTTTTAATATACTGAACAAACTTTTCCAATATCTTACCAATTTAGAACATCTCCAAATAAAATGTATGAAATGTCCATATCTAGTAAAATTAGGCCAACTAATTAACATTTACAGAAACAGTTACAACTAAATGTGAACACTGTGCCAACAAGGGATTAAAGGTGTAAAGACTGGACTTCTTGCATTTTTTGTTAATAAGGACAAATTGGGACAGGCTCACTATAACATTATTAAAAAAAATCTTGACCACCCCCACCCCAAGAAACATCTAAAAGGTGAGAAATATTTTTTAATATGGGAACACATAACAAACAAATAGTGGGTTTTTCTCAAATATGACTATGCAAAAGTGTGAATACAATTTATTTATTTTTAAATATAATTTTAATTCATCTTAATGAAAGACAGAAAATGGTGCAAGAAAAATATTTGCAGAAAGATATATTACCTAGGCTTTAAATGGGAACGTTTTATGGTGTACCAGATAGATTGCAGAGTTCATGGAAACGGGATCATCTGTAAATTCTTCGGATGATGTTATGGACCTGAGTCCAGAAATTCTGCAGGGCTTGACAATAAATAAAGGAGAGTGAGTGTTTAATTGGGCAGCAGATGTGCACTCACATTCAAAACACTCTGCCTAAAATTTTACAATAGGTGGATCTACATTTAGTACAGTGTACAGCTTTGGTAGAACTAGTTAAAAGGGATTTCAGTTCATCAATGGATAACAATAAATACATACTGAAATGGATTAAAGATCTCGAAAAACTACCAAACTTAGAAATTACAGTCATGACATTTTCTAAAGAACATTTTGTTTCACCTATAAATAAAAAAACATCATCCACATATAGAGATATTTTTTTTTCTATAGGACTTCTTTTAAAGCCATTGATGTCTGAGAATTGTCTGATCATTGCTGCCAATAGTTCAATAGCTATTGCAAATGTTGGAAAGCTGCAGATATGACTCTTACAAGTTAAGATGTGGCATATGTCAGGGCATATATATCTATATATATATATATACTGTATATAGATATATATATATATTCATAAAATTGATTAATTGTGAGATCCAAACCCCACACTGAATCACTCAAGGCAAGGTGGCTTCTTTCCAAGAGATACGAAAATTTGGCTGAACAGTAACTCGTTACCAGAAGGTCCTAGTACATGCCAAACAAGTAATGGATAACCAAACCGACAATGGTGAGACTTGGGAAACTCAATTTTACATAAACACCTATATTTACCATGTCCCAACATTCAACTCAAGTTTTACAATTGTTAAACAGAACAGAGAAAAATGACAGTGGGGAGAACTGTCACATTCAATCTCAGCAGATACAACTATCTGCTGGGCAGCCAGACAAGTTTTTGTCAGTTAGTCACAAAGACAATGGTCCCCTCAGAATGAATAGGACAGATTGTTTTCTATTAAATCCAGGTGTCTATTCAGACCTTAAACTTGTCAATTCAAGTGTGTAAATATGCAGTAATTCATTAATAGGGTGACATTTTAGAGATTATCGAAAGAGAAACGCAACCTTATTTCTCTAAAAGCTCTAAGTATATGTCAAATTCCTTTTTCTTGATATGTCCAAAGGATACAAGGGTTTATTTATTAAAGCTGGGGAGTGCAAAATCAGGCTCACTTCTACATAGAAACCAATCACCTTTTAACTGCAGCTTGTTCAATTAAGCTTTGGCAAAAAAACCTGGAAGCTGATTGGTTTCTATGCAGAAGTGAGTCTCACTTTGTACTCTCCAGCTTTAGTAAATAAACCCCACAGTCATATCAAGTTATTAATCACCAATCAGTCAGTTTCTAATAACATAAACTATGGATGGAGATTCTGGGTGGAAATTTTCAGTCATATTTGAAGGAAGTGCTTTGTCTAATAGGATCTTTCCCACATATCAGGTTGCAAACATCATATCAAGAAGCCACAAAAGGGATCCCATACTGTGCCGCAAAAGACATGGTATATATTTGTCTGATGGACTGGAATAGAGCATCTGCATTATATGATAGAGTGCCATGATAAATGATGGGAGAATGCTTTTTAATAGATGATCTCTTCATACTGGATGATAGACCGAAATGTCCAGTCTTCTTTAACAAGCGTGTATCCCAACATTAAAACCAATGCACCCGGTACTTTATAAAGAAAGATGTCTGTTATAGCAACTTTAATACGTCATATATATTTTTACCGTGACACAAATTACATTTCAAATAATTTTTCTTCTTGCCGGGAAGTGAGACTGACAAAAATAAGATATGACTGCCATCCAGTGGACAGGTACAGCAACAACTAAGTAAATATTCTTGGAATGAACATTTATGGGCTTATTTACTAAAGCTAGAGAGTGCAAAATCAGGTGCACTTCTACATAGAAACCAATCAGCTTCCAGGTTTTATTGCCAAAGCTTAATTGAACACACTGAGGTTAGAAGCTGGATTGGCTACCATGCACAGGTGCACCAGATTCTGAGTGAAGCAGTTTTAGTAAATCTCCCCCTTAGTGTCCGATCAAAAGACAGTCAATATTTAGTTTGGGTGGACTTGGTGAACAATGGGTCCACTACACTAGAAAAGCAGAGGAAAAATGAGAGAAAGGAAAAAAAAGTTTATTGCTCACACGTGAGAGAGAAACCCTTTTTGCTGATGACTGAGACACATGACCAGTGCTGCTATCCAGACGAATTGCTGTTTCCTTGATCCAACTCCTTGACACAATCTTTGAACCGACTACACTCCAGATCGCTATATCTGGGATGTGGTGAGATCTATACCAATAAGGGTCATTGCAAAATTTTACTCATTCCAAAATCATTGCTAGAATTTCCTAACCTGTGTTTTGATAGTGGTATATTGCTGCCTATGGTGGATGGTGGTTTACTTTGCTAAGTTTCCCATATCATTATATACACTCACTGGCAACTTTATTAGGTACACCTGTTGTATTGCTTGGTAACACAAATTGCTAATCAGCCAATCACATGGCAGCAACTTAAGATGTGGTGAAGATCACTTGCTGAAGTTCAAACCGAGCATCAGAATGGGGAAGAAAGGGGATTTAAGTGACTTTGCGCATGGCATGGTCTGAGTATTTTAAAAACTGCTGATCTACTTGGATTTTCATGCACAATCATCTCTAGGGTTTACAGAGAATGGTCCAAAAAAGAGAAAATATCCAATGAGCAGCAGTTGTATGGACAAAAATGCCTTGTGATGTCAGAGGTCAGAGGAGAATGGGCAGACTGGTTCAAGATGATAGACTGGCAACAGTAACTCATGTCAATATGGACCAAAATCTCTGAGGAATGTTTCTAACACCTTGTTGAATCTATGCCATGGAGAATTAAGGCAGTTCTGAAAGCAAAAGGGGGTCCAACTCCGTGCTAGCAAGGTGTACCTAATAAAATGGCTGGTGAGTGTACATCTGCTTTGTATACCTGAAATTTACATGTGTATGGTGGAGATTGGTGTTAATTTGTTGTGGAGTTCATGGATGTTAATTGTCAATAGAAACTAGAGTTTTTTCTGTTGATAAGCAGTATTCAAATTGTTTTAAATATGTGTTTTAAGGTTAATTTTATTTTTGGATCATATCAGAAGTAGTATCCTCCCTTTATTCGGCCGTGAAAGGTGGGAAACTGCTCTGATATTGACAGGGATATTTTGCTATCCCTTGGGTACCTATTAAATATATATTTCTGATTATACGTTTGCCAAAAGTTTTATTTAATTGCAATTAATTGTGGTTAATAATTTTTAATAGTGTATATGAATTGCAAATCACCAGTTCTTGTGTATATACATATATATATATATATATATATATATATATATATACAGTTGTGTTCAAAATAATAGCAGTCAGACATCACTAACCTGATCAGTCACTGTTTTTGGTAGAAATTATATTTCTACATGGCAAATAATTTACTAGCAGGTGTAGTAGAGTAATAGAAATCCAACAGACCCAACAGTCATGACATGCATGCTGCTGATTCTGTGTAATTGAATCACTAATTGAAAGGGGCATGTTCAAAATAATAGCAGTGTGGAGTTCTATTAGTGAGGTCATTCATTCTTTGAAAAACAGGTGGCAATTATTGCCCTTATTTAAGGAAGGAAGGAAGGCAGCAAATGTTGTACATGCTGGTTATAGTGAATGTCTCTCTGAAATTCTGAGGAAAATGGGTCGTTTCAGACATTGTTCAGAAGAACAGCGTACCTTGATTAAAAAGTTGATTGGAGAGGGGAAAACATATAAAAAGTGCAGAAAATGATAGGCTGCTCAGCTAAAATGATCGCAAATGCTTTAAAATGGCAACCAAAACCTGAAAGACGTGGAAGAAAGCGAAAAACAACCATTCGAATGGATAGAAGAATAGCCAAAATGGCAAGGACTCAGCCAACAATCAGCTCCAGGAAGATCAAAGAAGGTCTAAAGTTACCTGTGAGTACTGGTACAATTAGAAGACGCCTATGTGAAGCCAAGCTATCTGCAAGAAGCCCCCGCAAAGTCCCACTGTTGAAAAAAAGACGTGCTGAAGAGGTTACAATTTGCCAAAGAGCACATTGACTGGCCTAAAGGCCAAACCAAGAAATAGAGAAGAACTGTGGAATGTAGTCCAATCATCCTGGGCTGGAATACCTGTTCACAGGTGCCAGAAGTTGGTTGACTCCATGCAACACAGATGTACAGCAGTTCTCAGAAACAGTGCTTATACAACTAAATATTCATTAAGTGATTCAAAGGAAAGCAAAATCTTCAAACATTTTTCAGTTTATATAGTGAATGTTTGAGTTTGTAAAGAAGAATACAAACACTGCTATTTTTTTGAACAGTCTAATATTCACTTTTCTTCAATTTTGTTTAGAGGAACAACACAAATTTGATCTATTTTTCTTCATGTTTTGATTTGGAATAGAATGTGTAGTGTTCCCAATGTATTTGTGTGTATGGAAATAAAAGCTATTAGAAGGATTTTGAGCTTTATTCACTTTTTTTCAACACACTGCTATTATTTTGAACACAACTGTATATATATATTTATATATATATATATATATATATATATATATATATATATATTTTAAATATTATCTGTATATAAATAAAGTATCCTTATTTATCTACCAACTTGCAGATATTTACCTATTTAGTAAAATATCACATTAGCGTAAAAGGAGAGTTTCATGGTGGTGGGTATATTTTCTCGAGGTGTCTGAACTCAATTAATATTAGTGATTAAGTTCTTTAACTTTGGCATAACGGTTGGAGGCACTCCATTTCAGTTTCATTCATAATTCAGGCATTGCCCTTATTTTAATAATTTATAATTCACATTAGAATCCATTGCATTATTTGTCACGTACCTGATAGGAGAATGAAATGACGAGGTCGGCCTCACTTGTGTCACTAGCCCTGACCCTGATGAAAGTGGAACAGAGGGTGCCGAGGGACCAGTGGACAAGAGTGCCAACAGGTGTTGCCTTAAAAACTTGCAGTTGGAGTCCTGAAGAGACTGGCTAACCACTGGTTCAGGAATGGTAGCGATGTTTTGGAATCCCACCTGGGTTAAAAGGGCACTCTGCTTGCACAACAGGATCAGGATAAATGGCATGTCAGATCTCCCAGCTGACTTGAAGCAGGAACAGAGCTGGTATAATAGACAGCCAGGCGGGCACTCAAGCAGGACAGGAAACTGGGATCGGAGACAGAAGTAAGGTCACAGGAATAGTCAAGGTCATCAACAGGCGGGCAGCGAGGTACCAAATCACAAGCAAGCCGAAGTCAGGAACAAAGCCGGGATCAGGAACAAGCAACAAGGCAGGAGCAGAACATGAAGTCAGGTCAGGAACAAGCCAGGTCAGCAACAAGGGGATCATACAAGAATACAGCAGGACACAGGGAAACAGCTGAAGACCAGTCAGCACTAAGCACAGGCAGAGGCATCCTTTAAATAGTCCACATGGAGCCAATATTCACTGTGCACGTACGCATGCTTGTGCGCGATCGCACATTTCTGTGCGCATGTGCACATCTGGTCACTATTCTGTAGAGATTGCTGTGCGCATGCTCATTTCTATTAGCCAGCCGTCTCACAGGAATTCCCTTACATTATTATTACCACCGCGACATGCAGTATATGAGAATGGCTGTTGCACCTATGTCAGCATAAAAAGCACACTAACTGTTACGGATCCGCCAGGTGGCACCTCTGGCAGCCCACTAGGCGGAATCACCCGGAGCGTGGGGTCTAAGTCCCGGTCTGCGTTTTCACCAGGGCCCCTGATGGTGGGGATGGACTTGGAGCAGAACCGGGACCAGGTCACGACCTCCGAGCAATACCACCCGTGGCAGAGGGAGCCTCCGTGGATAGAAGTAGGACAGAGTAGAGTCAGATGTGAGGAGGCCGGCAGGACCTGGCAGGATAAACCGGCGGTTGTCACCGTGGGAAATGGCGTGGTACCGAGACAGTAGGCAGAGAGTGGTCAGGTCGCACGCTGGGTCAGTTACCGGGGTCAGTCCGCAGAATGGTCAAACAAGCCGGGGGTCGGGACAGGAGAAGGCAGCGTAGTCAGGGACAATCCGGGTCAATCACAGGGGAAGGCAGCGTAGTCAGATAATCCGGGTCAGGGCAGGAGCAGGCAGAACGTCAAACAATCCGGGTCACAATCACAGGAAACACAGGTATCAGATCAGACCTTGCGGCGATTTATGACAGTGCAGGGCATCTTTAAATATCGCGCCCTGCACTGCCATTGGCCGCCCAGGACGCGCCCCCGGGCTGTCATTGGTCGCCCGAGGCGCGCCCGCGGCTCCTACTGCGCATGCGCGGCCTCCTGTCAGCCGCGGCCCGCCGGGATCTGGTGCCTGTGTCCCGGCGTGAGCCGCCGCTATCGCGCATGCGCCAGGGACGGAGCCGCGGCGGACCCTGACATTGCCCCCCCCCTACGGGCACCCTCCGGGAGCCCCACTGATTTCTCCACCGCGGGTGGCCACGAAAGAACTCCCGGATGAGCCTGGGAGCGTGAACATTCTGGATGGGTTCCCAAGAGTTTTCCTCAGGACCATAACCCTTCCATTTTATCAAAAACTGCGTCTGGCCTCCCCTCCTACGGCAACCGAGAATCGTTTCTACCTCGTACTCTTCTTGTTCACCTATGGTGACTGCCTCAGGAGGCCTGGATTCCCGATCCGGGAAAGGGTCCGATGCGGCCGGTTTTAGAAGAGACACATGAAACACCGGGTGAATCCTGAAAGACTCCGGCAGTTCGAGTTCGTAAGCTACCTCGTTGATGACTTGGAACGGGCCAACAAATTTCGGACCCAATTTCCTTGATGGACACTGCATCTTCAAGTTGGCAGTGGCCAGCCAAACCCGGTCTCCAGGTTGAAGCGCCAGTTCCCCCCTTCTCCTCCTGTCAAATGCCTTCTTGCTGTCCTCCTGGGCTTTCGTGATGGCCTCCTGAACTGTTTTGTTATTGGTCGAAAGGAAATTTAGGATGTCTTGAGATGCTGGTACTGAGCTCTCTGGCATGAGATCGGGAAGAAATGTTGGATGGTAACCGTAATTGGTGAAGAACGGGGATTGCCCCGTAGCGGAGTGGTTCGAGTTGTTGTAGGCAAACTCCGCTGACGGTAACAGCGTCAACCAGTCGTCCTGTAGGTAGGACGTGTAGCATCGGAGGTATTGCTCTAATACTTGGTTGGTCCTCTCTGTTTGCCCATTGGTCTGAGGATGGTAAGCGGACGAGAGTGACAACTTGATTCCCAATGCTTCGCACAAGGCCTTCCAGAACCTTGAAGTGAACTGGGCTCCCCGATCTGATACTATATCCTCGGGAACTCCATGTAGTCTAACTATTTCCTTGATAAATATTCGTGCAGTTTCCGGCGCGGATGGTGTCTTTTCCAGGGGTACGAAATGGGCCATCTTAGAGAAGCGATCGACAATCACAAATATGGCAGTGTGGCCTTGAGACGGTGGGAGTTCGACAATAAAGTCCATGGCTATCATTTGCCAGGCCCTCTTTGGAATTGGCAACGGGCGCAACAATCCCCAGGCCTTGCTTCTGGAGGGTTTATTCCTCTGGCAGGTAGGACAAGTCTGAACGTAGCGCTCGCAGTCCTTGACCATGGTCGGCCACCAGAATGAGCGCTGCAGAAGTTCCAGGGTCTTCGTAACTCCGAAATGGCCCGCCATTGGATGGTCGTGGCAGTGGCCCAGGACCATGGTTCGGACTCCTTCGGGTACTACGATCCGACCCTCCTTCCACAATAACCCTTCACGGTTCAGGAGAGGTGTCCCAGGCGGCGCTGGTAGTCCCACGGAAGCGTCAAGAAGTTTGGAGCGGAGTTCCGTCTGTAGGACGAGGAAATTTCCGGATGGTAGGATCGTGTCAGGTCTTGGTGTATCGTCTGGGTCCTCAAACATGCGGGACAGCGCGTCCGGCTTAGTGTTCTTAGAGCCGGGTCGATAAGTTATGTGGAAGGTAAACCGGGAAAAGAAAAGAGCCCATCTCGCCTGGCGTGGCTTCAGTCGTCTGGCTGTCCTCAAATACTCCAGGTTCTTGTGATCGGTATATATCAGGATGGGGTGTGTAGCTCCTTCCAGCAAGTACCGCCATTCTTCCAGGGCGGTCTTTATGGCCAGGAGCTCCCGATCTCCGATGTCGTAGTTTCGCTCGGCAGGTGTCAATTTCCTGGAGAAGAACGCTACAGGATGTAGCAGCTCCTTGGTGCCGTTCCTTTGAGACAGGACCGCTCCTACCGCGTTTTCTGAGGCGTCCACTTCCAACACGTATGGGAGAGAAGAATCGGGATGACTGAGTATCGGAGCAGAGGTAAACAGTTTCTTGAGAACTTCAAAAGCAGTTTGTGCTTCGGTAGACCACTTAAAGCGGATCCCCTGTTTAGTCAGTTGCGTGATTGGGGAGACCAGTCCGGAGAAGTTCTTGATAAATTTTCGATAAAAGTTTGCAAAACCGATAAAACGCTGCACGCCCTTCTTATCGGTGGGTATCGGCCAATCCAGGATTGCCGAGACTTTCCGGGGGTCCATCGCGACCCCCGCGGGGGAGAGAACCAATCCCAGGAATGTGATCTTATGCTGTTCAAAACAGCATTTGTCTGCTTTGGCGTATAGCCTGTGTTGGCGCAAACGTTCCAACACCCGCATCACGTGATTTCGATGAGCCTCCAGAGAGGACGAGAAGATTAAGATGTCGTCCAAATAGACAACCATGAAGATATCAAGGAAATCACAAAACACGTCGTTTATAAAATGTTGGAAGGTGGCCGGAGCGTTACAGAGCCCGAACGGCATGACCAGGTATTCAAAGTGTCCGTATCGCGTACGGAAGGCCGTCTTCCATTCATCACCTTCCCTGATACGAACTAGATTGTAGGCCCCCCGTAAGTCTAGCTTAGTAAAAACCATTGCGGACCTTAACCTCTGGAGGAGCTCGGGAACCAGGGGTAACGGGTAGCGGTTTTTCACCGTGATCCTATTCAGGTCGCGGTAGTCTATACAGGGCCGCAGTGTCTTGTCCTTCTTCTCTACAAAGAATAGCCCGGCCCCGGCTGGGGACGTGGAAGGGCGAATAAACCCCTTCTGAAGGTTTTCGTCTATGTATTCCCTCAAAACTCCTGACTCGAGCTCTGATAAAGGGAAAATACGGCCGAACGAAATTTCAGATCCGGGCAGGAGGTCTATGGGACAGTCGTAAGATCGGTGTGGAGGAAGTGTGTCTGCCCCTTGCTTACTAAACACGTCCAGAAAGTCGTGGTAGGCCGGGGGAATAACCTGGGGCAGATCTGTATCCCCATCCATGCATAGGAGTAATTGGGGGACCACGGGCCCTGAGACGTGGCAACTTTTCAGACAGTATGTGGACCGAAACTGCACGGTTCCCTTCTCCCAGTCAATCTGGGGGTTATGGGCTCGCAGCCAAGGAAGCCCCAGAATGACCGGGAAAAGGGGGGACGCGATGGCGTCCAGACGGAGGAATTCCTGGTGATGATCAGCCATTGAGGCGAAAATAGGGGGTGTCTCCTGATTCACCACTCCCGATTTTAAGCTAGACCCATCCGCCAGGAAGATGTACAGCCCCCTTTCCTTGGTCTGGAGTGGGATACCTTGCTGGTGAGCAAACGTGAGATCAATAAAGCAGCTACATGCCCCCGAATCTATGATAGCTGTCACCGTCAAGGTTCTTCCTGGGAGCTGTAAAGACACCGGTATGGCCAGATAACTTGACTGATCACCCCTTTCCGCAGATAACGGAAAAAAACTAGAAGTGGACTTACATTTTTTCGTAGGACAGGAGCGCACCCGGTGGCCAGCTTCTCCGCAGTACAGACAGAGGTTCTGTGATAGTCTCCTCTGACGTTCTTCGGCCGATAATGTGGACCGAGCCAGTCCCAGTTGCATGGGTTCGGAGGTGTCCTCAGGTTCCGAACTCCGGGTAGTGCTTCCTGTGGGCGGGAATAATCCCCTTGATGGTACCCAAGCCGCCCTTTGACCCTGGTTGCTTCGTTCAAGCCGGCGTTCTCTCAGTCTGCGGTCAATTTGTATGGCCAGCTCGATTAGCTTCTCTAGGGAGTCAGGTAGGCCTACCCGTGCTAACTCGTCTTTGAGTGACTCAGATAGCCCGATGCGAAATTGGTGACATAATGCCGCATTGTTCCATCGGGTGTCCCCCATCCAGCGTCTGAATTCAGACGCGTACTCCTCGGCTGCCCGGCGACCCTGCCGCAGAGAGTACAAGGTGGACTCTGCGGAAGCAGTTCGCTGAGGGTCGTCATATAGTATGGCCATGGCTCTAAAAAATTCAGTCACGGAATCAAGATGGGGGTCGTGATTCTCCATCAGGCGATGAGCCCAATCCTGGGGCTCGTCCTGAAGGAGAGAGACTATAAACCCCACCTTGACGGTCTCGGTGGTGAACGTGCGGGGCTGCAGGTCGAAGAACAGGATGCACGCATTCCGGAAAGCCCTGAAGCGGCTTCGGTCTCCACGGAAGCGTTCTGGTAAGGGAACGCGGGGTTCAGGAGTAGGGGGTGCGGCCCCTGCTCCGGGAGCTGGGGTAGCAGGTGATTCCCCAGGAGAAGCTGCGGGACTCGAGCTCTGTGCCGGGGATGTAAGGGGGACTAACGTCTCCATGCGGTCCTCAAGGTGGGAGCATCGGGTATGAAAAGTCTGGACCGCTTGGGTTAGGGTCGCCATATGCTGGCAGATATCCTCCAGGGAGGCCGGGCCTCTTCCTGACTCTGTCATGGCCGCAAGGTACTGTTACGGATCCGCCAGGTGGCACCTCTGGCAGCCCACTAGGCGGAATCACCCGGAGCGTGGGGTCTAAGTCCCGGTCTGCGTTTTCACCAGGGCCCCTGATGGTGGGGATGGACTTGGAGCAGAACCGGGACCAGGTCACGACCTCCGAGCAATACCACCCGTGGCAGAGGGAGCCTCCGTGGATAGAAGTAGGACAGAGTAGAGTCAGATGTGAGGAGGCCGGCAGGACCTGGCAGGATAAACCGGCGGTTGTCACCGTGGGAAATGGCGTGGTACCGAGACAGTAGGCAGAGAGTGGTCAGGTCGCACGCTGGGTCAGTTACCGGGGTCAGTCCGCAGAATGGTCAAACAAGCCGGGGGTCGGGACAGGAGAAGGCAGCGTAGTCAGGGACAATCCGGGTCAATCACAGGGGAAGGCAGCGTAGTCAGATAATCCGGGTCAGGGCAGGAGCAGGCAGAACGTCAAACAATCCGGGTCACAATCACAGGAAACACAGGTATCAGATCAGACCTTGCGGCGATTTATGACAGTGCAGGGCATCTTTAAATATCGCGCCCTGCACTGCCATTGGCCGCCCAGGACGCGCCCCCGGGCTGTCATTGGTCGCCCGAGGCGCGCCCGCGGCTCCTACTGCGCATGCGCGGCCTCCTGTCAGCCGCGGCCCGCCGGGATCTGGTGCCTGTGTCGCGCATGCGCCGGGGACGGAGCCGCGGCGGACCCTGACACTAACATCCCCACTCAACAGCTACTTTTCATGTAAGTCCCATTTTCTTTAGGACTTCTACAAACTTTAGCATAGATGGTTTTATCATGTTAGAGATTCTGTATATAGCCCTACAGAACAGACAGTGCATAGTCCACATGTATTAATCTGTTGCTTCTCTGCTAACAGGAAACAAAAACGTATTCAGGAAAAAGACATAGAGTATAGTCATAGATGAAGTTACAGACTTATAAACACTGCTATCTACTGGTTAAGGAATATACAGTATCTCTACCAGGGGCAGACTGACAACTCATGGGGCCCTCGGGCAATAGGGGATCATGGGGCCCCTGTGTCCTTGCCTAAACTCAAAAAACCTATGAAAATGGTACCAGGGGCATCTCATGGGGCCCCCTACTGACCCCGGGTGCTCAGGCAGTGCCCGAGTTTCCAAATGGTCTGTCTGCCTTGATCTCTACTGAACACTGAAGTACCGTATATGACACTATATTCCAACACCCCCACTCAACAACTACTCCTTATAGTGCCATTTCGGATCTTAGTTCTGATCCACATTTGGTTCTCATGGGTTGGAAGTCTTTGCATTTCACCCATGAATCTGGCTCTGGTTTTAATGCTACGCAAACAACATAGGACAAACGTTTGACAAGGATGCCTTTATTACTTCTGGTGGATTTCCTGTTTGAAGCCTCTTGTTGCCTGGTTTCTTCTTGTACAGTATTTGGATTGCCTGCATTAATTTTGATTTCTTTGCCACTTTGTTGCTTATCTTCATGTGATACTGATATGGAATTTCCCTCAGTTTTAAGCATTTGTGTTAATTGATGACATTTTGAACACGCTGAGGTTTCATCAACAATTACACTGCTACTGATAGTTAGCTTGTTTGTGTGTTTGCGTAGAATTCTGTATCTCTTTTGAGATTCGCTGTACACAAGTACACCTTCCTTTACGTGAGCATCCCATTTTGTACGTTTTTCTTTTGGGATGTGCACATAGGCTTTGCTTCCAAAAATTTTTAGATGGTTCAGCTTCGGAGCTTTTCCATTTCACAGTTGATATGGAAGTTGATTTTGAAGACAGCATGCGGTCATATTTGCCTCCCCCGCAGTGTTTGGTTGGCATACCTGCATCAAACAGCATAGTTCTTCCACTCTCACATAGAGAACAGTTCATTCTTTCTGCAACGTCGTTTTGTTCTGGGTTGTAGGGTACAGTAGTTTGAAATATTATGCCTTGCTTTCTGGGAATTGCCTGTGTGTTATCACCTGTATACTCAGATCTACTGTCTGTGCGCAAAGCAGCATTTTGCCAAATTTGCTGCTTACTTGAACCAAAAACTGTTCAAGTTTCTCTGGTACTTAACCTTTGTTGTGTAACAGATATAGTGTAGTATACTGAAGTATTCACCTAAAAATGTGACAAAATACCACTTCTTTTCTGTAGTCTATTTTTCCATTGGACTGCAAATATCTGAGAGAATTAAGTCCAGAGGTTTTTTTTTAGCTCTGCTGTTATTCTGCTTTAGAAAGGCATTTCTTATCATTTTTCCTTTTATACTCACATATGGACTAATTTTTATTCCACTTACATAGTCATTCTCAATTAAAGCGGAGTTCCACTCACAATATAAAAAAATAAAAGCCAGCAGCTACAAAAACTGTAGCTGCTGACTTTTAAAAAACAGCCACTCACCTGTCCCACGATTCCACGGTGTCCTCCCCGCAGCCCATTTTACCAGCCATCTAGTGTTCCAGGTGCCGCCATCTTTAGTGTAGGAACCCGGCTGTGACAGCTTGCAATTTCACAGCTGGGTGCCCACTGCTCATGCACGAGAAGCGCTACACTTCCTGAATGGCCCCGTAGTCTTCTGGGACCTGTCGAGTCTCCCAGAAGACTACGGGGAAGAGAACAACTTCTGCTTCTGATCACCTAGGAGATCGCAGCGGAACTGGGAGCGGGTACCTGTCAATTTCTGGTACCTGCTCCCCAAAGGTGCCAATCCTTAATGGGGATGGGGGACCAGTCTTTAAAGCGGAACTTCCCCTTTTGGGTGGAGCTCCTCTTTAATGTATTTATTATGTCAGTACTTTTTTGCCCAAGTTGTCTGTAACATGTGTGATTGCAGTTTGAATGTTTTTCCTCCTTGGCAGTATTAGCTGTCCCATTACAGTTCAGCTGATACAGTTCATCTGTATTTTTAGTCTTTGCAAGTAAGATATCCCCTATTGTGACGGCAAAACTGTCACCTTGGAAAGTCACTACATTGCCTTTATTTGTGAGCTTCTTCACTGACAAAAGATTAGGTTCAAGAGCAGGAACATACAGGACATTTTTTACAGATATATTTCTGGTGACACTCTGGGAAATAGGACAGTAAATAAAACTGTCTCCTGTTCCTTCTAATTCCATTATTTGCCCATTAGCCATTTAAGAGCTGCCCCATAGCAGATATACTGTTACCGAGTGGCTCCGCTGCGCAAAATCACATAAATATACGTGATTTCTCATTTCCGGGTAGGGGTGCGCACGTTGCCCTACCCACACCACTATTGGCTGCTGGATATGTCAATCATGGGGTCCCAGCCAGCGATTCCCGGCTGGAACTTGGTGATCGTCAGCAGGGCTGAGAGGGGTGAAATCTGTGTGTAAACAACACAGATCTCTCTCCTGTCAGCATGGACATTTTGCTTTGTATCCCTCTGCACAGTAGAGAGATACAAAGCAGCAAGGTGATCAAATACAACCAAAAGAAAGTTCTATTTAAAGGAAAAAAAGGACATAAATTTCATTTGGGTGCACCATTGCATGACCGTTCAATTATCAGTTAAAGTAATGCAGTGCTGTATTGGAAAAAATGGCCAGGTCAAGAAGGGGATAAATCTTCTGGAGGGCAAGTGGTTAGTGGTGATTGTTTTCTGTTTTAGTCTGGTCAAGGTGAAGAAAGAAGTTTCTGTCATTTGTCGTGTGACTCATTGCTCCTGAACCAATACATCATGCCTGCAAAAATGAGGTGCAAATTTTGGATTGAAAAACATGTTCATTATCTGAAGCAAAATCAGTTTCTTTCTTCACACTTTTGGTGATTAATTTGTTTTTGCATTCTAGCTTTCCATATTCTGCAATATGCTTTTAAATGACCTTGTTTATTGCACACAAAGCATTCATGTGTTTCTTGTTGCATGTTACTGTTTTTATCCCTATTTTTCATCTTTAAAGCAGACTCTGCAACAGAGGCACATTCATTATTAATATTTTTTGTTTTATGCTTATATTTCTCCACAAGCTTGCCCTTAACATATTATAATGTCAGTTCATCATCTGGAATTGCATCAAGTGCTGTGATAAACATTTCACAAATTTCTGGTAAACCACTAAGTAATAGTGCTGTGACATGAAAATGTTTTATTTCTTCTCCTATACCTCTAATATGTTCAACCATTTTCAGGGTGTGCCTTATGTAATTCTGCATATCCTGGCCTTTCATCAGCTTGAATTGATATAGCTTTCTAATCAAATACAGTTTATTGATGAGGTTAGCTCTTTTATGCACTTTTTTAGTCCTTCCCACATTTCTTTTGCAGTTTCACATTTACATATATGTATAACTTCATCATCGTTTATGCTAAGAGAGATTGTGCTCTGAACTTTCTGATCTTTCTCCCTCCACACATCTGAAGGGTGTTCTGGCATAACTTTATTTATACATTTACACATACTTTCTCTTATTAGCAGCATTTTCATCTTGCATTTCCAAGACTGGTAATTCTGGTTTGTTATGTTTGCAAATGAATGCTTTGTTACAGCTGGGTTACTAGTCATTTTCATGTATTCTGTTGTAGTTTTCCTTTTGTTGCTGTATCTTGCACTTCTTTTGCTGTAGTTGGCTATGACTGGGTGTCTGGGTGGGTGTCTGGGCCCATAACCTGTTAGAGATTCTTTATATAGCCCTACAGAACAGACAGTGCACAGTCCACATGTGTTTACTCTATCTGCTGTTTCTCTAACAGGAATTTTATTCAGGAAGAAGACATAGAGTATAGTCATAGATGCAGCTACAAACATATAAACACTGCCATCTACTGGTTGAAGAATATATCTCTACTGAGCACTGAAGTAGTTGTTGCAAAATACATTAACACTGTATTCCTACATACCATGACATCCATCTCTCATCTTATAACTTTTACAGTATTCAAGCACAATCACATTTTGATCCATGAGATATCAGAGGCAGGGCCATAGATAATTTGCTTTTCCTGGCACGTAGATCTCTTAATTTATAAGATAGTTTATCTAGCTGACATCAGAAGGTTTAAAAATATTTGGAGACACCTATGGGCACCTAGACAAAGAATGTGGTTGCATGCACAACACACCGCGGTAAATTGTGCTTGCAGAAAAATTGTGCTTAAAAGTGGGAGAGGCCTAAAACATGTGTTCCTGTACATGTGCATGTGTCAGGGTGGGTAAGGAAGAGAGTGCAGGGGTCAGGTGTGCATTATACACAGACTGCAGAGGTCAGGAGTGTAGAATGTCCATATGGCAGGCATCAGGTGTGTAATCTACATATTGTATACACAAACATACATACATACACTGTGTACACACACACACTGCACAATAGTAATAATATAAAAATATCCATACTAATAGCAATACTTGATAAACAGACCTGGTCCTCAGAAGTCCTATAGTAAGCTTAGCAGGTACCGTTGGGAGTTGGGAGCAGGAACAAGATGAAATCAGCCAGCTTACAAACACTGTGTGAGCACAGTGCAGATTAGCCGATGACTATGGTGGTGGTATGACACAATTGTGTATGGCTGTGGGTTGGGGGTGAAGAACAGTGAATGAGTGGCTGGCCTGCATGTTGCCATGGGACTTAAGCAGGAGGTAAGCAATGTCACAGAATAATCCACCTGTGAGGACCTAGCCCAGCAGTATTCAGCTGCTTCCAAGTATTTCTCAGTGTTACTTACCTGCCTTGATCCAGCATTGCCCCATTTCAAAGGTCCTGAGTTCCGGCTTGTTCTTTGTTATCTTTGTCTGCTGCTTATCTTGACCTTTGGTTTGTTTATGATTATCAATGTCTGCTGCCAACCCTGATCTCTAGACTGTTTCTGATGGCTCATACAGGGTATTTAGAGCAGGGTAACCCAGGGGTTAAGACCTGGAGTTAGTACACAGTGATGCACAAACCCTGATGAATAGCATCTGACTTTTATTCTCTACTCCCTGGGGATTCTGCATCACCTGCTTCAGTGGGTCTTGATCCAACTTCCATGTCTTACAAGCTCTAGAGTGATCCTAGACATGTTTCCAAGACCTCCTTTTTTTCTCTGCGTGTTCCAGTGCTGTTCCTTCTCTGTAGACCCAGCTCCAAAGTCTAACTTGTCGCAGTGCCCTGCTCTACCTAAAATCAGTTGTTGAACCAGGGGGGGACTGACTATTTGGAAACTTGGGCACTGCCCGAGGGCCCAGGGGTCAGTAGGGGGCCCCATAAGATGCCGCTGGTACCTTTTTCATAGGCTTTTATGAGTTTGGCAAGGACACAGGGGCCCCATGATCCCCTATTGCCCGGGGGCCCCATGAGTTGTCAGTCTGCCCCTGTGTTGAACTATATTTATTGCATAAACCTACCACTTCTCATTGGGTATCCAGTATTATGTAGCTGGAGGGTCCACACAGGCCTAGTTAGCATACTGACAGTGTAGCTGTTGCCCAGGGTTTGTATCCTTCTAGCTCCCTCCTTATCTATTCCCCTGCTTATAGTCATAGTTTCTGGTATGAATGTGCTTGGTTCTGGCATTGATCCTTTCACTCTTTGCCATCTTTATACATCCTTGATTTCCTCATACAAGACTGTTGGTTGAGACCTTGGTTCATCAAGATCTTCAAGTAGTTGCTGCAACCAAATGACTTCTTGACAAGCATAAGTTGCAGAGATGTATTCAGTTTCTTTAGAAGATAATGCCACTGAGATTTGCTTTTTGCTGGACCACAAATCTTATGAGTTCTCTCTCACCTTTTGTAGATAATCTCAATTTCATATCTTGAGTTTGTTTTAGGTAATGCATGCCTTTTTTTGTTTGCATTCTTGTTCCTTTGCAAGAGTTAACTTACATATCTGCAGAGAAGTGACATGGCAACTTCTATATCTGGATGTGTAGTCACTGCATAGTTTAAAAAGTGCCTTCCAAATTTTGCTAAATTGTTAATATTGGTGTACTTACCCGTTCGCATTCTGCCATGACAAACTGTTTAAGGTTCAATTTCACAACTTTGACACACCAGAAAGCTTACATGCTCATTGAGTGTTGGGTTCATTTTTGCCATCCCTGCAGCCTCTTTGCGAGCAATAATCAAATCATCAACTTAGAGCAGCAGATACATCCACTTCCCATCGCTACATTTGGAATATAGACATGGATCAGCTTTACTTCTTGGGAACAAGACTTGATACATGTTTGAATTTCATGCTGTAGCTAAATGTTTGAGTCTACTGTATGTAACTTACATATAAGATGTTCTTTGACAGTTCTTTTTTATTCTTCTGGTTGTGTGATGTGCATCTTCATTTCAATGTTGCCATTGGAAAAGGCTGTTTTAATTTCATAATGTTAAAGTCATATTCTGTTGGGCCATTATAGTCAGCAATAGTTTCTATCTCTGGATGTTAACCTTCAGGGTCATATTTGGATATAATAACCTATTTACATCCAATTTTATGATTGCCTTGGGATTATGCTTTAAGGCTAGCCATACACGTAGCACTTTCTCTCTTTCATGTCAACTATTGTATTTCTGGCTGCTGGCACCCTAGGGTTGTCAGAATACCCATTTTCATTTGGCTTCATATACATAAGTCAATTCAGAAAATTTACTTTTGTGGAGCCAGAGTAAGAACTATACAGTATGTGGTAAGTGTCTAGCTTGAATGCCCTTACTGAATCTTGTAGATTTTCTGACTGAGGTTGCAGGCAGTTCATCTTCTTGTATTTCAGTGGATAAATCACTGACATCAATATCAGCCAGGTTCTGTTCTTTTCTTGTAGTACTGTTGGGACTTCTTGTTTAGATTACCATTAATGAGGCTTTTGACACATATGTGTTTCATTATTAATCATATTTCTGTTGATTGTTAATTTATTGGTATCTGGATGCAAAATTCTGTAACCCTTTTGATACTCCTTTTAGTCTACATATATAACTTTTTTAGCACAAGGATCCTATTTTAGGAACATGTATGTATACTTTTCTTTCAAAGATTTTGATGTATTTCAGGTCAGAATTCTTCTAATTTCATAGCTCATATGGAGTTTTCTCTGTTTGTTTTCCAGGTAAGTGGTTTTTCAGATAGCAGATAGTTTTATTTCCTCTGTGCAGTATATTGTTGGCATATCCACATCAAAAAACATGCTTCTTCCACTTTCATATGGTGCAGTTCTCCCTCTCTGCCACACCTTTTGTTTGTGGATTGTATAACATGAGAATAGTTGTTGTACCTATGTCTATATAAACAGCATGCTAACAGCAAATAAAAATGGGGACAAGGGGTATTCTTGATAACAAGGTATAGTCAAATAATGATATACGATTCAACCTCCAAATGTCAATCAGCAGACTAACACCCTGAAAGCGGAGCTCCAGTCAAATCAGAATTAAATAAAGTCAGCAGCTACAAAAACTGTAGCTGCTGACTTTTAAAAAACAGCCACTTAGCTGTCCCATGATCCAGCGGTGAGCTCACCGCAGCCAGCTTCACTGACCATCCTCGCTCCCTGGTGCTGGCATCTTAAGTTGGGTATCTGGTTGTGACAGCAACCTTTGAGTAGTGCTGCACCTTGTGAATGGTCCCGTAGTCTTCCAGGACCTGTCATGTGTCCCAGAAGACTACGGGGAGGGAGGTGGGAGGACAATTTCTGCTTCCGATTGCCTAGGTGGTCACAGCGGAAGTGGAAGCGGGTATCTGTCACATTGGGTACCTGCCCCCCCTCCACTCCCCAAAGGTGCCAATTCATCACGGGGAGTGGGGAACCAGTACTTAAAGCGGAACTCCCCCTTTTAGGTGGAGCTCCGCTTTAAGAACAGCAGAATTCCTTTACTTCTAAACTACAGTACACTGCCTGCTGAAACACATGTATCAACTCAAGAGAAGAGAGTATAGGGCGGTAGATAGTATTGTACTTAAATACATTGATCAGATGTAATAGGTCAGGCTAGATCGTAACGGACATAGAAAAATTGACAGTTGTTAGGAAAAAATGTTTCTATTTTACAATGCCTATTGGAATAAAGAAAAACCTCTTAGAGGCCACCAATGTGTTGCAAGCAGCAACTAGAAGATACCATAATGCTGCAAGACACAACTAGGGACCACAGACATGCAAAAGACTTTGAGACCAAACTGACATGCAGAAAGAGAAAAGCATAGGCCAGTAATATGCTACGAAAGACCAATCCGCATGCTAAAAATGACTTTTATAGACCATTAACATGTGTTGTATGTACAATTCAGAAATTGAAGAAACAATATTAAAGTGAAATTACTATAAGAATCAAAATCCTTTACTAATAAATGTTAAAACTATAAATAACATAAATCTATATACCAAATATTAAATGTAGCTGACTGCTGGCTGTTTCAGGCAGCTGCCAATTCTTCTGCCTCCCCCTCCCCTGCCTACACTATCATGCTGAAAGCCAGAGCAGCCTGTGTAAAATCCTCTTCTCCTGCTGCCTGTGTTCCTGCTCTGTGTGAGACTTCCCCCACTCACCCCTCCCTTCCTGTCATCAGAGCGAAGGAGCAATCAGGGAGCAGGAGAGCTAGCCAAGACATATCATAGACTATAATACAGAGTGTTTGGGATTATGGGAAATGTGGTTCAATATAACATCTCTATAATTCAGGAATTGACTTTCTGAACTACAAATCCAAATAGATTCTGAGATTCAGGAGGAGCTGGAGGAAGACATTGAACTGTTGCATTACACACTTCACACTGGGAAATGTAGTTCTTTGAAGAGACTGCTGCACTGCTGCATTGAAATTCAGCAGGAACCAGACAAATTTTGATCCATTTATAGGCGGGTTGGTTGTACTGAAGTTGATCTATCAACCGACTTTAGTACAACCAGCCTGTTGAGTTGTTTCATTCGTTATAGGCACCAGTAGTGTTCATTGTATTTTGATGGCTGGGAAACCTCCCACTGCCAGAGTACAGAGTACAAGAGCGCAGCACGAGGGGTTCAGTCAGTGTTGATGGAGGAATCAAGTAATTTTCTTTCCTTCAATCTGCTTGAAGGAAAGAAAATTGCATAATGTATTGCCTGCCTAAGCAAGTGCCACAAAACTGGGGAGTCTGTATACTGCATCCTTGAAAAGAATAAAGGCCTAATGCTGGTTCACAAACATTTTTTGAAAAAGGAGGGAAGGGTTAGATCCTTTGACAGGTTCATAATGCAGCTTGGGTCTCCATTGGGGATATTTTCTCTCCTCCATTGTCTTGTTGGTCACGTAGGACATGGGGAATACACCTATATAGATACACAGACAGAAACAAAATGCTGACAGAAGTTTCAACCCCTTCCACTCTGTTAAACAAAAGTGCTTCTATTGCAGTTTATGCTTCTGTTTGTGAGTTTGCCCTCACTTCCTCTTCTAGTGAGCTCTTAGAAAGTGAAGGGAAACCTCCTTAATGGAGTCAGAGGCAATACAAACAACATTGGAAGTTCTCCTCTCTCCAAGAGAAAAATGGCTACAGGGGAGGGACCTCCTTCAGTCTGACAGCCTCAGCTCTGTTCCTGTGTGTGCAGAAGGGGGTGTGTATCTGCCCTCCAACCAGATCTCAGAGCTTTCCTCACTAAGCTCTGCAAGCTCAGATAAGTTTTAAAATTCAGCATTTTGAATGGATGTAGAGAACAGAAGACTGCAGTTAGACAGGTACAACTAATGTAGGAGGATTTGTTTTATTTCTGTGTATCACCTGAGGCCAGTCGCTTCACTGGGTATGTGTAAGGGTTTACAACCGCTTTAGCTCTCTGGTATTGTGCCAATGACCACCTTAACTGTAACTGTTGGCATTTTGGAGGGACACACTGAGCCTATGTCCACTTCATCCAGGCAGTGTATCTGTCATTTTACTCCCTGTAACAAAATGGGATATTGATCGTGATCTGATCCTGTTCCTATTGGAAATGGATCTCTAAGGCAGAGAGTCACAGAGGCCAGCCCCTTGCTACTTTAGGATACCTCTCCTTGCACAGGTACTATGCTTCACAACAGGCTGCTTACACTGGTTACTAGAATTCCATTACCCTTGACAACTACTTGCTTCAACTCTAGACCATGTTAACTCTGGTAGAGTTGTCTTCATACCCCAATGTGCTTTAACTGACCTAAGCTGCAGAAGACTATGTGTAATGTGCCAGTAACTTTCATACACCCCTTTGAATAACTTCAGACCGGGCAGACCTGTGGCTGCCCCAGCATACCTGCACAGGTCCATGATGGTGGTATCCATAATGATAGTGTCTTCCAGGTGGACTGCAAGTGTCAGCAGTCCCCCTACATGATGGTGGTTGCAGTGTTTAGTAGCAGGCCATCCTGACAGGAACTCCTAGCAACAAGATCTCGACCCCGAGCAGTCTCCCACACACACCCTTGCTCTCCCTGAGACTCAAACCCCTATGCCTTTTTATCATCACAGGACCAGGGGGGTGGACTGAAAAAGCCCACGAACTAAGAACAGGAATAGCACCAAAAGACATTAACCCCTTCACCCCTGGCTAGGGCAGCCATACTAACTTTCAGTAGGCAACCTGCCTACATACTGTAATAGGTCTTCTATCTTTACTGTTATTTGGACAAGGAACTGTTAACAAAATACAAGAAAGCACAGCTGGTGAACTTGCCAAATGTGTTACCCAGTGGAAGCATCTTCCTCTTTGCTATTTAAATTAAAAAAAAATCAAAAGTACAGAAGCATCTGGTCAGCACTCATTCCTATGAAGGCTGAAAGCAGCCAGTGGAAACAGTCAAAGACTACTGCAGAGTAGATTGGAAGCAAACTGCAGATACTGGGTGTACCCTATCATGATTAGAAGAAGGGAACATGGACAGTTCAGTTGAGGATATGAATATGTTTTGGGGGAAGGAAATCAAATGAAAGGAGTTCAAAGAAAAAAATTCAAAGGAAACTATGTGTGCGCAAAAAGACACTTTGGGAGTTCTGCTTCTGATTGACAGAGTATCTTAATAAAAGTCTCAAATGAATTACCATATGACAAACTGTTCTGCCATCTGGATGTAGCCGTGGAAATAAATTAATATTTAAAGTAGATACATATTACTCAGAGTATAGGGGAAAGAGCCAAGGAGTCCATGTCATGTAACGTGACATAGTAAGGGTCAGACAAGTTATGTGGAACAGTATGGGAATTGTTTATTACCCTTAACAGTGAGCTAAGATTCTGTTAACATTTAACTTAATCCTCTTCCATTGCTGAAGAAGTCAACAAAATAAAAAATATGAAAATATTAATATTGCTGTGAAGCACTCTTCCTTGTTGTATGTAACACTCATCACTAAACCCTCTGGGGCTGAAATTTTTTTTTTTTCTTTAAATAGATACTGTACATATGACTCAGAGTATTAGGGAAAGACAACGTATGTCATGTAAAGTTACATAGCAAGGGTTAGGCTAGTTATGTGGAACTTTAGTGGAATTGCCTATTACCATTAGCAGCAAGCTCAGATTATGTTAAACTTCAATTCAAAGGAGACATATAGCCAACGCTATATTGTCTATGCTTCGCCTATGGATCACAGGAGTGCAGTTCGTCTGATCCAATTTGCTTGCTCTCATGTGCATATTGTTGCACACATTCTCCATATATCTCATGCTCTAAAAATAAAGATTTTACCTTAAATTAAACCCCTTAGTGTATTTGGAAAAATATTTTTGTTGCAGTACAAATCATTAAAATGTGGCTTCTGTGGTTTTTATTCTGGCCAGAATGTTTCCAAGGCTGCTGTTAATTAAATAAAGTAGTGAGAAAACATGGAATCTTCCTTTCTCATCAATAAAGTATTATGAACCCTTATTAAAAACCTTTATATTTGTTTAATCTTAATGATCAGCTCACATTAATTTTTCCTAAAATCTTTTTTATTCACTTTTAATGGATTTAATTTTTCTTCACCATGCACACTTTGGCTTCAGACTGCAAGTCCCATAGATAATTCCATACTAGTTGTCAAGCTCAGGCAGGAAATATAATAGAGTTTTCTGTTTTCCTGTTGCCAACATGACAGTATACTGACCACATGTACTGTATGCTTCAATAGATGTGTAACAGAAGGTAATGTTACTGGCTTTCTTCCACAAGATGGCAAAAGCAAGTATGCTTTATTTAGTTTGTAACTGGCTGTGGCACTCTGGGAGATGTAGTTTGGAGAAGGATCTGAGCCACGACCATCACTGGGAAACTAACTACAATATCTAGTGACACCTTAGAATAAGAGAGGTCTAATAAAAGCAAAAACCCCAGGAAGGAACGGGAGGAGCAGGGGAGTGTGCCAGATGATGAGAAGATGCAGAAAAAGTGGTGTGCTTTTATGTGTTGTGCCTAGCCATGCTGTGCTCAGTTTTGCTGGATTGCTGCTGTTTCTAGGGTTGCCACCTCATCTCTTTAAAACTAAACACATATTAATTACACAGGTTTTGTGGCTGATTAAGGTGGTAATTAAACTCACTTAGTGCCTTATCTGTAATAAATCAGCCTCAGAACCTGTGTAATAATATGCGTTCGGTTATAAAGGGATGAGGTGGCAACCCTAGCTGTATCCTGAACCAGGTGGCTGGACCAAGCTGAGCCTGCCGTGCCTTTGGCTACTCCTGTGACCCAGGCCACGGCCACCCAGGCTGGCTGGGGAAATGCAGGAGTGAACCATCAAGGTACTTGTCATCTCGCCTGCCATTTGGGATGGTCAACTACAAGAAAGGGGCCCCCACATTAGGAGAGAGAGAGAGAGAGGGGGGGGGGAGAGAGAGAGAGAGAGGTGAGAGTTACATACCCACTGTTATGTAGACTCATTGTTGATGCTGTCAGTTCTCATTGGCAAGGAGATGGAGGTTTAAACCCTGCACCCACTGTTGTGTTAACTTGTCATTCAGTTGCTAGATTAGGTCTAATGCAGCCAAATGACCTGTTCTGTTCCCTAAACTGCTACAATTGTGCCAACCTTAATATCTTACAACTGTAACTGTGCACAACCTGACATCTAACTGCTGCAACTGGATCTGCCTCTGTCTAACGTAATAAAAGTAACTGCATCTAAAGATTTCCCTTCTTTGCAAACTCAACTTCTCACGTGCAACACCTTAACATCCAGTCAATAGACATACCCTAATTATCCTGCGCACCACCGTCTCCATAGGGCCCCAACATAGCTGGCAAAAGACTCACCTCAAAATACTATACTCATATCACTTTCTCTTGAGGGCAGAATTATGTTTATTTTGAAATCAATATCTCTCAGGCTTAAACCTAGCCCCTTTGTGCTTTCCAGTGGCATAGTAGATTCATGTTTTTACTTTGCTGGTCACTTAGGGTGATTCATCTCATGTGGAGAGCTACTGTTTATGCCCTTGGGGTTCACAGTATATACTGAAATCTGATGCCCCTGTAAGGGACTCATTGACCCTAATTGTGTATTCCTTATTGTGTTCATGTTGGTTGACTTTAACATGCCAATATATTTTGTGATACTTTTTTGGACTTTAACCTGCAATACAGTCTGTTATTCCTTTATAAATTTGAGAGTCTAATTCTTGTGTGCTTGCTGATGTTTACAGAAAGGTATACTGGTGGTGTCAGTGAGGTTGAGGCCTCACATAGGGCTGGACAAGAGCAGAGGATCCAAATCTACCAGCGACTCCTGCGGGGTTAGCTCTACAGATGTGCGCCAGGAAATAAAAATTATGAGGGAAGTATGATAGAATTTTCAGTTTTCTCTAATGCTCAATCCACTGTATAACTGGGATGGTGGAAGAGCTACAGAAAGAAGATATCATTACATGTTAAGAATTTTTAAAATGTAAAAAACATCTATATTTTAATAGTGAAACATAGAAAAGTAGGGGGGATTTGATATGTACACTATCAAATAAATCCTGATGTGCTGACTACTGTCAATCACATGGACAGTGGACGCTCCTAAAGCTGCAGCTAGACATGCAGGCACGGTATAGTCCACAGTGGGAGCATGGATCCTAGTGTGACAAAGCCAATCCTGCATAGACATACACCCAGACACTTTGTTATGCTAGGGCAGAAAGTTGCCATGTTCATCTAAACATGAAACATCTAAACATGTTTCAAAAAGACACCAAGTCAGATATTCCAGATACCATAAATCACAGTTTCTGGTGACTAAGTGAGCAGTTTTTAGTTGGCAATAGACTGGGATACCTATGTTCAATACCTGCATATTTGATAATCAAAGTGTTTAGGAGGTACAATAGACAAGAAGAGATGGCATAGATTTGGAAAAATCATAAGTCAAAAGAATGGTCATGTTTGAATATAACTTCTGTTACTTGCCCTGTCCTGGAACACTGAATCATAGATGATTGCTTGTTGTACAATATTGCACATGGTTTGTGTTAATAATGAGTTCCAGTGATAGTTGGTATTTCCCCAGTGATGACAGGAGAAATGGCTTTAAATCTTTCCTTAATTACAAGCTAACTAAGATACATACTGTACTCCCTTGTTCTTCAGAGCAAACACAAACAAAAAAAATCTCTTAGCATGTCCCATAGGAGCTGATTTACTAAAACTGGAAAGTGCAAAATCTGGTGCAGCTCTGCATAGAAACCCAACAGCTTCCAGGTTTTATTTGTCAATGCAAAACTGAACAAACTGAAGTTAGAAGCTGATAAGCTACCATGCACAGCTGCACCAGATTTTGAACTATCCAGTTTTATTAAAACCCCATATTATCAAAACCCTAGTGGGTAATTTCTGAAATTATTTTATATCTTTCCATACTACAACAATAGTGGATCATTTGGGCAGCACAGTGGCTAAATGGTTAGCACTTCTGCCTGGCAGTACTAGGGTAGTTGGTTCAAATCCCAGCCATGGAACCACCTGCCTGGAGTTTGCATGTTCTCCCTGTGACTGCGTGGGTTTCCTCCGGGTACTGCAGTTTCCTCCTACACTCCAAAGACATGCTGGTAAGTGAATTGTCTCCTGTCTAAATTGGCCCTAGTATGTGTATGTATGAATGTGAGTTAGGGACTTTAGATTGTACGCTCCTTGAGGGTTAGGGACTGATGTGAATGTACAATATATATGTAAAGCACTGCGTAAATTGACACCACTATATAAGTACCTTAAATAAATTACATTACACTCATCATTACATTACATTCATAAAAATAAGTGAGGTCCCACTCAAAATTCAAACCTGGTGGGATCCTGGTTTGTACAGAATCCAGAAAAACCTCTTGCTTGCACATGAGTCTAAAACCATTTACTCATTCCCTTTGATTTGTAATGCTGCAGGAACCCCCTTCCCCCCATGCATCTCATGAAAGTGTCTTACCACAATTGTATGTTTTTTCTTTAGCATATGTAGAGATAATCATTGAAGCGATCCCTCAGCCTTCTTTCTCGTAGTTTTTCCTACCTACTGGATAGAGCAATCTTACATGTAAGCAAATACACTACTTTCCGTGTATTGCAATTAATAACAGACTTGATCTTGAACTTTTGTCCATTGGATGTTGATATAAAACCATCTCCCTTAATCATACACAGACAACAGGAGCAATTATTAGCTCCACATCTTAAGTCGCCCACAAAATTAAAGCCAAGTCCTTCCCTGTTCTCTACCAGAGGTGAAAACACTAATTGAGTGATACCTAACCAGGGATAGAGCCCACTGGAAAACTGCTTTTAGTCTATTTTCACACCTAAGCTTTTTCTGCAGCATTTTGCAGAAACGCACTACAGTCCATTTAACATGATTTCCTATGGGACACGTTCTCACCTCCGCGTTTTCACCCGGTGCATTTTTCGAAAGAGCCAGGGACTTTTTTAAATGCAAAAAGTTGCATTTTTGGTTCTATAGACTTCAATGGAGACACTGCAGAAAAACATGTAGAGCATTTTTGCTATGTTTGTGATGCGTTTTCCACATGTTTCTGATGCGTTTTTGATGTGTTTTGTGTTTTAATCTGCCTAGCAACAAGAAAATAAACGCAAAATGCATCAAAAACACGGCACAAACACATGTGCAAAAAGCACTGCAGAAACGGATCAAACGCAAACTACATAAAGTGGGGCAAAAAAGTATTTAGTCAGCCACCAATTGTGCAAGTTCTCCCACTTAAAAAGATGAGAGAGGCCTGTAATTGGCATCATAGGTAGACCTCAACTATGAGAGACAAAATGAGAGAAAAAATCCAGACAATCACATTGGCTGATTTGGAAAGAATTTATTTGCAAATTATGGTGGAAAATAAGTATTTGGTCACCTACAAACAAGCAAGATTTCTGGCTCTCACAGACCTGTACCTTCTTCTTTAAGAGGCTCCTCTGTCCTGCACTCATTACCTGTATCAATGGCACCTGTTTGAACTTGTTATCAGTATAAAAGACACCTGTCCACAACCTCAAACAGTCACACTCCAAACTCCACTATGGTGAAGACCAAAGAGCTGTCGGAGGACACCAGAAACAAAATTGTAGACCTGCACCAGGCTGGGAAGACTGAATCTGCAATAGGCAAGCAGCTTGGTGTGACCAAATCAACTGTGGGAGCAATAATTAGAAAATGGAAGACATACAAGACCACTGATAATCTCCCTTGATCTGGGGCTCCACGCAAGATCTCACCCCGTGGGGTCAAAATGATCACAAGAACGGTGAGCAAAAATCCCAGGACCACACGGGGGGACCTAGTGAATGACCTGCAGAGAGCTGGGACCAACGTAACAAAGGCTACAATCAGTAACACACTACGCCGCCAGGGACTCAGATCCTGCAGTGCCAGACGTGTCCCTCTGCTTAAGCCAGTATATGTCCGGGCCCATCTGAAGTTTGCTAGAGAGTATTTGGATGATCCAGAAGAGGCTTGGGAGAATGTCATATGGTCAGATGAAACCAAAATAGAACTGTTTGGTAGAAACACAACTCATCGTATTTGGAGGAGAGAGAATGCTGAGTTGCATCAAAAGAACACCATACCTACTGTGAAGCATGGGGGTGGCAACATCATGCTTTGGGGCTGTTTCTCCACAAAGGGACCAGGACCACTGATCCATGTACAGGACAGAATGAATGGGGCCATTTATCGTGAGATTTTGAGTGCAAACCTCCTTCCATCAGCAAGCGCATTGAAGATGAAACGTGGCTGGGTCTTCCAACATGACAATGATCCCAAACATACCGAAGGAGTGGCTTCGTAAGAAGCATTTTAAGGTCCTGCAGTGACCTAGCCAGTCTCCAGATCTCAACCCCATAGAAAACCTTTGAAGGGAGTTGAAAGTCCGTGTTGCCCAGTGACAGCCCCAAAATATCACTGCTCTAGAGGAGATCTGCATGGAGGAATGGGCCAACATACCAGCAACAGTGTGTGCCAACCTTGTGAAGACTTACAGGAAACGTTTGACCTCTGTCATTGCCAACAAAGGATATATAACAAAGTATTGAGATGAACTTTTGATATTGACCAAATACTTATTTTCCACCATAATTTGCAAATAAATTCTTTCCAAATCAGGCAATGTGATTGTCTGGATTTTTTTTCTCATTTTGTCTCTCATAGTTGAGGTCTACCTATAATGCCAATTACAGGCCTCTCTCATCTTTTTAAGTGGGAGAACTTGCACAATTGATGGCTGACTAAATACTTTTTTGCCCCACTGTAGGTGTGAACCTAGCCTAAGAGAATCTGTGCATAATTTTCATCCTGATATAACAGCGGAATAAATCGTTCTACTATCCTCTTTACTTTCTTGTACTCTATGCTGTACGCTCTAGAAGAAACTGGCAGACAGCATGCTATTGTCCCTGCGGGTTCTACCTCATAGTAATTGATCCCTCTGTGTTTTTTTAACTATATTTATTGCTTTTTTTAAAGTAGATTCAGATTATCCCAGTTGAAGGAACCATTCATACATGCATGCATCTTCACTGTCAAAATCTCCCTTGTTATCACAAAAAGTCCTGCAAAGTCTGGTTAATTGGTCTACTAGTATTCCCCTTATGGTGTGGCTGGGGTGCCCAGAATCAGCTCGCAGGACTGTGTTGCCCGGGAGGGGCTTTCTATGCAGGCATGGATTGATCAGTTCCTTTCCACCTCAAAGTACCACATCGACAAAAGGGACTGAATCGTGACTGAGATGTCCAATAAACTTTTTTTTTTTTAATCCAAACAACTTTTATTGTCAAAATAATAGAGAAAATGGAACAGTACTTACAGAATCCACAATGACATTACTGCAACAGAAGGATTACACATAAATAGAACAACATGGATAAGCAGATCACGTATCAAACAGAATAACAGAAATGGTAATTCAAACAAAACAGAGACCACAAGGATCCAAAACTTTCTTGACAATATCTTGCTTTTTCCTTTTTACGTCTTATTCCTTCCCGACCAGATGTAAACAGAAATGGGGGAAAGGAACAAAGCCCAAAACGTGTCTTCAAACAATAAATAAAAACCCCACATCAACAACAACCTCTGGTTCTTTCTTTCTATTATTCAAGTCATTTACAGCATTTATTATTTAAGATTCCTTTTCATGACTGAAAGTGTTGAAGTTGACATTTTCTTTGTAGCTGGCACACTCAACTTCTTTGAAAAACTTTTTCGGCACACTGTGCTCAAAAGGCTGCCTACCCTTGTCTTAAGGTATCAAAGAATATAAACTAGACACATCACTCCCTCTTCCCAGGCCAATCTCTGACACATATTTAGAAGTTGTTTTGTATCACTTAGGTAGCTAGAAAGTTCTTTCACCAGAGGTTTTGTTTGTATGTTATTTTTGTTACAATGTAGATTTTTTATTTTCTTTGCAGTGATACAGATTTACATGTTTTATGATTTTAGCAGAAACATTTTTAGAGAGTATCCACCTTCTGATTGATATTCTGCACCTGTGTGGTCTGCCTGTGTGTGGATAACAGAGGGCAGTTAGGTCTGCAGAAGCATAGCATGTGTGAAAGGAGTCACCTCTCTCTCACTCTCCCCATACAGTGGAGATGCTATGGGTGTGTGGGGGGTGTGGACTGCAACCAAGTGACACCCACCAGAGGGGAGACACCCAGCCACTCCACCTCTGCCTGATGCCCGGCCATACCTGGCTGTAATAAGTCCCAGGCGGCCATTTCCAGTTGTGAATCAGTATCTGCTGGCCAGAATTAGTACTGGACCTCCTCTGTTAATACCAGGATTGGTCGCTTGGAGCATCACTCAGTCCGCTTATCTCCTCAGGTTTATTATCCAAACTAGATGCCACCAAGTCTTCATCCTACAAGAGGATCTATGGGGGGAACCCCAGGTCCATTTCCTTCAGCAGCTGGTATGTAACCTCCTGCAGCAGGCACTGCCTAGCAGTGGAGAACCTGAGAAGATAGGTACTGTTAATACTAATAATTATAACAATAATATTAATAGTAATGTTCAGTACTGACAAGTACTTGTACTGTTGTCTTGACTTCAGTTCTATCTCTACCATGTACTATAACAGCAATCTCTAGTTTATATACTGTATATGCATTCTGCAGTCACTACTAGAGATGAGCGAATCGAAGTATCCGAAGTGGAATTCGAGTCGAATTTCGGAAAAATTTCGATTCGTGCCGAATCCGAAAAACAGCCTAATTCGGACGCGCGAATCGAAATTTTTCCGAAAATGGCGGCTGACATGTGCGGCGACGGAGCGGGGATGTCGGGGAAGGCGCGCAGACAAGGCGCGCTGCCCCATAATGCATTCCTCAACGACATGTGATCGCATCAGCCAATCAGCAGCCAGCCAGCCAGCACTGTGTAATGGTCGAGGTATATATAGCGGCCATTTTGGAAATCTTCATTTGCCTGCAGTCATTGAACAGAGGCAGACCGCTCTGTACTAGGGACAGGGACAGAGTTAGGGCCACAGAAACGAGAATTGGGGACAGAGAGAAGTTACTTAGGGACAGAGAACCATTACTCAGGGACACAGACTTGTTAATGAGGGCCACAGAATCGTTATTTAGGGACAAAGAAACGCTAGTTAGGGCCACAGAATTCATACTCAGGGACAGACAGAATTGTTACTCAGTGCCAGAGAATTGTTACTTAGGGCCACAGAAACGTTATTAGGGCCACAGAATTTTTACTCAGGGACAGACAGAATTGTTACTGAGTGCCAGAGAATTGTTACTCAGGGACAGACAGAATTGTTACTGAGTGCCAGAGAATTCTTACTCAGGGCCACAGAATTCATTCTCAGGGACAGACAGAATTGTTACTCAGGGACAGACAGAATTGTTACTGAGTGCCAGAGAATTGTTACTCAGGGACAGACAGAATTGTTACTGAGTGCCAGAGAATTGTTACTCAGGGACAGACAGAATTGTTACTGAGTGCCAGAGAATTGTTACTCTCACAGACACAAAATTGTTACTTGCACAGACACAGAATTGTTACTTGCACAGACACACAATTGTTACTCAGGGCCACAGAATTCATACTCAGGGACAGACAGAATTGTTACTGAGTGCCAGAGAATTCTTACTCAGGGCCACAGAATTCATACTCAGGGACAGACAGAATTGTTACTCAGGGACAGACAGAATTGTTACTGAGTGCCAGAGAATTGTTACTCAGGGACAGACAGAATTGTTACTGAGTGCCAGAGAATTGTTACTCTCACAGACACAAAATTGTTACTTGCACAGACACAGAATTGTTACTTGCACAGACACACAATTGTTACTCAGGGCCACAGAATTCATACTCAGGGACAGACAGAATTGTTACTGAGTGCCAGAGAATTGTTACTCAGGGACAGACAGAATTGTTACTGAGTGCCAGAGAATTGTTACTCTCACAGACACAAAATTGTTACTTGCACAGACACAGAATTGTTACTCGCACAGAGACAGAATTGTTACTCAGGGCCACAGAATTCATACTCAGGGACAGACAGAATTGTTACTGAGTGCCAGAGAATTGTTACTCAGGGAAGACAGAATTGTTACTGAGTGCCATAGAATTGTTACTCAGGGACAGACAGAATTGTTACTGAGTGCCAGAGAATTGTTACTCTCACAGACACAAAATTGTTACTTGCACAGACACAGAATTGTTACTCGCACAGAGACAGAATTGTTACTCAGGGCCACAGAATTCATACTCAGGGACAGACAGAATTGTTACTGAGTGCCAGAGAATTGTTACTCAGGGACAGACAGAATTGTTACTGAGTGCCAGAGAATTGTTACTCTCACAGACACAAAATTGTTACTTGCACAGACACAGAATTGTTACTTGCACAGACACACAATTGTTACTGAGTGCCAGAGAATTGTTACTCAGGGACAGACAGAATTGTTACTGAGTGCCAGAGAATTGTTACTCAGGGACAGACAGAATTGTTACTGAGTGCCAGAGAATTGTTACTCAGGGACAGACAGAATTGTTACTGAGTGCCAGAGAATTGTTACTCTCACAGACACAAAATTGTTACTTGCACAGACACAGAATTGTTACTCGCACAGAGACAGAATTGTTACTCAGGGCCACAGAATTCATACTCAGGGACAGACAGAATTGTTACTGAGTGCCAGAGAATTGTTACTCAGGGACAGACAGAATTGTTACTGAGTGCCAGAGAATTGTTACTCTCACAGACACAAAATTGTTACTTGCACAGACACAGAATTGTTACTTGCACAGACACACAATTGTTACTGAGTGCCAGAGAATTGTTACTCAGGGACAGACAGAATTGTTACTGAGTGCCAGAGAATTGTTACTCAGGGACAGACAGAATTGTTACTGAGTGCCAGAGAATTGTTACTCTCACAGACACAAAATTGTTACTTGCACAGACACAGAATTGTTACTCGCACAGAGACAGAATTGTTACTCAGGGCCACAGAATTCATACTCAGGGACAGACAGAATTGTTACTGAGTGCCAGAGAATTGTTACTCAGGGAAGACAGAATTGTTACTGAGTGCCATAGAATTGTTACTCAGGGACAGACAGAATTGTTACTGAGTGCCAGAGAATTGTTACTCTCACAGACACAAAATTGTTACTTGCACAGACACAGAATTGTTACTCGCACAGAGACAGAATTGTTACTCAGGGCCACAGAATTCATACTCAGGGACAGACAGAATTGTTACTGAGTGCCAGAGAATTGTTACTCAGGGACAGACAGAATTGTTACTGAGTGCCAGAGAATTGTTACTCTCACAGACACAAAATTGTTACTTGCACAGACACAGAATTGTTACTTGCACAGACACACAATTGTTACTGAGTGCCAGAGAATTGTTACTCAGGGACAGACAGAATTGTTACTGAGTGCCAGAGAATTGTTACTCAGGGACAGACAGAATTGTTACTGAGTGCCAGAGAATTGTTACTCAGGGACAGACAGAATTGTTACTGAGTGCCAGAGAATTGTTACTCTCACAGACACAAAATTGTTACTTGCACAGACACAGAATTGTTACTCGCACAGAGACAGAATTGTTACTCAGGGCCACAGAATTCATACTCAGGGACAGACAGAATTGTTACTGAGTGCCAGAGAATTGTTACTCAGGGACAGACAGAATTGTTACTGAGTGCCAGAGAATTGTTACTCTCACAGACACAAAATTGTTACTTGCACAGACACAGAATTGTTACTTGCACAGACACACAATTGTTACTGAGTGCCAGAGAATTGTTACTCAGGGACAGACAGAATTGTTACTGAGTGCCAGAGAATTGTTACTCAGGGACAGACAGAATTGTTACTGAGTGCCAGAGAATTGTTACTCAGGGACAGACAGAATTGTTACTGAGTGCCAGAGAATTGTTACTCTCACAGACACAAAATTGTTACTTGCACAGACACAGAATTGTTACTCGCACAGAGACAGAATTGTTACTCAGGGCCACAGAATTCATACTCAGGGACAGACAGAATTGTTACTGAGTGCCAGAGAATTGTTACTCAGGGACAGACAGAATTGTTACTGAGTGCCAGAGAATTGTTACTCTCACAGACACAAAATTGTTACTTGCACAGACACAGAATTGTTACTTGCACAGACACACAATTGTTACTCAGGGCCACAGAATTCATACTCAGGGACAGACAGAATTGTTACTGAGTGCCAGAGAATTCTTACTCAGGGCCACAGAATTCATACTCAGGGACAGACAGAATTGTTACTCAGGGACAGACAGAATTGTTACTGAGTGCCAGAGAATTGTTACTCAGGGACAGACAGAATTGTTACTGAGTGCCAGAGAATTGTTACTCTCACAGACACAAAATTGTTACTTGCACAGACACAGAATTGTTACTTGCACAGACACACAATTGTTACTCAGGGCCACAGAATTCATACTCAGGGACAGACAGAATTGTTACTGAGTGCCAGAGAATTGTTACTCAGGGACACCTAATCGTTGAATTAAATAGTATGTCAGACAACATGCAGAGGAGTGGCAGAGGAGGCAATGTTTTAGGAGCGAGCAGACGTGGCAGCAGAGGAAGGGGTCGAGGCAGCAGTATTCGCAGCCAGAGGCCAGTGCTCCCGGTGTCATCCAGCGGTCGTGTCTCCACCGACAACCCTGCCGTCATTGATTGGTTGGCTCGGTCGTCTTCCTCTTCCCAGGTCACCTCTGACACCTACAGCCAACGGTCGGTGGGTACGTCAGACACAACCGTTAGTTGGCATGGCCCGGGACCAAGCCCACTGAAATCACGTGTCCTCTACCTGCCCCTGTCCTTTGCTGTTCCCTCACCAAGCGAAGTATCGCATGCTGTGGGCTCAGCCCCACTGTACAGTGAGGAAGAGCTAACAGAGGGCGGTCAGGAACGGGGGGAGACATCGGCCTTTTCAGCAGCCAAGCGAACAAGTACTGGCGAGGAGAGTGGCTCGGTAGCCGGTCTAGAGACAGGTCTGTCTCCTGACCCAGACGCAGCCGAGGGGGCTAGTAGTGAGGCGGAGACCCTACTTGATGATGAGGAGGTTGATCGCACTTGGCAGCCTCGTCGTCATCAGGCAATTTCTTCCGCATCATCAGGAGAAGAGGGTGGCAGCTTGGCAGCGAGCAAAACAGTCGGTGGGTTGCCCAGGAGACAGCAGCAGGGTCGCATCAGTGTCAGTGGAGCCAAACGTCCACGGAGTAGAGCACCAGCTCCACTGCAGCCTACCACCACGGCCAGTAGTGGTGCCGGTGCGCACGGAGGAAGTAGCAGTCAGCCAGTGAAGAGTAGCGGGGGCAAAGTTTCCTACTCGGTGGTGTGGCAATTTTTCCTCAAGCCGCCCGAGGAAGTAAACGTAGCCGTATGTCGACTATGTGGCCAGAAATGCAAGCGTGGCCAGGGGGCCCATGTTGGGACTACAGCGTTGCGTCAGCATATGCAGCGTCACCATTCGGTGGCCTGGGAAAACCGTGATAAACATACGGCGGTTCTGCCTGCCCCAGCCCCCGCTCCATCACCCGCTCCGTTACTTGCTCCGTCACCCGACGTCGTCAATCGCCCTCTATCAGCCAGTCAAGGCTCCAACACCTCTGCTGAGGGGAGTTGTCGCTCATTGGCATCTTCCGCTCGTTCAGATGCTCCTTCTCCTGCTACTCCTCTTCTCGGATTCCGTCAACAGTCTTTCTTGGAATCCGTATCCAAGAGACAACAGTTTGCGAGCACGCACCCGACGGTGCAAAAGCTGAACGTCCTCCTGTCCAAGTTGCTGGTGCTGCAGTCCCTCCCTTTCCAACTGGTGGACTCAGCACCTTTCCGAGAAATGATGGCTTGTGCCGCGCCGCGGTGGAGAGTGCCAAGCCGTCATTTCTTTGCCCAAAAGGCAGTGCCAGCCCTGCATTCACATGTAGAAGAGATGGTGGGCCAGTCTTTGAGCATGTCGGTCTCTGCCAAAGTGCACGGCAGCGCCGACGTGTGGAGCTGTAACTACGGTCAGGGACAGTACATGTCATTTACGGCCCACTGGGTGAACGTGGTGCCGGCACAGCCGCACCAGCAACTTGGACAGGTCACGACGCTTTTGCCTCCACGTTTGCACGTCCTTGGTCCAGCAAGCATGTCCGCCTCTACCACCTCTTTTTCCGCCGTGTCCTCAGCCGCCACCCCCGTGCCAAGTCCCATTACCCGACCGGCATATCACATGTGCAGGGCGCAACGGTGTCACGCTGTGCTGCACCTGGTATGCCTTGGCGAACGTAGTCACACAGGGGAGGAACTGCTGAGTGTAATGAACAGAGAAATCGACAGATGGCTGTCTCCGCGCAAACTAAAAATCGGAACCATGTTGACTGACAACGGAAAGAACATGGTGTCTGCTCTGCGTCAAGGAAGGTTGTGCCATGCGCCATGCATGGCTCACGTGTTCAATCTGGTTGTCAAGCGGTTCCTAAAATCCACCATCCCACTGCAAGACATCCTTAAAATGTCACGTAAACTGTGCATGCATTTCAGCCATTCCTACACCGCAAAGAACACCCTCATTGAGCTGCAGCGGCAGAACGGAATTCCACAGCATCGCCTGATCTGCGACGTTGCAACAAGGTGGAATTCAACCCTACACATGTTAGACCGCCTTTACGAGCAGCGAAAGGCCATCACCGATTTCCTGATGTTACAAGCGGATAAAGGTACTCCCCTGTGTAACTTAGATGTCAGCCATTGGCAGCTCATGCGTGACACCTGCCGCTTGCTCAGGCCCTTTGAGGAGGCCACGCTATTCGTGAGTCGGCAGGACTATGGGATGAACGACGTCATTCCTCTGTTGCACGTCCTGGAACAAATGCTGTTAACAATGGCTGGTCAGGGTGCGGTAGACGTGGCGCACAGATCTCAACGCCACATGACCCCTGTGGGGGCAGGACAGGAAGAAGAGGAGGAGGTAGAGGAGGACATTTGTGCTCAGGAATTATTGAGTGAAATGGGTGGTTTTTCCACTCAGCGGACAGGAGTGGAGGAGCAGGAGCATCTGGTAGAGGAGGAGGAGGAGGAGACAGAGGACCCAGACGCACCGTGGCAGTATGCTGTGGAGATGGAGGCAGGGAGTCCCTCGCATTCCTTGGCACAAATGGCCCATAGCATGCTCGGTTGCTTGCGTAGCGACAGCCGAATAATAACCATCAGACAGAGGGATGACTTTTGGCTGTCCACCTTGTTGGACCCTCGCTACCGGTCCAAAATGGTGGCCTTTTTCACACCTGCTGAGAGGGAGGCCAAAATTACGTACTATAAAAACCACCTATGTAGTCAGTTGGTCTCTGCCTTTGTGCGCCAACGTCCATCCTCAGACACTGTGGGCCCTGTGCGCTCGCGTTCCGCTGGCATGGCAGCAGGGGAGGGGTGGGGTGGTAGGAGCAGTGGCAGCTCCACCAGCAGCGGCTGCCTCAGTCTGCAGTCGATGATGAGTAGCTTTCTTCACCAGCGCAGTGAGGAAACTACTAACCAGCCGCAGCAGCAGCAGCAGCATCAGGTGGACCTGGAGCAGGAGCTCAAACAACAGGCTTGGGCCTACTTGGACAGCACCCTGCCAACCGAGGTAGACAATCCCCTTGACTACTGGGCAACGAAACTTGACCTTTGGCCCCAACTAGCTGAATTTGCCCTTGAAAGGCTGTCATGCCCGGCCAGTAGCGTGGCATCGGAGCGCGTGTTTAGTGCGGCAGGAGGTATTGTAACTCCGCGGAGGACACGACTGTCCACCCAAAGTGTGGAGAGACTCACGTTTGTGAAAATGAATCAGGCGTGGATTAGTCTGGATTTCAAACCACCAGTTCCTGACACAACTGACTAAATCCGCCATGAATCATGCCTCAAACATGTGCCACTTTCAGGTCTCCTCACACTGCTGGTGTGTTGAATTTTTTGACATAGGGTGCTGGCAGATTACGGGCCTCCTATAGCTGCTGCCAGGCCCCTAATCTGCCATAGGCCCCTATATACCGCCTCCTCCTGCTGCTGCCAGGTCCAGAGTCTCTCATGGGTCCCTGTACGGCCTCCCATTGCTGCTGTCTCCATCGCCACACTCTGCTGCCATGTGCCACTTTCAGGTCTCTTCACACTGCTGGTGTGTTAAATTTTTTGACATAGGGTGCAGGCAGATTACGGGCCTCACATAGCTGCTGCCAGGCCCCTAATCTGCCATGGGCCCCTATATACCGCCTCCTCATGCTGCTGCCAAGTCTAGAGTCTCTCATGGGTCCCTGTACGGCCTCCCATTGCTGCTGTCTCCATCGCCACACTCTGCTGCCATGTGCCACTTTCAGGTCTCTTCACACTGCTGGTGTGTTAAATTTTTTGACATAGGGTGCTGCAAGATAACGGGCCTCACATAGCTGCTGCCAGGCCCCTAATCTGCCATGGGCCCCTATATACCGCCTCCTCATGCTGCTGCCAAGTCCAGAGTCTGTCATGGTCCCTGTACGGCCTCCCATTGCTGCTGTCTCCATCGCCACACTCTGCTGCCATGTGCCACTTTCAGGTCTCTTCACACTGCTGGTGTGTTAAATTTTTTGACATAGGGTGCAGGCAGATTACGGGCCTCACATAGCTGCTGCCAGGCCCCTAATCTGCCATGGGCCCCTATATACCACCTCCTCCTGCTGCTGCCAGGTCCAGAGTCTCTCATGGGTCCCTGTACGGCCTCCCATTGCTGCTGTCTCCATCGCCACACTCTGCTGCCATGTGCCACTTTCAGGTCTCTTCACACTGCTGGTGTGTAAAATTTTTTGACATAGGGTGCTGCAAGATAACGGGCCTCACATAGCTGCTGCCAGGCCCCTAATCTGCCATGGGCCCCTATATACCGCCTCCTCATGCTGCTGCCAAGTCCAGAGTCTGTCATGGTCCCTGTACGGCCTCCCATTGCTGCTGTCTCCATCGCCACACTCTGCTGCCATGTGCCACTTTCAGGTCTCTTCACACTGCTGGTGTGTTAAATTTTTTGACATAGGGTGCAGGCAGATTACGGGCCTCACATAGCTGCTGCCAGGCCCCTAATCTGCCATGGGCCCCTATATACCACCTCCTCCTGCTGCTGCCAGGTCCAGAGTCTCTCATGGGTCCCTGTACGGCCTCCCATTGCTGCTGTCTCCATCGCCACACTCTGCTGCCATGTGCCACTTTCAGGTCTCTTCACACTGCTGGTGTGTAAAATTTTTTGACATAGGGTGCTGCAAGATAACGGGCCTCACATAGCTGCTGCCAGGCCCCTAATCTGCCATGGGCCCCTATATACCGCCTCCTCATGCTGCTGCCAAGTCCAGAGTCTGTCATGGTCCCTGTACGGCCTCCCATTGCTGCTGTCTCCATCGCCACACTCTGCTGCCATGTGCCACTTTCAGGTCTCTTCACACTGCTGGTGTGTTAAATTTTTTGACATAGGGTGCAGGCAGATTACGGGCCTCACATAGCTGCTGCCAGGCCCCTAATCTGCCATGGGCCCCTATATACCGCCTCCTCCTGCTGCTGCCAGGTCCAGAGTCTCTCATGGGTCCCTGTACGGCCTCCCATTGCTGCTGTCTCCATCGCCACACTCTGCTGCCATGTGCCACTTTCAGGTCTCTTCACACTGCTGGTGTGTTAAATTTTTTGACATAGGGTGCAGGCAGATTACGGGCCTCACATAGCTGCTGCCAGGCCCCTAATCTGCCATGGGCCCCTATATACCGCCTCCTCCTGCTGCTGCCAGGTCCAGAGTCTCTCATGGGTCCCTGTACGGCCTCCCATTGCTGCTGTCTCCATCGCCACACTCTGCTGCCATGTGCCACTTTCAGGTCTCTTCACACTGCTGGTGTGTTAAATTTTTTGACATAGGGTGCAGGCAGATTACGGGCCTCACATAGCTGCTGCCAGGCCCCTAATCTGCCATGGGCCCCTATATACCACCTCCTCCTGCTGCTGCCAGGTCCAGAGTCTCTCATGGGTCCCTGTACGGCCTCCCATTGCTGCTGTCTCCATCGCCACACTCTGCTGCCATGTGCCACTTTCAGGTCTCTTCACACTGCTGGTGTGTTAAATTTTTTGACATAGGGTGCTGCAAGATAACGGGCCTCACATAGCTGCTGCCAGGCCCCTAATCTGCCATGGGCCCCTATATACCGCCTCCTCATGCTGCTGCCAAGTCCAGAGTCTGTCATGGTCCCTGTACGGCCTCCCATTGCTGCTGTCTCCATCGCCACACTCTGCTGCCATGTGCCACTTTCAGGTCTCTTCACACTGCTGGTGTGTTAAATTTTTTGACATAGGGTGCTGCAAGATAACGGGCCTCACATAGCTGCTGCCAGGCCCCTAATCTGCCATGGGCCCCTATATACCGCCTCCTCATGCTGCTGCCAAGTCCAGAGTCTGTCATGGTCCCTGTACGGCCTCCCATTGCTGCTGTCTCCATCGCCACACTCTGCTGCCATGTGCCACTTTCAGGTCTCTTCACACTGCTGGTGTGTTAAATTTTTTGACATAGGGTGCAGGCAGATTACGGGCCTCACATAGCTGCTGCCAGGCCCCTAATCTGCCATGGGCCCCTATATACCACCTCCTCCTGCTGCTGCCAGGTCCAGAGTCTCTCATGGGTCCCTGTACGGCCTCCCATTGCTGCTGTCTCCATCGCCACACTCTGCTGCCATGTGCCACTTTCAGGTCTCTTCACACTGCTGGTGTGTTAAATTTTTTGACATAGGGTGCAGGCAGATTACGGGCCTCACATAGCTGCTGCCAGGCCCCTAATCTGCCATGGGCCCCTATATACCACCTCCTCCTGCTGCTGCCAGGTCCAGAGTCTCTCATGGGTCCCTGTACGGCCTCCCATTGCTGCTGTCTCCATCGCCACACTCTGCTGCCATGTGCCACTTTCAGGTCTCTTCACACTGCTGGTGTGTTAAATTTTTTGACATAGGGTGCTGCAAGATAACGGGCCTCACATAGCTGCTGCCAGGCCCCTAATCTGCCATGGGCCCCTATATACCGCCTCCTCATGCTGCTGCCAAGTCCAGAGTCTGTCATGGTCCCTGTACGGCCTCCCATTGCTGCTGTCTCCATCGCCACACTCTGCTGCCATGTGCCACTTTCAGGTCTCTTCACACTGCTGGTGTGTTAAATTTTTTGACATAGGGTGCAGGCAGATTACGGGCCTCACATAGCTGCTGCCAGGCCCCTAATCTGCCATGGGCCCCTATATACCGCCTCCTCCTGCTGCTGCCAGGTCCAGAGTCTCTCATGGGTCCCTGTACGGCCTCCCATTGCTGCTGTCTCCATCGCCACACTCTGCTGCCATGTGCCACTTTCAGGTCTCTTCACACTGCTGGTGTGTTAAATTTTTTGACATAGGGTGCAGGCAGATTACGGGCCTCACATAGCTGCTGCCAGGCCCCTAATCTGCCATGGGCCCCTATATACCGCCTCCTCCTGCTGCTGCCAGGTCCAGAGTCTCTCATGGGTCCCTGTACGGCCTCCCATTGCTGCTGTCTCCATCGCCACACTCTGCTGCCATGTGCCACTTTCAGGTCTCTTCACACTGCTGGTGTGTTAAATTTTTTGACATAGGGTGCAGGCAGATTACGGGCCTCACATAGCTGCTGCCAGGCCCCTAATCTGCCATGGGCCCCTATATACCACCTCCTCCTGCTGCTGCCAGGTCCAGAGTCTCTCATGGGTCCCTGTACGGCCTCCCATTGCTGCTGTCTCCATCGCCACACTCTGCTGCCATGTGCCACTTTCAGGTCTCTTCACACTGCTGGTGTGTTAAATTTTTTGACATAGGGTGCTGCAAGATAACGGGCCTCACATAGCTGCTGCCAGGCCCCTAATCTGCCATGGGCCCCTATATACCGCCTCCTCATGCTGCTGCCAAGTCCAGAGTCTGTCATGGTCCCTGTACGGCCTCCCATTGCTGCTGTCTCCATCGCCACACTCTGCTGCCATGTGCCACTTTCAGGTCTCTTCACACTGCTGGTGTGTTAAATTTTTTGACATAGGGTGCAGGCAGATTACGGGCCTCACATAGCTGCTGCCAGGCCCCTAATCTGCCATGGGCCCCTATATACCACCTCCTCCTGCTGCTGCCAGGTCCAGAGTCTCTCATGGGTCCCTGTACGGCCTCCCATTGCTGCTGTCTCCATCGCCACACTCTGCTGCCATGTGCCACTTTCAGGTCTCTTCACACTGCTGGTGTGTTAAATTTTTTGACATAGGGTGCAGGCAGATTACGGGCCTCACATAGCTGCTGCCAGGCCCCTAATCTGCCATGGGCCCCTATATACCACCTCCTCCTGCTGCTGCCAGGTCCAGAGTCTCTCATGGGTCCCTGTACGGCCTCCCATTGCTGCTGTCTCCATCGCCACACTCTGCTGCCATGTGCCACTTTCAGGTCTCTTCACACTGCTGGTGTGTAAAATTTTTTGACATAGGGTGCTGCAAGATAACGGGCCTCACATAGCTGCTGCCAGGCCCCTAATCTGCCATGGGCCCCTATATACCGCCTCCTCATGCTGCTGCCAAGTCCAGAGTCTGTCATGGTCCCTGTACGGCCTCCCATTGCTGCTGTCTCCATCGCCACACTCTGCTGCCATGTGCCACTTTCAGGTCTCTTCACACTGCTGGTGTGTTAAATTTTTTGACATAGGGTGCAGGCAGATTACGGGCCTCACATAGCTGCTGCCAGGCCCCTAATCTGCCATGGGCCCCTATATACCGCCTCCTCCTGCTGCTGCCAGGTCCAGAGTCTCTCATGGGTCCCTGTACGGCCTCCCATTGCTGCTGTCTCCATCGCCACACTCTGCTGCCATGTGCCACTTTCAGGTCTCTTCACACTGCTGGTGTGTTAAATTTTTTGACATAGGGTGCAGGCAGATTACGGGCCTCACATAGCTGCTGCCAGGCCCCTAATCTGCCATGGGCCCCTATATACCGCCTCCTCCTGCTGCTGCCAGGTCCAGAGTCTCTCATGGGTCCCTGTACGGCCTCCCATTGCTGCTGTCTCCATCGCCACACTCTGCTGCCATGTGCCACTTTCAGGTCTCTTCACACTGCTGGTGTGTTAAATTTTTTGACATAGGGTGCTGCAAGATAACGGGCCTCACATAGCTGCTGCCAGGCCCCTAATCTGCCATGGGCCCCTATATACCGCCTCCTCATGCTGCTGCCAAGTCCAGAGTCTGTCATGGTCCCTGTACGGCCTCCCATTGCTGCTGTCTCCATCGCCACACTCTGCTGCCATGTGCCACTTTCAGGTCTCTTCACACTGCTGGTGTGTTAAATTTTTTGACATAGGGTGCAGGCAGATTACGGGCCTCACATAGCTGCTGCCAGGCCCCTAATCTGCCATGGGCCCCTATATACCACCTCCTCCTGCTGCTGCCAGGTCCAGAGTCTCTCATGGGTCCCTGTACGGCCTCCCATTGCTGCTGTCTCCATCGCCACACTCTGCTGCCATGTGCCACTTTCAGGTCTCTTCACACTGCTGGTGTGTTAAATTTTTTGACATAGGGTGCTGCAAGATAACGGGCCTCACATAGCTGCTGCCAGGCCCCTAATCTGCCATGGGCCCCTATATACCGCCTCCTCATGCTGCTGCCAAGTCCCAGAGTCTGTCATGGTCCCTGTACGGCCTCCCATTGCTGCTGTCTCCATCGCCACACTCTGCTGCCATGTGCCACTTTCAGGTCTCTTCACACTGCTGGTGTGTTAAATTTTTTGACATAGGGTGCAGGCAGATTACGGGCCTCACATAGCTGCTGCCAGGCCCCTAATCTGCCATGGGCCCCTATATACCACCTCCTCCTGCTGCTGCCAGGTCCAGAGTCTCTCATGCCATGTGCCACTTTCAGGTCTCTTCACACTGCTGGTGTGTTTAATTTTTTGACATAGGGTGCAGGCAGATTACGGGCCTCACATAGCTGCTGCCAGGCCCCTAATCTGCCATGGGCCCCTATATACCGCCTCCTCATGCTGCTGCCAAGTCTAGAGTCTCTCATGGGTCCCTGTACGGCCTCCCATTGCTGCTGTCTCCATCGCCACACTCTGCTGCCATGTGCCACTTTCAGGTCTCTTCACACTGCTGGTGTGTTAAATTTTTTGACATAGGGTGCTGCAAGATAACGGGCCTCACATAGCTGCTGCCAGGCCCCTAATCTGCCATGGGCCCCTATATACCGCCTCCTCATGCTGCTGCCAAGTCCAGAGTCTGTCATGGTCCCTGTACGGCCTCCCATTGCTGCTGTCTCCATCGCCACACTCTGCTGCCATGTGCCACTTTCAGGTCTCTTCACACTGCTGGTGTGTTAAATTTTTTGACATAGGGTGCTGCAAGATAACGGGCCTCACATAGCTGCTGCCAGGCCCCTAATCAGCCATGGGCCCCTATACCGCCTCCTCCTGCTGCTGCCAGGTCCAGAGTCTCTCATGCCATGTGCCACTTTCAGGTCTCTTCACACTGCTGGTGTGTTAAATTTTTTGACATAGGGTGCAGGCAGATTACGGGCCTCACATAGCTGCTGCCAGGCCCCTAATCTGCCATGGGCCCCTATATACCGCCTCCTCCTGCTGCTGCCAGGTCCAGAGTCTCTCATGGGTCCCTGTACGGCCTCCCATTGCTGCTGTCTCCATCGCCACACTCTGCTGCCATGTGCCACTTTCAGGTCTCTTCACACTGCTGGTGTGTTAAATTTTTTGACATAGGGTGCTGCAAGATAACGGGCCTCACATAGCTGCTGCCAGGCCCCTAATCTGCCATGGGCCCCTATATACCGCCTCCTCATGCTGCTGCCAAGTCCAGAGTCTGTCATGGTCCCTGTACGGCCTCCCATTGCTGCTGTCTCCATCGCCACACTCTGCTGCCATGTGCCACTTTCAGGTCTCTTCACACTGCTGGTGTGTTAAATTTTTTGACATAGGGTGCAGGCAGATTACGGGCCTCACATAGCTGCTGCCAGGCCCCTAATCTGCCATGGGCCCCTATATACCACCTCCTCCTGCTGCTGCCAGGTCCAGAGTCTCTCATGCCATGTGCCACTTTCAGGTCTCTTCACACTGCTGGTGTGTTTAATTTTTTGACATAGGGTGCAGGCAGATTACGGGCCTCACATAGCTGCTGCCAGGCCCCTAATCTGCCATGGGCCCCTATATACCGCCTCCTCATGCTGCTGCCAAGTCTAGAGTCTCTCATGGGTCCCTGTACGGCCTCCCATTGCTGCTGTCTCCATCGCCACACTCTGCTGCCATGTGCCACTTTCAGGTCTCTTCACACTGCTGGTGTGTTAAATTTTTTGACATAGGGTGCTGGCAGATTACGGGCCTCCTATAGCTGCTGCCAGGCCCCTAATCTGCCATGGGCCCCTATATACCGCCTCCTCATGCTGCTGCCAAGTTCAGAGTCTGTCATGGGTCCCTGTACGGCCTCCCATTGCTGCTGTCTCCATCGCCACACTCTGCTGCCATGTGCCACTTTCAGGTCTCTTCACACTGCTGGTGTGTTAAATTTTTTGACATAGGGTGCAGGCAGATTACGGGCCTCACATAGCTGCTGCCAGGCCCCTAATCTGCCATGGGCCCCTATATACCGCCTCCTCCTGCTGCTGCCAGGTCCAGAGTCTCTCATGGGTCCCTGTACGGCCTCCCATTGCTGCTGTCTCCATCGCCACACTCTGCTGCCATGTGCCACTTTCAGGTCTCTTCACACTGCTGGTGTGTTAAATTTTTTGACATAGGGTGCTGCAAGATAACGGGCCTCACATAGCTGCTGCCAGGCCCCTAATCTGCCATGGGCCCCTATATACCGCCTCCTCATGCTGCTGCCAAGTCCAGAGTCTGTCATGGTCCCTGTACGGCCTCCCATTGCTGCTGTCTCCATCGCCACACTCTGCTGCCATGTGCCACTTTCAGGTCTCTTCACACTGCTGGTGTGTTAAATTTTTTGACATAGGGTGCAGGCAGATTACGGGCCTCACATAGCTGCTGCCAGGCCCCTAATCTGCCATGGGCCCCTATATAACGCCTCCTCATGCTGCTGCCAAGTTCAGAGTCTGTCATGGGTCCCTGTACGGCCTCCCATTGCTGCTGTCTCCATCGCCACACTCTGCCATGTGCCACTTTCAGGTCTCCTCACACTGCTGGTGTGTTGAATTTTTTGACATAGGGTGCTGGCAGATTACGGGCCTCCTATAGCTGCTGCCAGGCCCCTAATCTGCCATAAGCCCCTATATACCGCCTCCTCATGCTGCTGCCAAGTCCAGAGTCTGTCATGGGTCCCTGTACGGCCTCCCATTGCTGCTGTCTCCATCGCCACACTCTGCCATGTGCCACTTTCAGGTCTCCTCACACACTGCTGGTGTGTTGAATTTTTTGACATAGGGTGCTGGCAGATTACGGGCCTCCTATAGCTGCTGCCAGGCCCCTAATCTGCCGTAGGCCCCTATATACCGCCTCCTCATGCTGCTGCCAGGTCCAGAGTCTCTCATGGGTCCCTGTACGGCCTCCCATTGCTGCTGTCTCCATCGCCACACTCTGCCATGTGCCACTTTCAGGTCTCCTCACACTGCTGGTGTGTTCCATTTTTTGTCATAGGGTGCTGGCAGATTATGGGCCTCCCATAACTGCTGCCAGGCCCCTAATCTGCCATGGGCCCCTATACCGACTCCTCATGCTGTGACGTTGCAACAAGGTGGAATTCAACCCTACATATGTTAGACCGCCTTTACGAACAGCAAAAGGCCATCACAGATTTCCTGATGTTAAAAGCAGATAAAGGTACTCCCTGTGTAACTTAGATGTCAGCCATTGGCAGCTCATGCGTGACACCTGCGCTTGCTCAGGCCCTTTGAGGAGGCCACGCTATTCGTGAGTCGGCAGGACTATGGGATGAACGACGTCATTCCTCTGTTGCACGTCCTGGAACAAATGCTGTTAACAATGGCTGGTCAGGGTGCGGTAGACGTGGCGCACAGATCTCAACGCCACATGGCCCCTGTGGGGGCAGGACTGGAAGAAGAGGAGGAGGTAGAGGAGGACATTGGTGCTCAGGAATTATTGAGTGAAATGGGTGGTTTTTCCACTCAGCGGACAGGAGTGGAGGAGCAGGAGCATCTGGTAGAGGAGGAGGAAGAGGAGACAGAGGACCTAGACGCACCGTGGCAGTATGCTGTGGAGATGGAGGCAGGGAGTCCCTCGCATTCCTTGGCACAAATGGCCCATAGCATGCTCGGTTGCTTGCGTAGCGACAGCCGAATAATAACCATCAGACAGAGGGATGACTTTTGGCTGTCCACCTTGTTGGACCCTCGCTACCGTTCAAAAATGGTGGCCTTTTTCACACCTGCTGAGAGGGAGGCCAAAATAACGTACTATAAAAAACACCTATGTAGTCAGCTGGTCTCTGCCTGTCTGCGCCAACGTCCATCCTCAGACACTGTGGGCCCTGTGCGCTCGTGTTCCGCTGCCATGGCAGCAGGGGAGGGGTGGGGTGGTAGGAGCAGTGGCAGCTCCACCAGCAGCGGCTGCCTCAGTCTGCAGTCGATGATGAGTAGCTTTCTTCACCAGCGCAGTGAGGAAACTACTAACCAGCCGCAGCAGCAGCAGCAGCATCAGGTGGACCTGGAGCAGGACCTCAAACAACAGGCTTAGGCCTACTTGGACAGCACCCTGCCAACCGAGGTAGACAATCCCCTTGACTACTGGGCAACGAAACTTGACCTTTGGCCCCAACTAGCTGAATTTGCCCTTGAAAGGCTGTCATGCCCGGCCAGTAGCGTGGCATCGGAGCGCGTGTTTAGTGCGGCAGGAGGTATTGCAACTCCGCGGAGGACACGACTGTCCACCCAAAGTGTGGAGAGACTGACGTTTGTGAAAATGAATCAGGCGTGGATTAGTCTGGATTTCAAACCACCAGTTCCTGACACAACTGACTAAATCCGCCATGAATCATGCCCCAAACATGTGCCACTTTCAGGTCTCCTCACACTGCTGGTGTGTTCCATTTTTTGTCATAGGGTGCTGGCAGATTACGGGCCTCCCATAGCTGCTGCCAGGCCCCTAATCTGCCATGGGCCCCTATACCGCCTCCTCATGCTGCTGCCAAGTCCAGAGTCTCTCATGGGTCCCTGTACGGCCTCCCATTGCTGCTGCCTCCATCGCCACACTCTGCCATGTGCCACTTTCAGGTCTCCTCACACTGCTGGTGTGTTCCATTTTTTGTCATAGGGTGCTGGCAGATTACGGGCCTCCCATAGCTGCTGCCAGGCCCCTAATCTGCCATGGGCCCCTATACCGCCTCCTCATGCTGCTGCCAGGTCCAGAGTCTCTCATGGGTCCCTGTACGGCCTCCCATTGCTGCTGTCTCCATCGCCACACTCTGCCATGTGCCACTTTCAGGTCTCCTCACACTGCTGGTGGGTTCCATTTTTTGTCATAGGGTGCTGGCAGATTACGGGCCTCCCATAGCTGCTGCCAGGCCCGTAATCTGCCATGGGCCCCCGTACCGACTCCTCATGCTGCTGCCAGGCCCGTAATCTGTCATGGGCCACTGTTGTCGCTTGTTGGCATATTCCGCTCGTTCAGATGCTCCTTCTCCTGCTACTCCTCTTCACGGATTCCGTCAGCAGTCTTTCTTGGAATCCGTTTCCAAGAGACAACAGTTTGCGAGCACGCACCCGACGGTGCAGAAGCTGAACGTCCTCCTGTCCAAGTTGCTGCTGCCAGGCTCGTAATCTGTCATGCGCCCCTGTACCGCCTCCTCATGCTGCTGCCAGGTCCAGAGTGTGTCATGGGCCCCCGTACCGACTCCTCATGCTGCTGCCAGGCCCGTAATCTGTCATGGGCCCCTGTACCGCCTCCCCATGCTGCTGCCAGGTCCAGAGTGTGTCATGGGTCCCTGTACGGCCTCCCATTGCTGCTGCCAGGCCCGTAATCTGCCATGGGCCCCTGTACCGACTCCTCATGCTGCTGCCAGGCCCGTAATCTGTCATGGGCCCCTGTACCGCCTCCTCATGCTGCTGCCAGGTCCAGAGTGTGTCATGGGTCCCTGTACGGCCTCCCATTGCTGCTGTCTCTATCGCCACACTCTGCCATGTGCCACTTTCAGGTCTCCTCACACTGCTGGTGGTTTCCATTTTTGTCATAGGGTGCTGTATGGCCTCCCATTGCTGCTGCCTCCACCGCCACACTGTGGCTCCACACTCTGGTTTTGGCCCCGTGACTGCCCAAATGAGTGAAGTGTGCGGTGATTCTAAGATCGACGGCACTCATCTGCATGTCATACTGACTGACAGTATTATTTCTCTTCCCCAGCAGACTCCAAGGGCATTTAAATTAAAGGTACAGTGTTCTGCACTAATATTAAGTCTCTCTGAAGCCTAGAAACACCCTTTTTTAAGTTAAATTCACAGCGAATTTATTCGACTCGAATCGAATATTGTCCACGAATTCGCCGAATCAGTCGAATCGAATTTTTCATTTCTTCGCTCATCTCTAGTCACTACGTTTCAGTAATGCGATTCTTCACTGTGAATCACATTCGGTTTGTTTGAATGCCTATGCATTTTTTATGTGATTGTTCTCTCTCCCTCCCATGGAAAAAACGCCTTTTATCTCCTATGCAAAAACGCATCTGACTCGCTAATATCTGAACACTGATCTCAGAATGTCACTGTACTCTGTGGGGTGCAGATTTGGAATCCAATGCTCGCTTTGCAGCTATAACAGCTTCAACTCTTCTGGGAAGGCTGTTCACAAGGTTTAGGAGTGTGTCTATGGGAATGTTTGACTATTCTTCCAGAAGTGCATTTATGAGGTCAGGCACTGATGTAGGATGAGAAGGCCTGGCTCGCAGTCTCCGCTCTAATTCATACCAAACGTGTTCTATCGGGTTGAGGTCAGAACTCTGTGCAAGCCAGTCAAGATCATCCACCCAATACTCGCTCATCCATGTCTTTATGGACCTTGCTTTGTGCACTGGTGCCCAGTCTTGTTGGAACAGGAAGGGACCATTCTCAAACTGTTCCCACAAAGTTGTGAGCATGAAATCGTCCAAAATGTCTTGGTATGTTGACACCAGGAGCGGACTGACCATTTGGAAACTTGGGCACTGCCCGAGGGCCCAGGGTCAGTAGGGGGCCCATGAGTTTGGGCAAGGACACAAGGGCCCCATGATCCCCTAGTGCCCGGGGGCCCCATGAGTTGTCAGTCCACCCCTGACTGACGCCTTAAGAGTTCCCTTCACTGGAACTAAGGGGCCAAGCCTAACTTCTGGAAAACAACCCCACACCATGATCCCATAAAGTTTACACTTGGCACAATGCAGTCAGGCAAGTACCATTCTCCTGGGAGCTGCCAAACCTAGACACGTCCATCGGATTGCCAAACAGAGAAGTGTGATTGGTAACTCCAGAGAACACGTCTCCACTGCTCTAGAGTCCAGTGGTGGTATGTTTAACACCACTGTATCTGTTGCTTTGCATTGTACTTTGTGATTTAAGGCTTGAATGCAGCTGCTCAGCCATGGAAACCCATTCCATGAAGCTCTCTACGCACTGTTGTTGTGCTAATCTGAAGGCCACTCCAAGTTTGGAGGTCTTTAGCTATTGACTCTGCAGACAGCTGGCGACTTCTGCGCACTGTGCGCTTCAGCATGCGATGACCCCGCTCTGTCATTTTACGTGGCCTACCACTTTTTGGCTTAGTTGCTGTTGTTCCCAGTTACTTCCACTTTGTTATAATACCACTAACAGTTGACTATGGAATATTTAGCAGCAACGAAATTTCAAGGATAGACTTATTGCACAGGTGGCAATCTATCACGGTACCACGCTTGAATTCACTGAGCTCCTGAGAGCGACCCATTCTTTCACAAATGTTTGCAGAAGCAGTCTGCATGCCAAGGTGCTTGATTTTATATACCTGTGGCCATGGAGGAGATTGGAACTCCTGAATCCAATGATTTGGAGGGTTGTCCCAATAATTTTAGCAATATAGTGTAACTGACATGCCATGGGAATAAGTGTCCATGAAAATGCTTGACAAATTGCATATGTGTGAACCAGGGCTAAAAGTAAATAAAAAACAGAACAGCATCTTTTAATCCTCTAGCCAAAGCCTCTTAGCCAAGCCCTGAGGCATGGTATAAATGTAAGAAAACATGATAGCCCCTTATTCACTAAATTGTGACCACATTAGATTAAAAGTTTTAACAGAAACAAAAAATAGAATATACTGAAATGACTTTCAGCTGGATCAGTTTCCTTTTGAGGGCTTCTTTTTTTCCTCAAAACTTTTGCTGTGTAAGCCCAATTACATCTCTGCCCTAGCTATTATTTTTTTGTATTTTTACTGCATGTGGTAGATGACCATTTAGGAGCTGAAGAAGAATTTCTGGAAAATTTCCAAGCTAATCTAGGAATTTGTTCCATGGTGATTTTGTTTTGAGATGTTTCCAAAGGCATGCTGGGTTTACTCACCATGCATATAAGCTCCATTCCCAAGAAATGAACCGTTATTGATGGTAGTAGCTCACATATGGGACTTTGAGCCTTGGGAAAGTTGACAAGCTTTGACTCCAGTAAACACCACTACCTTTTTCAGTTAAATTATGACAGATTGCCCATAGAGCAGGCTTCTCACTTTGACCTCTATACTGAAATTACCTGAAAAAATGGATGTTTGAAAAGGTTGTTGGTTATGAAACTGTCTTGCAAAAAAAATGTACATGTTCCGAATGCACATAACGCAATAAAAAAGCATCTGGTACAAATAAGTTGTGCTGCCTCCTTGTAGGCACATATATAGGTTCTGTGTTTGATTTATGGCTAAATAAAATTATTTAATGATGGGGCTATAAGAGGGGAAACATGAAAGCAAATAAAATAATAAATACACAGAAAAGCAATAAATTCTCTATATTACTTTAGTTTTGTAATTTAATTTTTTTGGCTAAAATGTGGGAATACTGTTCAATTTCTCTCGCAAGTGAGATGGAATTTTACAAATACGTGTGATGCCAAATGATTCTTTGACCAGTCTTTTTGTAGTGTTTTCTCTACATTTGTTATTTTGTTCACAGAGGTTGAACTTTGAAGTTGCCTGTGAACAGCTTATGAAAACATGTGTAAAATTCCATTGTTGTGTGATGGGGTGCTTAGCTGCCTAACATTTAATTTAGCATTGCTAAATAGCTTTGTATTTGTCTATCCATAAATGGGAATATTTGAATGAATCCTTTTTTGTTTTGCTCAACAGGGTATTTATGCTATCAATCACTGCAAAATGTAATTTTATGTATGGTACTCAGGCCTGGATTGGCCATAGGACACATCGGGCATTTGCCTGGAGGGCCGGGGCTGCTGTGCCCAACCCCGGGGCTGGTACCTGTCCTTGGCCTGTTGATGACTGGGCCACATAGCGTGAGGTAAGTGGCAACTGTGGTCTGGACAGGGCTAACACAGACTGTGGTCACCACTCACCTCCCGCTATGCGGCCGTGCCTGTGTCTCCTCTCCTGTTCCTCTGCAAGAGGAGCAGGAGATATGCACTGACAACCCTCCCCTTGCTGATCCAGCCTCAATCACCCTGGAGCAGTGCACAGATCAAACACAGAAGCATAAGGAGCGAGTTGGGGGCGGGACCCAGACTGACACTTGGGGAGGAGCGTTCAGGGACCTGTGGAGAGCCAGAAGAAGTAGAGGTACAGAGAGAGCACCAGTGTGAAAGAGAGAAAAAAAAGGGGAGAGATAAAGAGATGGAGAGAGAAAGGAGAGAGAGAAATAGAGAGAGGAGAGAGAAATAGAAGGGGAGAGAGAAGGAGAGAGATAGGGAGAGGAGAGGGAGACAGAGAGAAAGGGAGAGAGAGAGAGGGAGAGAGAGAGAGAGAGAAGAGGAGAGGGAGAGAAATAGAAGGAGAGAGAGAGAGAGAGAGAGGGAGATAAAGGAGAGGGAAATAGAAGGAGAGAATGAGTGCTGTACTGAGAGGAGCAGCAGCACTAAGCATGAGCTCCTGAAACTTCATAACTTTATACCTTGAAATGTGCAAAAATTGGCTGCTCAGCATAAAATGCCTGGGCTTAATTTTTGTCTGAGTCCGGGCCTGATCATACTAATCACAGTCTTATTATACCTTTAATTTTGAAAGCAAAAATAAAATGTAGTGGGCTGCTGGGAATAACGGGCAGGGCACTGCAAAAATAAAGTTTTAAATGGTAAATAAAACTGTTTAAATGAAAATCAGAGCTCTAAAGAGCACTAAATGTACCACTATGCCTCCTTAAAATGCATTAATCTTCCTTTCTCCCCTAAAGACCAGTGTCATCAGTGTTCAAACATTATTTAGGGTCAGCATCAAATTTTGGACCAAAGCCCCTCCTCTAGATGTCTTACGCAGATCAGACCCCTGCTGCTGCCTATTACCCTGAGACTTGTCATAGAGGTACAGCGTACAGTCAAAGTGTATGACCACTAGGTTTGGAAATCGGGGTTAAATCTAGCTGTCAAAAGCGGTAACCTCGAGCCAAACTCGGGGTCACCACAAAATACAACCCTGGTCCTGCGATCTGTGTCTCGGGTCCTGCAGCCATCCTCTCCAACCGTCCCATCTCCTTCCCGGCTATCTCATGCTGATCAGTGTGATCAACGTGAGACAGACGCACTGTGCCGTCAGGGGGGGTGCAGGGCTTGCGAGAGGCGGGAGTTTTAAAAATATACCTGTGTCAATATAAAGTGTTACTTTAGTGCATAAATTGTAACATTACCTCAGATATATCCATAGTGCAGTGTTTCAGTTTCTGTGACTACAAACCATTTTGCACTCATGGCTTCCAAAAAGCGTCTCGCTAGCACCAAAGTGGTTTATGATGAGCTAGCAAACAGCGACAGTGAGGAGCTACTTGAATTGAGCGATAGCGACTCATGTGGAGATTTGTCTTCAGACACCAACAGTGAAGACAGTGGCGAATCTGAGATTGATGTGAGTGATCTACGAACGTGGTGCACTATTGATTGCGGTACGCCAGCACCACCAAGATTTCCATTTACCGGCACACCTGGTATGAAAGTCCACATTGAAGGTGACAACCCCTTGGTGTACTTAGAATTGTTTCTGACTGATGAGGTTGAAATTTAAATTATCGTGACAGAGATAAATAGGTACGCAGCGCAACAATTAGCTGCTCCATACAGCAGGTTTTCACGAAGCAGAAAGTGGGAACCTTTGACCAAAGAGGACCTTTGGCTGTTTCTCGGCCTAATTATTCTACAAGGAGTGGTGGGAAAGCCACTGCAGAAGTGGTACTGGACCACCAACAAAATGCTTGCCACGCCGTTCTTTGGCACAGTCATGTCGGAGTACAGCTTTTCACTTATGAAATTTTTGCACTTTGCAAACAATGAGGATTTTGACAAAACACCTCATCCAGCTCCCAAGCTAAAAAAAATTTGGGAAGTCTCCCAAATAATTGTCAGAAATTTCCACAGAGCTATGTGCCAGAGAGAGACATTAGTATAGATGAAAGTTTAATGACCTACAAAGGAAGGCTCAGCTGGATACAGTACATCGCATCCAAGAGAGCACGATTTGGTGTCAAATCCTACCTGCTGTGCGAATCCTTTACCAGCTACAGTACATATGGAATACAATTATATACATCGGCAAAGGAACAAAATTTGATCCCAAGTACAGCAAATAAGGAATGTCAACATCATCCTTTCTGTCACTAATTGAGCCTCTGCTAAACCAAGGCTACTGTGTAACAACAGACAATTTCTATACCTTTCCAGAACGTTACAAGGTTCTTCTGCAGCACAAAACGTATGCCTATGGAACCGTTCGGGCTAACCGGCGCAACCTGCCATCTCAGTTTGGAAAAACCAAACTGAAGCCTGGAGAAATAGTTTCCTGGCAGAAAGGCAATATGATGGCACTGAGATGGCCGGACAAGAAGGATGTGTGCCTAATGAGTACCATTCACAATGCTTCCACAGTGATGGTACAATCAAAAGGTGGGAAAAACATTCCAAAGCCACAAGTTGTAATTGACTACAATAGCACCATGGAAGGTGTTGACAGAGCTAACCAAGCTATGACATTCTATCCTGCAATGAGAAAGAAGCAGAGGAAATACTAGAAAAAGATTTTCCGGCACCTTCTGGAACAGTGCTTGTGAAATGCCTACATTCTATTCCGCAAAAACAGTGACAAGCCTGTGCTTCATGCGGACTTTATCTGGAGAGTTGCAGAATCCATTTTCCTCAAACATCAAACGCCATCAGTGTCTGTGGGAGCTCTCAACCCAGAATGCCTGACTGGACGTCACTTTATGGACCACATCCCACCAACCCAAAAAAAGGCAGCACCTACATGGATGTGCGTGGTATGTTGCTCTTGGCGAGATGAGCGTGGAAAAAAAATCCGCAAGGAAACGGGGTTCCACTGTCCTGATTGTGATGTGGGATTTTGTGCAGTCCCGTGTTTAAAAATATACCACACCCATGATGTTTTCTAAAATATGCAGTGTCTATATAATTTCGTTTAGACAGAGTTCCGTGTGTTTGATTTGATTTCATTATTTAATTTATTATTATATTATAATTTTTTATTATATTATAATTTATGATTTAATTTATTAAACTTTATTGCACCCAGGATGTCTACTAGACTCTTGTTTAAACAGATTTCAGTGAGTTATTCATAAGAATTACAGGCCTACAATAAAAAAACAACATATTTCCATTGAAAACAATGTACCTCTTTGAGCACAGAAATACTGACATAATCATACCGCTAGGGACTTTAAAATCCTACTTTTCAAAAGGGGTGTACTCATTTATGCTGAGCACTGTGTGTATATATATATGTGTGTGTGTGTGTATACAGTGCCTTGAAAAAGTATTCATACATTTTGTCATGTTAAAACCAAAAACTTATATATTTGAATGGGGTTTTATGTGAGTGATAGACCAACACAAACTGGCACATAATTGTGAAGTGGAAGGAAAATGAGAAATGTTTTCCAAATGTTTTTACAACTAAATATCTGAAAAGTGTGGCATGCATTTGTATTTGGTGCCGTTTACTCTGATACACCTAACTAAAATCTAGTGGAATCAATTGCCTTCAGAAGTCACCTTATTAGTAAATAGAGTCCACCTGTATGTAATTTAATCTCAATATAAATACAGCTGTTCTGTGAAGCCCTCAAAAAGGTTTGTTAGAGAACATTAGTGAATAAACAGCATCATGAAGGCCAAGAAACACACCAAACAGGTCAGGGATAAAGTTGTGGAGAAGTTTAAATCAAGGTTAGGTTATAAAAAAAATCCCAAGCTTTGAACATCTCACAGAGCATTGTTCAATCCATCATCCAAAAATGGAAAGAGTATGGCACAACTGCAAACCTACCAAGACATAGCCATCCATCTAAACTGACAGGCCGGGCAAGGAGAGCATTATTCAGAGAAGCAGCCAAGAGACCCATGGTAAATCTGGAGGAGCTGCAGAGATCCACAGCTCAGGTGGGAGAATCTGTCCACTGGTCAACTGTTAGCCATACACTCTACAAATCTGGCCTTTATGGAAGAGTGGCAAGAAGAAAGCCATTGTTAAAAGAAAGCCATAAGAAGTCCCATTTGCAGTTTGCAAGAAGCCATGTGGAGGACACAGCAAACATGTGGAAGAAGGTGAACTGGTCAGATAAGACTGAAATTGAACTTTTTGGTCTAAAAGCAAAATGCTATGTGTGGCTGAAAACTACACTGTACATTACCCTGAACACACCATCCCCACCGTGAATCATAGTGGTGTCAGCATCATGTTGTGGGGATGCTTTTCTTCAGCAGGGACAGGGAAGCTGGTCAGAGTTAATGGGAAGATGGATAGAGCCAAATACAGGGCAATCTTAGCAGAAAACCTGTTAGAGTCTGCAAAAGACTTGAGACTGGGGCGGAGGTTCACCTTCCAGCAGGAAAACAACTGTAAACATACAGCCAGAGCTACAATGGAATGGTTTAGATCAAAGCATATGCATGTGTTAGAATGGCCCAGTCAAAGCCCAGACCTAAATCCAATTGAGAATCTGTGGCAAGACATGAAAATTGCTGTTCACAAACGCTCTTCATCCAGTTTGATAGAGCTTGAGCTGATTTGCAAAGAAGAATGGGCAAAAATGTCACTCTCTAGATGTGCAAAGCTGGTAGAGACATACCCCTAAAAACTTTAATTGCAGCAAAAGGTAGTTCTAAAAAGTATGGACTCAGGGAGGCTGAATACAAATGTACACCACACTTTTCAGATATTTATTTGTAGAAACTTTTGAAAACCATTTATCTGTTTCTTTACACTTTACAATTATGTGCCGCTTTGTGTTGGTCTAGCAGATGAAATCCCAATAAAATACATTTACGTTTTTGGTTGTAACATGACGAAATGTGGAAAATTTCAAGGGGTGTGAATGTATTTTCAAGGCACTGTGTGTGTGTGTGTGTGTATATATATATATATATATATATATACAATGGGGATCGAAAGTTTGGGCACCCCAGCTAAAAATTTGTATTAATGTGCATAAAGAAGCCAAGGAAAGATGGAAAAATCTCCAAAAGGCATCAAATTACAGATTAGACATTCTTATAATACGTCAACAAAAGTTAGATTTTATTTCCATCATTTACACTTTCAAAATAACAGAAAACAAAAAAATGGCATCTGAAAAAGTTTGGGCACCCTGCAGAGTTAATATCTTGTACTGCCCCCTTTGGCAAGTATCACAGCTTGTAAACGCTTTTTGTAGCCAGCCAAGAGTCTTTCAATTCTTGTTTGAGGTATCTTTGCCCATTCTTCCTTACAAAAGTCTTCCAGTTCTTTGAGATTTCTGGGCTGTCTGTCACGCACTGCTCTTTTAAGGTCTATCCATAGATTTTCAATTATGTTGAGGTCAGGAGATTGTGAAGGCCATGGCAAAACCTTCAGTTTACGCCTCTTGATGTAATCCCCCGTGGATTTCGAGGTGTGTTTAGGATCATTATCCATTTGTAGAAGCCATCCTCTCTAACTTCAGCTTTTTCACAGATGGCATCAAGTTACCATCCAAAATTTGCTGAAATTTTATTGAATCCATTTTTCCTTCTACTCGTGAGATGTTCCCTGTGCCACTGGCTGCAACACAACCCCAAAGCATGATTGATCCAACCCCATGCTTAACAGTTGGACAGAGGTTCTTTTCATTAAATTCTGTGCCCCTTCTTCTTCAAACGTACCTTTGCTCATTCCGGCTAAAAAGTTCAATTTTAACCTCATCGGTCCACAGAACTTGTTTCCAAAATGCATCAGGCTTGTCTATATGTTCATTTGCAAAGTTCAAACGATGATTTTTGTGGTGAGGACGTAGAAGAGGTTTTCTTCTGATGACTCTTCCATGAAGACCATATTTGTACAAGTATCTCTTTATAGTGGTATAGTGTACCACAACTCCAGTGTCTGCCAGATCTTTCTGGAGGGATCGTGCAGTCAAACGTGGGTTTTGAATTGTTTTTCTCACAATCCTGCGAGCTGTTCTGTCTGATATTTTTCTTGGTCTTCCAGATCTTGCTTTAACTTCCACTGTTCCTGATGACTGCCATTTCTTAATTACATTCTGAACAGAGGATATTGACATCTGAAAACGCTTTGCTATCTTCTTATAGCCTTCTCCAGCTTTGTGAGCGTCAACTATTTTCAGTTTCAGTTTTCTAGACAACTGTTTAGAAGAACCCATGGTGCTGATTGTTGGGGCAAGGTCAGATGAGTCTGGGCATTTAAAACCTTTGAGATTGACATAACCTGGTCTTCCCAAACGATGATTGAGAACAATCCATGACACTGGCAGGTCTCAGCTTGGCAAAGGGGGCAGTGCATGCTATAAATTCTGCAGGGTGCCCAAACTTTTGCAGACGCCATTTTTTTGTTTTCTGTTATTTTGAAAGTGTAAATGATGGAAATAAAATCTAACTTTTGTTGACATATTATAAGAATGTCTAATCTGTAATTTGATGCCTTTTGGAGATTTTTCCATCTTTCCTTGGCTTCTTTATGCACATTAATACAAATTTTTAGCTGGGGTGCCAAAACGTTCGATCCCCACTGTATATATATATATATAACTGGGATTCCATTAAAGTTCATGTGTGTGTAAAGGCAGGCATCCCAATACTTTTGGCAATATAGTGTGTGTATGTGTGTATGTATGCGTATATATATATATATATATATATATATATATATATATATATATATATATGATATGTTGTATATGCATGTGGCTGACCCCTGTATGTTGCACACTTCTGACCCCTGTGCTCTGTATTTTACACACCTCTAACCCCAGCTCTCTGTACAGTATCAAATCCTGACCTCTGCATTCTGTATGTTGCACACTCCTGACACTTGCTACACTGTATGTTACTTATAACCCCTGCAGTCTGTACATAACACTCTCCTGACTCCTGCGCTCTGTATATAACACACTTCTGACCCTTATACTCTGCACATAACACACTTCTGGCCCCTGTACTCTTTATATAACACACTGCTGACCCCTGAACTCTGTCCTTAACCTCAGCAACGGATTTGGGGTGACAAACTACTCTCCAAACATGAAAAATTTATGGATGAAGTGAATGCTAAGTTTTTCTAGGTTTTTATCAAGCCGTTCTTCCTTTTTAAAGGGGTATGTAGAGGGATGAAAGCACCACATCACTAATTCTACACCAGTGGATTTTTACTGTACAATAAAAATCTACTGAATGCAGCAATATCATCCTTCTTCATTTCTAAGACTACTCTGGGTACCCCTGAGGATACCTCAGTTTACAAAAAGCTGCCTTTGGATCTGCTATCTCAACTATGTTTTAAGTTTCTGGTCCAACACTCTACTAGCACCTTACTGGTTTATTTTTTTAAGGGGCCTTGTCAGGTTATTAACTGCACAATGGTGGTCTTTGATTTCTTCAATGTTGTTTAGTTAGATCTCCACCTCTCCAGGGTTATCTACTCATGCTATAAACACTATGTAGCACTACCCCCTGTGGGGACCGCTGAAAGTTGATGGTCCCCAAAGGTTGTCCTGACCTTGCAAGTCCTCCATCACCTCTGACACATTGAGTTCAGATATGGTAAAAACAGTATCACACTTGCAATGATACCAAATTGTAGTAAGGCAATTGGATATTTACTAGGAGCTTTCAAGTCAATAGACTTGAAAAGATTATTAGGATGTTTAACTCGTGGTGTGAGCCGTTTAGTCCCTGGGGACTTAAATCACAGATGTACAGTAAAGATGAATCAAACAGCAAATACAATTAGACCTTTTAACGAACATTTGACCCTAGGCATGAAAGGAGAAAGGAAGACTTTCCTGTGTCAATCCTTCCCCTTAAAACCCTGATACCACAGGCCCAATAAATATCAATGCAAGTTATAATTATTCAATGTAAGTATATTGCAGTGAACTATCCGTCTAACATATGAAAAAAATGTAGCACAGAGTTCTTTATGTGAAGGTAAAAGGGGAAATGAAAAAGGAAGGACAGTCTTGGCAATGTAACATGTCCCAGAGTCTTCAGCTAGCTCAATTAGGGCCCAAAGGGGATTGCTGTGTAACTAGCAATGAGGGAAAGCATAAGATAGCATTTCCTGTAAGAAGCCTTGTGATCATAGAAGATGAGATAAAGGTGTCTGCATGCAGTGTCCTGGAAAGGGTGTACTCAGTGTGGGCCTCTACCTGCTCACTAATCCTGAAGATACTGAGGCTCAATGGGTGAAGACATCTTGGAACAGACTCTTAAAGGATCCAGGCCCAGAGGTAAAGGCCTGATCCATGCAACTGATGTCTCTGAACTTCAACTCTACCTTTCATGGTGAAGAAGAGTGACCCTGGGCAGTCACTCAATCAGCAAGGGGCTGGAAAGAAGATCTGCCTGCAGTTATGCAGTTTTCCTGCTGGCGGTACTCCGTACTGTAGCAACTGTGAGGCCTGTTCTATTTTTCCAAGGCCGAGCCCCTGCTTTCTTTCTCCAGCAGTGTTCCCAAGAGAGTGATCCTCTCCAGGGTCTCACCCTAAATATCCCCTACCGGCATTCTCCACTTCTTTCCAGCCAGCTGAACCTTGCCATTTTTGGCAGCATTGGTTCCATGCAGAGATCCTACTCCTCGGACTACATGTTCCATAATTCCCTGCTTTCTGGGCACTAAGTGGAAACAAGCTCATTGCTAGCTTGTTAAAATGTCTCTCAGTCCTGCGGGTGAATTTAGCCAGCACTTGGCTACAACTATAGTCTGTAATTTGTTTCCTTCTCTATTGTTTCCTTTTCATCATTAAGAGTAATATCTCTTTTAGTAGTGCCTTTCTAGTAATGTGAATATGCTGATAGGAAAACTAATAATTTTGATTTGAGCAGTAAGTAATTAGAGCCTTTTGTGAAAGGTGATACCTCTGAAGTAGCAACGTGAACGTTCACAGCTGTTAGGCTTCCTGGTGATCATTTCCTCAATGGTCACCTGAGCAGTGCTGGTTTTTGTGTCAGTAGATCTCCAGTGAATTTTTTCTTAAAGCTGAAGCAAATGAGCAACAAAGGTGGAAATAATCAGCCAAGCTTCTTACTTATCTGTAAGGTTCAAGACATAATAACTTTACACATCGTTATTATTATTAGTAGTACATTCTATATGTAGAAGTAAATGACACCAGTCAAAAAATTAACAAGGGAAGGTTCAATCCACTGTCATTTCTTTTCACCCCTTCTATATCTGGCATACCAATGGTAGGCAAAGCAAAATCTTTTAGCTAAGCTTTTATTGTCACTGCTTCAGTTTAATCCTTTCTATATTCCTAAAGTTGACTAGAGGGCACAAAACATTTAAAAAAATGTGCCAGAATGTTTGTAGGCATACATGAAGACAACAAGCCCAGAGGAGAAGTTGGCAGATCTACTTTGTACTTTGGAAAGACCATCCTCAAGGTGTCTCAATCTCAGATGTAGCAGTGAGCTAGTCCCATCATCAGGCAGTACTTCAGCCCGGTATCCAGTATAGGTAATTCTGTCTCCCAACTTGCCCTCAGTCATTCCAATGACAGCGCCTGTTGTGATATGCAACAGTAAGATCACATGCAGGGCAGGGCACTTCCCCACCAGGGAACCATTTATTCTTCCCTAACTGTTACAACAGCTAATCCCAGCTAGCATGCTCTCTGACATCACTGATCACAAGCTGTTCAAACACCCTTTCACATGCTTGATTACATTTCCTCTATATATGCCATGGTCTCTTTACATAGTTTCAGATGCATGCAGGGGGCATATCTTGCTGACTATGGCAAGTTGTGGGTGAGATTACTGTGCCTGTGTGGGGGACCTGGAATAGTGCTTTCTAGTGCCCTAAATGGGGCTGAGACAAGCAAAGACATATGCCACATTACTCTGTTGGTACCTGCCTACAAGAGGAGATACCAGAATGTCAGCTAAAAAAATAAGCTAAGATGGTAACAACCTAATTACACTGTTCAACAGGTAAAAAGTTTTGGGCATAAAATTAGCTAATCTTACATAATTTTGGGGTGCTGAAAACGAAAATGACCCTAAAAAATGTTGATTGGCTCTAGTTTCCATGATATATTCACCCATCTAATGACGTAAGCCATTCAAAATTATGATGCAACTTTGGTGACCAATAGAAAATTGCATGTATACTGAGATGATGCAATATTAGCCTTTAATTGCATCACTTCACTGCATAAAAGCTGCAGTATCTGTAGCTGATTGTAGTTCGACAGCGTCTTTACATTTCGTTTTATGCTTATATAGGCTACTCAGTAATGCCTCGAACTTGTGTGAATAAAGCAGATAATTTCTGCTATATCTGCGGTGAAATAACTTTTATCTCACAAAAAAGGAGGATAACAGGAATGATTAAGAAAGCCTACAACTTGTATTTTGGCTGCAAGATAGGAGACCAGGACAAGAGCTGGGCACCACATATATGCTGCAAATCTTGTGGGACGGCACTGGAGCAATGGTTGAATGGAAAAAAGGCATCTATGCCTTTCGCTGTGCCAATGATTTGGAGAGAGCCAACAGATCATGTTAGTAATTGTTACTTTTGTATGGTGCCTCCAATTGTAAAAGGGCTAAATAAGAAGAAAAAGTTATCTGTGCACTATCCAAATATTCCATCGGCAATACGTCCAGTTCCTCATGGAGAGGGGCTACCAATTCCTAAAGCACCAGAATCCTTCGTGGTTGAGTCAAGTGAGGAAGAACCTGAAGCGTGTAGTCACGTGCAGTTGTAAGAGATAGCCCTTTCCTCGAATACAAGATAAAAGCCAAGAGAAGCAAAACCGACACAAACTGAAGACAAAACTAGTGAGAATCCTAAGTATTAAAATGATTCAACTTAGCTTATGGCTATAATTTTTCTTGGTAATCCTATGCAATATATTATGCCATTTAGGCTTTGTTATGTAGTCAATATCACTTGCTTTATATTTGTGGAAAGACATCTATCTATATAATTATTGTGCATTATGTAGTCATTACGCCTATAGTAGAAAACTTTCCGTTTACAGAAAAACTAGAGCCAATTGACAAATTTCATTGTTATATTTGAACTCAGAATGTGAAATTCATTAAGAAATGGATCCTTTTGTTTCCAAAACTGGCAAAAATAAAAATTTGTTGAACAGTGTTAGAAGTGTTAAAGGGATTATTTTCTATCTATACCATACCTTATGCCGGCAACCTCCATCCCACCCTATCAGACATGAAACGTCGGGAATATTGCACTCAGACACACAAGGTATCATGAAGCAGTATTCAACTTTATTGGCTCCTCTTTTCATCTTAAATACACATAATAGTAGGATGGTAACCAGCTGATATTTTTCCTTTCCACCAATAAAGGGGACTTCCCTTCTATATATGTCCAATAAGGGAGGTACACATATATTCCTAAATAATACACATAGTGCGCGATCATAGCATGATAAGAATAAACAAGTTCAGAGCGTTGTCCTTATAAGCAAGCACGTCCTTATACTGGTAACCCTTACACAACCTCCCTTTTGTCACAAAGTGACAACTCACAGTTTCTGATTCCAATAAGCCTCATCTGCCTTATCCATAATTTTTATGACTTTCTTTTTAAGCGTGCATATCAGATAACAATTGTACATTACCAACAATATTAGCCCAACAGTACATATGACAATCGGGTACATAATAAGTCTCATCATATGTGTACCAGTTGGAGATCAGCCTGTAAAAACATCATGCCAATGATGTGCAGTATCTACTTTTATTTGAAAAGCTGCTTGCAACAATTTATTTGCAGCCATCACAATGTTTATCCTTGCTTGTATCAAGATTAAATTATGTGTTCTCAGATGTACCAACATTTGTCTCTTTTCCTTAAGTAAACCTAGGGTACCCTGGATAGGAAGTGTACTGGTAGGAGTGTACTGTATTGTTATATTAACTGTTTGTACTTTTTCTAAAAGATAAGTTTGCTTATGCCATTGCAAAATACTAACATTATAAATGCACACAGCAAAGGGTAGGTGTTGATCTATTTCTTGTATACCAATCTAAGCATTAATAGCTACACATATATGTTGTGGTGCTATCTCAAGCATATATGAAAAATCCTGCGGATAAATTGTCCATTTACAAACATCTCTATATCTCTATATCTTCCTCTTCTTCCCCAACCTCGTGATCCCCTTCCAAACCTCCATTTTGGTCATTTCCTCATTGTTCACCATACATCACATCAGAATGTTGTAAACCCTGAACTTGTTGTGGAAAAACTTTCTACTTGGGAAAGTCAAAACAACCAGCCACATCCTTCTCCAAGGCAAATTTGTTAATCGGCTGTTTTGTCAAGCCATCCAGAAATAAGCTGTCTTACTGAAAGTGAAACTTCTGGTTTGAAATTATGCATAATAGCCTCAGTGTAAATAGTGCTTGTTTCAGCAGACTCAGTTGTCAAACCAGCTTTCTCTTTCCACAATTTTCTAAACCACTTATTGAAGTCTGTGACAGTCTCCTTGCTGTTTTGTTTGCAAGCGATGGCAGCAGACAAGGATTTCTTGTCTTGCCATAAACGCTTCATTTCAGTCTCCAATTTATCCTACATCTTCCTCTATACATCTGGATCACATAAGGGGTAATCGGTAGCCTTTTTAGTAGGATCCCATATGGTGCCACCTCGGTGGTCTTTATTATTCAAAAATGGTATGTTCTCCATCCTATGTCCATATCATGTCCAAGTATTCTATCAGTGATCAACCTGTAATCCTCAAAAGAAAACTTTTTGCCTTAGTCATTCTTTTTAGATAACTAATGGCAGCTGTAGGGTTGCAACGAGGATCAGGACTCCCTTTGATAATGTTATTTAACTCCTGACTCTTCATAGGTTTCAACACTATGTCATAACGCATGATTATGTATGGAAACGTTCCCTCTGGAGCGGGAGCTTGAATAGCCACCATGGCTTTATCACCTTCATGTGTTTCATTCTGTGTTCCCCCTCCCTTTCTCTTTCCTCTCTCCTTAGCTCTTCTGTCCCTCACTATCTTCTGTTGTCCTTTTTTCTCATACTTACCACATTCTTTTCTTCCACCTCACCATCACTTTCTCCTGTATCCCTAGCTTGATTCCTATTGCTACTTGGACAATTTAAGCGTCCTGACCTCAACCCGATAGAACACCTTTGGGATGAATTGGAGCGGAGACTGCAAGCCCGGCCTTCTCATCCGATATCAATGCCTAACCTCACAAATGCACTTCTGGAAGAATGGTCAAACATTCCCATAGATATACTCCTAAATCTTGGTATTTGATTTATCTTATGTTTTAGGCACATTTATTAATGTAGGCGCTGCCAATTTTTATATAATTTAGTGTCCTTAAAGCTCTACTATTTGATGTTGGTTCTCACAAAGTGTATTATTAAAAATAATATAGTATAAAACAATAGCATAGGGTGTGTCTGACACAGAAACTCATAAGTCATTCTACATGACCATGGAAGTGGTAGTTAGCCACTTCAGTGATAACACTGTAAACACCCTAAAATCCATTAAAGCCCAAATGAACTTTAAGTTTAATTTAGCGAAATACACCCCAGGTGCATGTAGCTGGACAATATACAGTAAGGATCAAACCCTGATGCTATTGATAACTGTTTATACATGTACAGCAATGAATGAAGCTAGACCTCAATGCCTTGCAGTCTCCCATCAGCAGAGGGAGAGGGAGTGCCGGTAGTGCCCAATGAATTAAAGCTGGCCGAATTGGATACTGGGACTTGAAGTCCACATCGGGAGAATCATTATGGGCTTCTATCCTTCAACAGACTATAGCTCCCAGGTGGGCTTGGTAGCAGGGAGGAGAAAGAAGCAGCATCTTCCTGGGTTGCTTATTGAATTGCATGATCTTTTGCTGATGAGACGTGAGAGTGAACACAGTCTGGGAGCTGGATCTGGTTGCAGTGGAGCTGCAAGACCACAGAAAGAATACTAGAAAGTGCGGGACTGAGCTATCACCACTACCACTACCATCAAGTGGTACCACTGAGTGAGCCCAGAGCACAGAGCCACACTGAACGAGCCACACTGAACAGGGACAGAGGATCCCTCTTCAAGCAGTGAAAGTTTCTAAGCTGCGTTGCTGGTCTGGCGAGAGGTCCTTGCAGCCATGATCTATTGACACTAGAGAGACTGAGCCTTCAGTAACCATCCCTTAGCTGTCCCATAACCCATCACGGCCTGTAGGTCTTGCTGTGACTATTTTCTTGTGCACCAACAGTATAATTGGGCCCCAACATTATCCGGATGAAGATTTGGGATAAAAGCAGACCATTTACAGTTGCCACATAGAGACTGTTACTACTTGCTTAGTTCAGGGGTATTGCAAAGAACTTAGTCACACCTTTGGTTGCACCCTGTCAGGAAAGGCTTGCTCATAGAGCAGGTGAAGTTTCTAGGCACATACATATGTGCATGCACAGACCAGCAACAGGCCAGGCAGATGTGCACAAATATGAGCATTGGCGCGCGCACGTGCGTGCGCATGCACACTCAAGCAATCTGGCACGCACCTGTCACCAAGGCTGGCACCAAACTGCCTATTTAAACTGAGCTACTACACTGGCTAATTGCTGTTTGATCTGCAGCTTGTGTGTGTGTGTATCCTGATTCCCGTGTTGACCGGCTTGCTTCTGACTCCGCTTGTGTGCTACCTGCCCTGACCTCAGCTTGAATCCAGATTCTGCCCCTGCCTACTGTCTCTGTCTAATCTGTCTCCACTGTTACTGACACTGGTCTGTGACCTGACTCCTCCCGTCTGCCATTTATGTCTGATCTGCCTGTCTGTTGGCAACCTGGCTTGTCTGACCCTGCTCATCCAACATGCTACAGCTCTGCAGTCCAGCACGTCTTCATCTGGTACATCTGCCTGCTGCCAGCCCGCCAGCTACCAGCCTGCCCTGCTGTGACGTCAGCCTGCTGCGGGACCGCCTGCTACCAGCCAGCTCTGCTGTGACGTCAGCCTGCTGCCAGCCTGCCGCCACCAGTCTCCCCTGCTGTGACATCTGCCTACTGTCAGCCTGCTCTATTGAGACAGTTGCCTGCTGCCAGCTGTTCTGTTCTGTTATGTTCGAGGCATCCTGCCAGCAATACCTCAGCTGTTACCCACGCAGATCACCAGACTGACCACGGCACTTATACCTCACCATGCTCTCATGGTTACTGTTCCACGATCAGTGACCACTGAGCCGAAGCTGTACGAGAGGCCTTCCTCTGTATGTCAGGCTCACTACCAGGTACGTAACACACTCAAAGCAGCTGCAATATTCCTATATCCAACACAGTTGATGTTCAAGTTCTCTGCTTATTACTGACCTTGCCAATTCACATGTTAACACCAGTCTGGTGGTATAGATCTCTACTGCAAGTAGCTCTGGCACAGAGATTCTACTGTATAGCAGACTGTGTTTACAACCCACGTCCTGTATGTTTATTTATGCTCAAGTCTCTACAATTCAGCCTAATACGTTGAGTTCCTTTATCACTAAACAGTCTTGTGCCCATTCCTCGGTATTAGTCCACTACCAAGTCAAGTATCTTTGCTGTAATTCTTTAAGTAATTGTGGCGATTCTTATTCAACTAGGTGTGTCAGAGAGGCTGAGATAGTTATCCGAGTCAAGGTGCAAAACAGAGAACTCAGGTTACCAATCGGTTTCTTTGGGAGTGGTGCCACATTTGGGGGTCCTCCAAGAGATCACTATTGTGAGTGCAGTAACCTAGACAATGAGCCAGAAACCATCAGCATGTATCATGCTGCAGCCATTGAGTGATGCCGAGAGCAAAATGACTAACTAGGATTAGGTATGGTGGCCGGGATCCCTGGTGACAATTGGACTGAGAAGGGTGAAAGGGGGTGAAAGTGTCCAGACTTGAAGTGGTTACATAGTTAGTCTGGCTGAAAAAAGACAAAAGTCCATCCAGTTCAACCATAAAAAAAAAGTTATAATCCTATACCCACAGTTGATCCAGAGGAAGGCAAAAAACCCAGCAAAGCATGGTTCAATTTGCTCTTACAAGGGAAAAAATTCCTCCCTGATCCCCCAAGAGGCAAGCGGATATTCCCTGGATCATCCCTTGGATTCCCTGGTTAATAGAAGGACCATGCCTAACCCCAGTACACCATACATCGAATAAAAGATGCTCTACAATGTCTTTTAGGGAAGAAGAACCAAGAGAAGATGGCTTTCATCTGTTCATTTGGGTTCTTCAAATTTGACCGAATGCCCCAAGGCTTCTGCAACATTCCAGAGAGTGAAGGAGAAGACAGTTGGAGACATGAACATCCCAACCCTAGAACAAGTAAGCAAGCCTTATTTCATACAAGTTCACACTAATACTCTTCATTAGGGGTGCGCAGAAAGTAAATAGGACATGTTGGGGGTTATTTACTAAAACTGGAGAGTGCAAAATCTGGTGCAACCTTGCATAGAAGCCAATCAATTTCCAGCTGTTATTGCCAAAGCTTACTTGTGCAAGGTAGAAGCTGATTGGCTACCATGTACAGCTGCACCACGTTCTGAATGCTTCAGTTTTAGTAAATCTCCTGTTGTGTTTTTGTGAAATACAAGTGCTGTAATGCTTTACAACCCACTGCAGCCCATAATATTATTGCAGCACATCAACTTAAAAAAAAACATGTAAAGTTTGTTTTCTTTAGAAAGCAGTCATAGCCATATCTCTCAGTCAGCAGAGGGGGTGTGAGACTTCCGTAGAGATGCCACTGCTTCCACATAGAGAGCAATGGCCATTCTCTGTACAATTCTGGCAAAGAACTGGCTTTTTTGCTTAGGCATTGGCTGCTTTCTAAAGGAAATAAACGATAAGACTTTGCACGCCTTTGTTTCAAAGTCCCAAGAGTGAATTTAGCTGATATAAGCTAAAAGTGTAATTGGGCTATCAATCCCAGAGAATCTTTTGGGGATGCACACATTTTGCACCAAATATAATTTTACAAGAGTAGTCATTCATAAGATATTAAATGTGTATTTTGGAACAGATATGGCTTTGTTTTGTAACAGGTTTTCAAACATTTCTTTCTAATGAGTTCTTGTTTGGAACAGAGTAAACAATGCATTTCCTTTCCCTTTTTTCCCTATCCCAACCCATACAAAGTTAGCACAGCCACAAATATTCACAACAAAATATAAGCAACAAAGATTATAAAATTGATGTTTTTTTAAATAACATAGTGACTTTTAAATCATAAGGTCAGTGCTTGCCTTTGTTTTTTTGTTTTCATTTTGACGTGAGTGCATGAGTGCATTAGGCTCCATGCACACTGGGGCTTTTGATAACGCTGGTAACGTTAGCTGTGTAAAATCACATTAAAAATGTGAGTTTTTCAGCTTTTTTAAGTGTTTGTGCATTAGCGTTTAGTGGCATTTTTCCCGTGTTGTTCCGCGTTTGCGCTTTTAGCATTTTTTTTACCAAAAAACAATATTTTTTTGGTCAAAAAAAGTCCAAAAACGCTAGTTTGCGTCATTTTACCACATTTTACCGCGTTTTTCAGAGTTAGAGCATTTTTTTTAAAAAAAAACTCCTCTAAAAACCCACTAGTCCTTGTTTTTTTTCCAGCCAAAAAACGTCCCAGCCAAAAAACGTTGATTACAGTCCATGTGTGCATGGACACATAGGATAACATGGTGGGGAGTTTACTGGCTGTAGAAAAAAAGTCAAAAGCCAAAAACAGTAGCTGTAAAAATGTCAGGTGTGCATGAGGACTAAACCCTCAACAGAAAAATCAGACTGTATATGCAGTAAAGCATTCTTGTTATACTCACTGTGAAACCTAAGGGGTTAATCCTCCCCATTGTGTAAAAACAATGTTTGATCCTGTCTTCTCTGATTCTTCCCTTCTTCTACTGTATACAATTCATCTGCTGATAGAACAGAGCTTTGGGGGCATGCTGCACATGCTCAGTTTGGTGTGTATTGCTAGAGAGTTTTTTTTTTCTTGGGAGAGTGCATGTGATCAGCACAGGGCGAATCAGCGATGTCCAGACAGAGGGCTAGGGGTTATGCAGCCTCATAGGACAATAAGGGGAGAATGAAAACTCCTCCTACAAGCTTTAACCAGTGCTCTGCTGGACACTGATAGAAGTCACAAGACTGCTTCAACTGCTGATGAGAAAAGGTATTTAGCAGTTTATATTTACAAAAATAATTGCATTCCATGTTCTGTATACTATGGGAGACTAGATATAGTGAATGCAGGGTCCTGGGTTTAGTAACACTTTAAGTGCATAAAGTGCATCCAGTGTATTTTACAGGGCAGAGGAATTAATAGGGAAGTAGAATTTAAAATGATGCTGAAAATTGCTATTGTGATGCTATTTAAAAAAGGTGCTTGTGGCTTATGTGTTCTGTAACTCCAGTCCTGAGGGTCACATTAATTGTAATGGATGTCCTTACAGTATCTTGTAGGAGCACAGCAAATAACTTTTATTGGAGAGAAACACAGATTGTCTCCCTTGGCAGTCTATTAATGGAGATGAAAACCAAATACTGCTGGCAGTCCAGGGAAGAGCGAGGAGGAGGAGAGGGAATCTGAGCATCACTGCTTTTGTTTACTATATTGCTGTAATTTGTATGTTGGCACTCCAGCTCATCCAGGCAAGGAGCCTGCCAAGAAAAAAAAAATGACAGCAGCTAAGAAATGATTAAAGTTTGGGGGGCCCAGTGTTCCTTTCTCAGTGTAAGATGCCAGGGACATGATGGATCAGAGCTTAAGCACAAAGGTGGTGCAATCACATAATGTGACGTTCAGCTTTATACACACATAATATAAATAGGTAAATTGAAGTCTGTCTGTACATTGTGCTGATCTTACTGTTTTTACCTCCATTTTCCCCATGAAACAAATCTCCAAGACCCCATAAACCATGTTCAGTCTTGTTCTATAATGTGCAGTGTTCCTGTTTGGCTTTTAGCAGACATTTCTCAATGTCCTGAATGCTCATTTGCAAAGGAACATTTTGCAGACCACAACATGGTTAGCCGTGCTGAATCTTGGAATTTAGTTACATTTATCCATCTTATTTCTAAGCATATATCTAAATTTCCAAGTAAACAAGAATGTATATTTATGCTGCTTTTATATTACTCCAAGGCTTAATGAAATGCAGGACTGAAATGAAGCTTCCTATTGTAGATAATTGTTCCTGGCATGGTTGCTGGAGTCTGTCTTGCTAAATGTTTATTAAATCCACGTTGTTTCAGCCATATGAGGAGCATAGAAAATATTATTATGATGGATGAAAGCCTTTGTGAAAACACTTTTAAGTAAACAAGACAACAGTAAAGGAAATGAAACCTCACAAAATCTTTCAGAAATGAAACGTGGGCCACAATAGAGCAGGGCTGAGTACATTTCTTCGTTTTCATGTAAAGAGAAAGTATTAGACCAATGTTAAAGTCATGTGGCCAAACTTGCCACTATTTAAAATGATCAAATTGTATATTATAAATAGAGTTGAAACTCACATATAAAAAGAAATTATAGAAATTGATTTTGGCATACTACTCCAAAACAAACCTCTACTGTAGGCTACTAGTAAAAAAAAAACACTATATAAACAACAGGGTACAATGTGATAAAAATAGTATAGCACTACAGTACTGAATACAATACAGAGCTTCTGTAAATCTATAGTACCTCTTAGTTTTCACAACTTTCTAGGTATCTAGGCCATAGGTCCCTTACTCCTTTTCTATATAAAAATTATTTAATTTTGAAAAAAATAAAGAATCTAGCCTTATTCATTTAATAAATGCTACAGACTGGCAAGTCCTCAATTTTAGAAAACAAAGTAGATGTCCTTTGTTAAAACTTCTTTTTTGTTTTAGATAGAGTGGAGAACATCTTTCTGTGTCATTGCCGAGGATATTTTCTTCACTTAATGTTTCAGTGACCACATAGAAAGTTTGGAAATAACCTGTATCGCTTACCCCCGGAGCAGCCACTCAGTATGGTGGGTTCTCTGTTCTGCCACAACTCTGTGAACTTCTCTGTCCCCTCTGACACAGGTAGAATGCTGCAAACACCTATATTAACTCAAGTATTAGAAAACTACCCACAACTATATAGGCATACAGGAAAAAACAGCCTATAGACTGTAAATAAGGTAAAGATATTGTCAAAAAACATGGTTAATAGCATTGCACCAACATTAATGAACAGGCAAAGAATCTGTTAGAATGCATTATAATGACTGAGAATACTAGGCTATAATATAGCAGTTAATTTAGACTCCAGTAATACTAAACCAAATTAACTGACTAAGCCCTCAGCAAATCCGATCCCCAATGGCTTGTTTTCAGATCTCCTGCCCTTAGCAACTTGCCTCTGGTCTCTAAACCCCAGCACAGGTCGCTCCAGCTTCAATTCATAGTTATATAGTTAGTCTGGCTGAAAAAAAGACAAAAGCCCATCCAGTTAAACCATTAAAAAAAAAAAAGAGGTTAGAATTCTACACCCATAGTTGATCCAGAGTCTAAGTCTAAGTCTTGGAGAGCAGCTCTCAGCCTTAAAATTAAACTTTTTCCTGTACGTGCTTGATGTATATAGCTAACAATAAATTAAATCATGTTATGCTCACTGCTACCCAGATGTTCTGATATGGACATCCGTAATAAGTTCTGCATGGTTTGAGATTACCAGGTCCAGGAGAGCATCATTTCTAGTTGGGGCCTCTATGAACTGTACCATAAAATTGTCCTGTAGTAGGTTTAAAAAAGTTTGCCCTTTAACTGTTCCTGTAGTACTCCAGTCAATTTCCAGGTAGTTAAAATCCCCCATTATTATCACTGTCCCAGCCCTTGAAGCCTTTTTGATCTGTGCAAGGAGCTGAGTCTCCACTTCCTCATTAACACTGGGAGGCCTATAACAAACTCCAATGATTAACTTTGTAGTACGCACCCCCATGTGCAGTTCCACCCATAATGGTTCAGCCTCATCATACTCTCCATTAACTAGGTCCTCTTTCACACTTGCTCTGAGATCACTTCTCACATAAAGACAAACACCACCACCTTTCCTATTTACCCTGTCTCTCCAAAAGAGAACATAGCCAGGAATATTAATGGTCCAGTCATGTGACGAATGAAGCCAAGATTCAGCAATACCAATTAAATCATAGTTCTCTTCATGTACCAAAGCTTCCAACTCATCTATTTTGCTTGGCAGGCTTCTGGAATTGGTGAACAAACACTTTAAATCATTGACAACTTGTGCACACATATCTTGTATATTTTTTATTTTCATACAAATGGTACCAATTCCAATGGTTGTTTGTAATATGGGAACTTTCCTATCATCTGCCATAGCCCTCCCCCAATCTTTCCCCATTCCACCCACCAATAAGAATTGACCCCTGTCTGATCTGTCTACTCCATTATAATCTAATTCTCCCTCCCCCCTCGATCCTAGTTTAAATACTCCTCCAGCCTCCCCATAAACCTCTCCACCAGCACAGCAGACCCTTTTCCATTTAGGTGCAAAACATCTCTAGCATATACAGTTGCAAGAAAAAGTATGTGAACCCCTTGGGATTACGTGGAGTTTTGCATGAATTGGGCATAAAATGTGCTCTGAACGTCATCTAAGTCACAACAATAGAAGAACACAGTCTGCTGAACATAATACTACACAAACATTAGATGTTGCCATGGTTTAATTACACATAACATGTAAACATTCACAGTGCAGTGAGGAAAAAGTATGTGAGGCCCTAGTTTAATAACTTCTCCCAGAGCTAATTGGAGCCAGGAGTGAGCCAACCTTGACTCCAATCAGTGTGATGATATTGGATGTGTTGCTGACACCTGTCCTGCCCTTAAAAAACACACACCTGTTTTGGGTTTACTGGTTTCAAGAAGCACTGTCTGATGTGAACAATGCCTCGCAGAAAAGAGCTCTCAGAAAACCTACGATCAAGAATTGTTGACTTGCATGAAGCTGGAAAGGGTTACAAAAGTATCTCCAAAAGCCTTGATGTTCATGTGTCCACGGTAAGATAGACTGTCTACAAATGAAGAAAGTTTAGCACTGTTGCTACTCTCCCTAGGCGTGGTCGTCCTGTAAAAATGACTGCAAGAGCACAGCGCAGAATGCTGCATGAGGTAAAGAAGAATCCCAGAGTGTCAGCTAAAGACCTACAGAAATCTCTGGCACATGCTAACATTTTTGTTGACACATCTACAGTAAGGAAAACATTAAACAAGAATGGAGTACATGGGAGGACACCACGGAGGAAGTCATTGCTGTCCAAAAAGAATATTGCAGCACGTTTGAAGTTTGCAAAAGAGCACCTGGATGTTCCACAGCACTACTGGCAGAATATACTGTGGACAGATGAAACCAAGATTGAGTTGTTTGGGAAGAACACACAACACTATGTGTGGAGAAAAAAAGGCACAGCACACCAACATCAAAACCTCATCCCCACTGTGAAACATGGCGGAGGGAGCATCATGGTTTGGGGCTGCTTTGCTGCCTCAGGGCCTGGACGAATTGTTGTCATTGATGGGAAAATGAATTCCAGAGTTTATCAAGACATTTTGCAGGAAAACGTACGACCATCTGTCCGCCAACTGAAGCTCCGCAGAGGATGGGTGATGCAACAGGACAATGACCCAAAGCATACAAGTAATTCAACAAAACAATGGCTGCAACAGCACAGAATACGCCTTCTGGAGTGGCCCAGTCAGAGTTCTGACCTCAACCCGATTGAAATGCTGTGGCATGAGCTTAAGAGAGCGATTCACACCAGACATCCCAAGAATATTGCTGCACTGAAACAGTTTTGTGAAGAGGAGTGGTCCAAAATGACTCCAGATCGTTGTGCAGGTCTGATCTGCAACTACAGGAAACGTTTGGTTGAGGTTATTGCTGCCAAAGGAGGGTCAACCAGTTATTAAGTCCAAAGGTTCACATACTTTTTCCTTCCTGCACTGTGAATGTTTACATGTTATGTGAAATTAAACCATGGCAACATCTAATGTTTGTGTAGTATTATGTTCAGCAGACTGTGTTCTTCTATTGTTGTGACTTAGATGACGTTCAGAGCACATTTTATGCCCAATTCATGCAAAACTCCACGTAATCCCAAGGGGTTCACATACTTTTTCTTGCAACTGTATGTTGCACTCCAATGAAAAGTCAGCCCAGTGCTCTAGAAACCCAAATCCTTCCCTCTTACATCAGGTCTTTAGCTGTGCATGTAGTTCTCTAATCTCCCCTGTCTTTCCTGAGATGCACATTGCACAGGTAATATTTCAGAGAATATCACCTTGGAGGTCCTTCCCTTCAACTTGCAGCCTAGTTCTTTAAATTGATTCCTCCACCTTCCATGTATTCTGTTATTGGTTTCAACATGGACCAAGACAGCTGGGTCATGCCCAGCCTCTCCTAGTAATTTATCAACCGGCCCACCACATGCTGAACCCTGGCATCAGGGAAACAGCAAACCATTCGGTTGAGGTGATCCTGGCGACAAATTATTCCATCAGTTCTTCTGATTATAGAATCCCCTACTACCACCAACTGTCTAGGCCTTCCTGCACTACCCTCACCACCCCTCCCAGATGGTCTGTCCTCCCAGCTGTTAAGGATAGCAGTGACATCCGGGGCTGCCACTCCTTAGCATGCCACCCCGACATCTTCACCTAACTTGGCAAATCTGTTAGGGTGCACAAACCCAGGGCCAGCCTTCCGTTTCTGTGAGCCCCTACTATTCCTTCTCATTACAGACACCGTACAACAATTCACTGTACAACAAGACACAGCAGTGGCATTGGTGTATGCTCCTCTGCTTCTCCACAGCAAAAGCCTTCTCTCTTTAAAGCAGTAAAACTGTATCAGAATGTAGTAGTGCAGAACTTGGAGGAAGAGATCTACAAATGCATACCTGGGGCATTTAGATTAAAACTGTAAATGAAAAATCCTCTGGCAATTAAAGAATAGATACTGTATACAAGTATTTCAGTTGCCTATTTCAATTGCACATTGCTTGAAGTTACAGTTAATGTAACTCCCCTAGGCTTTTAGTTTGCCCTCACCAGCTTCAGGTGATCTCTCACCATGTGTATGACATTACAACTGGAAATGGGACACGTGATGTGACCATCTTAATAATCCTGGCGGCTGCCATCCACACACTCCTCCCACTGTCCTGAGGCTTCTGGGCTCATCAAACTACTGTTGGGTCCAGGATCATGTGTCATCCTCCAGCTTCTGAGAATATACTTTTCTCCTCCACTGGCTTGGTGATGTATCAATTTGGACACTACTATGTGTCATGCTTTTAAGCCCAACATTAAAGTGAATTTCAATTTTATCTGTTCCTAGGCTTGTGACTCCATTGACTTCTACAGGGTTGCGAGAGCTCCATTATTATTTTTTTTTTTGCAATTAACTGCTTTCCCGCTGCCCTATAGCAGAAATACTGCTACAGGGAGGCAGGGGTGCGCAAAATTACATATATATATATATACATACGTGATTTTGCAGTTCTGAGCCACGCGTGCCATACCCACGCCACCATTGGTGGCTTCACCTGTCGATCACCGTGTCCCGGCTGGTGATTCCCCGCTGGCACCTGGCGATCGCCGTGTATCACCGACGGGGGAGAGACCTGTATGTAAACAATACAGATATCTTCCCTGTCAGCTCCTGCACATTGCTGTGTATTGCTCACAAAGCAATGTGCTTGCACAGCAAAGAAAATATGCAGCACACAATAAATCACAATACAGCACACAGTTAACCCTTTGATTACCCCAGATGTTAACCTCTTCCTGCCCAGTGTCATTATCACTCTATTGGTGTCACTGGGGATGTCAGTGACAGTTAGTTACCCCCCAGTGTCAGAATGCCCACCGCAGTCCCACAGCCCCGCTATAAGTCACTGATCACAGCCATTACTAGTATATATAAATAAAAGAAATTCCAATATCTATACAGCCATTTGTAGACACTGAAACTTTACATTACATTTACATTGATTTACATGTATTGGGATTTTTTTTAGCAAAGACATGTAGCATAATACATTTTGGCATAAATTTAGGATGAAATTCTATTTATTTTTTTAAATTTTTTACTGGACATGTTTAATAGCAAAAAGTTAAAAATATTGCTTTTTTAAAAAATTTTAGATCTTTATTTTTTATAGCACAAAAAATAAAAACCGCAGAGGCGATAAACAACCACTGAAAGAAAGCTCTATTTATGGGGAAAAAGGACATACATTTTATTTGGGTGCAGCATTGCATGACCGCGCAGATGGCCTGGTCAGGAAGGGGGGTAAATCCTCTGGAGGACAAGTGCTAAAAATGAATTTTGATTTTATTTGTACCTAGGCTTGTGACTCTATTGACTTTCACAGGGTTGGGAGTGCTCCTTTATTTGTTTTTTACAATTAATGTATGTTGACATTTGTTAATAAATATTTACTATTCATAGATGCGACTTGTGTAAATATCTAGTATTTATTTTATAATTCTGTCATTGAGATTTGGTGCTTGATAACAATTTATTAAGTGCTACATCACAAGTTTAAAGTTACTGATGATTTAAAGCCATGTATTTCAATATGATATAAAATGCTAAACTATTGACAGATTACCAAATGACAGGATGTAAAACACAGAACCTGCACGGTGTATGAAAAGTGTGCTAAAGTACAAGCCTAATGATGCCCATAGCAACCAAGCAGCTCCTATTTGTCATTTCCAAAGTCCAGTTTGAAAAAAACGAATGGCGCTAACATTTACTCTTAGCTCACTTTTCATACATGAAGCCAATAACAGTTTTTTGGTATGTTTGGTCTTTGTTCATCTTCTTGGAGCCTTCAAGATCTTGTGAGGATATGGAAAGTATCTATCCCACTATAAGTAAGTAGTAGCCTCTCTATTTTCTCTTTCTTTGGCTTGTGCAACAGCGATATTGATACACTGCAGCCATTCTTCTGCATTCCTTTCGTCCTTTGCCTTGAACACGTAGGTTTTATTTTCTGTGAAGATTTCAAAGGCCCTGGGAAGGCTCCTGTCCCTGCGTTTCTTAGGAACAGCTTTGACACTTTGAACCTTACTCAGCTCAATAGGACAATCATCAGGGTCATCTTTCTGAAAAAAAAGAAAAAACATCAAAATGAACTGTTTCAGTTAATTGAAAAAATGCTCTCAACCCAGTTGCTGTTCCCTCATACAAATATAACAGTTGCTGTTCCCTCATACAAATATAACAGTTGCTGTTCCCTCATACAAATATAACAGTTGCTGTTCCCTCATACAAATATAACAGTTGCTGTTCCCTCATACAAATATAACAGTTGCTGTTCCCTCATAGAAATATAACAAGTCAATAAACAAAAACAGGCTTACTCCTCCGAAAAATGGATTGCTTTATGGCTTATGGTTTGCGTAAACTGAATAATAATATATCATCGTTACTGTTGATTTAGCTATACATTGTAATTGTGGTTCTATGAATAAAATGATTGTGGCCAAGACAGATGATTTTTTTGGTAAGTAGAAAAGGAGCAATCAGGAGTAGAATGCATGGTAAAAGGTGGGAGAAGCTTGCGTGCCATTTAATCATAACTGGCTCTTGTTGGCAGGCAGGAAAGAAAAATATAGTAAGTTTGTTACTTGGCAGAGAATATATTGGGTCTTTTAGGCAGTTTGGAATATGTCTACATATTTATAGCACTGTTTCAGTTAATTTATGGAAAAAAGTTTTATTTGGCAGTGAAGCCTACCATCTCCTGCAAATTTGAGACTGATACTTATATCTCAATATCTGTCACTGCCTATATGATAGGTACTGCCTGGACTACCTCCAAACTTTAGAACTTGAGAATGAAGGAAACCCTAAGGAGACAAGGACCTCTGGGTGTGCTTAAATTTCACTGAAAATTGGGGGGTAACTTAATGGAATTTGATCCTCACAATATACACCAAACAGTTATGCCTTATTCCTTGTACTCACAAAATACTCAATTACAGTGGCACAAATGAGAGTCTTACAGATATATTGTACATATCTCTCAGTACAAAGGGTAATTTTAAAAAATTTAAAATCTTTCTCTACACATGCTCTTCCTTGCACAAAATATAGACAGACAGCTAACGCTTTGTCTAATCCTGCCTTAACCTCTTGGCACCAGCCGAATTCAAATGTGTGGCCTCCAGGGCGTCTGGGCCTAGATGTCGAGCGGCCGCACATTTGCGTTCTGTTAAAAAAAATATGTGCTGAGACCGCTTGCCCTGCACGCTCCCAGCGCACACGTCCAGTACTCACGGAAAGGTCCCGATCTCCTCTTTCCTTCGGGACCTTTTCCAATCATGTGACTGCTGTGACGGCGTGTCATGACAGTCACATGACCCTAAACCCACCCCACCTCCTGGCTTCTGAAACCCTTTAATGGGCCGGCAGGCGCTGCCACCAAGGGGTTAAAGAAGAACTGCATTAAAATAGCTGGAGACTACATTGTAACCAGCAACTGCTGAGAAAATACACACCATGGTCAATAGTATGTCATGTAAAGCATAGTTAACAGAGTGCAGTGGTCAGAACTATATAATATAAATCACAGTGTTTACAGTGCAGCAGTCAGAAGTATGTAAGGCATAACATAGCTTATAGAATACACATAGAGGACTAATACGTAGCCAGGGACTTTTTGAAGGACATATAAAAAAAAACCAAAAAAATTGATATAAAAGCAGAAATTTGTATTGTTTAACAACACTGAATTAAAAAATAAGGCTCTACAAAAGTCATTAAAATATGTCTGTCTTTAAGTTCATATAGAACCGGAAGGCAGACACATTTTTTATGACTTTTGTAGAGTTATTTTGCGGTGTGGAATAGGGAGCACACAGTGCAGAGTACAGAAAGAGGCGGTGTGGAATAGGGAGCACACAGTGCAGAGTACAGACAGAGGCGGTGTGGAATAGGGAGCACACAGTGCAGAGTACAGAAAGAGGCGGTGTGGAATAGGGAGCACACAGTGCAGAGTACAGACAGAGGCGGTGAGGAATAGGGAACGCACAGTGTAGAGTACAGAAAGATGCGGTGTGGAATAGGGAGCACACAGTGCAGAGTACAGAAAGAGGCGGTGTGGAATAGGGAGCACACAGTGCAGAGTACAGAAAGAGGCGGTGTGGAATAGGGAGCACACAGTGCAGAGTACAGAAAGAGGAGGTGAGGAATAGGGAGCACACAGTGCAGAGTATAGAAAGATGAGGTGTGGAATAGGGAGCACACAGTGCAGAGTACAGAAAGAGGCGGTGTGGAATAGGGAGCGCACAGTGCAGAGTACAGAAAGAGGCGGTGTGGAATAGGGAGCACACAGTGCAGAGTACAGAAAGAGACGGTGTGGAATAGAGAACGCACAGTGCAGAGTACAGAAAGATGCGGTGTGGAATAGGGAGCACACAGTGCAGAGTACAGAAAGAGGCAGTGTGGAATAGGGAGCACACAGTGCAGAGTACAGAAAGAGGCGGTGTGGAATAGGGAGCACACAGTGCAGAGTACAGAAAGAGGCGGTGTGGAATAGGGAGCACACAGTGCAGAGTACAGAAAGATGCGGTGTGGAATAGGGAGCACACAGTGCAGAGTACAGAAAGATGCGGTGTGGAATAGGGAGCACACAGTGCAGAGTACAGAAAGATGCGGTGTGGAATAGGGAGCACACAGTGCAGAGTACAGAAAGAGGCGGTGTGGAATAGGGAGCACACAGTGCAGAGTACAGAAAGAGGCGGTGTGGAATAGGGAGCACACAGGGCAGAGTACAGAAAGAGGCGGTGTGGAATAGGGAGCACACAGTGCAGAGTACGGAAAGAGGCGGTGTGGAATAGGGAGCACACAGGGCAGAGTACAGAAAGAGGCGGTGTGGAATAGGGAGCACACAGTGCAGAGTACAGAAAGAGGCGGTGTGGAATAGGGAGCACACAGGGCAGAGTACAGAAAGAGGCGGTGTGGAATAGGGAGCACACAGTGCAGAGTACAGAAAGAGGCGGTGTGGAATAGGGAGCACATAGTGCAGAGTAAAGAAAAAGGTGGTGTGGAATGGGGAACACACAGTGCAGAGTACAGAAAGAGGCAGTGTGGAATAGGGAGCACACAGTGCAGAGTACAGAAAAAGGAGGTGTGGAATAGCGAATGCACAGTGCAGAGTACAGAAAGAGGCGGTGTGGAATAGGGAGCACACAGTGCAGAGTACAGAAAGAGGCGGTGTGGAATAGGGAGCACACAGTGCAGAGTACAGAAAGAGACGGTGTGGAATAGGGAACGCACAGTGCAGAGTACAGAAAGAGGCGGTGTGGAATAGGGAGCACACAGTGCAGAGTACAGAAAGAGGCAGTGTGGAATAGGGAGCACACAGTGCAGAGTACAGAAAGAGGCGGTGTGGAATAGGGAGCACACAGTGCAGAGTACAGAAAGAGGCGGTGTGGAATAGGGAACGCACAGTGCAGAGTACAGAAAGAGGCGGTGTGGAATAGGGAGCACACAGTGCAGAGTACAGAAAGAGACAGTGTGGAATAGGGAGCACACAGTGCAGAGTACAGAAAGAGACGGTGTGGAATAGGGAGCACACAGTGCAGAGTACAGAAAGAGACAGTGTGGAATAGGGAGCACACAGTGCAGAGTACAGAAAGAGACGGTGTGGAATAGGGAGCACACAGTGCAGAGTACAGAAAGAGGCGGTGTGGAATAGGGAGCACACAGTGCAGAGTACAGAAAGAGGCGGTGTGGAATAGGGAGCACACAGTGCAGAGTACAGAAAGAGGCGGTGTGGAATAGGGAGCACACAGGGCAGAGTACAGAAAGAGGCGGTGTGGAATAGGGAGCACACAGTGCAGAGTACAGAAAGAGGCGGTGTGGAATAGGGAGCACACAGGGCAGAGTACAGAAAGAGGCGGTGTGGAATAGGGAGCACACAGGGCAGAGTACAGAAAGAGGCGGTGTGGAATAGGGAGCACACAGTGCAGAGTACAGAAAGAGGCGGTGTGGAATAGGGAGCACACAGTGCAGAGTAAAGAAAAAGGTGGTGTGGAATGGGGAACACAGTGCAGAGTACAGAAAGAGGCAGTGTGGAACAGGGAGCACACAGTGCAGAGTACAGAAAGAGGCGGTGTGGAATAGGGAGCACACAGGGCAGAGTACAGAAAGAGGCGGTGTGGAATAGGGAGCACACAGTGCAGAGTACAGAAAGAGGCGGTGTGGAATAGGGAGCACACAGTGCAGAGTAAAGAAAAAGGTGGTGTGGAATGGGGAACACAGTGCAGAGTACAGAAAGAGGCAGTGTGGAATAGGGAGCACACAGTGCAGAGTACAGAAAAAGGAGGTGTGGAATAGCGAATGCACAGTGCAGAGTACAGAAAGAGGCGGTGTGAAATAGGGAGCACACCGTGCAGAGTACAGAAAGAGGCAGTGTGGAATAGGGAGCACACAGTGCAGAGTACAGAAAGAGACGGTGTGGAATAGGGAACGCACAGTGCAGAGTACAGAAAGAGACGGTGTGGAATAGGGAACTCACAGTGCAGAGTACAGAAAGATGCGGTGTGGAATAGGGAGCACACAGTGCAGAGTACAGAAAGAGACAGTGTGGAATAGGGAGCACACAGTGCAGAGTACAGAAAGAGACGGTGTGGAATAGGGAGCACACAGTGCAGAGTACAGAAAGAGGCGGTGTGGAATAGGGAGCACACAGTGCAGAGTACAGAAAGAGGCGGTGTGGAATAGGGAGCACACAGTGCAGAGTACAGAAAGAGACGGTGTGGAATAGGGAGCACACAGTGCAGAGTACAGAAAGATGCGGTGTGGAATAGGGAGCACACAGTGCAGAGTACAGAAAGAGGCGGTGTGGAATAGGGAGCACACAGTGCAGAGTACAGAAAGAGACGGTGTGGAATAGGGAGCACACAGTGCAGAGTACAGAAAGAGACGGTGTGGAATAGGGAGCACACAGTGCAGAGTACAGAAAGAGGCGGTGTGGAATAGGGAGCACACAGTGCAGAGTACAGAAAGAGGCGGTGTGGAATAGGGAGCACACAGTGCAGAGTACAGAAAGAGGCGGTGTGGAATAGAGGCAGGATAGAATTGTGAACGCACAGCAGAAAGAACCTAATGAGGTGGTGTAGAAAAGGGAACTCTCTGTGCAGAGTACAGAATGAGGTACTTTATATTTGGTGTGTCTGACGTACATACAGTTTCAGTGCAGATGCATAAATTAGCATCCCAGATCACTATTCACTTCCTAGACCTAGAAGGGGGTCCTCAGCAAGTGCTTATGTGTACAAGCTGCCTGTGTACATATACATATATGGAAAATGGCAGCGATCACTGCCTGATACCACTGCCACTTGCCTGCCTTTCCTGCCACCCTGCAATACTGACATGTCAGAGCCTTTCTGTGCACTCCTGTGCTGGAGCTCTCCCCTTGTCCCCCATCACCACTGAAACTGCCAGAATGTGCAGTTCTGCACTGGGCCCTGGAACACAGTCTGGATCTGTGGAATGCTGTGAATGTATTGATATTACCTGTAATGTGGGAGGGTTGTGAGGTATGCAGTGGTGTATTTAGGTTTTGTGCTGCCCTAGGCAACACAAAAATTGGCTTCCCCCACGGAGAGACCCTGACACCGGCCAACACCTCCCTCCCCCACGAAGAGAGCCTGACATTGACCAACAACACCGCAGCCCCCCACCCGAGAGAGCCTTCCACTACCACCACCCCCCATACACTGGCAAGCCCCCACCCCGGGAAGAGATAAGACACTCACCTTCACAGCTCCGTAAATCCCTGGGAACAAGAGTCAGGCTCTGCATACACAATCAAGCAGCCTGCAGCCTCTCTCAGATTCCACCTGGTCCCCATGCTGCGTGTGTTCCTTCTTCCATCCCTTCTTTCAGGGGTGGTGCTGCCCCACTGAAACATGCTGCTGCCCCACTGAAAATTACCGCCCTAGGCAAATGCCTTGTTTGCCTTGTGGTAAATACACCCCTGGAGGTACGGGCTTGCTGTACTGCATGCTCCTATTGCAAAAATGCACCAAGCATATATTCAATACCTTACACACACACTCCATGTTCTCAAAACATCAAGCTACTGTTTAGAACAAATATATAAACATTATACAAAGCATACCACCCCTCCATGGATTATAATAACTATATTGTCGAAGTACCGGTACATACATGTGTTCTTGCTGTGTGTTTCTACATTTTTCAAAATGTGTAATAATCACTGATGCAGCTTTTTATGTTTGAATGCTGCCTATTTTATGCACCAGTAGGAATGCAGCATGTAGCCTCAAAGGTAAGGTCAAATACAACAGACATTAAAAGAAAGCTGTCATAAGAAAAACACGGCAGCTGCATGATAGGTTATATCCTCGTGAAGATGCTACTGACCTAGCTGTCATGCTAACCTTCCTGCTAAACTGCTTTGAATCAGTGACCTGATCAACGAGATAAATAGGAATATAGGCTTCCTCGTCATTTGATCACTGTGATCATCATAGTTGGTAACAGTGGCAAAAGAATAAAACACATCAGAGGAGGCATAACTACAAGCGGGGACTGTCAGTTTACAAACCTTGAATAAACTTGCTCTAAAGGTATGATGCGTGGCTTTCCTTGTAAATATTTATGGAGCACTAGAGTGAGGAAGCTCTCTCATGGCCAGCATCTCTTTCATTTTAGAAGGCAAGCAAAGTCTGGAGCTGCACTTCAAAAATTAATTGTTACTACATGTCAGAGGACACGGGACATGCATTCATAGACCATGGGTTACATGTAGGCTACATTCAGGTAGTTGACCAATAACAAAAAAAGTTGCTAGAGCCACCCATAGAGCATACTCATGTAACCCTGAAGACTCCATGAGCTTTTAGTTTATTAGCAAGTAATAAGGAATACTCAAACAGAGAGGAGGGGCCAGTGTCCTATACTATACTCCAAAATAAGGAATTTACAGAGAATGTGTGAACAGAGGACCAGGTGGTGGCCTTGGAAATCTTCAAAGCAGATGCTTGATGCTGAAAAGCCCAAGAGGTGGAATGGGCTCTAAAAGATAAGTCCTGGTGGAGTAGACCCTGGATATAAGTTTCCTAATCCGCCTAGCAATGGTGGAGTGGAAAGCAGGATGCCTTTTACAAGGGCCCACAGGCAGAACAAACTTAAGCTTGTGAAGAGAGGCTGTGGCTGCCAGGTAGAACCTGATAGCCCTGACATCTTCCAGGCATGATAGAGGGAAGGAAGGACAATGTTGTCATTGAAGTGTAAAGAAGAGACCACCTTAGACAGAAAGAAAGATTTTGGTCTGAAAACCACCTTTTTCAAAACAAGAAAGGGCTCTTTACAAGAAATGTGATAAACTCAGCAATACAGAAGCAATGACCATCAACCTTACAAGTGAAGCTTTCTAACAGAATAAAAGGAGGTCTCTGAAGAACACAGAGCACCAAATTCAGATCCCAAGGTTACACAAGAGGTAGAATTGGGGGATTTATCTGAGCAACTCCCTGAAGAAAAGTCTTGATTGGGAATTGCAAGGTAAGAGGTTTCTGGAACAGAATGGATAAAGTAGGAAGCTGTTCCTTGAGGGTACCCAGTGCAAGACTCTGCTCGAACCCAGATTAAAGAAATTCCAAAATATGTGTGACAGAGTATTCACTTGGACACAGCTTCCTGTTCTGGCACCAGGCAATTAGGCCTTCCAGGTGTAATGGTACATTTTGCAGAAGTTGGATTTTCATGCTATGAGTAAAGTGAGAATAACAGAGTCAGAAATTCCTCATATCTATGAGGATTTGGGCTTCAACAGCCATGCTGTTAAAGTCAGTGACTGGTAAGCAGGATGGACTTGAGGCAGTAAGTCTGGTCTGTTTGGAATAAGCTAAGACTCATCTACCAGAAGTTTCAGCATGTTTGTGTACCATGTTCTGCTGGATCAGTTTGGTGCGATGAGAATCACCAGAACCCTTTTTTCCTCTATCTTGCTTAACAGTTTAGGGAGAATGTTCATTGAAGGGAAGGCATAAGCCAGCTTGTAATAAGTCCAAGGAATCACCATAATAATATTTATCTGAAGGATCTCAGTTCCAAATTGTTGATGGGAAGTTTTGACTCCTGCAGGCATGATGTAAACTCTACCCTGGTCCATAAGACTGGCATGGAACAAAAAGCTTTCCCAATTCCAGGGCAGGATTGGAGATCCACCATGTCAGGCAGAGCTAGACAGAAGCATTGGATGGTCCAAGGATTGGATTTGCTTGTTCCATGTCATGAGTATGTTGGATTGAAGCCCAGAACCCTCATGCAAAAGCAAACTTAGGGGTGTCATTTAGATCCTGAGGAAAGCACCTTTCTTCTGAAAGACTTGGACTTTGTCCAGAATTAGACCAAAGAACTCCAGAGGGTATGAGGGCTGGATAGCAGATTTTGGAAAGTAGACTATCCAGCCAAAGGTTTTAAGGAACTGAATCATCTTTAGGATGTTGGTAGACAAGAGATGTGCCTCAATAACAGGTTGTCTAGGTAACCTGTGACATGTCCTGGATTTAAAGAGCCAGAAGCATGACAAGCACTTCTGTGAACACTCAGCATCCAGAGGAGAACCCAAATGGTAGTACTACAAACAAGATATTTTGGTCTCCCACAGCAAAGCAAGTAAAATTTGATTTAAAAAAAATAAAATTAACGAAAAATGAACACGCAGCTTACTAGAAAAAACATCATACCTATATGAGATACTGAAAGCATGTACCGCGGCACAAAAACATCAATTATAATGTACAAATGGACAATGCGAAAAAAGACCATTAAACTGTAACCCAACATAAATGAATCTTGCCCAAAGGTCAGTAAAGATGGTATGGCATACCAAAAGTCTGTGGGGTAGCATAAAACCCCAACATGCCAACAGCAATAGTATATTTGCTGAGGAGCAGCTTTACAATGTCAAAATATTTACCTTTTAACAATTAAAAGATTGTGCAGTGTCCAGAATGTAGACCTAGCATGCAGCAACAGCCCTGAAGAAGGGAGAGTCTTTTCTCCTGAAACGCTTTGGCTTGATACACTTGTCATTAGGACAAATGGAATGCTGCACTGCCACTCCTATACTTGTGAGACACTAGTTAAGGGGATATTAATGTGTATGATTAAAAAAAGAGTAGTGGTGCTACAATGCACCTCCATCTACAGTGTGTAATGGTGTGATCTCAGCTCTAGCGATAAAAAAAATCCCAATCATGCGTTTTGTGTTGCAATGCACCTATCTCTTAACTTAATGTGTTACTACAAACTTTAAAAATAACACATGAAATTTTTGTGATAAATCATAGGTGAAACCTCTATATACCAATCAATAAATGTACCAGGGACTACTGTATACCTGCCCCTGAAAATGACACTCTATGTTGATAGTGCTAAGAAATTGCCCTAAAGCTTAAAGTGTTCTTGGAAAAAGAATAATAAATATCATATGAGCAAATCAAACCATAAGTGAAAACATGCATGTATCAAACTATAAAAAAAAATGCAAGAACTACTAAACCCCTTCCCGAAAAATAGCACACTGTATATATTGTGCTAGAAATGATCCTCTGAAAAGGAAATGTCCTTGGAAAAAAGGTCAATGTATAAGCAAATAAATATGCCAGTACATATTATAAAGTCCTGGTGCTACAAAACACCTTCCACAACTAAAATGCCATAGTGACTTAGTGATATACTGGTGATCTTGACAACAATTAGTGATGAGTGATTCACTCATACTCCCCCTCTAGAGCTTCACTCACCGCAAAATGTTGACCACCTAAACTTAGGTAGGACAAAAAGCGCTTTTGGGTGCTTCAAGCCCCTGTATTGGACCAGCTTCCTGTGAGCTTCCAAGACCACTGTCCCCTGAGTCAGGATCCTCCCGGTAAGAAGAAAACACTCCAATACTCCAAAACAACCACGAATTCTCCTCCACCACAGAAGGAATAATCAATGGGAAACTTCCATAGCTTTATACTGTTTTTATTTAAGTAAAATCACATAAAATTGCCTTTACATCATATCCATGTATGTAGCACTTTAAAAACAATATGTTCTAGGATGCTGTTACACTCTGCATACACCTTTGTGTAGACCAGAATTATCCTCGCCCAACGTGTTTCATTATAGTGACGTCTTCAGGAGCAGAGTCATATTGCCCCACTGAGATGTTATACTGTATATACCAGATGGTAAGCTAGCAATGCTTAGCATTTCCTGGCGGAGGCCGGGATGTGGTAGTCTGTCCCTTAAGGATTTCAGTATGCACTATCCAGAACAGGAGGCCATATTGCTGAAGTTCAACTCCGTACATCATCAGTTATCATATATTATAAAAATAGTACATTTATGGAAGAGTGAGTGTTGAGGAAGTAATCAATTGAACAATTACCCTAATATGATGATCAAACCAAATGGGGTCTCACATATCAACCAATTCTGGATGCAATAATACCAGAGTCCCAATCTATGTATCCAAATAAACTGCATGACATATAAAACACTAAAATGGAATAGAAAATAATCCTGATTGAGGGAAATATATAACTAAAACTTATTATAACTGGGAGGTGATCCTATGCTGCTTATAGCCTTAATATCGGTCACCAAGATATGGTAACCAAACCAGATTTAACATGTATTTCTCGACTCCGGACACCATGATTCCGAAGTTCTAATGATATTACACCACAACCCCACAAATGAAGCTACATCAAGATTAAAGGGAAAAACCCATATACCCTGATTTTGCTGAGGTCCGGATCTACCACAGTACAATGTGGGCATAATTTTCTACATAAATTGAAAAAACCAGGAAATCCGGGCCAATTTAATGTGGTGGACTTCAAGCTATGTTCATCTTGGCCTCTAAACAGGGGGTGGATGTGCCTTCAACCCAATGAAAGACATATCTGGATGTCCTAAATATTACCTAACTATACATAAACATTGGTGTACAGGTAGGGGGATGTAACTCATACATCAAAATATAACACAATGCCTAAATGTTATAAAGTTAAAATAGCATGACCCCATACCATGATATATGGACAAGCACTCATACCAAAAATGGATACTCTAGTACAGCCCTTACCATAATATATGGATATACATTTATACCCAACAAAAAGAAGAGGAACTTCGAATTGGGTGATATATCAATTAGAAATTGCATATAAAACAAACTGTATTAAGGCCTCCTGGTACTAGGGATCAATTAATAATTGGAAATGAAGCAGTTAAGGTCTATATCTATATTAAGGCCTCCTAGTACTCAATAAAAGCCTCTTAATCTACCAGCAAAAGTGAATTCTTTTGGACATCCGGCACTCCTTCTTTCATATTATTCCAAGTCTACGTGTGGAAACGGCCATAATGCTATACCAGAAAGGTAGCAGCACAATCCCCAAGAGAGTTTACCACAGGGATCCACCATTGGACACAACTGACTTGAGGGACATATCTTTACCCACCCACACAGCCACCTACGACCGGTGACTGATCCAGTCAGTCCAGCACGGTCTTCAGCACAAACAGGATGTCTATTATTTAACCACTTGCCTACCGGGCACTTATACCCCCTTCTTTACCAGGCCAATTTTCAGCTTTTAGCACTGTCGCACTTTGATTGACAATTGCGCGGTTATGCAAGATTGTACCCATATGAAATTTTTATCATTTTTTTCTCACAAATAGAGCTTTCTTTTTCTGGTATTTACTAGACGCTGGGTGTTTTACTTTTTGTGTTATAAACAAAAAATTGCAAAAAATTTGAAAAAAAAAAGTTTTTTGTTTCTATTATAAAATTTTGCAAACAGGTAATTTTTCTCCTTCACTGATGTGCATTGATGAGGCAGCACTGATGGGCACTGATAGGCAGCACTGATGGGCAGCACTGAAGGGCACTGATAGGCAGCACTGATAGGCAGCACTGATGAGGTGGCACGGATAGGCGGCACTGATGATGGGTACTGATAGATGGCACTGACTGGCATCACTACTGGGCACTGACTGGCGGCACTGCTAGGTATTGACTGGCGGCACTGTTAGGCATTGACTGGCGCAACTGCTGGGCACTGACTGGCACAACCGCTGGGCACTGACTGGTGGCACTGACTGGCAGCACTGCTGGGCTGCACGGATGGGCACTGGTGGGTGGCACTGGTGGGCACAGGTGGGTGGCACTGGTGGGCACAAGTGGGTGGGCACAGGTGGGTGGCACTGCTGGGCACAGGTAGGTGGCACTTCTGGATGGCACTGGTGGGCACTGCTGGGCAAGGTGGTTGCACTGCTGGACACAGGTGGGTGCACTGCTGGGCACAAGTGGGCGGAACTGGTGGGTGGCACTGCTGGGCACCGATCATCAGGGCACTGATCATCAGTGCCCTGATGATCGGTGCCGATCCCTGCTCTGACAACTGCCAGTTCTCGGCAGTACTTTCCTCACGATCTGACAGCGTGAGGAAAGTGCAGCCGAGAACCGGCAATTGCATTTCCCTGTGATCAGCTTGTCATTGGACACGGCTGATCACGTGGTAAAAGGCCGCTGTGATTGGCCTTTTACCACATCACATGATCAGCTGTGTCCGTAGGACACAACGATCACGGAAATCGTCGGATGCTCGCCCGAGAGCGCGTTCTGGGAGGACGTCATATGACGCCCTCCCAGAACTGGCCGGCCGCAGTGTAGCCATTTGGCTATCTGGGGTCGGCAACTGGTTAAAGATCGTGATCATATGAAGACATATATTATCACATAGTTGTTTGGCTCCTTTTTAAATCATATTGATAACAGAAATCACGCAAATGTCCCTGATCAAAAGTTTACATACCCTGGCATGTTTGGCCTTGGTACAGACCCACAAGGTGACACACACAGGTTAAAATAGCAATCAAATGTTAATTTCCCACATCTGTGGGTTTGTAAATTACAATTAGTGTCCGTGTATAAACAGTCAATGAATTTATTAGCTCTCACGTGGATGCCCCGAGCAGGTAAGATACTGAGCCATGGGAAGCAGAAAATAACTGTTAAAAGACCTGTGTAACAAGGTCATGGAACTTTATAGAGATGGAAAAGGATATACAAAGATATCTAAAGCTTTGAATATGCCAGTCAGCAGTGTTCCATCACCTATTAAGAAGTGTAAAATTCGGGAATCTCTTGATACCAAGCTAAGGTCAGGTAGACCAAGAAATATTGCAGCCAAAACTGCCAGAAGAATTGTCTGGGATACAAAGAAAAACTCATGAGTAACCTACATACAGGCTGCTCTGGAAAAAAGCAGCGTGGTTGTTTCAAGGAGCACAATACAACGATACATGAACAAAAATGAGCTGCATGGTTGAGTTGCCAGAAAAAAGCCTCTACTGCTCCAATGCCACAAAAATTCCAGTTACAATATGCCCAACAACACCTTCACAGCTTCTGGCACACTGTAAACTGCAGCGACAAGACCAAAATATAACCATAAGCGTTATGTTTTGCAGAGAGGTCAACAAGGCCTATAGTGACAAGAATACCATCCCCACTGTGAATCATGGTGGAGGCTCACTGATGTTTTGGTGTGTGAGCTCTAAAGGCACAGGGAATCTTGTGAAAAAGTATGGTATGATAAATGCAGCATGTTATCAGAAAATACTGGCAGACAGTTTGCATTCTTCTGCACGAAAGCTGCACATAGGACACTATTGGACTTTCCAGCACAACCATGACCCTAAGCATAATGCCAAGTTGACCCAGCAGTGGTTAAATCAGAAAAAGGTGAAGGTTTTAGAGTGGCCATCACAGTCTCCTGACCTTAATATCATTGAGCCACTCTTGGGAGATCTCAAACATGCGGTTCATGCAAGACGACCAAAGACTGCATGACCTGGAGGCATTTTGCCAAGACGAATGGGCAGCTATACCACCTGTAAGAATTCGGGGCCTGATAGACAACTATTACGAAAGACTGCACAGTGTCACTGATGGTAAAGGGTCCAATACACAATAATAAGAACTAAGGGTATGCAGACTTTTGAACAGAGGTCATTTCACTTGTTTGCAATGTTTTGTTTTATGATTGTGTCATTCTGTTATGACCTACAGTTGAATATGAATACCATAAGAAATAAAAGAAAAGCCATAAGAAATAAAAGAAATGTGTTTTGCCACTCACTTGTGTTTTTTTTAAATGGTACATACTGTATATTACCAATTCTTCAAGGGTATGCAAACTTTTGATCACAGCTCTACATCCTCAATGGGGTTTTCAATATAGTAGTTTCCAATGCAGTAGGGACAGTGCATCTGTATATATGATTAGTCTGTGTTTCATATGAGGAAGCGATGGAAGCCTCAGTCATAGTAGCAGGATTATTTAATTGTGGGAAAAGCCACCAATGAATATATGCCAGCTTGGTAGCACATTAATATAACTGAAGGTTAGGGAGTGCCAGACCACCACAAGAGGTAGGAAGCTGTAGTACCTCAAGAGGGTCTGGCCACTTTGGGGTGCAAAAGAAAAGTAGAAGGAAAAGAATCAATATCTCAAAAGATCTTTTTGGGGAAGTAGATAGGTGAATTAGCTTGGATATATAAGAATTTTGGAAGGAAACCCATTTTAAATTAATGTACATGTCCCATTAAGGTAAGGGGGACGTTAACCCATTGAAAAGGAATCTTATTTGGAAACAAGGGGAGCTGCCATGGGAAGCTTTGCAGCCCCTTTGTATGCCAATGTATTTGGTGGATAGAGGAAACACATGTAAAAAAAATGTGAAAAGGCATATTGATGACATTTTTCCCAACCTAAGCATTAGATGCAATTGTTTTTGGATGTTGTAAACTCTATAACTAAAAGCATTGTATTTAATCCTGCGAGTTCCCAGACAGGTACAGCATTTCTTATGGTGTTTGTTAAGGGTTATCAACTACACAGCACACTGTACACAAAATCCACAACGTGTAATCCACTACTGACATTACAGAATGCCCTCCCTGAAAATCTCAAAGACCACCTTGGTATCTCACAATTGAGGACCATGAGACAAACTGTAAGTACAAGGCATTGTATAAAACATTTGAGAACAGGGATTACCTGAAAAGAACCCTCGATTTTACACTACAACAAAGTGAGAGAGCTCTCATACCTCTGCATGTAGAGAAAATCCAAAATTCACAAATTGCTGGCAGATCAAACTTTAAATGATTACATTTTTTCTAATAAAGAACTCACCAAGACTAGTAACCATGTTAAGGTGACTGAAAAGCCAGCCATACTGAGCTTGTCAATGGTGTGCTGGAAGTGCAAGTAAATTTCCCTACCAGTTTCACACAGCAGGAAATACCTAGTGGGGGGACAAAATTCTGTCCTGCTCCAAAGTGGATTTTACAATTGCTAGATTGTTCTTTACATACAGTACAATTAAGTTAAATATAGTATTACAGAAGTGCTGTCAGCACCAACACTGCAAATAAAATCAAGATTTCTGGATTACACAGACCCTGCATTTTCCAATTACAAGACTTCTTGGACGATATCTAAATAGACTTAGCAGAACAGTAAAACAAGAGCTATATTTCATTAATGTATTTAGGATTTGGAGTGTAAAACACAACATGTCTTTTCACTTTTTAATTTTCATCACACCAATTCCCAGTTTGACTTTTAACACAATAACTTGGAAGATCCTTAGCAGAACGATAATGAAACACTAAAATCACTTCTAGCTGTCAAGAAACTACAAGGGTCTGTCAAAACATGGAAAATGGTAGTCACAAAATCCATATAGAGAAAGCGGGCCAACCATTGATTTCTTTCTTATGTTTGGGTCTAGAAATATTTTCCTACAGTAATGCAATTGCTCACAGAGGGGGCCACTTATGAAACAAAGCTAGTAGTGACATATTCTCACCCACTGGTGCTAAGAGGATTTCTGCATACTGAGTATCAGGTTCCAGTTTTGGTTTATATTAATCTGAGGTTTGAGGAATGTTACCAATATTTTTATTAATTTCACACAAATGTTTTCAATAGCAGAATGAAAACAAACTTATCAATGGTTTCTATTGGCAGAGCTATAAAAATGTAGGTTATTTATTTCAATAATGTATATCTATGTAGCAACCCCTAACCCCCAGAGGCATGTGAGGAATCCCCAGGAGCTGGGTCGACTGACATTTACCAGGGCTCTAGAGTCCATGGTTAGATACAGTATATGGGACTGAGAAACACTGGGTACCGGTCACTTTAGTGTCTTTTTGAGATATTATTGCTTAAAGAAAATGGTGAGAGAGGGCTGCAGATATCCATGGCAACACTTAAAGACTCTAGCTACCCTGCCAGCTTGTACAGTGTAAAGGACCATCAAGCTGACACCGGAAACATTGTATTTAGTACACTCCAACTGGCCACCTTCTTTGTCTTTTCTCTCAGGAGAGTCACCAGGTCACTGCAAGGATCCAACTCCAACTAGCTCCCTCCTCAAACAGAGCCTCCATCTCAGGCTCTCAATCCTGGGTAGCTTTCTTCTTCTTCCAGGTGAGACAGCCTATGGCCCAACTTTAGGCCTCCATTAGCAAGCAGAAGTTAGGCCCCATACAGGCTACAGGCTTAACAGGTCAGGTTATAATCCCACAAGTTCATTATATGTACTGCAGAAGAGTGTCAGAAACTGCACTTACTGTGAAGGATGGTCAGAGATTGTGAACATACTGCAAGCATGGTTGGAGACTAGAGATATTCTACAGGAGACAATTAGAAACTGGGGACATTTTACATGAGACTGATAAAAATCACTGCTATTATGGTTCTGTTACAAATTTAATGCTCCCCCATTTTGTACTCTCTACAGACCACATGAAATTGGAACCCTATGCTAAGGTAAAGGCAGTTCCAGACTTTCCTTTCATTATAATTTTCATAATGCAGAAGCAAAGTGGAAGTTTGGGAACTTTTCTTCTCACACTGTTTTAGAGTAACCTAGAGCAAAGTCTAACTACTTTTTTCCGGGGCCCAAGAAATAAAAATTAGAGTGTATTATTTTACAATCAATAGCCAGAAATATTGTGCAGTCAATGCTCAATACATAAGCAGATATTTTGGCCTGCAATGTAAGAGACAGAGACAAGGTAGGTTTCATTGTGAAATAAAAAGTTGAGTATATTATTTCACAGACAATAGTCAAAAATATTGTACAGATTCGATGAACAATAAGGGATCTATTTCTAAATCATTTGCTGTATGAATGTCACAGCATTTACACAACTCTCACAGATAATCCCGATAATATGCCTAATATGTTTTTTTCCTAAGATATAAGATACATCTAGTGGCCATAATGCAATTTTTCCCTAAAATACCTCAATCAGGAAAATACCACATTATGACCACTAGATGGAGCTGACAATGTCAGGAAATAAAAATATTAGATATATTATATTGATTATTTACTTCAGCTGTGTGAATTCTGTTTGCTGGCACATCACACAATAGAGGAAAAGGAGCAATGGAGACTATCATGCAGCAGAGGAGCAGTAGAGACTGTAAGTGCACAGGAGACTGTAAGTGAAGCAGAGGTTAGGGCTATAATTTTGTGGCATTTATTGGCTTCTGCTAAGGTTGAAAATGCTGAGGCCACATTTCCAGAGGGCAACAGCAGAAATCTTTTAGTTAATAAATCAAAATGAGAGTTTTTTATTTCACAGAAAAAAAGCTTAAAAATATTGTATTGAAATCATACACAGTATTTAAGCATTTTAACTAGGCCCCATTTTCACAGTTAGAGAACAGCCTAATTTATAATCATGAAATAAAAATAGAGTGTGTCATTTCACAGAAAAAGCCAGATATATTGTACCAACTCCATGCACAATATTGAAGCACATTTAATAGGGCTCAGTTTCACAGGGAGACACCAGCTGTCTTTTAATCAAGAAATCAAAATTAGAGAATATTATTCCACATACAAAAGCAGGAATTATAAAGACTCCATACACAGTATTTCAGCTCATTTACTAGGTTGCAGTTTCACAAGAAAACACCACGTAGCATTAAATCAAGAAATCAAAACTGAAATGTATTATTTCATAGAAAAAAGACAGAATTAATGCATTGATGCCATGCACATTATTTAAACAATTTTTTATTTAAACACTTGGCTGCAATTTGACAGGGAGACACCAGGCATATTTTAATCAGGAAATCAAGATATAAATATTGTACTGACTCCAGACACACTATGCAAGCAGATTTAGGGATACACCATTCACTTTTTAATCAAGAAATTACATAAACACAAATATTGTATTGATTTTAGGCACAGTAAGTTTAAGCACTTTTCCTAGGTCACAGCTTGATGGGGAGACACCTGGCAGTTTTTAATCAAAAAATAAATATTTGAAATGTATTTATTTCACAGAAAAAGTCATAAATATTGTAGTGACTGTAAGCACAGAACGTGAGTGCTTTTTTTAGTAGGCTACAATTTTAAAGGGAGACACCAGGCATCTATTAATCGAGAAATCAAAATTAGAGTGATTTTATTTTTTACAGAGCCAGAAAATATTGTACCAGCTCAATTCATTGTATTCAATCACTTTTACTAAGCAGCATTACTGGCAGATATCAGGTAACTTTCATTTTTTTAAAAAAAGTGTATTTATCCAATAATATTGTATTGACTTCATGTACAGTACTGCACTTTTACAAGGTCACAGTTTCAAAGGGATACACCATGAACTATTTCACAGAAAGAGCCAGATGCTATATATTGTACTGACTCCATGCACACTATGTAAGCACTTTTACTATGCTGCTGTTTTACAGGGAGAGATGAGGCAGGTTTTAATTAACAAAATCAAATTTACAATGTACTATTTCACTTAAAAAAACAAACAGAAAAATTGTACTTTTACTAGGCTGCAGAGGAGGAACCGGGCAGCTTTTATCCAAATAATTAAACTGTATCTCACAAATAAAAGCCAGAAATATTGCTTTGCCTCTTTGCACACTGTTTACACTTTTAGTAGATTGCATTTTTTTTCACAGAAAAAATGAGAGAGAGAGCAGCCAGGTTTTTTCCAGTTGCTACTATAGCAACTTTACAAGAAGACCTTAAATTAAAGGCAGCTACATGGCAGATGTGATTGAATACTGAAAAATGTGAAGTAATGCACTTGGGAGCTAAAAACATGCATGAAAGTTACTATTTAGGAAGAGAAGTTCTGAGGAATCAAAGGATCTAGGAATTCTTGTGCACTGCAGCCTCAGCAATAGAATGTAATGTAGGGTCCAGTGTCAGAAAGTTGGGTCTCCGTCAGAGGTCATGGGTCTTACAGCAGGACAATGATCCAAAACAAACGTTAAAAAAGCACCCAGAAATGGTTTCAGACAAAGCACTGGAGAGCACTGGATTGGCCAGCAATGAGTCCAGATCTCAATCCAATAGAGCACCTGTGGAGAGATCTCAAAACAGCAGTTATGAAAAGGAACCCTTCCAATCTGAGAGACCTGGAGCAGTTGGCAAAAGAAGAGTGGTCCAAAATTCCAGTAGAGAGATGTAAGACACACATTGATGGTTACAGGAAGCAATTGATTTCAGTTATTTTTTGTGCTACCAAATATTAAATTGAGGGTGCCAATAATTTTGTCCAGTCCATTTGTGGGGTTTTGCGTGGAATGTGTCAGATTTGAATTTTTGGTTCTCTACTTTTTTTTATGTCATACCAATACAAACAAAAGAAATAAACATGAGAATGCCTAAACATTTGTAATTGCAACAATTTTCTGGGCGAGGTGGTGCATTATCTGACAGAAATGCAGGAGTGCTAATATTTTTGGCCATGACTGTATATCCTAATGCTAAACCCTATTGCCCTGTTTAGTTTGATATTATCAGCAAACACTGAAATTGATCTATTCATTCCAACCTCTATGTCATGTATGAACAAGTTAAACAGAATTGGTCTTAGGACAGATCCCTGGAACACACCCCTCACAACTTTAACCGCTTAAGGACCGCCATATAACAAATATACTGCTACAGGGCGGCAACTGTGCGCAGAATCACACATATATATATATATATATATGTGATTTTGCATTTTCAGGGCCGTGAATGTCAATCATCGGGTCCCGAGCGGTAATTACCCACCGGCGCCAGGTGATTACCGAGTATCTCCGACAGGGAGGAAGATTGTTTTGTTCACAAACAATTTTCCTCCCTGTCAGCTTAAGTACACTGCTGAGCCATCCCGATCAGTGTGCTTACAGTGAAGAACACACTCCCCTAATAAAACAATCCCAGCACATAGTTAACCCTTTGATCGCCCCTCACATTAACCCCTTCCTGCCCAGTGCCATTAGTACAGTGTCAGTGCTTTTTTTTAGCACTGATCACTGTATTGGTGTCACTGGGGTGTCAGTGACACCAAGTTAGTTCCCCCTCCAGTGTCAGAATGTCAGCCGCAGTCCCGCTAAAAGTCGCTGATCGCCGCCATTACTAGTAGAAAAAAAATCCCATTATCTATACTGCCATTTGTAAACTCTATAACTTTCACGTAAACCAATAAATTTACACATATTGGAATTTTTTTTAGCAAAGACATGTCACAGAATACATTTTGGCCTAAATATATGATGAAATTTTATTTTTAAATTTTTTTTACTGAACATGTTTAATGCCTACAGGGCACTTATACCCCCTTCCTGCCAAGGCCAATTTCCAGCTTTCAGCGCTGTCACACTTTGAATGACAATTGCGTGGTCAAACAACACTGTACACATATGAAATGTTATCATTTTTTTGAGACAGATAGAGATTTATTTTGGTGGTATTTAATCACCTCTGGTTTTTTTATTTTTTCTTAAACAAACCAAAAACCACTGAAAATTTTGAAAAAAGTTTTTTCTTAGTTTTTGTAATAAAATTTTGTAAATAAGTGATTTTTCTCCTTCACTGATGTGAGCTAATGAGGCTGCACTGATGGGCACTGATAGGCTGCACTGATGGACACTGATGGGCACTGATGAGGAGGCACTGGTAGGTGGCACTGATGGGCATTGACAGGCATCAATGATGGGCAGTGAAAGGCAGCACTGATACATGACACTGATAGGCGGCACTGATAGGCAGCACTGATAGGCGGCACTGACTGGCACTAATAGGCGGCACTGACTGGCACTGTTAGGCAGCACTGATGTGCACTGATAGGCAGCACTGACTGGCATTGATAGGCGGCACTGACTGGCACTGATAGGTGGCACTGATTGGCATTGATAGGTGGATTTGACTGGCACTGATGGGTGACACTGAAAGGCAGCTCAGATGGGCACTATGTGGCATTTATGTGCACTGGTAGGCACTGATACGTGGCACTGGTGGGCACTGGCACGAGGCACTGATGAGCACTGACATAAGGCACTGATGGACACTGACAGGTGGCACTGCTGGGGCTACACTGATCATCAGGGCACACTGATCATCAGTGCCCTGATGATCAGTGTACATGTCCACTCCGCGGAAAGCTGATTACCGGCTCTCCTCTCCTCTCGAGCTGTCAGCGTGACAGCTCGAGAAGAGAGAAATGCCGATAACCGGCATTCCCCTGTATACATGTGATCAGCTGTGATTGGACACAGCTGGTCACATGACCAAGCCGACATCTTCGGCTCTTTCCATGATCTGTGATCCGCTGTGTCCGTGGGACACAGCGCTACGCCGATCGCCGCGCTGCGCACTCCCTGAGCTGCGCATGTGTAGTGAAAATGACGTCCTCCCAGAACGAGAGAACCACCTTGCACCCGTCATATTACTATATGGCGGGCGGGAGGTGGTTAAACAAGCTGAAGGTAAAAGCTGATTGGTTACCATGTAGAGCTGCACCAGATTTTGCACTATCCAGTTTTGGTAATTTTGGTAATTCAACCCCTGTCTGTCTTAAGAAAAGGTTAAAGGTTTAGGAGCTGGGCTTTTCCATTGCATGTTAATGAGAACTGAACTCAGCCAGTCCCCAGCCCAACTATTTGGACAGGTCACACAGAGAAATGTCTGCAGTAACCCATGACACCTTCTCCTTAGAAATAACTAAAAGGTAATAAATAGTTAAAAAAATATTTTAGGTATGCTGTGTGAATAGGAAAACATAATTCACATAATTTCTCAAATTTAAAAAATCTGTTTTATTGGGGTTTTCTCATATTTGACTACAAAATGTTACTCTAGTCAAAGTTGTTATCTTTATTTCTACCAAGATTTTAGTCTCGTCTGTCACCCTATTAGAAAAATCTTCTGTTCTTTCTGTCCCTGTAATGTCCATAGAGGAAAATGGGGATGTTCTTGTCACCAGTACTGGAAACCACAGAGAGCAATAAAACATTGTCAGCAATTGTAACCCTTCCTCAGGCTACTAAAATGTGTTTTTAATTACATCCTTATTGGAGAAATGTTCATTTTCCATCACTTTCTGTCCTGACAGGGAATCTCCTCCCATAGACACATAGATGGCAGGAAAAGTTTAACAGATGCTCCAACCTGCTCTATTCATATAGCAATATAGTAATATGACAGACCGGAGGTGGTTAATAACAAAAATTCCAAAATATCGTTTTTTTCTCAAAATTGTCGGGGTTTTTTTTTTGCTTATAGCGCAAAAAATAAAAAAACTCACAGGCAACCAAATGCCACCGAAAGAAAGCTCAATTAGTGGGAAAAAAAGGATGTAAGTTTTCATTTGGATGCAGCATTGCATGACCGCGCAATTGTCAGTTAAACTAATGAAATGCAAAAAATGGCCTGGTCATGGGGCCAGGGGGGTTAATCCTCAGGAGGGCAAGTGGTTAAACCATTTGGAAATTGAGCCATGTCTTACAGCCCACTAGGAGCACTCCTGTAACCAGTTTTCTATCCCTGTATATACAAATTCAATTTCAATAGACCTTAATTTGTAAACAAAGTCTTTGTGGAGTACTGTATCAAATGTTTTAGCAAATTCTAGGTAAATTACATCCACATGCCTTCCTCTATCTATATTTATGTATAGGTTCTTTTGTAGTGATCATGAAAATCCTTACAGAGGTTGTATTTTACTAAAATAAATATTTCCCTTGTAGCCTTTGTCCCCACTGGAGAGGTGTCCCAACACATCCTTTACCCCTGATGTTCTGATGGTCACAGAACTATGTGCAGAGCTATATTTCAGAGTACATTAAAGCCTAACTCCAGGCAACTAAAAGTTAACATTTGCAGAGGGAAGCTGGGACCATTTATGTCTACGGGAACTATAAAGGAAGATTACCTTACCTGATCCTCCCCATTCAACGGGTTTCTGCAATCTCTTCTCCCCTGCTCTCTCTATCAGTCTTAGATCCTGACATCATCAAGCACCACAGCAGGGCCCATAGTTCACCAACAGTGATGACACCAGGAGACCATCCATTGCTTGAGAGGTGGATCAGGTAAGTAAACGTTTTTCTCCTCTGCCCTAGACAAAACAAGCCAAAAACCCTGGCAGTGTGGACACAGCTAATTCTAAAAGGTATAATTCTATATTTCCCAGAGTTCGGCATTAAAGCATTTGTAAAGACTGTGAAGAATTAAATTATAAACATGTTATAGCTACCTGCTTTGTACAATTGTATTGCACAGAGCAGCCCTGAACCTTCTCTTCTGGGGTCCCCTGGCAGCACTCCAGGCTCCTCCTTTCAGTGCACCATCATACAAAGCCACTTGTTATGGGGGTGCACCTGCAGGCTTGCTCCTGAGCGGGCTATCTGTGTCTATAAACACACACAGCACAGCTTGGCCCTGTCCTGCTCTCTGCTCTCAGCATCTGATTGACGGCAGCAGGAGCCAATTATTATTATTATTATTATACAGTATTTATAAAGCGCCAATAGTTCGCTCAGCGCTGTACATTACAAAGGGGGACAGAACATGTGACAGAACAATACCAATACAATGAAAAACATGAGGGGATCGAGGGCCCTGCTCTTTCGAGCTTACAATCTAGAACTCCCATTGCTGCCTGTCTGTCCTGTGAGGAAAGAGAGAGACCAATGCTGGTGCAGACAGGCACAGCACTGGATCAAGATGGGACTCAGGCACATATAAGGGAGCTTAGGGGTCGATACTTCTACTGGAACATTTGCTGCATTAAGGTAAAAAATATCCTGCCTTTAAAATCACTTAAAGTTATTTTTCTATGCTGGTTTCATATAATCTACCAACATTGTTAAAAACCTGGGTGAAAAAGACCATAGGGCAACTCAATTACTGCTACAGGGTGGAACGGGTGTGCAAAATCACGTATATATACGTGATTTTGCAGTTCTGGGTAGGGGGCACGTGCTGTCAATCACCGGGTCCTGGCTGGTGATTACTCACAGGCACCCGGTGATTGCTGAGTATCTCCGACAACACAGATCTCTCCTCTGTCAGCTCCTGCACATTGCTTATAGTGAAGCGCACATACAGCCCAAGTAGTGAAACAGCACACAGTTAACCCTTTGATCACCCCAGATGTTAACCCCTTCCTGCCCAGTGCCATTAGTACAGTGTCAGTGCTTTTTATTAGCACTGATCACTGTATTGGTGTCGCTGGGGATGTCAGTTTCACCAAGTCAGTTCCCCCCAGAAGTCCCACAGTCCCGCTATAATTTGCTGATCACCGCCATTACTAGTAAAACAAAAACAAATTCCAGTACATATATCGCTATTTGTAAATGCTATAACTGTCACGTGAACCAATTCATTTACACATATTGGGATTTTTTTTTAGCAAAGACATGTAGCAGAATACATTTTGGCCTAAATTTATGATGAAATTAGATTTTTCTAAATTCTTTACTGGACATGTTTAATAACAAAAAGTCGAAAATATAGTATTTTTCTAAAAATTGTTGGTCTTTTTTGTTTATAGCGCAAAAAAAAAAAATGCAGAGGCAATAAATAACCACTGAAAGAAAGCTCTATTTGTGGGGAAAAAAAGGCTATAAATTTCATTTGGGTGCAGTGTTGCATGACCGCACAATTGTCAGTTAAAGTAATGCAGCGCCGTATCACCAAAAATGGCCTGGTCAGGAAGGGGGTAAATCCTCTGGAGGGCAGGTGGTTAAAAAATGTATTTATTATATACTAGATTTTTTTTGACTGACTTGACATATTAAAAAACAAATTCTCATTTATTCCTGCTGTGAATTTGCACCACCACTTTTTAAACAAAAGTGATAAATATCATTATCATTTACATTGCAATCATAAGTAAGAATTATGATTTGATTTCAGCAATGTCTGTTGCAGCACTTGAAATCCAAATCTGAAGCATTTGATGTTATAAAGATGTTTAAATAAAGTTGACTGGTATCATTTTACACCGTTAAGCAAGCTGAAAAGATGTAGTGTATGTCATTTAATGTAGCAATCCGCAATAGCATGATATAAGCAACAGCTTAATTCCCAAACCTTCAACTCGAAAAAATACATATGGTTTTCATTTTTCAAAATCCACTTTTTGCTTATTCATTGAAATTACGGTTTTGGTAATTTTATGTATCTGATTTCTTTTTTCATTTTGGGGTTACTTGTCATAAACCTAGACCTAAAAGTAACTTTAGCTTTAACTCAAATCATATTTAACACATGCAGAAAATGCACAGAATGCATGGCCATGTTGGCATAGCTGGTAGATATCTTTTAAAGGACAACTTGACCTTTAGGACCAGAAATGATTGCAGCTGGAAGCTATAATCTAACGGATGCAAGGCAGCTGCACACATGCCCTGTGCTTCATATGGTTGACTCACTTTGTTGCAACACATTCACGTAAGCCTGTCTAAATTACTTCCTCTATCACTACATGACTGTCTTGGCCCCAAGCAAATAGCCTTCCTTTTATTTGTCTATGTATTCTTAAAGCAAATTCTAGTTTTAAAACTAGATAAAAGTTCAAAGCATCCAATTTCTAAAAGCTAAACTCCAGCCAAAACCTTTTTCTTTTTTGCAATGGGGAATGGTTATTTAGTTGAGTGAGGAAAGGTTTAGAAGCTGGTGATGTAAAGCTGTCTAAATCTGATTCAGTCAAGGTAATGGGTGTCCGACAGAACCGGAGATAAGGGAAAATCTCCCCATAGCAGACACAGCCAGCAATAAAGTGCTTGAGAGAGGCTGAGTCAAACATTTTCAAAAAGTTCTCGTTTCCTTATATTTCTGTATTAGTCATATTGGGATATCCTGAAATTATTAATTGTTTGCTCTGCTCCTATTCAGGTATGCCTAAAGCAAAAACATTTTAACTTTTCATAGAATGGTGAGGGGTTTTAAGCTATTTTAGGTTTTTAATGTTCTTTGTGGCCCCGTTAACACCATTCTGTTGGTGCAATGCAAACTGTGAATTGCCAAAAACTAAACAAATAAAACAAGGGTATTTAAGCCCATATAAAGGGACTCGGTTTCTGAAAATTGCAATGCTAGGGCACCGACTCACCTTACTTGATCATTTGGGGTCCTTTGAAACTAAAACACTCAAGTATACTAAATACTGGGGGGACCAAAGGGATCTACCCCTAGAAAAGCAACTTCACTTGGTGTAACCAAGGTTCACAGTAAACTTTGAGTATTATATCAAAAAAGCACAATCATGCCATTTTAGCAGCAAACATAAAATATTCCTCCAACCACCACTAATAAAACCAAGGTTAGACAACACTGTCAATTTATTCACCTCTTGAGCCTGAGCCTTCATTCAAAAAGCCACATTGACATGGTCTTGATGCTGGATATGATGTCCTAGGAAGTGATGTGTATGTCGCCAAGATTTTTCTTCTAGGCGAATGTATGGAGTGTCCCGCTGCTTTGTGGGCTGTGTTCATTTGGGGGAAAGGGGGGGGATAGGTGGATCCAAGCAATTAAGCACAATATATGACTGGGCAGGTAATGTTGGGATTTCCTCTTTGGTTAATGGTCTATGCAGTTTTGGCAGTTACCAGATATTGGTTTAGTAAGTAGGATATGCTGTATATGCTATATCATAGGGGTTTCTTTCCTGGTTTATTAGTCCTGGCATTTCTGCCTTTGTGTCTGGGGTGTAATAAGTATACATTCTTAATTATATAGATCTTATACTTGTGGATAACAATGGGAGAGTGAGTTTTGGCCGGCCATGGGTATTTGAGCAGTGTGTAATTGGATCCAGGATAGGAGCTATATGGGAACAGACTGGAGTGTTATGTACCTAATTATAAGCTGATCCCTGCTCTCCCTCGTTTAGTGCCAGATCAGGTGAGAAGCTGTCTGGTACATGGATATGGTTAAATTGGCTAATATGAGTGGAATTATTTATGTCTGAATGTATGTTTTTACAGAGTTTGATCTTGCTCTTGCCTTAATATCTCCCATTTGGTTCCGTTTGGGTAATGTGATACTCTTCTCCCCCTTATGTTTATGTTTGGGTATTCCCCCCCACCTTTTCCCTCCTCCTTTTCTGGTCCCCCCATGGATCACCCCAGCTTTGGAATCCCCTCCACCTATCAGCACATAACTGTTTTTTTTTTCTTTTCCAACCCCCACTTTTGCTATTGTCATATATATATATATATATATATATATATATATATATATATATATATTTTTTTTTTTTTTTTTTTTTTTTTGCTGGTTCTGTACAAGTTAAGATGTTATTTGGATTTTATTTTTATTCACACTAGTGTTGCATCTCAAGCATGGATCCTGAGGAAGCAAATGCAGAGAAATGCGTCAATCCTATACGCTTATTGTTTGTTCATCACAAACCTAAAAGGCTGTATGATGGTGCTAGACCATAATATTCATTGTTTTTATGTAAACTGTCCATTTTAACTGGATGGATTAGTAAATATATTTTTTTTATAGTTTTGTTTTGTATATTTATTCCATTGTGAGGTACATATAAAGTGCATTTTGTCTGAGCAAGATAGGTATGGTTACTTATGCTTGTTCTTTTGTTCCTGCTTTGATTGAAAGTTTGGGATTGTACCACAATACTGGATTCTTCTAACTTGGCTGCTAATTACACATTATCTCTTTCTTGCTAATTGATATTAGCATAAGCCAGGTAGCTTAAGGCAATTAATCCAAAGAGACTGACCAGCCACTATTTTAGCATCTGTTACCAGGCCTACTCATAATAAGACTGCAGAATCAGCCATGGCACAATATATGCTTCCCTGAAATTACTAGTTAACCCTGTAGCAACAAATAGATAGCAACGAATAAGGAACAACTACCGGCATAGAAAACGAACGCTAGTTGTTCAGTCCACAGCGTAATTCACTGCTTAGAGGTATCAATAGTCCACCACTGATGGTATGACACAGGTCAGTAAAGTCTGCCATATCTAGCAGATGCAGCCCACTATCTATTAAAGCATTATCAGCAGTTTATCAGTAGTGTGTCTTTAACCACTTGCCTACCAGGCACTTATACCCCCTTCCTTACCAAGCCAATTTTCAGCTTTCAGCGCTGCCGCACTTTGATTGACAATTGCGCAGTCATGCAACATTGTACCCATATGAAATTTTGATCATTTTTTTCTCACAAATAGAGCTTTCTTTTGGTGGTATTTAATCGCCACTGGGCGCTTTACTTTTTGCGCTATAAATTAAAAAAGTGCAAAAAATTTGAAAAAAAAAAAAAAGTTTATTTGTTTCTTTTATAAAATTTTTCAAACAGGTATTTTTTCTCCTTCACTGATTTGCGTTGATGAGGCGGCACTGATGGGCACTGATAGGCGGCACTGATGGGCACTGATAGGCAGCACTAAAGGGCACTGATAGGCAGTACTAATGAGGTGGCACGGATAGGCGGCACTGATAGACAGCACTAATTAGGGGTCACGGATAGGCGGCACTGATATGCAGCACTGATAGGCGGCACTGATAGGTGACACTGATGATGGGTACTGATAGACGGCACTGACTGGCATCACTTCTGGGCACTGACTGGCGGCACTGACTGGCACAACCCCTGGGCACTGACTGGTGGCACTGACTGGCAGCACTGCTGGGCTGCACTGGTGGGTGGCACTGGTGGGCAGCACTGGTGGGTGGGCACAGGTGGGTGGCACTGGTGGGCACAGGTGGGTGGCACTGGTGGGCACAGGTGGGTGGGCACAGGTGGGTGGCACTGCTGGGCACATGTAGGTGGCACTTCTGGGCACAGGTAGGTGGCACTGCAGAGTGGCACAGGTGGGTGCACTGCTGGGCACAGGTGGGGGCACTGCTGGGCACAGGTGGGGGCACTGCTGGGAACGGGTGGGCGGGGCTAGTGGGCGCACTGCTGGGCGGAACTTGCGGGTGTCACTGCTGGGCACCGATCATCAGGGCACTGATCATCAGTGCCCTGATGATCGGTGCCGATCCCCGCTCTGACAACTGCCGGTTCTCGGCAGTACTTTCCTCACGATCTGACAGCGTGAGGAAAGTGCAGCCGAGAACCGGCACTTGCCTTTCCCTGTGATCAGCGTGTCATTGGACACCGCTGATCACGTGGTAAAAGGCCAGTGGGATCGGCCTTTCACCACATCACGTGATCAGCTGTGTCCGTAGGACACAGCGATCACGGAGATCGCCGGGTGCGCGCCCCCTGGGGCGCGCAGGAGAGCGCATTCTGGGAGGACGTCATATGACGTCCACTCAGAACTGGCCGGCCGCGGTGAAGCCGTCATTCGGCTATGCGCGGTTGGCAAGAGGTTAAGTAACACTTACCACATTTTTCATAGACCATGCTAGTCCATCCTTATATATTTGAAAGCTTAAGCAGTCAAGTTAGTTCTAGGAGGCAGGCAAGCAGTTCAAAATTGCTCAGCCAAGCCTATGCAGAGTAGACAGAGTGAGGCAATTTCAAAGCGGCATATATTCTTTCTACCCCTTCAGTCCCATATACTAGGACAGTGGTGGGCAACCTTTTTTTTCAACTGAGCCAAATCTCGCCAAAACCACGATTGAAATTTATTTTGAGAGCCACATTTTTAAAACTGAAAATACATAGGATGGTACACTGTTTTTAGTTTCAATAAGTTTTTATAGTAATTCATCCCCCATAGTAATTCATCCCCCATATAGTAATTCATCCCCCATAGTAATTCATCCCCCATATAGTAATTCATCCCCCATAGTAATTCATCCCCCATATAGTAATTCATCCCCCATAGTAATTCATCCCCCATATAGTAATTCATCCCCCATAGTAATTCATCCCCCATATAGTAATTCATCCCCCATATAGTAATTAATCCCCCATAGTAATTCATCCCCCATATAGTAATTCATCCCCCATAGTATTTCATCCCCCATAGTAATTCATCCCCCATAGTAATTCATCCCCCATATAGTAATTCATCCCCCATAGTAATTCATCCCCCATATAGTAATTCATCCCCCACATAGTAATTCATCCCCCATAGTAATTCATCCCCCATATAGTAATTCATCCCCCATAGTAATTCATCCCCCATATAGTAATTCATCCCCCATAGTAATTCATCCCCCATATAGTAATTCATCCCCCATATAGTAATTCATCCCCCATAGTAATTCATCCCCCATATAGTAATTCATCCCCCATAGTAATTCATCCCCCATAGTAATTCATCCCCCATATAGTAATTCATCCCCCATAGTAATTCATCCCCCATAGTAATTCATCCCCCATATAGTAATTCATCCCCCATAGTAATTCATCCCCCATATAGTAATTCATCCCCCATAGTAATTCATCCCCCATATAGTAATTCATCCCCATATAGTAATTCATCCCCCATATAGTAATTAATCCCCCATAGTAATTCATCCCCCATATAGTAATTCATCCCCCATAGTATTTCATCCCCCATAGTAATTCATCCCCCATAGTAATTCATCCCCCATATAGTAATTCATCCCCCATAGTAATTCATCCCCCATATAGTAATTCATCCCCCACATAGTAATTCATCCCCCATAGTAATTCATCCCCCATATAGTAATTCATCCCCCATAGTAATTCATCCCCCATATAGTAATTCATCCCCCATAGTAATTCATCCCCCATATAGTAATTCATCCCCCATATAGTAATTCATCCCCCATAGTAATTCATCCCCCATAGTAATTCATCCCCCATATAGTAATTCATCCCCCATAGTAATTCATCCCTCATATAGTAATTCATCCCCCATAGTAATTCATCCCCCATATAGTAATTCATCCCCCATAGTAATTCATCCCCCATATAGTAATTCATCCCCCATAGTAATTCATCCCCCATATAGTAATTCATCCCCCATAGTAATTCATCCCCCATATAGTAATTCATCCCCCATAGTAATTCATCCCCCATATAGTAATTCATCCCCCCTATAGTAATACATCCCCCATATAGTAATTCATCCCCCATATAGTAATTCATCCCCCATAGTAATTCATCACCCATATAGTAATTCATCCCCCATAGTAATTCATCCCCCATATAGTAATTCATCCCCCATAGTAATTCATCCCCCATATAGTAATTCATCCCCCATATAGTAATTCATCCCCCATAGTAATTCATCCCCCATATAGTAATTCATCCCCCATAGTAATTCATCCCCCATAGTAATTCATCCCCCATATAGTAATTCATCCCCCATAGTAATTCATCCCCCATATAGTAATTCATCCCCCATAGTAATTCATCCCCCATATAGTAATTCATCCCCCCTATAGTAATACATCCCCCATATAGTAATTCATCCCCCATATAGTAATTCATCCCCCATAGTAATTCATCCCCCATATAGTAATTCATCCCCCATAGTAATTCATCCCCCATATAGTAATTCATCCCCCATAGTAATTCATCCCCCATATAGTAATTCATCCCCCATAGTAATTCATCCCCCATATAGTAATTCATCCCCCCTATAGTAATACATCCCCCATATAGTAATTCATCCCCCATATAGTAATTCATCCCCCATAGTAATTCATCCCCCATATAGTAATTCATCCCCCATAGTAATTCATCCCCCATATAGTAATTCATCCCCCATAGTAATTCATCCCCCATATAGTAATTCATCCCCCATATAGTAATTCATCCCCCATAGTAATTCATCCCCCATATAGTAATTCATCCCCCATAGTAATTCATCCCCCATATAGTAATTCATCCCCCATATAGTAATTCATCCCCCATAGTAATTCATCCCCCATATAGTAATTCATCCCCCATAGTAATTCATCCCCCATATAGTAATTCATCCCCCCTATAGTAATACATCCCCCATATAGTAATTCATCCCCCATATAGTAATTCATCCCCCATATAGTAATTCATCCCCCATAGTAATTCATCCCCCATATAGTAATTCATCCCCCATAGTAATTCATCCCCCATATAGTAATTCATCCCCCCTATAGTAATTCATCCCCCATATAGTAATTCATCCCCCATAGTAATTCATCCCCCATATAGTAATTCATCCCCCATATAGTAATTCATCCCCCATAGTAATTCATCCCCCCTATAGTAATTCATCCCCCATATTAATTCATCCCTCATATAGTAGTAGTAAGTAAGTAGCAAGTAGGAAGCCAAGTCCCCCCTGTGTCAATTCACTTACCTTTGCTCCGCGCGTTCCTCTCGCCGTGTTCCCGCACCGTTCCGGTCTTCAGGGTGGACTGTGAGAGGAGCCTAGCTCCTCTCACGTTCGTCACGCTGCCCCGCCTACACACATCCTGACAGCCAATCACTGGCTATCAGGATGTGAGTGGCAGCGAGACTGGCCAATCATTGCATTTGAGCGCGCTGCCCTGGCTGTTTTTTTTTTGGATCACGCTGCAGAGTCCCTGCCGCCCGAGAGGAGGGAGGGGAGCGGGTGCCCGGCACACAGAAGAGCCGCATTAAAGCGTGTAAAGAGCCGCATGTGGCTCGCGAGCCGCGGCTTGCCGACCACTGTACTAGGACATCCACAGGGGATCCTTATATCACTTATGCTTACACAGTTCCACTGCCTGGAGGCTCTCACCACTCTAGTGCTAGTGTGTCCCAGCTCATATCTTGTCTGCTGTGTTCTCAGGGCCACGTGGACAAAATGTGCTGATGTAAGCAGTGTCAATGAGAGCGGGCCCCATGTATAAGCGGCTTTCATCTTGCCTTCTCGCTGACCTTGCAACCAATGTCAAACCGAGGAGCTATGATGACAGCATGAAGTGGGTGACCTGGATAGCATGTTAACAAGCAGCTTGCCATGACGTGGAATGTAGCAGACAAGACAACTAATAAAAAAAAATGCTGACAGAAGTTTTAACTATTCCCCTTTCTATCTCACATAAAAAATGGCACTATATATAATTTGAAGCTTTAGTTTGTCCCTAGCTAGCGGTAAATAACAGATTTATTATTAAGCTGGGTACACACTGTGGGTTTTTTTCTATCAACCAGTGGGCTGAATGAAAAAACTTCCCAGCTTCCTTCATCCACACAAGTGATGTGCTGTTGTATTCTGCCAGTAGAGACTTCCTTTTCATGAGAATACACTGATCAGTGCTCTAGCCATTGGATGCAGTGGCTGATAAAATGCTGGTTTTCTAGCAGGACTGTTTGATAGAAGCTGGTCTAATAATCAGCTCCTGTTGAACATAAAGGGCTACACACAGATCGAAAGTTGTCCGAAAACCAGACAAATTTTGATCCTTTTGTACCCAGATTAAAACAGAACTTTACCCATAACATCTTGATAAAAAATAATGTTCTTTAGTAAGAAACATACATTCCCCATTTATAATTATGCTACCAAAATTAGTGTGTGCTGTAAACTGCCTTCAGCATTGCTCTTGTTTCTTGTTGCTGGAGGCTGCCATTTTGTTGAAGCCCAGAGTCCCTGAAATGCTTAAGTCTTTTGACTGTCAGCAGATTGTCCTCTACATTTTGGCAGAGTGCCAAACAATAGAGAAACAAATAGAGAGCATCTGAGCATGTGCAGAGCATTATAAGACAGTGTATTACTGGATTTTTAACAGAATAGATGCTTATTTTTAATGTTTTACATTGCTGTACCTGCAAAAGGGGCCAGCCTATGCAGTGTTCTGTTAAGTAACATTTTACTAAAAATCATAGACTGCATGCTAAATGACAAAAAAAAGCTTTTAAAAAGGTTCATATAAACAACTGTCTTGGTAACAGACCAGCTTTGTGTCAGAGTCTTGTTCTAGACTTGCTGCCTTGAGTTTATTTCTTTTTACAGCCAACATTTGGTCAGACTTAATCTTAGATTCATCTCACATGAACAGCATGTACAGAACTGTTCAGGGTAACTCAGCACCCTGAAGACCCATTTACACGAAGGGCCATGTGCACAGTTTCTCCACAGAGAAGATACAGACTCCACTGATCAAAAAACAAACATGACAAGAAACTTTGGCTGGGAGCTACAAACTGTATTATCAAGGGCAATGAATAATTAAAACCTTCAGGAGAACATATGTAAACATCAATGAGAAGCTAGTGTACTGTATATGAGCACTCACACATTTTCCTTTACGAAAGAGAAGCTGATTTCCCGCCAGGGTGAAATAACGAGTTTTCCATCTTTTGATAAACTTCCACCGGACCTGCTTCTCTTTAAGTTTACCTTCAATGAGCGGCTGGCCATCTTGATTTACGACTGTAGGAAAAGGAAAAAAAAAACAATTGTTACGGCAATAAGAATTAAACCCTGACGATAGCCCAGAGACTAGGGGTGATGTAATCAGCACATGCCCTTGGACAAGCCACCATTCAGGGACTCCCCCATCATTAAATATTGTGAAAACTGGTTTCACACTCCACGGTATATGGAATTAAAATATATATATATATATATGTGTATATATATATATATATATATATATATACACATACACACACACTCTATATTTCCTAAAGTATTTGGACACCCTTCCAAATCATTGGATTCAGGTGTTCCAATCACAGGTGTATAAAATCAAGCACCTAGGCATGCAGACTGCTTCTACAAACATTTGTGAAAGAATGGGTTGCTCTCAGGAGCTCAGTGAATTCAAGCATGGTACCGTGATAGGTTGCCACCTGTACAATAAGTCCATCCGTGAAATTTCCTTGCTACTAAATATTCCACGGTCAACTGTTAGTGGTATTATAACAAAGTGGAAGTAACTGAGAACAACAGCAACTAAGCCACGAAGTGGTAGGCCACATAAAATGACAGAACAGAGTCAGCACATGCTGTAGCACACAGACGTCACCACTTGTCTGCAGAGTCAATAGCCAAAGACCTCCAAACTTCATGTGGCTTTCAGATTAGCAAAACAACAGTGTGTAGAGAGCTTCATGGAATGAGTTTCCATGGCTGAGCAGCTGCATGCAAGCCTTACATTACCAAGTATAATGCAAAGCGTTGGATACAGTGGTGTAAAGCATGCCTCCACTGGACTCCAGAGCAGTGGAGACATGTTCTCTGGAGTGACCAATCACACTTCCATGTCTGGCAATGCAATGGACGTGTCTGGGTTTGGCAGTTGTCAGAAGAAGGGTACTTGCCTAACTGCATTGTGCCAAGTGTAAAGTTTGGTGGAGGGGGGATTATGGTGTGGGGTTATTTTTCAGGGTTTGGGCTTGGCCCCCTAGTTCCAGTGAAGGGAACTCTTAAGGCGTCAGTATACCAAGACATTTTGGACAATTTCATGCTCCCAACTTTGCGGGAACAGTTTGGGGATGGCCCCTTCCCATTCCAACATGACTGCACACCAGTGCACAAAGCAAGGTCCATAAACATGTGGATGAGCAAGTTTGGAGTGGAGAAAGTGGACTGGCCTGCACAGAGGCCTGACCTCAACCCGATAGAACACCTTTGGGATCAATTAGAGGAGAGACTGCAAGTCAGGACTTCTCATTCAGCATCAGTGCCTGACCTCACAAATGCAGTTCTGGAAGAATGGTCAAATATTCCCATAGACACACTCCTAAACCTTGTGGACAGCCTTCCCAGAAGAGTTGAAGCTATTATAGCTGCAAAGGGTGGGCCAACTCAATATTCAACCCTACAGACTGGGATGCCATTAAAGTTCATGTGCGTGTAAAGGCAGGTGTCCCAATACTTTTGGCAATATAGTGTGTATATATATATATATAATTTTGTTTTGTAGAAGTCTACATCTTGGATGATTGGGCACAGTACACATCACAGTACTCTTCACACTGTGAAGATTCAGCTTTAATAAACAGGTGAATGCCAGCTTTGGTAGCTTCATCTGGGCCTCCCCATAAAGGCTCGAGGCTGAATGCTTGCAGGCATATCATGTGAATGAGGGGGCATGTCATTACCTTGTGTAAGCTCTGACACAGGGGGGCTGATTTACCAAACGTAAACAGGGTGTTCATTTTACAAGAGAAGTTGCACTTTGCAAGAGAATTATCCCCAGAGCTTGCTGACTGCTGACTTCCATTAACAAATCACATGCAAGCATAAATGCAGTTTTTTTTTATTTTCCTAGCTTGTGATTGGGTGTTTTTTGCAAAGTGATATTTCACCACATTCAAACCCTGTGTAAAATCCCTGTAGTTCATTTACTAAAGGTACAGTGGGGCAAAAAAGTATTTAGTCAGCCACCAATTGTGCAAGTTCTCCCACTTACAAAGATGAGAGAGGCCTGTAATTGACATCATAGGGAGACCTCAACTATGAGAGACAAAATGAGAAAACAAATCCAGACAATCACATTGGCTGATTTGGAAAGAATTTATTTACAAATTATGGTGGAAAATAAGTATTTGGTCAATATGAAAAGTTCATCTCAATACTTTGTTATATATCCTTTGTTGGCAATGACAGAGGTCAGACGTTTCCTGTAAGTCTTCACAAGGTCGGCACACACTGTTGCTGGTATGTTGGCCCATCCTCCATGCAGATCTCCTCTAGAGCAGTGATGTTTTGGGCTGTCGCTGGGCAACACGGACTTTCAACTCCCTCCAAAGGTTTTCTATGGGGTTGAGATCTGGAGACTGGCTAGGCCACTCCAGGACCTTGAAATGCTTCTTACGAAGCCACTCCTTCGTTGCCCGGGCGTTATGTTTGGGATCATTGTCATGTTGGAAGACTCAGCCACGTTTCATCTTAAATGCCCTTGCTGATGGAAGGAGGTTTGCACTCAAAGTCTCACGATACATGGCCCCATTCATTCTGTCCTGTACATGGATCAGTCGTCCTGGTCCCTTTGCGGAGAAACAGCCCCAAAGCATGATGTTGCCACCCCCATGCTTCACAGTAGGTATGGTGTTCTTAGGATGCAACTCAGCATTCTCTCTCCTCCAAACACCACGAGTTGTGTTTCTACCAAACAGTTCTATTTTGGTTTCATCTGACCATATGACATTCTCCCAATCCTCTTCTGGATCATCCAAATGCTCTCTAGCAAACTTCAGACGGGCCCGGACATGTACTGGCTTAAGCAGGGGGACACGTCTGGCACTGCAGGATCTGAGTCCCTGGCGGCGTAGTGTGTTACTGATGGTAGCCTTTGTTACGTTGGTCCCAGCTCTCTGCAGGTCATTCACTAGGTCCCCCCGTGTGGTCCTGGGATTTTTGCTCACCGTTCTTGTGATCATTTTGACCTCACGGGGTGAGATCTTGCGTGGAGCCCCAGATCGAGGGAGATTCTCAGTGGTCTTGTATGTCTTCCATTTTCTAATTATTGCTCCCACAGTTGATTTGTTCACACCAAGCTGCTTGCCTATTGCAGATTCAGTCTTCCCAGCCTGGTGCAGGCCTACAATTTTGTTTCTGGTGTCCTTCGACAGCTCTTTGGTCTTCACCATAGTGGAGTTTGGAGTGTGACTGTTTGAGGTTGTGGACAGGTGTCTTTTATACTGATAACAAGTTCAAACAGGTGCCATTGATACAGGTAATGAGTGCAGGACAGAGGAGCCTCTTAAAGAACAAGGTACAGGTCTGTGAGAGCCAGAAATCTTGCTTGTTTGTAGGTGACCAAATACTTATTTTCCACCATAATTTGCAAATAAATTATTTCCAAATCAGCCAATGTGATTGTCTGGATTTTTTTTCTCATTTTGTCTCTCATAGTTGATGTCTACCTATGATGCCAATTACAGGCCTCTCTCATCTTTGTAAGTGGGAGAACTTGCACAATTGGTGGCTGACTAAATACTTTTTTGCCCCACTGTATATAAACTTTTCCTTTTGCAAGGGAAGTCACACTGTGCTAGGGAATTTCCCCCAGAGCTTAGCAAATGCAGTGTCATTTCATTTTGTAAAGAATACTCACAATAAAACATTGATTAGTTAAAAAAAATGCTGTATATTAACTCATATTAGTATATCAGAATAGCAGGAGCATCCAAGCACCAATTTGCCACCTCCTCTTAGGTTTCAGTCCAACATACAACCAAACCACACCAAACCTGCATTATATCAAATAACACTCTCTCCTGAATTTGTGAAGCTCCGCCCTAAGCGTTTCATCATATTGACGTCATCATGGGCGACAACCCATTGGAAGTAATTGCTCCTACATTCTTCACACAGAGACCTGCCAATAATCAGCCTCCAGTTACAACAGTCCAGTTTTATCTTCCACCTACATTAGATGACAACAGCATGGCTTCGTAATTTAAAATTCCAGGTGCTTAACTGACCTGCCGGCAGTCCAGATCTTTTACCAATTGAAAATATTTGATACATCTTAAAACAAAAAATATGACAAAGAAGACCCAGGACTGTTGATCAGTTAGAATCCTATATTAATCAAGAATGGGACAACAATCTTCTCCCTAAACTATAGTAACCTGTCTCCTCAATTCCCAGACATTTACAGAGTGTTGTTAAAGAAATGGGAATGCTACACTATGGTAAACATGGCCCTATCCCAACTTTTGTTTACATGTTTTGCTGCCATCAATTTCAAAATGACCTTATTTTTTTTCTTAAAATGATACATTTTCTCAGTTTAAACATTTGATATGTTTTCTTTTTTTTATTGTGAATAAAATATGGGTTTATGAGATTTGCAAATCATTGCATTCTGTTTTTATGTAGATTTTACACAGCATCCCCACTGTTTTTGAATCGACATTGTATTATGAATAATGTAAACAACAATTTTTGTGAACCGTGTTTACAAAGTGTGCTTTTGCAGGCATTTTTGCCTTTCATCTGTGTTATGGTTCTAAAGCTTTGTTTATATAAAGCCTGACCTTGGAAATATACAGTAATGTAAAAAATCTGCTCATTTGTATGAATTGCATTTAAGGGATCTCTTTTGGGCACAAACAAACTTTTCTGCTCATTTAGTAAAACAATTTCTCTTCCAGCAGTTATTCGGGTTTCTTGAACAAACATATTGGTTGTGGCCAGACCAGAGAAAATGTCACCATCCTGTAATGTTTGGAAGTGTTTTTGAATCAGTTTCCAAAAATATCCCAAGAAGAATGAGCAAATGTGCTTTGTGCAGGCTTAAGTTATATTTATAAATTAGTGCATGGAGGTGTATTGCTATTTACTCGACCATCCTGTACTAGTTAAGGAGCCCTTCACAAAACAGAGTATCGGTTGAATTACCGGAATGATTGCTAATGTTCCAAGTTGTTGTCAGGACAAGAAAACAAAGGATCATGTTGAACTGATTTGCTTGCAATATTGCAAGTAGTTTATATTCATAATTGCATAGGGTTTTTTTTTATAAAAAGGTCAGATAATCAAGCTAGTCTTAAAATGGAATCGTACCATTGCTAAGAGGTATCCCCTCTTGCCACTATGTGCAATTTGCATAGTATTCTAGCACACCATGGCATGCCTGCCTCTGGGTTTGCCCTTCTCCAGAGCTGACAGTACTGTGAACCCAGCCACCTTTCTGTCCACTGCCATGTTCTCTGCCACTTCTTCTGGCACCAGCATCTTCTCTTTCTGGCCATTGGGCAGACACTAATGATAAAAGTTCAGCATGCACATCATCCCAGTGGCCAGATCCATTTTCAACATCTTAAAGATGCTAGAAATGAACCAAAAATGTATACTGCACTGCACATGCACCACAATCACATTACAAACACAACAAAACATACCAGGATAGAGAAGAAAGTTTTTTGCTAGAAGAGAACTAAAAGGTGGGGCAGTACAATGGCTAAATGGTTAGCACTTCCGCCTGGCAGTGCTAGGGGTCATTGGTTCATATCCTAACCTGGCACCACCTGCCTGGAGTTTGCATGTTCTCCATGTGCCTGCGTGAGTTTCCTTCCACACTCCAAAATACATGCTGGTAGGTTAATTGGATCCTGTCTAAATTGGCCCTAGTATGTATGAATGTAAGTTAGGGACCTTAGATTGTACGCCACTTGAGGGTTAGGGACTGATGTGAATGTACAATATATATATGTAAAGCACTGCGTAAATTGATGGCGCTATATAAGTACCTGTAATAAATAAATACATAAAAGGTCTCTAGGCCAAAAAAATCTACCTCCTAGCAATTTTTTATTGTTAGTTCCACTTTAAATTGGCAAGACACAAAGTAATTTTGCTTTTCAGTTTCATGCACACATCTGCAAATGGCCTATAGCATACATGGCTGTATTTTCTCTGCTGGGAGTGAATGGTCTAATATACAGTCACTGCAAGTCACTTATATCAATAGTAAGCCCTGTACCCTTTGAGGACGTGCATAGCACGAAACGCGTCAGGGGGGCTACAGCATCTGGACATCTTAGCCACCGCTGGTGGCTATTCTTTAATGATTGCGGTCAGTATTTTACTTATATGTTTCATCATTACTTCTGGAATAAAGTGCTTTTATGCAGTATCACGCTATGTGATGTCCCTTATTGGGCTCTTTATGAGCGCCACCCTTTCGCAGTATCAAGTTTAAGGAGGGACCCCAGAGGTGCATGAGTGTCTGAGGAACCAGGGAACCTGACCATGATGGATGACCAGTGAGGACCAGGGAGCGCAGCTTTACCTGAGTGCGGAGGACCTAGATGTACCTGATGAGAGAGGAAACTTCTTTCATGCGTATTTTAAACGCACTTCTGGTGAGTGCGCATTTAATTTATTTCCTGCTCACCTTTGGATCATTTACTCTTATTGGCAAAGGAGACCTGGCAGAATTTGCACATCACATCCTTTTATATGTTTTTGGACATTAGACTGAACATCGAATTTATTTTGAGATGAACATATGATCTAATGTCCTCATCTTTATACTCTTAAAATTGAGTGTATGTTGATATTTCACCATTGCATCTATAGTGGTTGTGAAGACTCAAGGTTTTTTACCTTCATATATTCTATGCATGAAGGTAACAAACCTTCTGTGTGCAGCTGCCCCCCCCCCCACTCCTTACCTCCAATCCAGCGATGTTCTCTACAGCCTCTGCTGTCTGGGGACTCATTGGCTGAGACAGCAGCCGAAGCCCATTGGCTTCGGCTGCTGTCACTCACAGCCAGTGAGCCAATGAGGAGAGAGCTCCATGTGTCTTATGGATACATATAGCAGAAGCTTGGGGACGAGCATGCAGCAGTGCCCCTAAGGGGCACTGCTCGAGGGGGAGGAGCCAGGAGTGCCAATGGGGACCCAAAAAGAAGAGCATCTGGGCTGCTCTGTGCAAAACCACTGCACAGAGCAGGTAAGTATAAACATGAGCAGGACCATCTTAACCCTCTTTTACTGAACTGTATTGTTCCTGTATTGTCTCCCTTTTTACAATAGTAAAGCGCTGAGAAAACTGTTGGCGCTATATAAATCATGTATAATAATAATGTTTGTTACTTAACAGCTTAAGGACAGCCCTATAGCTGATATACTGCTACAGGGCGGCACCTGTGCGCAGAATCACGTATATATATGTGATTTTGCATTTCCGGGTAGGGGGAGAATGTGAGCCGTGTGCGCGCCCTACCCGTGCCACCATTCACAGCCACGGATGTCAATCACTGGGTGATTACTGAGCATCTCCGACGGGGAGGAAGATTGTTTTGTTTACAAACAATCTTCCTCCCTGTCAGCTCGAGCACACTGCTCAGGATGGCTGTGCACAGTACAACCATCCCGATCAGTGTGCTTACAGTGAAGAACACACCCCCTGCCCCCTAGTAAAACACTCCCAGCACACAGTTAACCCTTTGATTGCCCCTCACATTAACCCCTTCCTGCCCAGTGCCATTAGTACAGTGTCAGTGCTTTTTTTAGCACTGATCACTGTATTGGTGTCACTGGGGTGTCAGTGACACCAAATTAGTTCCCCTCAGTGTCAGAATGTCCGCCTCAGTCCCGCTGTCCCGCTAAAAGTTGATGATTGCCGCCATTACTAGTAGGGAAAAATAAAATCCCAGTATCTATACCTCCATTTGTAAATGCTATAACTTTCACATAAACCAATTAATTTACACGTATTGGGACTTTTTTTTTATCAAAGACATGTTGCAGAATACATTTTGGCTTAAATTTATGAGGAAATTTGATTTTTAAAATTTTTTTATTGGACATGTAAAATAGCAAAAGTCCAAAATATTGTTTTTTTTCTCAAACTTGTTGGTCTCTTTTTGTTTATAGCGTAAAAAATAAAAACCGCACAGGTTTTCAAATGTCACCAAAAGAAAGCTCATTTTGTGGGAAAAAAGGATGTAAATTTAATTTGGGTGCAGAGTTGCATGACCACGCAATTATCAGTTAAAATAACGCAGCTCCGTAATGCAAAAAATGGCCTGGTGATGAAGGGGGTTAAATCCTCAGGAGGGCAAGTGGTAAAAAAAAAAAGAAACAAAGCTTTAGTGTCATATTAAGTGCTGCTGATCTAGTGCAGCCTCTTTGCAAACACTTCTTGTTTATGTGCATACACGCCCATGTTGGATGCACGGCTTTTCTTAGGGCAAGTTTCTTTATGATTACAACAGCAGACCATACCTTCACAATATGTGTTCAATTAGCCACTTGTAGTCTTCTTTGGAAGCAATTGTGACAGGGTAAAAATGTAGGAGTGCAGTATGTAGACAGAGAAAGAATGTTGTCACCCAAAAAAGGAAGTGCTTGACCAAGATTCTTCATAACAGGATTACTGGGTATTATTTTAATGAAAGCAGCACATAGGAGTGAAAATTACTTTTTAAATTACATTACCATGTTAAAGTTTATGCGTTTTTTCATGATTGGGTGTTCCTGTACTGTAACGTTTCCTCGCTATTCACACATGGCTTGTGTATAATAACTGTTATGTCAATAGTTTACTACCCAGCTGGTTTCTGCATTTTCAAAATCCCAACTCTTGTGTTTGTGTTGCTTCATTGTCCTTTCATTGTCCTATTTTGTCCCCTGAATTTCAACCTGTTATGGATTGAACAGAAGTATATCCGGTCTGAACAATGTCAATGGCCTTAGCCTGATATCAGCAGTCTGTTAGGGATCAGCAGCTGATTTTGTTTGAACCTAGGTTCAGACCAAACTTTGCTTAGGTTCAACAAAAAAGTGAACTAAATTGCTGTTTGAACAAGTCAAACCTCAGGTGGCAGGGGGAATAGCAAAGGATCTGAGCATGCAGCCTAGCAGGCTAGGAAAGGGGGGGACCATACCACATGCAACATGGGAGGGTACTATTCTGGGAAGGAACCCCCTAGCAAAGCACTTTGTCCCCATGTTGATGAGGACAAGGCCTCTTCCCCACAACCCTGAGTTGTTGGAATCTGGAGACCCACTTTAACAATAAGAGGTTCCCAGATACCCCCCCATATGAAAAAGTAAGAGGGAAACATTGTACCCCCCACTCATTCACATTCACAAACACAAAAAAAGTGGAAAAAAGGAAATAAGCTTACACAGATTTTGATGCAAAACCCCAAAAAAGTCCCACAATGTAAATCTGCCATCAACCATCCAATGATGCAGATCATGATGAATGTCACCCACAGATGGAAAAAAAAACTGCCAGCTGCGAATCTGATTCACTCCCATCCCTTCACTCATGTTGTATGACATCTCTTGGTCTTTACCACTAAAGTAATATAGGGACAGGTGCCTCCCAGGTGATGTCATTGATCAAATATGGAAATGTGAATATTTGGTCAATTATGTCACCTGGGAGACCGCAAGTATTGTTAAAGGGATAGTTCGCCTTTACAAAAAAACTGCCTATGCAAGTAAGGGGTGTTTGTAGATAAAAACAAACTCTGCATCTCTGACTAAAGTTGAATAATGTCCTTGCTATAGGTGTAGGCCATTTTCATACCTTCCAAAGCCTGAATGGAATACACCGAGGACATTGCTAAGTGAAGCTTAGTTGTTACTGCTCACCTCCACCATCACAGGAATGAACTTTTTCTCTAATTCTGACTCCCTCGCATGGTCCTTCTTTCCTCTGATGCAGTAACTTCAGTAGCTTTGAGCTCAGCATTTGAGAACTCACTCCAGTGATGGAGAAGGTGAGCAGTAATGCGTAGGCTTCACTTAGCAACGTCCAAGCAAAGTCCTGGGAGTATTCCAGTCAGAAGATACATAAATGGCCTACACTTATAACAAGGGAATTATTCAACTTTAGTCAAAGCTGTACAGTATGTTTTTATCTATAGACACCCATTATCTGCATTAACAGTTTTATGGTAAAGGAGAACTAACCCTTTAAAGGGTGCTTTCAGATTTCAGTGAAATCTCCTTCCGCAGACTCCTACAACCACCATGCCATAGTTGTGTGAAAGAGAGCCCTGGACTCATCAACTTGTGGACATGATGTCTCCATGGCAAGATACCCCCCTTGTCAAGGGCATGTGGCTTGGTATGCTCCAGGAGGGGGGCTGCATGCTCAGATCAGGGTCTGGTATGGATTATCGGTGGGTACCCCATGCTTTGTTTTTGTTTTTTGCATGGGGTCCCCTTTGACATCCATACCACATGTCAAGGATAAGGGTCTGGTATGTATTTTAAGGGAGGACACCACTCTATTTTTTTGTGTGTGGATATCCCACATTAACATCTATATCGGACCCTCATCTATGATAAGTATCTGATATAGATGAAGAGAATCCTTAACCATTTGTTCACAAATAGAAGTAAGGTGGCTGAACCTGTCAATTGCTGACAATTTAAATGGCTTTTTTTTGTAAATGTCTGTTTTGCTCCATTAGCTAGTATAAATTGCACCAATATGCCACCTTACAGGGAGGCTAAGGGCACCCCCGAGCATGGTTTTTAAAAGAAATGTTATATTTTTAATGTTGCCCTTAAAGTAAATTGTTGGTCCCTGTCAAATGGAATAAAAAAAAGTTTTTACTTTGGTACATGTTCCCCAGGACAGTACCCAGCCCTCTTGCCATTTGTTTGACAATCTCTTGTCTAATAGCCAAGAAAGTGCCATAACTGTTTTTTTAGTCATGTTCTGCGAACCTGTTTTGAACCTGAACCCAGGTACATTCAGCTCAACCATAGTGCTGTTTCCTTTATGCTGTTTCCTGACTATTCTGTTTCGTTTTGATGTCTGCATATTGTCATTGAGGGACATTTTACATAAAACAGAACCATATACATATAAAATATCCAAAATTACAGAAGCATAGATGTAGATCCCTTTGATTATAAGAGAAGAATGCAAAGAAGTCAATATTTACTGAAGCAAATCTGGTAAACAGTATAAAATACTCAATGTATAATACAGTAACAAACGTAAATGGTAGAAAAAGTAAACTATTGTACTCATATAAAGGAAAGACAAGAACATAAAGGGAAAAATATGTGAACTACTGCCCTCATGTAAGGGTATACACACAACTGACCCAGAAACAGCTCACAGAGGGACTGAGAAAAGGTTCTCCTCTCCATTTCTCCATGTTAATTTTCCATTTCTTTTTCTGCCATACTTTTTTGCTCCTTAGAGAAACACAAAATGTCTACAAATGTGTGCCATTTGACACTGTTTAAACTGGGCTACACCAGTCTCATTCCCTGTTTGCTGGCATATAAAGTAAAATAACTGGGGTTCAGTTTCTCTGATTTAGTGCAAGATGAGGATTCAAAAACATCCCTGGTCATGTTAACTTAGATGTCCATAATATTTATGCTCTTAGCTTCACATTCATTTTAAATAGCTGAGCAACCTAAACATATTCATACTCACACATTTTCAGCACATACTGATACCTGGGAGCACTGTGAATGCTTATCACAATGTATACTAGCAAACATACAGATTCTTACTAAATTGACAAAATATCCCTATATCTATTAACCACTTGCCCTCTGGAATATTTACCCCCCTTCATGACCAAGCCATTTTTTGCAATACAATGCTGCATTATTTAAACTGACAATTACACGGTCATGCAATGCTGTGCATACATTACATTTATGCCATTTGTTCCCCAAAAAAATACAGCTTTCTTTTGGTTGTATTTGATCGCCTCTGTGTTTTTTTATTTTTTTGTGCTATAAACAAAAAAGTCTGACAATTTTTTTTTTTACTTTTTGCTATAAAAGATATCCAATACAAAAATAAAAAAATAACATTCTTCATAAATTTAGGCCAAAAGGTATTCTGCTACATGTCTTTAGTACAAAAAACAAAACAATCAGTGTATATTAATTGGTTTACATGAAAAATATAGTGTCTACAAATGTCCGTCTATATACTAGAATTTTTTTTTTTATGCTAATAAAGGCCATGATCAGCGATTTATAGCGGGCATTCTGACACTAACTGACACTGGGTGAGAAATGGCTAACTGCCACTGACATCCCCAGTGACACTAATACAGTGATAAGTGCTAATACAAGCACTGACACTGTACTAATGACACTGGGCAAGAAGGGATTAACATATGCGGTGACACTGTACTAATGACACTGGGCAAGAAGGGATTAACATATGCGGCGATCAAAGGATTAACAATGTGCTGTTTTGTGCTTACTATATGCTGTTTTACTAGGGAACATGCTACTTTCTATATCTCTGCTTTTGCAGAGGGATAGAAAGCAGCATGTCTCTGCTAAGAGGAGGAAAGACCTGTGTTTTTCACACACAGATCTCTTCGCTGATCACTGAGTCCCAGCCATGAATCGCTGCCCGGGACCCGGTGATTGAAATCTCTGGGAGCCAATGGATGTTTATATACAAAGCCTTTATAGCAATGTTAAAGCCCAGCTCCGGGAAAAAGAAATCCTTGCACTGTGCAGCCAAAAACTGCAGCCACAAAATATCAGCCCATCATTACAAAGTAAGGCAAACAAACAGCACAGGGGTTATAACTACACTAAAATGTTATTAAAACAATGAAAACATTTGGAAGTGTAGAACACCTTTAAAGATAATCTGTCACCTTGCAGATGCAGGGCAAAGTTACCTTGTGTTTGTAAAGATCCCCAACCCAGTTATACTTGCTTTACCAGAGCTTTTCTATAGCTCCTGCCTTCGTTACATTCAGGACTAAAATCCAAGGTGTCATTGGTTAGGGGTTTGACAACATCCCTCCATCTTCAAACTGTGTTTGGGCTCAGCGATTGGCTGCTAGACACAAGAACTGTTACATGGGAGGTGGCCACATACTTCCCTATACCCAAAAAAACAGGTATTACCCCAGCTGTAGCAGGGGCAAAAACAGCAAGTGAGAGCTGGTAGGGTGAGTATAGTTTGAGAGGTGGACCCTTTACAAGCATAGTGTCATTTGCCTTGATTGGTCACTCACCTTGAATGGACATGGTGGCAGTACCCCCTTTAATTTGATATTATAGCCAACGTTTTTCCTTTTGTATATGGCAAAGTAAGGAAAGGTTTCTAACATTCCCACTCTACTTACAAAGACTTTTTATTGTTCTTGTTATCTTTGTTGGAAAGATCTCTTCCTACATTCTAGCCCAGACAACAATAGGAAGTGAGGGGAATAATCCTTACTGGGGACACAGAGCAATAAAGGTTCGGTAGATGTTCTAACCTTTCCACTTTATTCTTATTTATAAAAAAGAGACATTTTGTCTGATTGGTGTTTTAAGCAATTACTTTTACATGTACAGTATATCAAAGCAAGATAAGAAAATGACTATTGTTTCCTTTCTTAACAGCATTAAATATGCCTCTTGTTTTGTTATGCCTGTATAAGCTGTGGACGTATCCACAGTGCCCAATTGAAAACATTAAAAAAAAAAATTATGATAGCTATGTTATCTGGATATGACCCTGCAGTTGTCCATATCAATCAGACATACCTATAAATCAATGAATCTAAAATTTAGAAACAACAAGAAGAGAAATCACTTCACAAAAATAGGGGACTTTAAAGGCATCATACTCAACATAGCAGCACAATTTTATAAAAAAAACAGAATTTATTGAAACGTGTAAAAAAAAAATAGTGGAGCAATGCATAACCATTATAGTAAATTTACAAACACTGTAATACATAATATTAAAAGCAGTACAAATGCATAAATAAAGTAGATACTGATGCATCCCGCTGGTTTGTACCAATGAGTTTCGCAGTCCACAACTGTTTCATCAGGGAAACTGCAGAAGCATCACAGCATTTGTCACGTGTATATCAACTGCTGAATCTCAAGAGGATATCACACTCAAGGTCTGAATACCAATCTCTCAGAAACCAATGGTAGGGGAGGTATGCTAGGTACTGGACCAGTCAAGGGGGAGGAGGGGGCCACAACTCACCACACCATCGCAGCAAAAAGTAATGTGCAGCAGGATCTCCTTGGTAGGCGGAGCAAGCAGCGGAATCTAAAATCTGAATCTAAAATTTAGATTGACAAAAATAAAGGTTTTGCCATTGAGTTTTCACTTGAATTAGTGTTTTGAAATAAGTGATTTCACCTAAATGTTTCGCATGAGGCAAAGCACTTCTATAATTGTTTTCTCATGATTTAGAAATCTATTTACCAACTTAGCAGAACATATATCAACTTTTCTTTTTAAAAACTAGAAAAATGCTTGAAATCTTTAAGCTGCATTTAATTTTAAACTTTGAGGAGACTCTGCTTAATGTCATTTAGTCCATAGCTAATGTTCCAGTATGAAACATTCTAAAAGTAATGGCTTTATTGAGCAATGTTGTCTGTGAAATATGTATTTATCACTCTCTAAACTTCTGAAGTGAACAGTCCCTGTAATTTTGTGTCATCATTGTTTAGTTTGTATTTCTTAATAATATGTTGTCAGTGCTGAAGGAAATGTGATGTAGGCAGTTTTTTTTTTGGCAGAATGTTCAAATCCAATAATGAAATTACAAATAAATGGGGTTGGAAAATTCTTGCTCAGTTCTAACAATTCTTGTTGCATGGATTCTTATCATGCAGAACGTTCATTACATTTGATTATTATTAATGTTTCAGAGTTTAATACTACTATATTATCATAATTAGCATGTGCATTGGAAAGGTAGATGTGGATCCTTACTAGTGTGTGGGGTATATACCAACATCATTAGTAGAGTACTAGTGCCAATATACATTGTATGAAATAATATTGCTTTTTAGGTCTAAAATGAAGATGTATTTTGTATAAGTTTTCTAGGTCTCTTCTTTATGTAGATATTTTTCAAGACTGAGACAAGACTGAGTTCTTTTTAACTGATTTCTACTATAGAGGAACTGTTGCCAACAATTTACAAAAAAAAAAAACACCAAAATTACACTCTCATTGGAAGAGCCTCTTACCTACCTTGCACACCTCCCTTAACTGACACAAAGTGTTGTGGGCATGGGAGAAGTGGCGGCAGTATGCTGTAGTATAGGATCAGTAGCTCACAATGTGTGCTGACCGTAACCCTTGTAGACTACCACAGATGTCTGAATGAAGTCACCCAATCATCCTCTGGTATTTATCGCAAAATTCAGTCAACCCAAAACTGATGTTTCAGTTTTTGGTTTAAATTGGAGAATAAGCCACCTAATGTGTTTTTTTATATCCTTCAGATTCTCCAGTGGCAAAATTATTGGCTCTCATATCTGTAGATCAGTTACATAGCACAGTCCCACTATCCCTGTTGGATTTGTATTAATTTTATGTTATGAAGAATGCAATAGAAAAAGCCCAACGTGAGTAGGAATCAAACCAAAGATATTAAAAACCTGTGAGGTAATTCATGCTATCGGACCCTACCTGTAACTGAAATGTCACTTTTGGGTGAACTTACTTATTTTAATGCCTCTTTCACTACTGTCCATCTTCTCCTCTCTAAACATATAAAGCAGTGAAGAATGCTATCGTGCTTCTTTTAAATTTCTAGAAAAACATAGTCTAGTAGTGGTTTTGGCATTGTAAGATATGAGCCACACAGACTGCGAGAGAAAGCTCTATGGAATTCCTTTTTTACCACAATGACAAAACAATTTCATCTGTGACTCAGCAAAAAGGAAAAAAAGTACATTTAGCTTAAATTTGATACAGAGAAGCAATATTTAGGAGCATACAATGTACTCAATTTCTATTGATTCCAGATGACTGTAATTATCAGTACAGGGAAGGAAACATTTAAAGATTTTGCTTATAGCTGCCTATTACTTTGTGTGATGTGGTCATAATACCTGAAAAATATTTTCCATCCCTTAAACCACTGAAGAAATCTTGATTGTTTCTTTCAAAATAATTTCTTTTTCTGCTTCTAGAGAAGAAGGGAATGGAACCCTATTTAGCTTTGTATGAATATAAGGTTTTCTACAGATCTAATTTATGTGAACTGAACATAAACTTGTTATACCAGCCACAAACAGGCAGATATGTTGAGGTCCATAACCCTAAGGGCTGAGATATTGTGCTAATTGTAGTAATCCACAGTAAACAATCAACAAATAATAATAATTTCACATGACAACAAATTGCCATGTCTTTTGCCTTTTTGCTGATTTTGATATGACAACTTTATCTGTACCTCCAGAGGAGTGAAGCTTTTAATCACAACCTTATAGTGGATCTAAACCATAAATAGATGACATTTAGATTGCCAGAGCAACCAGAGAGTATTGTGCAGGATGCCAGGGATGGTCCCTGCAAGGCAAGATAGGTGTCCCCATTATTTGGGTTGTGGTCCATTTAAGTGGGATGAAAAGAAATGCCAGTGTGGAGTACTCAATGATTCTCACCCATGCTGGATGAGGGGTTCCAGAGAGTTCTGGCAGAGTGGGAAAACTGATTTACAGTTTTCTCAGAGTTGGTAAGCCCTAGTATGAGACCATCAATTTAGAGGCTCTGAAATATTGGCTGAAAAGGGTAGGAAACAGTTAGCAAGTGTCCGTGAGGTATAATGTGGAATAGGACATGCATGCAGGAAGAGCTGGGTGTTGTTCATTGCTGAGACACAGCTGCGCTGTGGTGTTCTTTTCTATGAACTCCTTGAAGCAGGTTGGGACTTTAAACCCCTGTTAAGGGACATGTTCTGCTGGCAGTGAGCTGAAATGTTTACTTTGTCCCAGAGTTTATTAACTGGTTTTGTTTGGGTTTTTGAAGAAAGCTATTTTTTGTTTGCCTGTATGTAAAAAATAAGAAGACTTTGCCTTTACAAAGTCAGCTGGTTGATGGTCCGAAATGTGACGGCCACCTGTCACCCCGATTGGGTGATCCTGTTAGAGAATTGCTTCCTCACCACTGGAACACAGGACCAAGGTATCATAGCTGGACAGCACACCCAACACTAGGCAACACTAGCTTAGGTGCAAAAACAGGAACTCTTTATTGAACAGAAATACAGGTTTTTCTATACTACAGAAATGGGTAGGCAGTCCCCACATGAACAATTACACATTGGGATAAACATCCCACACTGATTATATAAGGAGGTCAAGTTGACACTAGACTAATCCCATCATGTATGAACCTCCAGAAGGATCAAACATTAGGTGACTCAATTAACTCAATTAACAATGGGACAAATGCACAATGGTAAACACATCACACCTTGATAAACCAATTATAACTAGAGACTTCAGCATCAGGTTGTTTTGAGCTGATTATATTACCATCTGCTTAGAGTCTCTGAATCTAGGAGTGGTGTTTGAAGCAGTCAATGCTAGTTTTGTCACAGAGACCACAAATCTGTATCCTTATCTTCTAGTTCTCAGTCAGTGTGTTTTGGGGACACATGGACTTATATCTGAATTAAATGGCTTCGCCAGGCACACACCTTCCAAAGGATAGAGCCTCCTAAGATGCCAGGGCCCATGGTCCGTAGGCAAGAGACTAGCCTGCAATCCCCTCTAAAAGCCCCTGTTTTGGATTGGGTCTGTCACACGGAACATAGAATGTCACATCAGTATTTTAACAATTACTATGCTTTTATTCATCTTGCTTTGAATCTCACCCAGCCTCTTTCAGCCACTTCCTGTCTAAATGCACTCAGTGGGCACGCTGTCTCTTTTCTTGAATGAGTTGTTTTATATCTAGTATCTAGATTGCATAGTGGGCGCAGCAGTCTTTATTTATATTCTCTTTTTTTGCTAGCACAAGGAAATTATTTGATTTGGTATGTACACTTCATTGCGTTGAACCAGTCTTCCTTTAGTGACAACAGTGGACCATGCCCAGGGGCGGACTGACAACTCATGGGGCCCCCGGGCAATAAGGGATCATGGGGCCCCTGTGTCCATGCTTAAACTCAAAAAAGCCTATGAAAAAGGTACCAGGGGTATCTCATGGGGCCCCCTACTGACCCCGGGCCCTCGGGCAGTGCCCGGGTTTCCAAATGGTCAGTCCGCCCCTGACCATGCCTGTACAATGTGTGCCAGGGGCATGTGTGATGGGGTGACAACCCAACAGCACAGTCTGGGGACAACTGTCAAGCCATAACAATAAGTATCTAAAACAAGTACCTTAATGGTAGGATCACCAGGAATTTGATAAAATGAAGCTGCATATTCGTTCTATTCACTGCATTGAAATGTATTACTGTATGCAGGTTAATGTATATTGTTAAGAAAGTCAAATCATTTAGATGAGTTAACACATTTATAACACACAATTATCTTATAAATGGGATATTTTTAGGTGCCAAAAAACATCACAATTGCATTTTCATTAAAAAAATGTATTAACATAATGTCAAGCTGACCACTTCCTAATACTTCCATGTGACATTAACATGTATTTGGTTAAAAACAACAGTATATTAAAATATGTATCAGATATCCCTGTAGCTTATCTACATAATACAATGTACTCTATAATAGACCACTTACATTCGTTGTTATAGGGTTTTTCCTCCTATAACAAGGAATAGAAGTGGTCTATTATACTTTGGAGATAAACAGGGATAATTGATACATAGCTTGCTCTACTGTTTTAAACTAAATACCTGTTGATGTCACATGGAGTTTATGGAAGTATCAGCTTGATGTTGTACTGATAAAAATATGTAATTTTTAATGAAAATGCAGTAGTGATATGTATTTTTAGAACCTAAAAAGTCCCATTTATAAGGAATGTGTGGTTTTTGATATGTCAAGGGATGTGGTACCTATGATCACCCATCAGTCTGTCTGATTTAATTGTGGCACCATAAATGCACCGATTTTCTGATGCAGACCACCACAACCTTATTGTGGTACATTGTGTTAGTGCATTAGGGTACTATTCAAAATAAACACATTGGTGTAAACGCAAATGCATAGGTATAAACTAGCAAAATATTGAACGTTTTTAAAATTACTTTAAAGCAAACATTGCACTCTAAACACGTTGTGTCAATGCCATCTTGCACAACTTGGGCTACACAGTATTCCTGAGAATCTTGTATAAAAGAAAAATTAGATTTCACCCTCTGCAGTTCAAGGTAAGGTAAATATACTGTATATTGATGTTTTTTCTGTTCAGATTTCTTTTTAAATGTATTCCAGGATTTTATTATGGGGTGGAGAGGCTAGGTAAATTTGCAGACCTTGCTTGTACTGCAAGATCCACTATAACATATCAAATTTTATATGAGATTTTAGTGTTAATCTACTTGATTTCCTAATCAAGAGACAAGTAATATTAGACGTAACATACGACAGAACATTATTTTCCAAACATAATAGAAGCGTGTAAATAAAAAAAGAAGGGGAATGTTTTATACCAGGGGTTCTCACCCTTTTGAAGAACAAGGGCCAATTAAGTGATTTGGTAACTGGTCGCAGACAACAATTAAATGAAATGGTTCATGTAGCAAAGGTGCACACAGAGATGGATGCGAACCTCCATTTTGGGCAAAGGATCTTCCAACTTGTATAATTTCTATTCCCAAATCAGCTTTCCTCATCCTCCCTCCCTCTCTGTTGAGTGACATGTGGTCTGTTTGATGCAGATCACAGGCAGTAAACTCATTGGGAGGGCTTCATGGTTATAAATCCCACACTATCTGGTGCCCCTATATCTGCGAGACTCTTGCTGGAGAAGGGATCATAAAACCATAAACCAAGCCCTCACTGAGCTTCAAGGACATTCCAGGTAGTCGTAAAAACAGACTTACATTTAAAAATTCACTTTTCCATATAATTTTATATCTTCAAATAGGACATAATTACATAAACATGGAGCACATATTCGGACGGCTCACTTTAATACAAGTCGCCTGATATATTACACCCCCTAGCTGGCATATACAGGAGAGCAGAAAATTATATCTCCTTCACCATCCAAGCAGGTATGTCATATTTCATATCTAACCGTTCAGCAGATGTGTCTGCATATTACTCTACTAGTGGCCAGGCTGCTAAATGCACCGAGAATAAGTTATGAACCATGACATCAACTGGTAGAGTTTTTGGTTCTAGCTTGGGTCTCCGCCCCAACACCCCTCCCCAAATGAGACCATTGGCTCTCTGTTTTAAGGAGACACCCTGCTGAGTTCCTAGGAAAAGCTGAACTGAGTTAAGCGAAGTTGAAGATTCTCCCTTTTAACATCGGAACTAACTCTGGAGATGAGGCACCCTTTTGGATCTGAAACTTGAAAGCTGCTTAAACCAAGGCTGACGGCAAGTACTTTATCTATCTAAATTCCTTACTGTTATCTCTTTGCTGCGTTATTGCTCTCTGTATATTTATATATATATATATATATATTGTCTACATCTCTTTCTGTAAATATTTTTATTGCACCCTTTTGACCTTTTAGTAATAAATCTTACTTTCTGAAAGTGTTGAACTGTTTCTAAAGCTCTTTAATGCAAACTAAGAATCTTTGCCTCTGAAGAGCGCTAACTTGTGTGTTTAAACCTCTGTATATCCTGTCTGCGGTGACAGTGGTATACAGACGATTATTCAACATCATAGTGTTATTGCTGATATTGCCGAGTTTCCTCTTTCTCTGTACAAAAAGGAGGTGGTGGCAGTGTGAAGGGTTAATTGCGTAATTAACCTGACCCAGTAACAATCGCTTTCAGGCTGCAGACACACAGATTGTGATCCATTAGCTGGAAAATCTTTGTGCAGGGTGCAGCTGGGCGTGGCATTGTTACGCACGTGACAGCATGGTTTTAGATTGGCTAGTCCTTCGGTCACGAGTTAGGTGAGAAGGGCTGGGGTCTGACAACACGATCGTCACAGTTCAGAACTTGGGATTTTTTATTTTGAACAGCATAGTGAACATTTTCCTACAACTGTTGAATGCTGGTGGGAGGGAGTTAAGATGAAGCTGGCTTTCAGCAGTTGTTAGAGTAAAAAGGAGAGGATTGGTCCCTGTATATGCTACTTTCACCACCCCTTCTGTTCAAGTGTAAAACAGAATGTGACAGGGAGGATGCAGGGGCCCCCTGGAGCATGTGGCCAGGTCACCAGTGCTTGGTATACCAGTGGTTTGGGGGGGTTCTCAACTATGGGGTTGTTCCAACCCCAAAACCACAAATGTGAACAATCTCTTACTGACCTCAGCCCCCTATAAGGCTGCTTTCACACCGTGGGTGAACCACAGTGCACCTGTGCCTTTCCTGTGGGTTAGCTGTGCTTTGCCATAGACTTCTATTATATCTATTATACAAGCACAGCAAAAATCTTGCCAAGAGTTTTGGTGCACATTCAGAAAGCACACCAGGATATAATAGAAGTCTATGGCTCAGTGCAGCTAACCCATAGAAAAGCCACAAAAGCACTGTGCTGTACCCGCAGATCAGTGTGAAAGTAATAGTTGTTGACCCTTTTATAGGTGCTGATGTGCCCATTACAAAAGCGAGTATATGCGTTGTTTAACACACTGGCCTCCATTTCCTCTTTCAGCTTGTGCTGGCATCGCTCTCCATCTCCAGGCTGCTGGAAAAGTCCTAGGTGGAGCACTTGGTATCACTTCTGGGACAGAAGCTAACACTACAGAGAAAGCATCAGCTTATGCGGCTCCTGCTCCCTCCACAGCTGCCTGCTTCCTCTGCTTCTGGTGCTGTCTCGATGTACTCTAATTCTCTGGGATGGTGGGTTGGCGATCCCAGATCAAGATCAACAGGTTTCCGATCCCGGGCATGCGCTTTCCTGGTTTAAGGTCGCGGGCCACATCAGAGGGCTCCGCGGACCATGGGTTGAGCACCTCTGTTTTAGACTTTCAGCAAGAATGCAGAACCTCCTCCACTGATGCCCTTTTATTGGATGTATTTCAGTAAGTTTTTGTGCTAAATTATTCATGCAGCTACAGACCTACCCTGCATCAAAACTCCTAACTGGAGTAAAACTGCTGACATCATGTGGCATAAGCCCACAGGTCTTGTTACCAAGATTTCATATGTGCAGTATGTGCCAGCTCCATGTTGTTTCCACTACATTTAGGTTGTCCGGCAGCTACATTAGCTAATACATTTTTAAAGGGTTTTAGGAATACATCTTTTAAAATCTGCTGTGCCCTTATTATTGAATTTACAAAGACACAGAGTTAGTTATTTTTTCTTCAATGTAGTGTGCTAGCTCCCAGTTGTATTAAACTATGTAGTAAGGTCTTTTTTATTTCCATTTCTTGGTCTCCCTTTTTTATCTTTTTATCCATATTTTTGGCAGTGTATAATTTCCTAAGCAAGCTGATTATTTAAAGCAGAGTGCCAACCAAAATTGCTTATTATCATGTTACACATGCATTGTTGCTTGTTTGCCTTTAAATAAGTTTGTCCCTTCCTCACTCTGTAGCCAGCGGGTGCTCTTTGTAATTAGTCCCACCCCTCAACTTCATACTTTTGCCTCTATTCATCACATGTAGTGCCAAAGTTAAACACACTATGATTTTTCTGATGTTCATCTGTTATGATCTGCACAACTTTTGTTTTGGATTAAAGCTTTCTGTGATCTGCAAAATGTAATTTGGATTGAGTCACTGTCTGCAAAGCTACTGAGACTGAAACTGGATCAGGTATAGAGATCACACTTTCAGTGCTTAGGTTGTAGAAGCAGAACAATCAAGAAATGTTTAGCTCCAGTCAAATCATTTATCTCCAGTCAAAAATCTTCTATAGTTCAGAATTTTCCAAAAAAAAAAAAAAATCTTCTATAGTTCTGGAAAATACTATGGACTTTGGGTATACAGGCGTACCTCAGTTTATGAATTTAATTTGTTTTGCGGGACTTTTCGTTTTGCGAAAAATTCGTAAACTGAAACGCTGTTTCCTATAGGAATGCATTGAAACCAATTAATCCATTCTGGAGGTCAGAAAAAAGTCATAAAAAGTTTTATTTGTTCAAAACTCTTTATAAAGTGCACTTTAAAGGCACAGTACTGTACAGGGACATGATTTAAAAAACATTTGAAAATTCATTGAAAACCAATTAATCTGTTCGTATTGCGAAAAAAATTCATAAACCGAGCCATTTTTTTCAATGGATTTTCATTTTTAAACTGCAAATTACGTTAACCGAGGCGTTCATAAACCAAGGTATGCCTGTACAGTAGTTTAGAACATTGCAGTCATTGTCATACAAGCCTGTACATATCAGCAAACTAATCACTGCACAACACCTTACAGCCTATATTACCAATACTACAGTGATTGCTTAATGGGACTGTTATACATGTATACAGTAGAAGTTGACTGCATTACTACACGCCATTCTCATTTCTGCTTATAACACCTTCTGAGACAGAAAGCAGTCCATGCTCTAAAAACAGACACAGAACTAAGCAACTGATACATTTCTCAGTGTCATGAACCTTGGTTGAAGGCCGAGTTGATGAGAGGGCTTCCCTTGTGGCTCTGGTCCAAGCACCCCTGAATGTGGTGACAGAGGTACAAGGCTCAAAGAAGCATGGGTGCCGATAGCTTGATAGCAGGTGACTGCCACGGTCAGGGATGTAGTCAAGGTGATCCAGGGACATACACAGTGAGACAGCAGCGTGGACAGGAGACAGGCTGGGGTCGGTACCAGGTTAGCAAACAGAGAGAGGTGCAGTAGCAAGTCGAGGTCAGCACCAGGAGATCAGGCAGAGAATAGTCAGAGGCAAGCCGAGGTCAGCACCCGAAGTTCAGGCAGAGAATAGTCAGAGGCAAGCTGAGGTCAACATCAGGAGATCAGGCAGAGAATAGTCAGAGGCAAGCCGAGGTCAGCACCCGAAGTTCAGGCAGAGAACAGTCAGGGGCAAGCCGAGGTCACCATCAGGAGATCAGGCAGAGAATAGTCAGAGGCAAGCCGAGGTCAGCACCTGAAGTTCAGGCAGAAAATAGTCAGAGGCAAGCTGAGGCAGCTTTGCACCAATGTGGAAAGACGTGTGCTGATGTGCAACGACGCATAGAAATGCGCCTACGTGCCAGTGCATGCTGGATATTAGCCTGGGCTTGTCTCTGCGCTGGTACATGTGCACGATCATTAGCTGCATGGAAATGAGCAGTAGCTGAATGAGAATTACCATTAGCTGAAGAAGAATTAGCATTAGCTGCACTAGTGTCCTGACAGTCAGGGACTGTCAGCTCTTTCATTGTCATCATAATGTCACAGTAAAACATTTCATTTTCTGTGGAGGCTAAATGACTGCGAGGACCAAAATTCTTTCCAGGTCAGGAAGTAAGCAGACAAGGTAAACACTTGATTAAACAAACTTGGAGGGTTCAACAGAAGCTGATGCTGGTTATTGCCAATCAGTTATGGTCTAAAATTGTTGATTGCATATCATCCCTTTTTTAGCCTTCTCATAAGGTACTGCAACTAGAGGGCAATCTCAAAAAATTCATTAGAATGATAACAAACAAATTGCAGCGCTATCTATACATGCATCTTTTTTTTCTTTTTCCAAAAATACTTTATTATTATAAGAAGAAACAAGAAAGCATTTAGAGCATATACAGCTACAGATCACAGTCAGAACATAGACATGACATGTTGCCTCCCGTTTCGCAGACGGGACATATTTGTAAACTGTAATACAGGTCGAAATGGGATAGAACTTTACATCAAGCATACAATGCAAACCAGTGGATACAAAGAGGAAAGTAGATAAATCAATGTTGTTGTATGTTGTCTCGTCTTGAATGTCAGCAGTTTTTTTTAATGATGAGGTGATGTGCAGATTAGGGTAGGGAAAGCGTTGGATGCTATGAAGGGTCATGGTTTACGTATTTATAACTTGAGTGTATGATATAGGTGAAGTTAGTCATAGCTGTGTAAAGGTAAATGCTCTATTTGGTTGGTGAAGAATAAATGATAAGGGTGTATGACAGGTGTGAAAAAAGAGGTCAGAAAGAAGAACAGTAAGAAGGAGAAGTGTAGGATGAAATGGTGGGGGGAATATGGGGGAAGGGAACCCCCTCCAAAAAAAGAGGGGGGGGGGCGGGGGAAGGGAGTAAGGTGATAAATGGCTGTAGAGTGTATAGGTAATAAAAATTTAGAATGGATCATATCCCTATGTATTAGCCAAGCCAGAAAGGTAGTTATAAAGCTTAGAATATGGTACGTGCAAGATCGGTCAGTGGGGCAACACTTGGATCAAAAACCCCGTAAGGCATGTCGTGATGTAGATCTACAGCCCATCCTTATGTGTATCTATACATGCATCTTAATGGTAAAGCAAAAAAAAAGATTAATAATAATTGCACACAAGTGGCAGCAAAGTCCATATGGGATCCACATATGCAAGCAGAAGCTGGTGCCTGACAACGTCAATTGCACTTTCCTCATGCTGTCACAGCGTGAGGAAAGTACTGCAGATAACCGGCAATTGTCAGAGAAGAGATCGGCACCCAGCAGTGTCGCCCTGCTGTGCCACCCACCTGTGCCCATCAGTACCACCCACCTGTGCCCAGCAATGCCATTTACCTGTGCCCAGCAGGGCCACCCACCTGTGCCCAGCAGTGCCACCTAGCTGTGCCCAGCAGTACCCCCATCAGTGCCACCCAGCAGTTGCGCCCATCAGTGCCCAGCAGTGCTGCCAGTCAGTGCCCAGCAGCGCTGCCCATAAGTGCCACCTATCAGTGCCCATCAGTGCCGCTTATCAATGCCGCCTATCAAAGCCCATCAGTGCTGCCTATCCGTGCCACCTCATCAGTGCCTCAGTGCTGCCCATCCATGCCACCTCATCAGTGCCCATCAGTGCTGCCTATCAGTGCAGCCTCATCAACGCACATCAGTGAAGGAGAAAAATTACCTGTTTGCAAAATTTTATAATAGAAACAAAGAAAAACTTTTTTTTTTAATTTTTTGCTCTTTTTTTGTTTATAGTGCAAAAAATAAAACACCCAGGGGTGATTGAATACCACCAAAAGAAATCTCTATTTGTGTGAAAAAAATTATACAAATTTTATATGTCTAGAGTGTTGCATGACTGCACAATTGTCATTCAAAGTGCGACATTGCTGAAAGCTGAAAATTGGCCTGGGCAGGAAGAGGGTAAAATGTGCCTGGTAGGCAAGTGGTTAAGGCTCCAAGACGTGAAGATCCACCTAAAAATAAAGCATATAATTCATAGTTCAACACTGTATAAAACAATATGCCTCTCAATCTCTACACTCATATTCATTTTGGTAAAATCATGCCAGCAACCAATGCATAACCATAGGGCAGCACAGTGGCTAAATGGTTAGCACTTCTGCCTGGCAGTGCTAGGGTTGTTGGTTTGAATCGCAACCATGGCACCACCTGCCTGGAGTTCACATGTTCTCCCTGTGCCTGCGTGGGTTTCCTCTGGGTACTCCAGTTTCCTCCCACACGCCAAAGCAATGCTGGTAGGTTAATTGGATCCTGTCTAAATTGGCCCTAGTATGTGTGGGTGTATGAATGTAAGTTAGGGACCTCAGATTGTACACCCCTTGAGGGTTAGGGACTGATGCGAATGTACAATATATATGTAAAGCGCTGCGTAAATTGACGGCACTATATAAATACCTGAAATAAATAAAACACATTCTGTTATCCCAACTCCATACTGCATGTCCGCTTCTGTCTGTTAGCAATTACTTCATCTGTCCCATCCCTTTAAGAGGCCGATATCCTGCTGTAAGGGTGATGGGCTAACGAGCACGTTTGGAGGTGATAATTTGGAGTAAACATTATTTATAACACAAGAACGAACTGGTTGTGGGCAAGTTTTTACCAAAATGAATTTATGTATAAATTGATGCTGTTTGAGGCATATTGTTTTATACAGTGTTGCACTATGAATTATATGTTTTATTTTTGAGTGGATCTTCAGTCTTGGAACCTTAAGGGAGAATCCTGACAGAGGAGTCACTTGAAAAATATTATTGAATAAATAGCTCACTTGACCTATAGTTTTTAGGTCTGGTCATAAAGTGAGCAAGTTTTTCACGCAAAGGGAGCAGATTACATTGATTACGTCTTTTCATGGGCACATCATTGGGATTCGAGAAAGCGATTGATATAAAGACTATTTATGGAGTCGCATACTAGTTGATGGACATTGCTTGTTAAATTTACGTTTCTGGATTGAAACGGACAGGTCATCAAACAATTCATTGCTACCTATGAGCGTTATTAAAGGATAAGTTCACCTTTGGGAACATGTTACATGTTCCACCTATTTTTAAAGTGGAGCATGTAACATGTTCCTGCTCCTACAGCCGCTCCCCATGGCAGCCCACACGGCTGCATCATTCATTCACAGAGTTCTGTGAATGAATGAACTACAAGTACCAACAACCTTTGCGACTGTCGGCTTGTAGTTCTCAATGAACTACCAGGGTGCTGTTGAGAACTCTAGGTTCATTAATGCAACCTCTCATTGTGTAACTGCCTACTCGTACGAGGTATGAGCAGACAGCTTAAACTGACAGTCTGCAGGAGCCCTACATTGCACCAGTGATCATCAGATCCAGGCTTTCCAGGCTCCTACAAAAAAAACAGTAAATGCACATTTTTTTTACCTGCAAACATTTTTTATTTTATTATTTTTTTTAAATGTGAACTTATCCTTTAATGACTGTGTTAAAAAATACTAACCTTTTAAATGATACATCACTGAAAAGGTACAGGAAATATTAAAGGGATTTGATGAGCTTAATCTAGAAAGAGATGGTTAACTTTAGACAAAGACAAAGGAAGAGGTGAGAATTACACATGTAAGCATGCCACAGCAATTACGAGGTTGAAGGTTCTAGAGAAAGCTGCTAGAGTAAATGAAGGACATAACAGTAGAACTCAGTTGTATCGTATGCATCATATTCCTCACACTTTCTCCCAAAACATCAGCTTTGAAGAAGGGGCATGTCCCCCGAAACATGTTAGCCTTCCAATTGTGTCATACATGGTGAGATGCCATCGCCTCATGGCTGGAGTTGATATTTGATACTCTTGTTTCCTTCTAAGTTTGTGAGAATATAATTGGCTTTTGAAACCAATAAACATTTCTGGTGGAAATGCACTAAACGTTTGCACCCTCCTGTGTATGTTTTTTACAGTAGCTGTTTTCCTCAACTAGGGTCACTACACTGAACTACCACCTCTCAAGACAATCTGCCTACTCATCCCTCAGTACATCAGGCTTTTGCATCACAGCAAACTGTAGACACCTGTATGCAGATAATGGACAATACACCTTACCGTCAGGCTAGTCAATTACTTGCTACCAAGAATACTGCTCCACAACTTCAACTCAACATGACAATCAACTGTGGGCAGTGTCAGGTATGAATGCCTTTGCACCACCATACCCCACAAAGTCTCTCCCAGAAATTCTTTGCTATAAGCAATCAAATTGTGTAAAAAAAAAAAAAAAAATACTGATAACTTCCCCAAAATAGTACAATGTTACTATGGTAACATTATACTACTTTGGACATAGTGTAAAATGGAAATAATATCTTTAAAAAAGAGAAAAAATGTAATAAAAAATAAAGTAATAAAAAATAAAAAATTATCAGTTGTATTTTTTCGCACTGTTCCTGATCACTGCCACACCAGTTATATGATGACGCTGTACTGCACTGGTGACAGTATGTAAAAAAAAAATTGTGAAAATACATTTTTTAATTTATTAATTTTCCGAAAAATTATGACAAAAAAATTACAACTTAAAAAAACTCCTATGAAATATATCAGTCTATTTTGCAAAAAAGGGGTCATTTGGGGGATATCTGTACTGTTCTGACATTTTATGGGCCTAAAAAAATTAGATTGTCTGTCAGTACTTCAGGATGGATCAATTTTCAGATATATCCCATAGTTTGTGAACTCTATATCTTTCCTACAGATGAAATAATAAATACTGATTTAGGTTATTTTCACCAAAGAAATGGAGCAGAATAACATATTGGCCTAAATTTATGAAGAACAATTACTTATTTGCAAACTTTTATAACAGAAACAAAGGAAAAATTTTTTTTCAAAATTTTCAGTCTTTTTTTGTTAATTTAGCAAAAAATAAAAACCCCAGTGGTGATTATATATCACCAAAAGTAAGCTCTAATTGTGTAAACAAAATGATTGAAATTTAGTTTGGGTACAGTGTCGCAAGACCGCGTAATTGTCATTTAAAGTGTGAGAAATGCTGAAACCTGAAAATTGGCCTGGGCAGGAAGGGGTAAAAGTACCCGGTATTGAAGTGTCCACAGGTAATCCTCCCAAGGCAAAGTATGGTGGAGAGAACACAGCCCAAACAGCCCCTCATACTCCAATTTTCTTTACATGTAAAGATGTCTGTCTAGAAGGACACAAATTCTATGCCAAAGTATGCTTTGCTTGTGTATACCCCAAGGGTCAACTCAAAAAAGCTGTAAGACTGTATACTGTTCTGATCAGAATAACAGGTCTCTTGCAAGATCAAAGCTTTTCAACCTGTTAAACACAACAAGAGATGCCATTGCAAGCCTGGGCACCTGTGCTGGCATTACAGAAGTTTCAGATTGGAGATTCACCGGTCTTTTAGTAGCTCTCCTGAATGCAATTGTAGAAATACCTATCAGGGTCCACATCTGAACCTGGGACCAATGAAATGCCTGACTTTAGCTCTTCTTGTTTTGCCTCCTGGGATGCTGGACAGCTCCCTGTCTGATCTCTTAGACAACCTTGTCTTGTATGTTGTTTCTGGTGAATCTTAAACGCTTTGCTTCTCCCATGAACTTCCTGATTTAAGCCATGTTCCTCGGAACTTCCTGTTTGATAGATTAGTGTGCTGTCTTCAGCTGCCGTCTTTATCTTCGCTACCACCTGTACTGACCCTTAGCTTGTTCTTCGACTACACTTACACTTGATCCAAACCTGCAACCACCTGCTACCAACCAAATTTAATGACTAGGCTTCTGCTGAATCTCTACTTGCTACATCTGTTACCAAACCCAGCCTTAATCACATCCTGGTGGGGCAATCCTGAGGACTGCATCCTCGCATTAGCATGCAACGAAACCCATCTCTACTATCAGAAGCTATGGTGAAGATTAGTTAGTGGTTTGACCCTGCACCGCGAGTGACGCCGAGTCATCCACCAGGGTGACCTGCTTGTCCCCAATCACTGCCACCCACTCACAGCATCCCTAATCACTGCCACACCACTTAGTGTCCCTGATCATAGTTCCCAATCACCGCCACCCACTCACAGCATCGCTAATAACCACCACACCACTCAGTATCCCTGCTCAATGCCATGCCAGTCATATTGTCCCTGATCACCACCACACCAATCATATTGTCTGAAATTCGCCAAATGTTCCACTGTTTCATTGTTCAAGAAGACAACAGAAACTTCTTCAGGTTCTGATGGTATTGCAACAACAATCTACAAATATATGTTGCGCTCCTAAATACTTCTCAATAAATAATAATTAAATTACTACCATTAAATTAATTCAAATTATGATACAAATAACTAATAAAAGTGTATAAATACCAAAAAAATATTTAAATAGATAATTTCAACTAATCAATCTCCTCCAAATAAATATCAAAATAATTCCACATAAAATACTCCTCTAAAAAAATTTTACCAAGTGCTCATAAATCATCTATTAGTGACATGATGTACTTACTAATACCCTCAATTTCATTTATATTCATAATACCCTCATTTAATATAATAAAAATAATAAACCAACTGATAACCCTCAACTAAAACGCATTTAAATGATCCCCCATAAATAAAAATAACCAAATGCTCATAAATAATTAGTAGTGATTAGTATGAATCCAAATATCATCAAAATAATAGTCCCATTGAATAAACAATTGTTTATACAGGCAGTCCCCGGGTTACGTACAAGATAGGGACTGTAGGTTTGTTCATAAGTCGAATTTGTTCATAAGTTGAATCAGGCACTTTTATAAGCACTAACTACTAACCAAACGACAGGATATTAGATTACGTTTTTGTAATAAGGTTACAGAAAGCAGTAAAACCTCAAGAGGCTCTAAACTGGTGTTTTGCATAAGAACTGCAGCTTGGACACATGTTTGCCTTAACATATTTAACTTTTATGTGCATGTAAATGTTTAAACATCAAATTCAACATTCAAATATTATACTGTAAACTCTTGTACAGTGTAGAGTACAACTTTAAACTATCTTGGCAGAGGATGGCATGTTGGAGAGGATTGGGCAGCAACAGTGTCTCCGACATCCAAATGTAATGCAGAGCTTGATTTTGCTGCTGGGGTCAATTTTGTAAAGTAGGCATCAAGGGAGGTTTGTACAGAGCTTTTCTTTTTCTCTTCATAAATAGTCTTATAGCATTTCAGACCTTCAGTAACTGCACGATAAACTTTTGCAAACCTCTCTGTATCAGGATCTTGCTCCTCTAAATTTGCCATTCCTGCTTCAATGAGATCAAAAGCATTAGCTAACGCTTTTGTAGAAAACTTTTTGGTTTGTGGAGTTTCTAGCCCCTGAGTTTCTTCTCTAAATTCTATCTGCTCATCTAAAAATACACTGTACTGTAATGTACTGTATGAGAGAACTCTGCTCTCCTTTACACAGCACACGCTGCCCCCTCCCCCCTGCACAGACGGAGGATCACTTCAGTGAGCAGCCTGACAGCCTCTCCTTTCCTCTCCCCGGAGGTGCAGACAGACAGTCTTAAATCACTTTGGAGATAGTGGGCAGACACTGCTAGCCCCACAAGTAACGAGCAATGGATGTCTCTGTCTCTTATGTCTCTCTGATGTCTCTTATCAGCTAGTCTCTTATCAGCTTGCTGCACAAGAATGCTGACAGCTTGACTTCCGGTCCCGAGGGAAGTGTACGTAAGTATGAGTATTACGTAAGCCGAATGTACTTAACTCGGGGACTGCCTGTATATAGTGACTTGGTGCTTGTTGTTCTTCAATTTGTGACTTTTGTGAATCCTTCAAATAGTGAAGATGTGCGCTCACCTCCTTTGATGCCTGCAATTAGGCTATACACGCTTTCGGTTCACTTTCCCTGGAACCTGCTGGACATATACTTTTGCTGGTAAAATTGGGAGATCCTTCCTTTAGGAGTAATGGATGTATCCTCTGGTGGCTGATTATCCCCTCAGGGATTACACACTCCTTTTGTTATCTCAGACCTCCTAATTATCCTCTCCTTGTGTTACTCAGCATGCAGGAAGAAATAAGTCCTATCACAACCCCCTGATGAAGCCACGTGATTGGAGGCGTAACGTGTAGGGGAGGGGCTACGTCATCACTCGGAGAGGAGCTACACAACACGATAGATGGCAGGTGTATGACTCAGAGGCCAGCAGAGGATTTCCAGTGGGATATTGCGTTATTTAAATCTGTCTAATGTGAGTTTAATACTTGGATGGTGGGAATAAAAAGTTTTAAAAGGTAAAGCACTATGTCCTCTATTTCTTCCTGCATGCAGAGTAACACAAGGAGAGGATAATTAGGAGGTCTGAGATAACAAAAGGAGTGTGTAATCCCTGAGGGGATAATCAGCCACCAGAGGATACATCCATTACTCCTAAAGGAAGGATCTCCCAATTTTACCAGCAAAAGTATATGTCCAGCAGGTTCCAGGGAAAGTGAACCGAAAGCGTGTATAGCCTAATTGCAGGCATCAAAGGAGGTGAGCGCACATCTTCACTATTTGAAGGATTCACAAAAGTCACAAATTGAAGAACAACAAGCACCAAGTCACTATATATAAACAATTGTTTATTCAATGGGACTATTATTTTGATGATATTTGGATTCATACTAATCACTACTAATTATTTATGAGCATTTGGTTATTTTTATTTATGGGGGATCATTTAACCTCCCTGGCGGTATGATTATTTCAGATTTTTGGTGCTGAAAGCGGTACCATTATTTTGCATGGAAATATGTAGTTTTTTAATTGTAGGCTGTAATTTTTAGGAATAACTCACTGAAATCTGTCTGAACAAGAGTCTATTAAACATCCCGGGTATGATAAAATTTGAAACACGAAATCATAAATTATAATTTAATAAATAATCATAAAAAATAATAATATAATAATAATACATTTAATTCAATAATATAATCAAACCGAAAACACTGAAATTTGAAATAGAGCGCCAAGTTCGTACATTGCTGAGCAAAGTCGCAAAATCGTTTTCAGTGTCTGATGACGAATTTCCCCCACGAATCATTATCACTCAATTCTGCAAGTGGTTCTGATTTACTATCGCTGTTCTCTAGCTGGTCTCTAACCGCTTTTGACCTAAAGGGACATTTTTTGGACGCCATGGATTTTTCTAAGTTTCCAGGCAGAAAGACAGACAAAATGTAGGCAGGGCACAGGACAAAGCACTAGGGACAATATGTATGTGAAATGGGTTGAAACAGCAATGTTTTACTGTGAAAAATGTGTTTTGAAAAAAATGACATTTTTTAAAATTTTCAAATTTCCCGCCGCCGCCCGTACGTCCCGACGTCACGGGGACCGGAACACAGAAGCCGGATGCCGGCATCAGCCGGAGGAGATGGCCGGGGACGCTTCAGGGGACACATCGTGGGAGCGAAGGACAAGGTAAGTGCTGCAGGGACTCCCTATGCAGCGCCGCATGGTAAGCCCGAGTGTAGCTCGGGGTTACCGCTTTTGGTACTAAAACTCTACCCCGAGCTACACTCGGGAATACCGCCAGGGAGGTTAAATGCGTTTTAGTTGAGGGTTATCAGTTGGTTTATTATTTTTATTATATTAAATGAGGGTATTATGAATATAAATGAAATTGAGGGTATTAGTAAGTACATCATGTCACTAATAGATGATTTATGAGCACTTGGTAAAATTTTTTTAGAGGAGTATTTTATGTGGAATTATTTTGATATTTATTTGGAGGAGATTGATTAGTTGAAATTATCTATTTAAATATTTTTTTGGTATTTATACACTTTTATTAGTTATTTGTATCATAATTTGAATTAATTTAATGGTAGTAATTTAATTATTATTGATTGAGAAGTATTTAGGAGCGCAACATATATTTGTAGATATTTCCAACACAGTTGTAGTTATGTGTTTTATGTTTGCGATCCTCTAGTAATTATCACACCAGTGGCTCGCAGGCTCAAATCTCTGCCTAAAGAAGAAGCAATTGATTTTCTAAAAAAAAAAAATACTCAGGACATGCTTGCCACTGCCAACTTCAGGCTTCACAAAATTATCTCTAAAGCTGGATGCACATGGGCTGAAAATTGTCTGAAAATGATAAGTTCAGCAGGGACCAGCTGTCTTTCGGCATGTGTGCATCAGAAGCTGGACTCTCGACCAGCGTATGTCCAACAGGCATGCTGGAAAATCAGCATGCAATCAGTGCTCGCAGCCAATGGCTGTGAGCACTGATCAGTGTGTTCTGATGGAGGGCAGTCCCCCTGTCAGAATATAATAGCTCAGAGGGAGGCCTGCCTCACTAATATTGCTTGTGTTAGTATGTCAATCTGTGAGTTTTTTAATTCAGCCCATGGGGTTGAAAAAAAATGTATAGTGTGTACCCAGCATAACAGTGAAAAGTTAATGCTTCTCTTTCTGAAAACCATGCTGTTAGGGTAATGAGATTTGAGCTAGGAACTGATCTTTCTCTTAACCAACGTAGCCTCAGATTGCTTTGGGATGTCAAGCAGGACATGTTCACATTACAAGTGTCAACTTGTGGCAAACCCTTCATGAAACAAGGAGTTTTGTCTGCTGTGAACAGCATATATGATCCTCTGGGTTTCATAGCACCATTTACCATTCAGGGTAAGATACTTCTAAGACAGCTTACTTCTCAAAACACAGATTGGGTTACCCTATTACTCACAGCGAAACAACAAAGATGGGAATCATAAGAAGAGTCTCTGAAAGCATTAGAAAAACTTCAGAAACCACACTCTTACATTTCTGCATCCCTAACGAATGCCACCAGATGTTTTCTCTGATGTTTCCATTAAAGTAATAGCTGCGTTAGCCTACCTCAAAGTTATAGATACAAGACACAAAGTAATTGTGGGTTTTGTCCTTGGTAAGGTCAAGGTGACCCCATAACCAGCTCAAACCATTCCAAGGCTTGATCTCTGCTGTGTAGCCGATGAAATTGCTGAGCTTAGAAAACATGAAATAAACTTTGAAATAGACTCTTTTCACTTTTACACAGACAGCAAGATAGTATTGGGATACATACACCACCAAACAAAACAGTTCTATGTGTATGTCATTAACAGAGCAGAACACATCAGAAAGTTCTCCAATCCCAAACAAATGCCACTATGCGCTTACAGACCTCAATCAAGCTGATTGAAGCACCCATGCAGTACCAGGAGCTGCATTTCTGGACATTTCATGGCCATCCCCACCTGACTTTTTGAATGATGACCTTATCTGAATTCATACTACTTCTACATTTGAACTGATTAATCTTGAGTTTGATAAGGAAATCAGAGCTAATACTGTTACTCAATGCTTCTGTTAAGTCAATGACGAGGCTGCGTTCTCACAGTTTATAACTCTTTTTGAAGTGGTCTTCTGTGGTAAAGGCTGTCGCATGACTTGATTCAAAGGTGGGTAAGAAGGAATGCTGTACGCTGCTGCCTTCTCCTCTGAAGATTATGATTCTAAGAGAGGTGTTCCAGGAATATTCTTCTCTTGCAATGTTTAGACTTGATTCTAAATTGTTTTAGTATTGAAGTCATAGATTTTGAAGAGGAGTATCGTGTAACACATGCATTATTGTTTGTTTGCCTTTAAGAAAAAATTTCCCTTCCTCACTCTATAGCTAGAATATGCTTTATGCAGTTAGTCCCACCCTTTTTCTTCATGCTTTAGCCTCCATTCATCACATGTAATGTACCCTACTAGAGCTAGAGACACTATGCTTTTTTGTCCTATCTGATGTTCATCTGTTATGACCTGCACATGTTTTTTGGATTAAATCTTTCTATGATCTGCAAGATGTTATTTGGATCGAGTCACTGTCTACCGAGCTACTGAAACTGTAAGTTAAGCTATGTCACTATAACTGGATCAGTTATAGAGATCACACATTTAGTGCTTAAATTGCAGAAACAGGACACTTATTTTGTCTTGTATAGAGTGTAAAGCACTTAACACCCTATAGGGAACTGCCATCCTATGGTCATTATATCAATAATATCACCATATGCATACTTAGCCATTTATCCCTACAATGTAGACACTTCCTTTCCCCCAATGGCCTCAATAAAGGATACTGTTGATGTTGCTACACTACATTTCAAAATTCAATTCATACTGCTAACTCACACTTTTGTCAGAAGTGAAGTGTGGACTGCATTTGCAGCTGTAATAAAGCAGCATCAATAGTATCCTTTATTGAGGTTACTTGGGGAAAGGGAGTGCCAACATTCTAAGGATAGCAGGGTAAAACGTCTGCTGAGTTTTTATCATTGCGTTTCTGTTAGGGAAATTCATTTCATATTCTGCACCTGTGAGAATAAATCTCTCCAATGGAACACAGCTATAAAAACATGGCAGAGTTTCTAAACCATCCATACTCTACCTAGAGCTTAAAAAAGTAGAAAAGATGAGTACACATAATCTTGGAACAACTCTAGGGACCCAGACTCTGTATGAAACCATAATTGCTTTCTTATATTTATTTCTGATAACAGATATATAAACACACTATATTCTGAGAGAAACAGACAGTGGATAGATGCCAGAAAGAATCAAGGACTACTAAATTTCCTACATAGAAAGCTAGCTAGGTGGTAGCTAATTAATCGAATCCATAGATTGACAACAGCTTTTAAATCTGTGTAATATTGAGCTGACCTAGTTGTAGTCATGTTGTCTCTAATATTTACTTTAAATATCTAACTTGAAAAAAAAAAGAAATAGCTCAGTAATAGGGTAGTTTCTGCTAAATACTGGGGGAATTTACATACTGTGATATATGTGACACAAGAATTGAAGTCCTATGTTAAATGGAAACACTAATTTACACCAAGAGACCAATTTCCCTTTAAGTATATAAACAATAAAGAAAGAGTCTTGTCTAGTGACAAGATTAACGATAGGTTCTTGACACATTTACTAAAGTAAAAGCTGACATTACTCAGAGCACAGAGAATGGAAACAATTAGTGGCTGGAACAAATCATAGTGGTTTGGAGTACATATTTAGAGAGACAGAGGGTGAAGCAAATTTACTAATTTTGTAAGATAAAGAATTTAAGTTAAGAAGCCAAACCAGATTTGATAAAAAGTGTACATGGGAGATTCCCACAGTGCAGTTTCTCGGGTATAGAGGAGTCTGTGGTTTTTCTGCCAATAATCAGTTAAAATATACAAAACAAACAATTCTCAGAAACTCTATAAACTGCTACTGTGGGCCACACACAGCTTTCCAATGTCATGGATCACAGAAAGCAGATAAAATAGATGGAGTGAGCTTTCTTTTCTACTGTTTCAACACCTGAGTCCCTCAACACCTGCTTTACCAGGACCATATATCGCCTCTACCTATCAAGTTTACTTGTTGCTTAACTACTGCTTTCTTTTGCCTGTGCTTCAGCCCTTCTTGTGCCTTTGTCACATTCACCTTTAAAGATGTCTCATTACCCTGATTTAAAGCTAAACATGTGTCAATGCATTATATAATGCAAATGTCATCCATTACAAAATAGTTTTCCATCTATCCAGATGTGGATTGCATTTGCTGAAAACTTTGGTGTTGTTTCTTTCCTTTGTGACCACCAACTGTATTCTCATTGCCTTTTCCTTTTTTTTTTTGTATTTTTTGTATTCATGCTCAATAAATAGACATCAGCCACCACACGTTTCTTTATATCTTCTTCTTCTTAATCATGTACATTTTCCCTCCTCTTGCTTTAACAGCAGGAAGAGATATTTATTACCTGTAGCTTTCTCAGGATTGTTGCACATAAAACATAGCCACGACCCCGTTTCCTCGCTATATCCAAAGAGATCAAAAAACCTCACTTCTTCCAGATGCTTAAGCACAAGATCCAGATCCTAGAACAACACATGCAAAATAATAGTTATTACTTTAGCACATAAACATCAAATATTTCCCAGAAATTCTAAATATTTTTCTTCTAGCCTTACAAGTCAGAAACCAGACATCTCACACAGGGCTAAATGTTGGTTACTTGCTTGAAAGCTTTTAGACATTAGCTAATAGGTTTAAAAGGAACTAGACAAATGGAAAGCTTTTATTGCCTTAATGAAAACATTCCAGATCTTTGTTAAATGGTATTTAGTCTGTTAACTAGGACCTCCGTACTCTTGTTTGCAGTCCTCAACGCCCATCAGACAACTGACAGTCTTCAGTCTTAGAGCATGCATCACAATTACTACAGAGTGCAGGTGCTTTATATTCTGAACTTCTGCTATGAAGGACCACCGAACACTGGAGCTATTTGGAAGCAGGGTCTAGCACTTTCCTTTAACTTGGGAGTCACCTCTTCACCTTGAATTTTTTATAGATCCTAGTAAAGATATTCACAGGCCTCTGACTGGTATATGTTCAACTCTGTTTCAGTGTGATATGATGAGCACTATAAGCATTTAAGTGATCAGAGATGGCTTTAAATAAGCTTGGGAGGTAAATCACAGATATCACTAAACTCTTTAAAGTGCCATTAAACCTATTCCATGTTTTGTTTTTAATTTAATATGTATTTGTTTTTCCACAACAATACAAAAACAGATTCATATTCCACTTCCATTTCCATTCATTTAATAACATCCCCTCTCCCTTCCTATCACAATCCCTATCCCCCCCCTCCCCCCCTTATATCCTACATTTTCCACCTTATCAAATCTTAAACACTTCAGTTCTTAAAGCAAGGAAAAGAGAAAAAAAAAAATCTCAGGAATAGTCATTATTACTTCCTTCATTTAATCTTCAATCTATATTCTTCCCATTTATTCCATTTCATATCGTATGTTCCTAATCTATCTTCTTGAGTGTAATACAATTTTTCCATTTTATTAATCTGCTTTACTCTATCCATCTAGTCCTCCTCCCTCGGTGCCTCAACCTTTCTCCAGAACTTAGGTATCAGTCCCTTTGCAGCATTCAAGTACTGCCATATTCCTGTTTCTTTATATTTCTTAACTGACAAGTCTGTTCTATGAAAAATACATATTTCAGGGTCCAATCTCAGCTCTACTTCTGTTATCAGCCTAATTTGATGTAATATTTTCTTCCAGAATATCTGTATTTTTGGACACTCCCACCAAATGTGACATGTCGTGCCTATTTCTCCACACTCTCGCCAACATTTTGGAGATCTCTCCACACTCATCCTGTGTTTCACCCTTGGTGTGATATGCCATCTTATCAAACACTTATAATTCATTATTCTAAAACCTTTCAATTTCTGAAAAGCAATAGTGTTCAACCACATAAAAAAAAATGAAGCATGGTCACATGATATTCTTCACTTGCAGCAATCCAGAAAGTTGAATCTGTGGGCACATGTCAAATTTAAAAAAAAGTTGCGTGAAGAGCAGGTGTCTGTCCCTCCTTAGTCAACCACTCAGTGGCTTTCCCCCTCCCTATGTTTTTCCCCTTAAAGCTGCTGCAATCCTCGGGAAGAGCGGCAGCTGTAGAAATAAAGCAGGAATAATAGGAATGGCGGCTGTGAGGAGAGGAAGAAGCTGGCAGTGTAAGCACTGAGTGGTGGGCTGAGGAGGGACAGAGGAAGATAGTAAAGGAGCAGTGTGTCAGGCTCCTGTCATTCAAACCAATGGAGCTGCCTCTCAAGCCAACAAAGAGCGTCATATGGGGTGGATTCCAGAGGAAAGCACAGAATGAATGGCTTTATTGAGAGCTGCTGCCGGAGCTTATGCAATCAGAGAGGCAACCCGGCAGCCAGAGGATTGGCTGCTTTATGGTTGCCACTAACAAGGAGGAAGTCCATAGATACAGCAGGATCAGCCAGGAATTTTCTTAAAATAAAAAGTTACTTGCTTGATAGCTTTTGCACACAGTGTTAAAATCCCCTTGTTGGGGGATAATATAATATTTGGTATGACCTTGGTAGATGATCTTTGCCTCCTGGGCTCCTGCTAGGAGAGAAGGTCTTTGTCCTTCCAGGCTTTGCCAAGGGTGGAGATTGTGTAGGAGTAGGGGCGGACTGACCATTTGGAAACTCGGGCACTGCCCAAGGGCCCGGGGTCAGTAGGGGGCCCCATGAAATGCCCCTGGTACCTTTTTCATAGGCTTTTTTGAGTTTGGGCAAGGACATGATCCCATCCACATACTAAACAAAAATATAAAACTTTTCCCTTTCACAAATAAATAACAATAAAATAAAAATAGAAATACAACCAACATAAAAAACATAAAAACATAAAAATTGTCCAAAATATCAAAATATCCAAAATTCAAAAATAGTCCCCACAGGTGTAAATAATGATTTTTCTTTCTTCTTTCATCAAAAAACTCCTTCTCAATACCCGCAAATCCTGATGACAGTACACCTCAAAAAGAAAAAACTTGACATAGTGTCATACCTTTTAAATAATACAACACACGTGCCACTCACTGTGCAGCATGCAAAAATCTTTATATATGTGTATACTCCATAGACGAGTATCTATACACATGCAAATATTCTATAGTGAATATAGATATAAGTGAAACACACTCACATAAAATAGTGTCATAAACACAATGTGTAAAAGCAACTCCAACTTATCACTGCAAGTGTGTATCACCACACCCTGTATATATCAGTGATCACCTAAACCCAAAACAACACTCTCCAACTCATATGCTGATGGGTAATTACCCTATATAAGAAACATCAAGGCATAACACCACTCTGGGTTAGTTTCTCCTCATAACGATTTCATCCAATACTAGGGTTTTTCTTCCATTATCCTCAAGAAAATCCACAGTCACAGATAGTGTATATAAAATATCCTCCTTTATTTGGTAACTCACATAAAATTTGGGTGAAACAGCTCCTCCTCACAGGGATACAAGTGTAGACAGATTCAGGGCAACATTGGCCACATGTTCCCACTTCCAAGATGGCTGCGATCGCACTTCCGGTCAGCGTCGATACATCTGACGTCACGTGTCACTGACGCGTTTCGTCACTTCCTATGACTTTTTCAGAAGGGTAAGGACGTCTGCGCATCGACTCCTTATGTACCGCCCTTCATACACTAACGGCACCTCTAACCGCCATCTTGGAAGCTGGAAAACGCCGCCCACACTTATCTACATTCTGCCTTACTACAACATATAATCCAAAGGCTATTCACATCTTATCCTAAACCCTGTGCCTCTATGACGTTGTTTACAACACAGAGAATGCAATTAAATCTGCAACATCAATCAAATAAAGAATAAAAAACGCCAGCATACAGATATACAGTCATGGCCGAAATTGTTGGCACCCTTGATATTTCTCCAGGAAATCATGTATTTCTCACGAAACGTATTGCATTAACACATGTTTTGCTATACACATGTTTATTCCCTTTGTGTGTATTGGGACAAAACAAAAAAAGGGAGGAAAGAAAGCAAATTCGACATAATGTCACACAAACCTCCAAAAATGGGCTGGACAAAAGTATTGGCACCCTTTCACAACTGCGGATAAATAAGAATGTTACAAGCATGTGATGCTCCTGTAAACTCACCTGGGGCAAGTAACAGGTGTGGGCAATATAGAAATAACACCTGAAAGCAGATAAAAAGGAGAGACGTTCACTTAACCTTTGCATTGTGTGTCTGTCTGTGCCACACTAAGCATGGACAACAGAAAGAGGAGACGAGAACTGTCTGAGGACCTGAGAACCAAAATTGTGGCAAAATATCAACAATCTCAAGGTTACAAGTCCATCTCCAGAGAACTAGATTTGCCTTTGTCCACAGTGCGCAACATTATCAAGAAGTTTGCAACCCATGGCACTGTAGCTAATCTCCCTGGTCGTGGACGGATGAGGAAAATTGATGAAAGATTGCAACGCAGAATAGTCCGGATGGTGGATAAGCAGCCCCAAACATGTTCCAAAGACATTCAAGCTGTCCTGCAGGCTCAGGGAGCATCAGTGTCAGCGCGAACTATCCGTCGACATTTAAATGAAATGAAACGCTATGGCAGGAGACCCAGGAGGACCCCACTGCTGACACAGAGACATAAAAAAGCAAGACTACAGTTTGCCAAAATGTACTTGAGTAAGCCAAAAGCCTTCTGGGAAAACGTCTTGTGGACAGATGAGACCAAGATAGAGCTTTTCGGTAAAGCACATCATTCTACTGTTTACCGAAAACGGAATGAGGCCTACAAAGAACAAAACACAGTACCTACGGTAAAATATGGTGGAGGTTCAATGATGTTTTGGGGTTGTTTTGCTGCCTCTGGCACTGGGTGCCTTGACTGTGTGCAAGGCATCATGAAATCTGAGGATTACCAAAGGATTTTGGGTCGCACTGTAGGGCCCAGTGTCAGAAAGCTGGGTTTGCGTCCAAGATCCTGGGTCTTCCAGCAGGACAATGACCCCAAACATACGTCAAAAAGCACTCAGAAATGGATGGCAAAGAAGCGCTGGAGAGTTCTGAAGTGGCCAGCAATGAGCCCAGATCTAAATCCCATTGAACACCTGTGGAGAGATCTTAAAATTGCTGTTGGGAAAAGGTGTCCTTCCAATAAGAGAGACCTGGAGCTGTTTGCAAAGGAAGAGTGGTCCAAAATTCCGGGTGAGAGGTGTCAGAAGCTTATTGATGGTTATAGGAAGCGACTGATTTCAGTTATGTTTTCCAAAGGGTGTGCAACCAAATATTAAGTTAAGGGTGCCAATACTTTTGTCCAGCCCATTTTTGGGGTTTTGTGTGACATTATGTCATATTTGCTTTTCTGCCTCTGTTTTATATTTGTTCCAATACATACAAAGGGAATAAACATGTGTATAGCAAAACATGTGTTAATGCAATACCTTTTTTGTGTGAAATACTTGATTTTCAGGAAAAATATCAAGGGTGCCAACAATTTCGGCCATGACTGTAGGCATCTCAATAAATTATGAACATATATATACTCCATGATATTATACACATGTATATGCTCCAAATAGATCTACCTCACCCCTTAGACCAACCATATACAATATAATATTATACCATTCTAAAAATCCATAGAAACATATCTATTCCCATTAGTATATACATATTCATATATCTTCAATATATCTTCTCCAGATTTTGAGGCCTTCCCATTGTTTACCAAAGATGATCTTATCTTCCCATTTTGATAAAAGGATATTTGCCACACTAGGGGCAAACTTGGCGCCTATCGCCACACCCTTTCTCTGTTCATAAAACTCCCCTTTATACCAAAAAAAGTTTTTGCTCATACTAAACTCGAGTAATTGGATAATAAACTTCCTCTGTTTTAAATGTAGGTCTGAGAAATTCTTCAGACCCCATTTTACAGCCTCAATACCATCTTGATGTCTAATATTAGTGTAGAGAGAATTAATGTCTCTTTGAACTGCATGACTTCTGATGCCTTTTTGGCACAAACAAAATCATTGTGTTGTCTGACTGAATTCTGATCAGATGAACTGTAAACAGAGAAGTCCAGTGCTGAAGAGACAATGGAATCACTCTAAGCTCCAGGATTTTGTTCAGGTTCAAGCTTCCTTTGATGACAATGAACCCTGAACCACAAAATTTTCCCCAACCCAACAGGATGGTGCCTATTGAGAGTAACTTCCAGACCACAGGGAAGAAGGATTTCACCAATTCTATTGAAAGTCTGATGCTCCACTATGACAGGGCAAACTTGGTCTTGCTTTGAAGGTACATGCAGTGATCCAGAGTCTGTTTATCCTATGCTGCCAGGATGTTTAGCTGCAACAGCCAGAAGTAAAACTGAGCATACAAAGCAACAAAATAATCAGAACCCACATGCAAAAGTGAATGGTTGGGCAGCTCCTGGACTGCAAAATGTAAATGTGAAGGTAGACAGACTAAATATTTTCTGGGGAGGGGAAGACCCTGGACCAGGCCATATCACAAAACTAGGCCCACATGTTACAATTGATGGGTTGAATCAATCATTCAAGTGATGGAGGTGCATTAGTTATCTGAAACTGCAACATCTATTGGACATTGGCAGAGACTGCACCAGCTGTTCTCTTAGAAGGTTATTGTCCAGATATCCCACGATGGGAATTCCCTGGGAGCAAAGCAGGGCCAGAACAGGGCCAGCACTCTTGTTAAGGCACAACGTTTATTGAACAGACCAAAGGGAAGGGCAAGAAACTGGAAAAGTGGCATGTCATCGCAAATGCAGTGCATCATTGATGTGCCAGAAAGATAGTAACATGCAGATAGGCATCCTTGATGTCCACAGAGGGCATAATTTCTGGGGTGTAGGAAAGTGATCACCGATCACCTGTTGTGGAGCTTTAAGAATGGGACAACTGCCTCCTTTCATGTTTGGGACAGTGAACAAGTTTGAATAAAAACTCTTTTGGTTCCATAAAGGATTCCTGCTATGACCCCATGAAGGAGGTGTTGCTCTAAGGCAACAAGAAAGCCCAACTACCTTGAGAGCTGAATGCAAGATAGACAGCAAGAAACAAGTAGGTATCACAGACTGAAACTCCCGTTTTTATTCCCTGGACACAATGTCCTGAAAGTGCCTGAAATGCTCTGGGCCCACACAGCTATGAAGGCTTATAGACATTTAAAACTAGGAATTGTTACCATTTTTGTTAGAGATTTGTCTTTTTCTTTTGAACAAGAGGGAATTCCTGCTGCCTGTGACTTCCTTCATATGACAATCCAAGAACTCACCAAACAAGCACTATCAAGAAAAGGTCTCCAGGTGATTTCTACAGGGGAGCAACACAGACCAACAACTGAGCCAAAGTGTCTGCCTCATGTATTCCCTGGCCATAGATTTTGACCACGTGGTAAATTCATCAGATAACCATAGCACAGCCAGAACTGCTATAAACAGGAACATCCACAGGAGGAACCGTCAAGGTCATGTTAAGGCAGGAAATAGCAGGGTCTACAGCAGGAATGGCCCACTCCATTAAGAACCTCACCTTTACAGGATATGCGCTGTGCACTGAGAATTTCAGCCACGGTGGAGGAGGCTGGGAGAAAGGGGGGAAGAAGACATTGCTGGGGGTGAGGGGCCAGAGGTCACTGTTATGGGGGAAAGGGGGGCAGAAGACATTGCTGGGGAGGGGGGAAGGGGGCCAGAGGTCACTGCTATGGGGAAAAGGGGGGGCAGGGGACACTACTGGGGGGGAGTTGATGTGCAGAGGACACTGTTACGGGCATATCACACCCCCCTACAGTAGTGTCCTCTGTCCCTCCCTTTCCCATATAGCAGTGACCTCTAGCCCCCCTTCCCCCCACCAGCAGTGTCCTCACCCCCTTCCCTCCCATGGAGAGGTATTGTAAAATCTAAACTCTCAGCAAGTGGCTGGGGACTGGGATTTTTCTGCCGCACCCCCCCCCCCCACCTTGATGCTCTAAGGCAGCTGTCTAAGCAGCCTTATGCTGGGCACCAGCATAAGGCTGCTTAGGCAGCCGCCTTAGGACACCAGGGTAGCTGGTCACTGGGCACAGCTGATGACTGATCACTACACCAGCCTGCTGCCAGTGTCATGTAATTGCTGTGACCAATCACAGCAGATCACATGACAACTGTGAACACTTGGATGGCTTCCTTTCATGCCATGCATTGTATTCAGTTGTGTTGTTAGCTGTGATTAGTTTCATTCAGTAAAAATGGTTTCTCATATCAATTAAATACATTGGTATAACTATAAACAATCATACTGTGTAAAAAAAAAATCCGGATCACTTTACCAGAGTAGAACAGTATTACTGTGGTAACACTGTATTGTTCTGGTCACAATGTGTTAAAAAAAATCATAAAAAAATCGAGAATAAAATAAATAAAAAATAATTTTCAAAAATTAAATACAAATTAAAAAATTATTATTATTTTTTTACATACTGTCACCAGTCAGTGTACCTGGTCACTGCTTTATTTTCAAAAAACTTGTGATAAAAAAATAACTTCAAAAAACTCACAATACCTCTTACTAAATACCTTGGACTGTATATTTTCCAAAAAGTGGTAATTTGGGGGGTATTTGTACTGTCCTGGTGTTTTCGGGCCTCAAGAAATGAGCTGTCAGTATATCAGAATTTATCGATTTTCAGATATATACCATAATTTGTGGACTCTATAACTTTTCTAGAGACTAAATAACATACACTGATTTGGGCTATTTTCACCAAATAAATGTAGCAGAATACATTTTGACCTAAATTTATGAAGAAAGGTTATTTATTTGCAAAAGTTTATAACAGAAACGAAGAAAAACTTTTTTTTTTCAAAATTTTTTCTTTTTTTTGTCAATTTAGCAAAATATAAACAACTAAGCAGTGATTAAATACCACCAAAAGAAAGCTCTATTTGTGTTAAAAATATGCTAAAACTTTCATATGGGTACAGTGTTGCATGACCTCGCAATTGTCATTCAAAGTGCAACAGTGCTAAAAGCTTAAAATTGGCCTGAGCAGGAAGGGGGTAAAAGTGCCCGGTATTGAAGTGGTTAAGAGAATTCCTTGGGAACCCCCAGGTCACCAGAACTAGTGCCCCCATTGGAAGATTTCTCCTCTAATACTTTTCTGGGGACAACCCAAAATTTGGGATTTTCTTTTACTTTTAATGACCATGGTACACAGGACAAATAGAGAGACAAACCTCCTTAACAGGGGCACAGATAGCAAACCTCCTTAACAGGATGCACTCTATCCAAAACCCAAAAAAAGTTTTGCCTTTAGTTATACCTTAATTTCCTCCACAAATAATTAGGAGCAGAAGGGTGTCCATGGATGGGTAGATGAGGACCCTGAAGCAGAGAAATATCCAGGAAGGGAACAAAAGTTCAAAGCAACCCTAAAGGGGTCCCAGGACTAGAGCTGGCAGGTTCACAATACTCCGGTCCCCTTGTGTTCCTGAACCCTTGGCGTAATCATGATAAATGCTGCAGCAATAGTGTGCACCTGTGTGCCCAGTCACCCTTGGTAGAGGACTTTTAGTGTTTCCAGAGTTTGATCTGTACTGTAGTCTATGTCTGAAGGGTGCAAAAGGCAGTTGGGATGTGCATGAAACCAATGCCCATCAGCTAAGGACACCAGCAAAAAAAATGAAAGCATGCTAGGAGTGGGAGGGGTTAAGCTGGGCTGACCTTACAACTTTGCTTTGCTAGTGTCCAATCAACTGAAGGTAACTGTTTAACCCTTGTGATTAATGCCCACCTCTTCCCAGTTGCAGTCTATAATTATATAATATCTAAGTAAGCAAAAGCAGTCCAAGGAAGGAAAACCAGCAAACTAGCGATGGGGTCATAGATGGCTAAGATTCAATTACGCACATGGACAACAAAGGCTGGCAGGTGTAGTCCAATTCAATAGAAGGGCTATTTTAGCTCAAATTTCTAAAAAAAAGTTCATACTGTTTCTCATAGAAATGTGTCCTAACACACAGTGCATTGCAGTTTGTTGCTTATGGTGTAGCCACAAAGCAGTCAAGGTGCCCATGCTGACACGTGTCCACAGCCAAAAGTGCCTATTATTATTATTATTATTATTACATCGAGTTTATATAGCGCCAAAGGGTTTGCTCAGCGCTGTACAATAGAGGGGGGGACAATACATGAAACATTACAGCAACTACAAACAGCACACGAGGGGTTATAGGGCCCTACTCTTTCGAGCTTACAATCTAGGAACTACAATGGGCAAGTGAGCATCAGAACTGGACCACGGATCAATGGAAGAAAGTGTCTTTGAGGTGTTGACTTGACCTCCAAAGTCTTCAGATCTAAATCCAATTGAGCATCTCTGGGATGTGCTGAAAAAACAAAGGTGATCCATGCAGACCCCACCTTGCAACTTACAGGATTTAAAGGATCTGCTGCTGACAGCTTGGTGTCAGATACCACAGCATACCTTCAGAGGTCTAGTGGAGTCTGTGGCTCAATAGGTCAGGGCTGTTTCAGGTGTCAGATAAGCCTATCTGAGGCACCAGGGAGGTGGGGGGGCCATAAACACACAGGGGCATGCTAGGCTTTGAAATTAACAGTCTAGTTAGTAGAGATTTACAGCATATGTGGCAGTAGCGCTGTATTTTTTTTAAAAGCTGGTAAATTTTTTTGAGCTGGTAACAAGAGTGGATAAGAAATAAATACCTGGTTAACCAGGAGGCAGAAACAAAAATAAGAACTGCAGATAGCTGTGTAATAATGAATAATGGAAGCTGACAGCAGTCTGTTAAATGACACTTTAAATGTGAATGTCATCCTTTACACATCCAGAAATGCAAAGTAGATGATGGGATGACTATTGTTGAATCTATGACATGACTTTGCTATTATCTTGCAGTAGCATAGTAAAAAACGTACTAGTATAGACAGAAGACAGATCGAGAATATTAAACCCTTTGTGCTATAAAGCTGTATTCCCCAAACTCTGATAATAAATAGTTTTGTCATTTACTGGAAATCCACGCGCATCTGGAAATACTTTCTGTCCTTGGCAAATTCACACTTACAGACTTTTTATCCAAAAGCCTTTTTCATAGAAGAATCATTTTGTATTTCTAATTCCAAACATGCTGGGCATTTGGCTTGCTAGATGATGTGTCAGAGTACAATATAATAAGGACCATCAGGCCAGGTAATAGCTCTAAGCACAGCAAGACCTTGGACCTGGCAAAAGCATCAAAACCAATGGCATTACAAAACAAAGAAACATTTTGTACTCCGAATTGTATTTTACTAGAGATAGCTAAGAACATAGACAAATGAGACTGGTATAACAAGACTGTGTTGTTCTATGCTTTGAAGGCAAAACAGCTAAATGCCTGTTGGAATTGTTTTATCATACACAATACAATTAATCACAGTATGAATAGACAACAATTGTTCTAAATTTTCAAGAATGTTGAAGAAAAGAAAAGCACTCCTTTCAAATAAATCTACACTTAACGAAGCAAATGGTAACTGAAAGTTTTAATCTATTGAGTTATTTAGTCTATTTTAATCTTTTTTAAAATTCATATGATTAAAACAGGAAAGTACAAGTGAAAAAGAGGTGAATTACTCCTTTGAGTCATTCACTTGTGAGTTTAAACTGAGTTTGAAATATTCAGCTCTGTAAAGAATAGTTTTTTAGTCAAAAGAGCAGCTAATAATAGACAGGTAATCATGTGAAAAGGAACCTAGAGCTCCAGCTGTATTGTATTTAACATATGTGAGCTCATATGCAATATTTCATGCTGATCCAAGTTAATAACAAAACTTAGGCAAGCCTTCGATTATTCAATCGCCCGTGGTGGAACCAAAGAAAATGTCTATTACTCAGGAATCCCTCTTGCAGCCCTACTGTGCTTTGCCAACAATAAGCCTTCCCAGCCAGCAGAACACAATGATTACTGCTAGCAACTATAGCTGCTGACAGTAGTTGCATGTGAATAATCTGGCAGGCTGGTTGTACCCAAGTCATTCAATGTATCAACTTGAGTACAACCAGAGTGCTCATAGATGGATTGAATCTATGGATTCCCTTTTAGATGGCATCCACTGGAATTGTTCCAGGCATCTACAACTGAAAGAAATATTTCCGGAGGACCCCGAACATGCAGAAAGCCTAGTATAGGGGCAAACAGATACAGCCTCAGTTTTCTATTATGATAATCATACTAGTTGATACCTTCATTGTTTCAGAGTGTGAAGGGCTCTTGCCATGCAGATACCAGTCTGGGTTCCCTTCAGTACTGAGTGGTTAACCCTAAAAGAATATAGCTTTCACCTCAAAACACCAACACTTGGCTTTCCTGAGCCACTAGTGCTCCAGTAGGAGGTGTAGGAATGTGTAACTAACTGCCACCTGTAGGGGTAGATTGGTTGCTGGCTTTCCTCAATGAACTGTTAAAGGGACCTATTGGACCACTTGTGTGTTCCCCACATACAGCATCAAAACTGAATTTTAAAAACATGATGTTTGTCTCATACTATATTACCAACCCTATACATTTGGAAAGTAAATGCTCCCTTGCATCTGTGAAATGGGAAATTCAGCTCCAGGCTAAATGATTGCTCAAGTTCAAATGTATGTATAAAACCAATAACGTATCCAAAATTACCACAAAACATAACCTAATATAATTTTAGAAAAGCTGTGACCCTACATGACAAAGCTTATTTCCTATTTATCCTCATTCCTATAACTGCACGATACGTGTCAGCATATTTCAACTGAGCTACTTTAAAGCCAAGCTGCCTTTCAGAAATCTATAAACTTTGTATATAAAAAACTTTCTGTGTAAAAACACATTAACTCTACGTAAAAATGTTACCAGATAAGCAATCTGCCAGTCCTTAAGGCCGGAGCTCCAGTTTCCAGTTCAAAAATTAAAAGTTAGCAGCTACAAAAACTGTAGCTGCTGACTTTTAAAAAACAGCCACTTCCCAGTCCTATGATCCAGCATTTTTCTTCCCACACCTTGTGGGAGGAGAACTTCTGCTTCCAATCGCCTAGGCGATCGCAGCAGAAGTGGAAGTGGGTACCTCTCAAAATCGAGTACCTGCTCCCCAAAGGTGCCAAGCCTTAATAGGTAGTGGGGGACAAGGCCTTAATGCGGAACTTCCCCTTTTGAGCGGAGCTCCGCTTTAAGGCCCATTTACTTCTTTGTGTTGTGTTGATGGTGTGGTTCTTTATGGTTTGTTAACGCTCCATAAAGGATACGTTCACTTTCGGAACATGTTACATGTTCCACCCTGTTCTGTGTGTCCAATCTAAGCATTGATAGTGTGATCTCTGTAACTTACAGTTGTGATGAGATAACGATAACTTCAACCTCAGTTGGATACCAGTCAGTGACTCAATCAGAATGATATCTTGCAGATCTTGTGAAGTTTATTCCCTAAACTGAGAGAATCTTACAACAATAAACATTCGATAGGTCGAAAGAACATACTGTTTCTGCTTCTTGCCATGAGGCTGTTGCAATGCATCTCTGGGAAGGAGGGAGGGCTATCTATACAACATTAGCTAAACTAAAGGAAAGGGAGGAGCAGAGACAAAACACTGAAAACATATAAAGGCATATGACAGTCATGTGAAACATGACACACCCATTTTTAGGGTGGAACATGTTCCCATAGCCGCAGCCACACCTGCCGCCCGTCCTCCCTCTGACAGTACGGGGAGAAGTTTCCCCATACTATCTGTCAGATTTGAAAACAGCGTGGCCATGCAAGGCTCCACCTACATGGCCGCCTCACTCGTTCACAGCATTCTGTAAATAAGTGTCTACAAGTCCTGACAGCCTTAGCGGCTGTGAGCTTGTAGTTTTCAATGAACTACCACGGTGATGTGAAGCGCCGCGGTAATTCATTAAATCTTCCTCTCAGAATATCTGCTTGCTTGTATATCCCATATGGCAAGCAGATATTCTGACAGGTTTGTAGGAGACTTGAATGGCATAAACAATCTACTGATCACTGGTCAATGCTTTACAGGCTCCTTTGGACAAAAATAATAAATGCACATTTTTTTAACTGCAAAAAAAGTGCATTTATTATTTGTGTCCAAAAGGTGAACTTATCCTTTAATGCACTTAAAAAAGCGCATGACACTGTTTTTCAATGCACCACAATGCACTACAATGCATTGCAACATTCTACAATGCAGGTGTATTGCCTTAGTGTATTGGGGTTACATTCAAAATGAATGACACTGCAATGCTGAAATGCATGTTATGAGCATTACCCCTATACAAATGTTTAAATAGGTCCTTAGAATTTAGCTAAAGCCAAATTACTATATGTGCAGATAGCATAATATCATGCTTTTGTTAATAGGAACATTGTCTTTCACTATACAGTTACTGGTCAAGTTCTTTTTGTGTCGCCTACTAGTTGAAAACTGATTCAAATTATTCCAGTGCGCTTAGACATTTTGTAAAAATGTTTCCCATACAGTATTGATTTCCCATTTTGACATCCTTCCGTGGCATTAGTGCTTTGTGGGACATTGTATTATTTTACTTTTTTGTGTGGGAATTCTTGAATGACACAATTACCAAGGGATTGTTCTTCATAGAGCCACACACTCTGAGTACAAGCCAGAAAGTCCAGATGTTCAACATTCTAGACTCTGGCACACATCTAATTTATTTATATTTATGTACCCGACCTTCTCTACAGACGTGTGCCTCATATTTCACACATGAGGTGGGAATTTGGCTTGTTAAGTGTTGTTTATTATTCATTTTATGTTCTTTTATTTGTATGGAGGAAGTTGGTGAATAGACAAGCTGTTTTTGATTAAATTTAATTCTGAACTCATTAGTTCTTCATTGTTACAAAGCAGAAATTATATATGTACAGCAATTTTACACAGTGACTAGTCCGTGAATAAGAATAGGACTACTAAAGTGAGAAAATGACTGTTGATTTAGTTGGGCTGTATAGAGCATCTCTAAGAACTTCAATGTATAAACATCCTGATCTTTCACCATTTTTACATTCAACTCCTGCAGAGAATGTAGTCTACCTAATTTTTTACTGAGGGGGGAACTTTTATGATGCATAAGCAGTGAGCAACTGCACTTGCAAAGTGCACAGTCTATTTGCCTTTAGTAAATCAACCCCAGTATGCCTTTTAGCACTTGTAGCCTACCTTAACATATTTAGTTTTTTGTAGGACAGATACAGTGTTAATTTGTAGCAGATTTATATGAATATACAGTATTTGTATTTCTCAGGGTTTTTTTAGAAAAAAAAATTCCAGTAACATTTCTCAATGCAACATTTATGTAGTCTGTGCACCCCCAGATATTTACCCCCATAATATCTCTCAAAATCTGCCAATTAGAATTAAATCATATACAGTAAGTGCGGCTTCTATGTAATATAACAGAATGGTAAAGCTCAAAGTAAACATTTGCGTTTTACTTTAGAAGAGCTTTATTTCCCTTTTAATGCTACATTGCGATGCTCACAGGGAAAAGAAAAGAAAGCTTTAGTATAATGTTAGCAGCATATGCAATTGTCATCTCCGTCATCATTGTTGGGACCTGGGGATTAATATGGTGTGGAAATATTTTTGAATCTATTTTTTAAAAAAAACTTAATTTTTTTACATTATTTTGTCTGCACTGGAAGGTTGAATCTGGTCAGTTGTAAAGCAACTAATACACTTCTAATAGCGATCTGCTGGCTGCAGTAACACGTCATTATTAATAGTGATCTACTGCAGGCTGCAGTAACGCGTCATTATTGATAGTAATCTACTGCTGGCTGCAGTAACACGTCATTATTAATAGTAATCTACTGCTGGCTGCAGTAACGCGTCATTATTAATAGTGATCTACTGCTGGCTGCAGTAACGCGTCATTATTAATAGTGATCTACTGCTGGCTGCAGTAACGCGTCATTATTCATAGTGATCTACTGCTGGCTGCAGTAACGCGTCATTATTAATAGTAATCTACTGCTGGCTGCAGTAACGCGTCATTATTCATAGTGATCTACTGCTGGCTGCAGTAACGCGTCATTATTAATAGTAATCTACTGCTGGCTGCAGTAACGCGTCATTATTAATAGTGATCTACTGCTGGCTGCAGTAACGCGTCATTATTCATAGTAATCTACTGCTGGCTGCAGTAACGCGTCATTATTAATAGTAATCTACTGCAGGCTGCAGTAACGCGTCATTATTCATAGTGACCTACTGCTGGCTGCAGTAACGCGTCATTATTAATAGTAATCTACTGCTGGCTGCAGTAACGCGTCATTATTCATAGTGACCTACTGCTGGCTGCAGTAACGCGTCATTATTAATAGTAATGTACTGCTGGCTGCGGTAACACATCATTATTAATAGTAATGTACTGCTGGCTGCGGTAATACATCATTATTAATAGTAATCTTCCGCTGGCTGCAGTAACACGTCATTATTAATGGTAATCTACTGCTGGCTGCAGTAACGCGTCATTATTAATGGTAATCTACTGCCGGCTGCAGTAACACGTCATTATTAATGGTAATCTACTGCTGGCTGCAGTAACGCGTCATTATTGATAGTAATCTACTGCTGGCTGCAGTAACGCGTCATTATTCATAGTGATCTACTGCTGGCTGCAGTAACGCGTCATTATTAATAGTAATCTACTGCTGGCTGCAGTAACGCGTCATTATTCATAGTGATCTACTGCTGGCTGCAGTAACGCGTCATTATTAATAGTAATCTACTGCTGGCTGCAGTAACGCGTCATTATTAATAGTGATCTACTGCTGGCTGCAGTAACGCGTCATTATTCATAGTAATCTACTGCTGGCTGCAGTAACGCGTCATTATTAATAGTAATCTTCCGCTGGCTGCAGTAACACGTCATTATTAATGGTAATCTACTGCTGGCTGCAGTAACGCGTCATTATTAATGGTAATCTACTGCCGGCTGCAGTAACACGTCATTATTAATGGTAATCTACTGCTGGCTGCAGTAACGCGTCATTATTAATAGTAATCTACTGCCGGCTGCAGTAACGCGTCATTATTAATAGTAATCTACTGCTGACTGCAGTAACGCATCATTATTCATAGTGATCTACTGCTGGCTGCAGTAACACGTCATTATTAATAGTAATCTACTGCTGGCTGCGGTAACACATCATTATTAATAGTAATGTACTGCTGGCTGCGGTAACACATCATTATTAATAGTAATCTACTGCTGGCTGCGGTAATACATCATTATTAATAGTAATCTACTGCTGGCTGCAGTAATACCTCATTATTAATGGTAATCTACTGCTGGCTGCAGTAACACATCATTATTAATAGTAATCTACTGCTGGCTGCAGTAACGCGTCATTATTAATAGTAATCTACTGCTGGCTGCAGTAACGCGTCATTATTAATAGTAATCTACCGCTGGCTGCAGTAACACATTATTAATAGTAATCTACTGCTGGCTGCAGTAGCACATTAGTTCTAATAGTGATCTACAGCTGTCTTCAAATAGCCAGCAATATTCACTGGCTATAGATGGTTCAAATCTCAGCCATTTCAGCAGGAATTGGGTGAGATTCAAACTATGTGTGGGCAAGCTGAATGTACCCAATTTGACCGATCAATCAGCTTGGGTACAACCAGCCTTCCATTTTTTTCATGTGATTATTGCTAGTGGCTGATATAGCCATTATCAATAATCACTGTGTTCTCCCAGAGGAGATGGATTTCCCTGTCCCTTCACAGGGAGAAAACAGGGGCTACGTGGGGGGGATTCCCCCATCAACATTGAACACCCATGGTTGCAGGAAAGAAATTCTCCATGTCTATGGCCAGCCTTAGGCAGTGATCTACTGCAGGGAGACACTGGACAAAGTTGCAACAGCTTTTTCACAGCCTCTGTAGTAAGAAGAAGTGTCATAACATCACTACACTCCCAATATAAATACAATGAGGAAGAGGTTAAAACCTAATTCAACTTTGTTAGATATCATATAGTTTACATAGGTGCAACTCAGCCTGGACAAAGCTACAGACTCTCTTGCCAACCCACCTCATCCCAGTTATTCCTAATATTGCTGCACTCTGCTGCTCTACCTCCACTGCAAAAAGCCAGTGCTTTTCAGCATGTGGCCTTCTCCTATGATGTATTGCTTGGGCTCGATTGGTTAATTACCAGACACAGAGGGGGTGAAATCATCAACCCTGTGTAAGCTTTCACAGTATCCAACCTGGAGCTTACACTTGGTATTTTGCAGTAGGTATAGAGGAGGGAGGAGCAGCAAGGGAGTGATGCAAAGATAGTATAAATGGGCCAAGTGTAGGCTTTGAAGAGACTGTCAGGTTGCCCTGAATGGACAAAGAGATGGTTCCTTTAGGTTTAATCATATTTGATGAAGATTGACCAGTTGAATTCATATACTAACTAGTTTTAAGTAATAAAATTGCAAAAGAATCCAGCTTTCAGTCCTCCCCCTTTGAATAATGTTTACAGCAAAGTAGCAGTCAGCACAAAAGATGTAAAGGGACTGGTCAGCTTATTACAGACACAGCCTCTTACACACTGCTTTCTGACCACCCTATAGCATAAATACTACAGGGAAGCACGGGTGTGCAAAATTACTTATATATACATGAATTTGCATTTCTGGGTATGGGGCGCTTGCGGCCACGGCTGTCAGTTGCCGGGTCCCGGGTAGTGATTACTCACTGGCTCCCAGAGATTGCCGAGGATCTCTGATGTTTGTAAACAAAACAGTTCTCCTCCCTGTCAGCTCGTGCACACTGCTTTGCATACAAAGCAGTGTGCTTACAGTGAATCACAAACACAGGGCCCCATAGTAAAACACACCCAGCACACAGTTAACCTTTTGATCTCCCTTTATGTTAACCCCATTCCTGACAGTGCCATTAGTACAGTGCTTTTTTTTTAACACTGATCACTGTTTTAGTGTCACTGGGGATATCAGTGACACCAAGTCAGTTCCTCCCAGTGTCAGAATGTCCACCGCAGTCCCGCTATAAGTCACTGATTGCCGCCATTACCAGTAAAAATGTAAAACAAAATTTCAATATATATACCGCCATTTGTAAATGCTATAAAATTAATTTACACGTATTGGGATTTACCTTTAGCAAAGACATGTAGTAGAATATATTTTGGCCTAAATTTAAGATGAAATTAGATTTTTTTTTATTTTTTTACTGGACATGTTAAATAGCAAAAAGTAAAAAATATTTTTTTTTTCTCAAAATTGTTGGCCTTTTCTTTTCAATTAATGGAAAAAAAGGACATAAATTTAATCCTGGTGCAACCTTGCATGACTGTGCAATTGTCAGTTAAAGTAACGCAGCGCCGTAACTCAAAAAATGGCGTGGTCAGGAAGGGGAGTAATTCTGAGGAGGGCAAGTGGTTAAGCAGACAAAATGTGCAACACCAAAAAAAGGAGAGAAGCATCAAGCAGCCCCAACTAAGTGCAGCACTAAAAGCAAATAGTTTATTTCCACAAAATTGGCAACTCACAATAGTAGTAGTCAAATGAGCGCTTGTCAAACTGGTGTCAATCGCTGTGCAACTCCTGTCTGGTCCCGCTGCAGAAAGGTCTCCAATACACTGTCCTTGGCTGTGCTAATGGCTCCCAGCACTTCCTGGCCGATGTGGATCCACAGGGAGGGCAGGGATGATGTGAGCTCCACATACTGCGGCAGTAGGTGTGGCACTCGTTCGGATCCTGCATACTCCTTCATCAGGCCATGCAATACCTGATGCTGGAAGTAATCGGTTCTGTATGTTTTATCTTTGTTGTTTGTGCACAACATTTCCTAACCTGGAGGAATCCAGCTAACTGCTGTTACAAATGCATTCCACCTCCTGAATGAAGAGGAACAGTACCTAGTTCTACTTTAGCTACAGGTGGAAATATAAAGAGAAGGCACAGACTACCTATACAGGGCTTCAGTTCTCCATCTAGTCATTGCTGTAGTATCCCGGTCCATCAAACAGCTTTTTTCTAAAATCTTGGACCCCTATATTTTTTTTTTTTTAACTATCTGTTGGTAACACGGGAGAGGACTTTACAAGCAAACCCCTGATTGTTTTTCATTCTCTCTCGCATAGAGAGGACCTAATAAATCACTACTACAGCTACTAAAATGTTTTTTCACAGCCAGCCAGCAGTTTAGATTCAGACATCCATTAGAAATTAGAATTTGATTGGTAATACATTGAGTAGAGAGAGAAAAGGTTGCACAGCCTGTACTTTTTGTACTTCACAAAGTAGACCCATACCACACAAGGAGCTCTCTGGAATCTAGCTGAGGTGAATGACATAGAACAGAGTAAAATGGACCATACTTTTTGATTGTTGCAATGTTTACCAATTAGCATTTGTAGCTTTTTTTTACCAATTTAACTTGCTGGATTTGTCCTTCAGTTTTTGCACTTTCAAACCTCTATGAGTCAATGAGCATAAAAGCTTGAAAAAGTTTTGTTTTTGTAATACAAGTCTTTCACATTCTGTTCTCACCTTCTTTCCCTTTTAGCACTTTAAGTTCCTTCCTTCATTCTTTTATGCCCTTTTCCTTTTTTTATTTCCCTATAGTTAGGGAAACCTTTGATACATTTGTAAACAAAAAAGGAAACATATTTAAAAAGTCTTCTTGGTCTAAATATTCAATATCAATTGTGTAAGATATTTATTTTTCAAGTGTTTTTGGTGTTGAAATAGAATCCTGGTGATTCATGTAGCATTTACTTCCTCAAATCCTTTAGCTCAGACATGCAGGCAGAGGTTTTGCTTAGCTGAGAAAGCCCCTCCTGCCCTTCTACAGATGAAAGAAAAAAAATTCCCATGAAGACTCATGGGACTTATGATAAATTTGACCTATAACGTTTGAATAATCCAAAAGAAGGAAGGGAGAGCCACTCACCATAAAAGACAAGTTCTAATTTATTAAAGCCTTACAATGCTCAGGCAGTTCACCTGGTGCCCTGACAGCCCCAATGCGTTTCACTCCTCACAGGAGATTAGTCATAGGGTCATTATTTTGGGCTAGGCCAGAAACCAGGAAGTAATTGAATAAATGTAAAGAAAAAGTAAATATAATATAACTTCCTATCTATTTACTAAAGGTAGTACCATAAGGATAATAATAGTAAATTCTGATTGAGAGAGTTTAGTTCCACTTTAAGTTCATGCATAGGTAACTGCTTGCAAAGCCATTATATTTAGTTCTTGGTTTTTAAGTTGACTAAATGCATTTTGGAATCTTAACAAAGTACAGAATATCAAATCCTCAATACTGCTTTTGTACGTTGTTGCTTGGACTGTTAAGTGCTAGAAAATGCAATACTTTTATGAAAAAATTACATTAATTTCTAATTAATTATAATCTAGGTAGCTATGCAAACTATACAATTTTTATTTAAATTTTTGCAAAAAACCAAGGCTGGCTAACTCTAATAGATAAATCTATGCACCATCTGGCCAATTGATGAATCTAAAATATAACCTTTATTCAACTATATATAAAATGTATGCTCAGCTGTAATTAATGCCTATTGGAATGGAATGTACAACAATATGACTGGATACCATTGCAATTATTTACCTTACATCCAAATGGTTAATAACACCAGAGCAAATCAAATACCATACCAGAAGTGACGGCATAAAAAGAGACACTGTAGTTTGATTATAATCCTATCAGCTTGAATATATAATATTTGTTAATGAAATGGAGTTACCCCATGGACAAAACTAATTAGATAGTATAATCTGTCTTGTTACAGATATGTAATACGGGTACATTCATCCACAGGCCTAAAGGTCGGTCTCTCATGGACAAGCCCCATACATCACCATATCCAGACAAAAATATCTCACTGTCTTGAGGAACGCAAATGATGAACTGTAAAACGTAGTACAGACTTCTCTCCCCCTTTTTTTGGAGAGGTATGTTCTGCGTTTTACAGTGCAAATGCCTGTGCGTATTATGGAGAGAATATGGAGCGGCCAGCCTGGTATTGCCCTCATTGTCACCACTGTGTTAGAATATTGGGCTGGCTGCTCAGCTCTTCTGTGCAGCAGAACCTGCTCCTCGGTCCTACCTGTTCCTCGATCCAGCGGTGTCCTCACCACTGCTGGTTTCATCAGCCATCTTCTCTCCCTGGTGCCAACATCTTTAGTGTGGGCACCCGGCTGTGACAACTTGCGGCTTCTCAACTTTGTGCCCAATGCCCATGACCGAGAAGTGCTGCAGCTTGTGAATGACCCCGTAGTCTTCTGGGACCTGTCACATGTCCCAGAAGACTATGGGGAGGGAGGAAAACTTCCTCTTCTGATCGCCCACCCCCACCGCTCCCCAAAGATCTGCAGTCTCTGGGCATCTCCTGTACTATGTCTGTAGTCTCTGGTCACCTGCTGTAGTATGTCCGCTGTCTCTGGTCATCTCCTGTAGTATGTCCGCAGTCTCCGGTCATATCCTGTACTATGTCTGCAGTCTCTGGTCATCTCCTGTACTATGTCTGCAGTCTCTAGTCATCTCCTGTACTATGTCTGCAGTCTCTGGTCATCTCCTGTACTATGTCTGCAGTCTCTGGTCATCTCCTGTACTATGTCTGCAGTCTCTGGTCATCTCCTGTAGTACATGCGCAGTCTCTGGTCATTTCCTGTAGTATGTCCACAGTCCCTGGTCATCTCCTGTACTATGTCTGCAGTCTCTGGTCATCTCCTGTAGTACATGCGCAGTCTCTGGTCATTTCCTGTAGTATGTCCACAGTCCCTGGTCATCTCCTGTACTATGTCTGCAGTCTCTGGTCATCTCCTGTACTATGTCTGCAGTCTCTGGTCATCTCCTGTAGTGCATCCGCAGTCTCTGGTCATTTCCTGTACTATGTCTGCAGTCCAGTGGTTCAGAATAATTTTTTCTTGTTTTTCCTCCTCTAAAATCTAGGTGCGTCCTATGGTCAGGTGCGTCTTATGGAGTGAAAAATACGGTAACTGTAATAGATAGCTGACTTTTTTAAGAATATGTTTGATGCTAGCAAACAAATATCTCTTAAATCTTGTTATGTATAGTATTGTGTGATTGTAAACTGAGCAAATTTCTCTTGTTGCTGCAGTGGTTAAACACAAATGGAACACATTAACAGGAAGAGTGCAGTACATCAGTGGTTACTGCTAGAATAGATTGCTGAACACAAAGGAAGCAGAACCAATGAGAACTATTTCTGAGCTACACTCCCCTTCCAATTCCTTTAAAAGAATAATATGTGGTATAACTCATTAAATCCCCCCTAGATATGCTCTTTCTTTTCTGTTATTAATTATAGAGGAAATGTGCAGTTCCCAAAAAACAAACAATTTCCACTTGACCCAGCTATTGCTTATTATTGCATGGTTTTGGTTTCTTTCAGAAATATTTATATGCATACAAAATCTGCATGTGAAGTTATTTTTACAGCACTTTTTACTGCTTGACAAAATGTATTTCAACTTCAGTATGTGACCAGTCTCAAACAAACAATTGGATTGATATAGAGATGGATTGAATAAAATAAAACAAACAGACAAGAATCTGACCAATAGTAACTATAACAGAAATAATGAATGAACACTGCATAACTATGATTTTTCAGAGAGTGCACACGTACCCTTTTGGGAGAGGTTGTATTACCACACAAACAACACATAGCAGCCAATTAGAATCTTTGCTTAATTTTCAAACTGCGGAAATCAGATAGTAGTGATTATTACTTACAGGCAAAATGAAATCTATAGAACACTTTTTGTACAACAGCCCTTTATGGTCAATTATCCACCAAATTATATTGTTATGCAGGTTCAACAAAGTGCTGCTAGCCTGTCTGATAACTGCCTGATACTTGCTCTTTGATTTGATTATGCAAAAAATTATGATGGATTGGAGATACATTTATTAGTTATGATATTTTATTTTTAATAATTCAGTTCAGGAAGGTATTGAAAACCAGGCATGTGCATATATTCAAATCACTTTTATGCTGGCTGGAAGGTGTGTCTTGTCATACTACACTCAGCACCAGGGGCAGACTGACCATTCGGGTATTCAGGCATTGCCCGAGGGCTGTGACAGTGTGGGGCAGTGACAGTGTGGGGAGAAGAGGAGGAGAGGAGGAGGAGGCATCCTCTCCAAGCGTTAAGGGTCAATGGCCAGCAGAGGAGGAGGTGGTGGTGGGCAGTGGAGGAGGAGGCAGTCTCAGATCCCGACCCAGAAGTAGCTCACCTGTCACTTCATGTGGTGGCAGATTGGTTCGGGTGACGGGAGGGGAGGCTTCCAGCTGCCTTGCTAAAATCCATGCAGGGAGATCGGTGCTGTCACTGTCCCTCCACTGCACCGATCATCCCTGACTGTGCATCGGATTTCCCTCCTGGACCCCCCCTCTATGCTCCTCAGCCCCCCCCTCCCCCCTCGCAGGTCTCTGATGCCTCGTCTTCTCTGACAGTGTCCAGCCTCTCCCCCTATCCTCCAGGACAGAGCAGAGGAGAGAGGATCTGCTCTGCCTCCCCTGTCCAGATCAGCCGGCATCTCCGTGATGCTTCTGAATGTACTCTCTCTCTCCCCTCTCTCTCTCCCTCTCTCACTCTCCCCCTCTCTCCCCCTACCCCCCCTCTCTCTCTTTCTCTCTCTCCCTCTCTCTGTCTCCCTTCCTCTACCCCCTCCCTCCCTATCTCCCCCTCCCTCTTTCTCTCTCTCCTCTCTCTCTCCCTCCCTCTCCCCCCCTCTCTATATCTTCCCCCCCTCTCTCTCCCTCTCTATCTCCCCCTCCCCCCTTCCTCTCTCTTTCTCCCTCACTCTCTCTCTCTCCCATCCATTCCTTCCTTCCTTCCCCCATTCATTCCCTCCCTTCCTTTTTTTCCTTCCTTCCTTCCTTCATCCCCTCCCTTCATTCTTTCCTCACTCCCCTCCTTTCATTCTTTCCTCCCATCCCTCCTTTCATTTCCTTCATTCCTTCTTCCCTTCCTTCACTCCTTACTTCCTCCTTTCCACCCCTTCTTCATTCCTTCCTTCCTCCATCCATTCCTTCCCTCCCTTTTCTTCCTTCCCTCCCTTCTTTCCTTCATCCATTCCCTTCCTCCCTTTTCTTCCTTCCTTCCTTCCTTCCTTCCTTCCTTCCTTCCTTCCTTCCTTCCTTCCTCCCTTCCTTCCCTCCCCTTCCTTCATTCCTTCCTCCATCCATTTCCTTCCTTCCTCCATCCATTCCCTCCCTCCCTTTTCTTCCTTCCTCCATCCCCTCCCTCCATTCTTTCCTTCCTTCCTTCCTACCCTCCCTCTCTCCCTTCCTTCCTTTCACTCTCCCTCCCTCCCCTTCTTTCCTTCATTTTGTCCCTCCTTTTTCTTCCTTCCTTCCTCCCTCCCCTCCTTCCTTCCCTCCCCTTCCTTCATTCCTTCCTCCATCCATTTTCTTCTTTCCTTTCTTCCTCCATTCCCTCCCTCCCATTTCTTCCTTACCTACATTCCTTCCTGTATCCCCTCCTTTCATTTTTTCCTTCCCTCCCTCCTCACCCTTCAATCATCCCTTCCTTCTTTCCCCCTTCCCTCCCCTTCCTTTAATCCTTCCTTTCTCCCTCCCTTCCTCCCCTCCCTTCCTTCATTCTTTCCTCCCTCCCCTCCTTTCATTTCCTTCCTCCATCCCATCCTTCCTTCCCTCCCCTTTCTTCATCCCTTCCTCCATCCATTCATTCCTTCCTTCATCCATTCCCTCCCTCCCTCCCTCCCTTTTCTTCCTTCCTTCCTTCCTTCCTTCCTTCCTTCCTTCCTTCCTTCCCTCCCCTTACTTCATTCCTTCCTTCCTCCATCCATCCCCTCCCTTCATTCTTTCTTTACTCCCTCCCCTCCATCCATTCCCTCCCTCCTTCCTTCCTTCCTTCCTTCCTTCCTTCCTTCCTTCCTTCCTCACCTTCCCTTTCTTCCTTCCCTCCCCTTTTTTCCTCCATCCATTCACTCCCTCCCTCCCTAACCTCCTCCCTTCCCTCCTTTTCCTTCATTTCTTCCTCCATCCATTTTCTTTCCTTACCTTCCTCCATCCATTCCCTCCCTCCCTTTTCTTCTTTCCCTTCCTTCCTCCATGCCCTCCCTTCATTCTTTCCTCCCACCCCTCCTTCCTTCCCTCCTCTTTCTTCATCCATTCCCTCACTCCCTTTTTATTCCTTCCTCCCTCTCTCCCTTCCTTCCCCTTCCTTTCCTTCCTTCCTTCCTTCCTTCCTTCCTTCCTTCCTTCCTTCCTTCCTTCCTTCCTCCATCCATTTTATCTCTTTCCTTCATTCCTTCCTTCCTCCATCCATTCCCTCCCTCCCTTTTCTTCCTTCCCTTCCTTCCTCCATCCCCTCCCTTCAATCTTTCCTCCCACCCATCCTTCCTTCCCTCCTCTTCCTTCCTCCATCCATTCCCTCCCTCCCTTTTCTTTCTTCCTTCCTTCCCTCCATCCATTCCCTTCCTTCCAATATAAGGGGGTACAGGTTCTGTTTATTCATCCCAATCTAATGACAGCCCAACATATACTAGTGCTCCCTGTTCACTCCCTAATGACACTGTCCACTGCCCCCACAAAATCATTGTGAAAAAAATAATACAGAAATAAATTGTAAAAAATAATTAAAAATTAGACAATAAAAATTTCAAAATTCTGATACCCACACCTTTGCTCTACTGACACCATGCACTGGCCACCCAAAAGCATTTTGAAAAAAAATTATAAAAATAATAAAACATTCATTTGTAAAAAAAAAATCATAAAATTGTAAAAAAAATATAATAATAATACTAATAAAAATGAAGAACTATTGACACCATCCTACACATACTACCACAGCCATACACTCAGCACTCCTCTCCCTGTACATACTACCCACTGTCATACACTCAGCACTCCTCTCCCTGTACATACTACCCACTGTCATACACTCAGCACTCCTCTCCCTGTACATACTACCCACTGTCATACACTTAGCACTCCTCTCCCTGTACATACTACCCACTGTCATACCCTCCACACTGTACATTCCCTATTTAACATTACCTAATTCTACACTATATCTCATTCTGCACTACTATATCAGACACTATTTACAATCCCCTTTTAAGCCATGCCCAATTTTTAGTGCAATTTAAAACGCACTCCTCCTCTCTCATCCCTTCCCTCTCTCTCACTCCTCCTCTCTCTCTCTCTCTCTCTCTCTCTCACACACCCCTCCTCTTTTTCACCCTCACACTCCCCTCTCTCTTTCACTTCCCCCACATGGCAGCCATCTTTAAACCTGGAAGTGTCCAGTGGCTTCTACGGAACAAAGTCAGGAACATTCATGCAGACTTTGCTGCAGTAAATATTTAAATGCCCCTTCTATGCAGCTTAGCTGCAATATGTAGGTAAGGTGTTGTGTGGGTGTGGCTTGAGTGTAGGTGGGGAAACAGGGGGCCCCATTATCTCTTACTGCTTGGGTTCCCCATGAGTTTTCAGTCCATCCCTGCTCAGCACCAAATTATTTTAAAGCACATGTAATTTATGTCATAAACAGAGGGCCTGCTCCCTTTCTCAAGCCAAGCAGTGGGGCCCCTGAAAGGTGTAATGGTCCACTCACACCCAATATCACCTCACTGGTTTGACAGCTAGCTAACCAATGGTACTTACGGCCGTAGATGCCGCTGGCTTTCCTGCTCTTTTTGAGCCTATACCAGCATCCTGCTAGCCTCTACTGCTTCCTGTCACCCCATTATTTTGCTCCCTGTTCGCCGCCATTTGCTGACTTCATGCCGCCACTGCCGATGGTCGGAGCGGTGGCCATATTGGTACACTTTTTATGCTTTTTGATTTCTGTCTCCACATGGATACTTTTTAATGTTCTAATAAATACTACACTGCAACCTTATTGGCTCCTGTGGTGAGCTATTACCTCTAGGACAAGGGTTGACTTCTTATCCGAGTGCCCAGGATGAATTTGGTCCGGTTTAACCCTTTGGCCGCCTTCCATTCTCAGATGTTTAATGCTTGATTGCCTGTTACCAGTTTTCATCTGTTGAGTGTACATCCGAGAGAGGTGGTGGATTCTTTTGTGTGATCATCAGCACATTTGCACCGTAATTATACTGCGTTTAACCACGGACATTGATGTAGAGTTTTATCCTATTTATATATCTCAGATTTTATATGTTTATTGTAACAACATTTACTACTGCACTTTATTTCACGGATCACCACAGACATTATTGTATTTAGATTCTGCCAGTGACTCACTTTATTGTTTGGCATTTGCTTTTTGAGTTGTTTAACTGATATTTTCATGCTTTATGTAAATACACTTTACTGTTTCACTCAACTCATTACATTCATGATGCACTTTACCATATTGTTTTATGTTTAGATTTCGCATTTATTAATGTTTTTTGCACTTTTATGTGTTGCATGTCCTAATAACTGGTGATGCTTTTATTCCTCTAACTCCAGCAGCCTATCTGTGCCTTTTTTCCTACATAAGAAGAAATTCATCATTTCACTGTGAGCATAGCCACCAAGACAAAAACTGGTGGCAAATCCACATATTTACCGTTGCCACCAAATCAGGCAAAATCTTCTAATAGGGACACAAATAGCAAAATAAAATATAAACAAATTGTAAACATTTACTACTATATCAAAATCTTCAAAAAAAAGGCAAAAAGTTTTGCACATTTAGATTACTTTTGCAATTATTTTTTACCCCACTAACGGTGTTTTAGGAGCCTAACAGGAAAAGCAGAAAATTTCCCAGTAACCTTTTAGAATGCTCCTCTTTTTATTGTATTAAGTTGCTTTGGGGTTTCCTGTTCCTGCTTGTTCTTGAGAGTGTGCTACGTGCAGTGTAAGCCAGAGTAATGGCTTTCTCAAGTGTTTTGTGGATTTTATGAGTGTTTTGTGGGCTTCCTAAAAACACATGCAGGTGATATATGGGTTTCCTGAGCAAGTGTTCTCTAAACATAAACACAGATTTTTTGTGCTTTCTGATGATGTATGTACATTGACTTGGAAATACATGCAAAGATCAATGTGTATATATTTAAAATGTACATTTCCACACAGATTGAAAAAAAAATCACTGATGTTGGAGCAAAGAGGGACAGAGAGAACATTAGTATAATTTATTTTTGGAATAAAAGTGGAAAAGTGCTGGTCTTGGAAGTTCCAACGGTGTAAAATTCCATACTTGCAATGCTAAAACTATATAGAGCCTTTTGAAACAAACAATCCTACACAAATCATTCTTGACAGTTTTGAAAATGAAAGTCTAAATCTGCTACAGGAACATAAACAGTGCTAAAAAGCCAATAGGAGTTTTGGATAGACATATTTTATAAAGGGTGTTTCCGTTTTTGCAGCCAAATTAGGATAATACCTACTTTAATATTTGTTAAATGTTCCCATTCACATAGCAAAACTTTAAAAATAAATAAAATTGTAGCTTACCTTTTTTAGATGCTCTTTTTTAGAAATTCCAGCAAGGAAAAATTCTTAGTGCTCTTTGTTTTGAAGGGGCTCGGCCGGAAAGTTCTGTTTACCATAATTAACGCCGTCTGGAGGCATATATTCTATCAGTTGTACTAGATTTGAACACTGTGGGATTGATTTACTAAAACTGGAGAGTGCAAAATCTGGTGCAGCTCTACATAGAAATCAATCAGCTTCCAGGTTGTTCTTTTGGTGAAAGCTTAATTAACCACTAGCCTACCGGGCACCTTCCTGCCCAGGCCAATTTCCAGCTTTCAGCGCTGTCGCACTTTGAACGACAATTGCGCGGTCAAACAACACTGTACCCATATGAAATTTTTAGCATTTTTTTGTGACAAATAGAGCTTTATTTTGGTAGTATTTAATCACCTCTGTGTATTTTATGTTTTGCTAAACAAACCAAAAACTGAAAATTTTGAAAAAAAAATGTTTTTTCTTAGTTTTTGTTATACAATTTTGTAAATAAGTGATTTTTCTCCTTCACTGATGTGCGCTAATGAGGCTGCACTGATGGACACTGATAGGCTGCTCTGATGCATACTGATAGGTGGCACTGATGGGCACTGAGGAGGCACTGGTAGGTGGCACTGATGGGCATTGACAGGCATCATTGATGGGCACTTAAAGGCAGCACTGATACATGGCACTGATATATGGCAATGATAGGCAGCACTGATAGGCGGCACTGACTGGCACTAATAGGCGGCACTGAATGGCACTGATAGACGGCACAGACTGGCACTGTTAGGCGGCACTGACAGGCACTGATAGGCAGCACTGATGCACACTGATAGGCAGCACTGACTGGCACTGATAGGCGGCACTGACTGGCACTGATAGGTGGCACTGATTGGCAGCACTGATAGGTGTCACTGATTGGCATTGATAGGTGGCACTGACTAGCACTGATGGGTGACACTGAAAGGCAGCTCAGATGGGTACTGATATGTGGCATTGATGTGCACTGGTAGGCACTGATATGTGGCACTGATGTGGCACTGATGGGCATTGGCACGAGGCACTGATGAGCACTGACATAAGGCACTGAAGGACACTGACAGGTGGCACTGCTGGGGCTACACTGTTCATCAGGGCACACTGATCATCAGTGCCCTGATGATCAGTGTACATGTCCCCTCCGCGGAAAGCCGATTACCAGCTCTCCTCTCCTCTCGAGCTGTCAGCGTAACAGCTAGAGAGGAGAGAAATGCCGATAACTGGCATTTCCCTGTTTACATGTGATCAGCTGTGATTGGACACAGCTGATCACATGACCGAGCCGACATCTTCGGCTCTTTCCGTGATCTGTGATCCGCTGTGTCCAAGAGACACAGCGCACTGCAGATCGCCGCGCTGCGCGCTCCCTGAGCCGCGCATGCACAGTGAGAATGGGAGGACGTCATATGACGTCCTCCCAGAACAAGAGAACCACCTTGCACCCGTCATATTACTATATGGCGGGCAGGAGGTGGTTAAACAAGCTGAAGGTAGAAGCTGATTGGTTACCATGTAGAGCTGCACCAGATTTTGCACTCTCCAGTTTTGGTGATTTTGGTAATTCAACCCCTGTCTGTCTTAAGAAAAAGTTAAAGGTTTAGGAGCTGGGCTTTTCCATTGCATGTTAATGAGAACTGAACTCAGCCAGTCCCCAGCCCAACTATTTGGACAGGTCACACGGAGAAATGTCTGCAGTAACCCATGACACCTTCTCCTTAGAAATAACTAAAAGGTAATAAATAGTTTAAAAAATATTTTAGGTATGCTGTGTGAATAGGAAAACATAATTCACATAATTTCTCAAATTTAAAAAATCTGTTTTATTGGGGTTTTCTCATATTTGACTACAAAATGTTACTCTAGCCAAAGTTGTTATCTTTATTTCTGCCAAGATTTTAGTCTCGTCTGTCACCCTATTAGAAAAATCTTCTGTTCTTTCTGTCCCTGTAATGTCCATAGAGGAAAATGGGGATGTTCTTGTCACCAGTACTGGAAACCACAGAGAGCAATAAAACATTGTCAGCAATTGTAACCCTTCCTCAGGCTACTAAAATGTGTTTTTAATTACATCCTTATTGGAGAAATTTTAATTTTCCATCACTTTCTGTCCTGACAGGGAATCTCCTCCCATAGACATAAACATAAAGCGTTCCCTGCGGTTGGGCTTTAAGTCCTGAAATAGTACTTTTCTAAGCCATATCTGTAATTCAGAGCAAACACAGAATGAAACAGGAACAAAAGAACTAAGAAAATACTCATTTGGAACTATATTTAAAAATTGGCCTTGCTAGGGGTGTCACTGGCCCTTTTCTTTTTTTTTTTTCTTTTTTTTTTTATACATTGTTAAAGGTGCTTGTAATTCAGTCAATAAACTGTATCAAGCGTCCCAAAGGTAATGAATGTTTTCCTGGCATTGATATACAGTAACTGGAATAAATGGTGTTTTGGCATGAATTAGCCAATTAATCCCCAGTGCAAGAAAATGAATCACTGCAAATTGTTGTGGTAGTTTTTCATCTTATGAAGCATGTCTTGTAATTATTAAATACACACATATGGTTCATATGTGGACACACTGAAAAAGCTTTTTCTAAAGTCCGAGAAAAGGAATAATGGAGCCAAAAACTTTGGCTTGCTGCAAATATATGTCTGCCATCTATAGCTCTTGATTGGCACTCATTGCTAAGTTATTGGATTAAAGACTAGACAAGAGGCCCTGGTGGTTATAACAAAGAGCCTCAAAATATACAATAAATTCCCCTTCAATTTCCTCTGAGTTTACAAAAAGAGAAAGGCTCTTCAAGCGGCTCTTGAGAGTATGGTTGGCCATGCACTAGTCATTTGTTTTGGTTCAACCAATGTGTTGAATAAAATAAAATTACTTGATTCCGTCATCTACATACACAACGTGGATAGGGGAATCCCTCCTGTTGCACTATTGTATTCTGACAGAATACACAGATTTGCACTGCTGGCTATAAGCGTCAGTGCTGATTGAAAGAACGTTTTCCAACGGGCTGGTAGTACAGACAGATCGACCTGTCTACAACCAGCCTGCCCATACATGAATTGAAAATCATCCAGTCACTGCTGAACTGGCTGCATTGTGGACCATGCATGGCAGGCATTACAGTTTACAAGTGCCTGAAGATACATTACAGTGAAATAAGAATTTTACTAATTAAGCTAGCCACCCACTGAAAGAATTTCAGACAGTTCATTAGGAGCCAACCAAAATTTGCTCCTTGTGTGGTCCTGTTAGTATTCCCCCACCCATTATCCTTCAATTGAAATATCATATAGCGCCCTCTAGGTAGCTAGGTTTATTTTGTTTTGTTAGTCAAAGGCTAGGTAGCAGCCTGGGATGAGTCAGCCTAGGAGTGAGGTAGAGAGGTCACCTCAGGACAGGCTGGAAGGCTCTACAGGTCAGGGCTTCTGGAGCCCTCCCACCCTTCCAGAAACTTAAAGAACTTTCTGGAAGAGGGGCAGAGGAGGCCCAGATTTGCATGTTTAGAGGAACATGGCAAATCCCTGGGCATGGCGACCAAGGACAATCCTTAAATGTGATCAATTGAAATGTACAGTAAGTGCAGCTCTAAAGCATAAGTGACAAATGCAATCATAAAGTGCTTATGTGAATAGAAGTGTTCATACAATATTCCAGTGAAATAAATCAAATAAAAAGTCTCAGATCATACAGAATCATAAAATAATAAAAAACTCTAAAATTCTGAATATAAATAGTGGATAGTCCGTGGCACTGCAGGTCACAGAAGTGCCAAGTGATATATGTGTGCTTATTTAGCAATAATGGTGATTATACATAGTCTGTGGCACTATAGGTCACAGCAATGCCCTGTGTTCGTGGAACTACAAGGTGCAGCAATACCAGCTGGGATGCTCAAGAGTGTTCATGATCCAACATAGGAATCCACCACCTTATATGGATGTGCACTCACCAGAACGTTACTTGTATATTAGCATTAATGCTGATCCTTATGGGGGGGGGGGTCTCAGGAAATAAATAGGGACCGGACTTTTCCAGGGTCAGGGCTATGCAAAACCAGCAAAAGATCCTCCTAAGGGGAGAAGCTCACCACAGGAGCCGAAGATATGGCAATATAGTGTAGTATTTATTGTATATAGTTAAAAGCAATTCACGTGGATACAGCAAAGAGTTAAATGCATAAAAGCATACCAAAATGGCTGCAGGGGCGTGCCCCTGAAGACATGCATGCGCACAAAATGCGTTGGGTGGAGCCTTACGTGCTCACGTCACGCCGCTGCGGTTGGAGCTCGAAACAGTGGCCATTTTGATTTAAAAGAAAAATCTTTACGTTTCAAACATTTACATGTGGAAGATATTTATTCCTGTGAATGAAAATTCCATGAGAGTTAGACAAAATTCCATCACTGGGTTTCAGTATTTCTCTATGCATTGTGAGTCTGGAGGAGCAGGCATTCCTAGGCAGGCTGTATTTGTATACATACTGCTCTGGATAACACCCATATGTGATGCTGAGCACCCATGATTAAAAAATTAAAATCCAGTGAAAGAAAAGGGAAGTTCAGGGACAATAAAGAATGGGGATGAAAGGTTTGGATCATGCAGGACATCCTCCAGCCAGGAAATGAGACTTGCTGTAGCTTCTAATTCACACTGTGCTTGCAGTGTGCCATTAAATCAGATGAAAGCAAGAGAGAAGCCTGTGCAACTGCAGAAGACTGAGACTTTTAATTGGCCAGTAGGAAGGAATTTTCATGTAAATGTAGTATTATTAATATGTTTGATCAACCATTAAAGCTGAAAAACCACCTGTGAAGTCCCTGAAACATTTCACATTTTCTAACATAAATTTTTTGGTCTACTTAGATTGCAATTACATTGCATGCTGCTCAACTGAGTTGTAATTAAAGCGGAGCTTCACCCAAAAGGAGAAGTTCCGCTTTAAGCCTTTGTCCCCCGCTCCCCATTAGGTCCTTTGGAGAGCAGGTACCGAATTTGATAGGCACCCACTCCCGCTTCTGCTGCGAGCACCTAGGCGATTGGAAGCGGAAGTTGTCCCCTACCCTCCCTCTCCATAGTCTTCTGGGACATGTGACAGGTCCCAGAAGACTATGGAGCCATTCACAAAGTGCAGCGCTTTTCGCACATGCGCAGTGGGCACCCGGCCGTGAAGCCACAAACTGTCACAGCCGGGTGCCCACATTGATGATGCCTGTGCCAGGGAGAGAAGATGTCTGATGAAACCAACGGTTGTGAGGACACCTCTGGACTGATGGACAGGTAAGTGTCAGTATTTTCAGTCAGCAGCTAGAGTTTTTGTAGCTGGTGACTTTTATTTTTTTTCCAGGTAGAATAATGTAGGCAAAATCTATTGTGTATGACTCATGGTAACTGAGTCTGTGATTAAGGTCAGGTTACTGCAGGTCAAGCTGGATGACTTAACAGGATGAGGCCCTTTCACATCCACCTGGTTTTGGAGGACCATGGAAACCTTCCAGATGCCAGTAGGCAGAAGAGGTGGATACCTAATCTGCATGTTTGTGAGAGTCTAACAATCCTAGGTTTGGAGGCTCTGGTAGAGTGGTGGACTAGACCATAAATATGGGATACTCAGGCTGGCTGTGAAGTCAGGTAGAAGACGGAGGGCTGAGGAGACTGTAGGTGGCCTGGGAGAGGTCCACTAGGTCTAGGGGGGGGGAAGCTGGCCTCTAGGCTAGGATCAGGCTGGGTCAGGAGGATCCATTCAGAAGTATGGCATGAACAGGATCAAGACCTGGGAGCAGTGAGAGCAAAGAGGACAGAGTGACTACATCAGCACACCTTGGGATTCACAAGGGGAGAGACTACCACATGTAGCAAGCTTTCAAATGACAGCGCTGTGCTTAATCCTTGTCCTGGGAGATCTTCAGAGCAGCCAGGAGGGCTGGTAGTGTCTGCAGACTGTGCAGCTGGGAGCACTTCTACAGGGGAGAGGATACATCTCTACATTTAGTTTACGAGGCGCTAAGTTGATTTCAGAGAGGCTGCGAGTTCCTCCCCCGTAAGGGGCTATTGCTACTGATCCCCAAAGACTGACTGCTTTCAAGGAAAAACACAGTCCAGGATCTGTTTCTGTAAATAGGAAGGAAGTTGTCAATGTGCATTGATTCAGTCAAATTGGGTATCTCATAATCCCTATTACCCTATCCAAGTTGTTTCCCCTAATAAAATAACAAAAAAAAACAACCTCATGGACTGTTCACTGACTGTGGATGAAAGTGTGGAAAATGTGTGTTGCCTGGCTGTGCAGAGCTTAGGGGTACCTAGAAACACAGTGGCTCTTGTGAGGGTAGCGGTACACTTGTAACCAGACTTTTTCCCCAATTTCCTCTATTGAATTTTGTACCTTTTCAAACATTAGCTCATGCTCTTTACAGTGCTGAAATGGTACTCAACAAAAATTACCTTTTTATGAGGAAACATTGACTGAGTGATGGATGCTTCAAAACTATGTGCTCCTTTCACTTGTGTTTTCTCCCACAGCGTTTTCAGGACTTGCATAGAAGTAGTATGAGTGGACAGTGGCTCATGCAACAAACTCTGGTGGAATAAATACGAAGAACAATGATAAATAATGTATTGCTGTGGAACAAGTCATATATACAGTACACATGGAACATTTACTAACATTGTACTGAATCTGTCTTTCTGCCATACAGTTCCACAATTATACTAAAGTAGGAAAACTGTTGTAAAGGTCAAATAACATTTTTTTATTTTCGGCCAACAAATTGGAAAACATCCTCAGCCAATGTCCAGTTTTGAGGATTCCCACCAAGGTCCCTTTTCATCAATGATAAATGAGAAGAGAGGTTCCATGTCTTCTGCCTTGGAAACATACTGTGTTCAAAGGGGTGATGAGATTAACACCAAGACAGCCTTCAAAGCCAAAAAATAAGGAATTTGTCTATGAACTAATGTACTTCTCTGCATGCTTTCTCCAAGATTATTACAGATATACCACAAAGCACAGATAGCTCATGACCTAAGCAACTCAGTTAGGTCACCTTCTTGTCCCTAGCCTTGGTTGGCACATGTGAATGCATGATCCCTGGTTGGACCCAAAACTGCTTCTTATTCACCAGTCTATGTGCTGCTATGCAGGAGATTACAAGAGCCTGAAATAAAGTCAAATTCGGGAATTCATATCTGGAATTAAATTGATTTAATACATTTCTGATTATAATAATCACTGTATTCAACTGCATTTATTAATGGCATGGACATATTCATTTACTATTACAGGAATTTATATAGCGGCAACAATTTTTGCAGCACTTTGCATACTGTACATTCACTTCAGTGTTTAAAGTTTTTTTTTTTTTTTGCATACAGTATGGAACAATTAGACACTTTGCCAAATATTCATTGCTGTTTGTGTTCTTGCAGGGAGATTTACCCCTATATTTGTCCAGAAGACCATTGTCACAGATCCAGAAACTGAGAGGGAATCCAAAAATTATGAGTTGTCATCAGAGTAAGAGATAAGAGAAAATACTATTGTTCTGTGACAACCCTGTAAAGAGACTCTGTCCCCTACTGTTCTGTTGCCTTTAGCTAGTTATCATTGTTCTTATCTTTTTTTTGTAGCCTTGAGCTTCAGTCATCAGTTACCCCAAGGATTCCTCTTTATATGTGGGACCAACTGTTTGATAACATTGTTGTGCACCCCTATATTCTCTGTGATGTCTGTGGCTACCAGCAGATTATCTATTTCCATCTGGGAAGCAATACCAATGTCCTGCACATGCGCTTTAGCTGGCCATAGCCTCAGGAGATGGGCTTGGGAGTGCACTTCTCCCATATAGAGTGTCAGTTTCAATGGCAACATCCTCAACCATATGAGAAGTGACTAAAGATTGTGATAAACAACACAGTATGTGGCTCTCTCTGTCTACTGGCACACTCCAACATGGTACCTGTGAGGGAGCTGCTGGAGAACATACTCTCTTGTGACAAAAGGGAAGGGAGGAAGATGCAGCTGAGCTGTGGAATCAACCCGCATTCTCAGCATTTTCTAACAAACAGTGCAAGTTTTTAGAAATGATCCGTTTTATTCAAACTTGGTGACAGGGTATCATTAGGCTGGGAATTTTATTGTAGAGATTTCTTCTCATTTCCTGTTGTGGCTCCCAGAAATCTTTGAAAAGTTTATTTTTATCATTTCCTGTTCTGTCTCAGGGAGGAAAGTTTGGAGTTTAAATGTACTACAATGAGTCTTTCACCTCTTGTCATATACTGTCCATGTATCTACAGTAGTGCTGGCAATGCAGTATTCCCCTTAATAGGAGACATAAATCAACTGTGTGATTATACAAGCAGACCATTCCACTTACACTCAGCCTCAAAAAGTTACTGAAATGGTTTGTCTCAGAATCTGCAGTAAAGAAGCAGTTAGACATCTGATGAAACTTCTTTCCTTATCAATGCTTGATTTTTACAAAAAATGTTCATTAGTAATTTGTTTTTGAAGGCTTACGAGCAGGGGCGGACTGACAACTCATGGGGCCCCCGGGCAATAGGGGATCATGGGGCCCCTGTGTCCTTGCCCAAACTCAAAAAAGCCTATGAAAAAGGTACCAGGGGCATCTCATGGGGCCCCCTACTGACCCTGGGCCCTCGGGCAGTGCCCGAGTTTTCAAATGGTCAGTCCGCCCCTGCTTATGAGACAGAGTAGGTTCTGGGATGCACTCAGGGCTGAAATTCAGTAACCCCCAAGCATTATTTCTGTGCATGTAGAGGTTTTCCATAATCTCCCAGCAATATGTTACTTTTATAAAATGATACTACGTTCCAAATCTTATCTCCCAACTCAACAACTTCACTTCTATTTATGCTAAAATAGAAATAATGAGTTCTTAGCTGATATAATGTGACTTTATATGTATTGAAGCAAGATGGTCTACATCCCAAGACAGTTTTATATTCTACTTGTACATGGCACTTTCCATGATAAGGATTTAATAATGTACTGATAATGATGCCCTGACATTCTAACACATACTACCGCATGTGTAGGTGTGTCAACTGATCTCAGGAAATGAATAGTGAAAAAACTGATACATATACAGTAATTGTTACAAAGATTAAAAAAGTAAAGAACATACTTTCAAGCTGACATTTTGCCTTGTGCAGTAAAAGTAAAATTGCTACATTAGGGGGTTTATTTATATATTGTTTCACACAACAGTCACACAACTTTCACCCAGGGTTCATTTATATTTCCAATGGAATCCAATTTAAAAAAATGTATGAAGCCTGGGTAAAAACATTTATGAATGGGTCCCTGTTTTAAATAAAGCCTTAGCTTAAAGTGTCACTAAACCCAGGACCCTGCATTCACTATAGCTGGCTCCCACAGTACATACAACATGGAAGTGCAATTATTGTAGTAGATATAAACTTCTAATACCTTTTCTCAGCAGTTAGAGCAATCTTGTGACTTCTATCAGTGTCCAGCCGAGCACATGTTAAAGCTTGTAGGATAAGTTTTAATTTTGCTCTAGGAGGATGCAGAAACCCTGACCTCTGTCTTGACACTGCTGATTGGCCCTGTGCTGATCACATGCACTCTCCTTCCCCAAAAAAACCCTCTCGCAATACACTAGAAATACACACCAAACTGAGCATGTGCAGATTGACTCCAAATGATATGTTTTATCAGGAGATAGGAGTTGGACACTGGAAGAAGTTGAGGATCAGAGAAGCCCTGATTGTCCTATGAGGCTGCATAACCCCTAACCCTCTGTCTGGACAGCGCTGATTGGCCCTGTGCTGATCACATGCACTCCCCCAAGAAAAAAAATTCTCTAGCAATACACACCAAACTGAGCATGTGCAGCTTGCCCCCAAGGCTCTGTTGTATCAGGAGATGGATTGGGGATTGTGGAAGAAGGGGCGGATCATAAAAGACTGGATTAAACAGCCTTTTTACACAATTCAGAGGATTAACTGCTTAGGGTCCACATTGAGTATAACAAGCATGCTTTACTGCATATACAGACTGATTTTACTGTTGTGGATTCAGTAACACTTAAGGTAAACACTTCACCTAAAGTTTTTTTTTCAGACCTGCACAAGGGATGGTGCTAATGTTCAATGAGAAGTGTCCCTTGTGCTGGTGGCTGCTAGACACTCATCAAGATGCTTGGCTATGCCTGCTCTTTCCCCTCTTTTCCATTCATAGAAGTTGTACTATACTGTAGCTTCCATCACGGAAGAGCACTTATAGATGGAGGATGGGCGCATGAATGAAAGGTGCTGGATATGAGGGATGGCAGATGAAAAACCTATACAACAGCCACCAGCACAAGGGATATTTTTTACGAATATAAGTACTGTTCCTTGTGCTGATTTAAAAGAAAAAAAACTAAACAAAGGCTTTAGCAGTATGGTCAAATCTTTTTTGGCCATTCTTCTGTTTTGGGTCACAGAAGTGCAGTTGTGCTCTCCTAACACCCAAAATCAGCTGACAGCAGGTTAAATCCCACTATTGGCTGATGTCACAGAGCCGCTCCAGGCTCTGAAAGGATCTCGATCATATTGTCAGGATCCAGCCTGATGCCTGATCAGCAGCTGGCTCAGCCTCTCAGCTCGTGGCTTAGAGTTGAAGCCAGCCGTTCTTGCCCCCTTGCCAGTCAGATGCTCCAGTGAGAGCTGGAGGGGCAGAGCTGAGAACCAGTGGCTGACAGAGCTTAGGGGATTTAGGAAGTGTCAGTTTTCATACAGATTTTAGGGGATTGATTCTCAGGATCTGAGTAGTATTCAGCAGGTCAAGCAGCAGGGAAGGTGAGTATGTACTCTGTACTTTTACAGGTATGCCTTTACTGAGAACATTTTATATAGTGACAGGGTCACTTAAACTGTTGTGTAGAACAAATATAGTTACCTCAATATACATTGATAATTACAAAATATTTAAAAAAAATAGGGTTTTAAAAAAATTAACACACATTCACAGAAATATTTACACCAGGCTTCTTTACGTACATATATGCCTAAAAGAAATCACTGAAAATACTACATTTCCCCTTTAAGAAGGTTGTTTTTAATTATACATGTATACAAGGAAGCTATATTTGTTGTTCACATGAGTGGGCCAAACTTCCAAATTTGTAGCGCTGTGCAGTGACTGTTCCTTTTTCCCCTCACAATGTAATCCCATCAGTATGTTCAAACCTACTGCCAACAATAAATTATAAATGTGGCCTTTCCTGCATTTAACTTAATTGCAGCAATTGCTTAGCAGGGACATTTAGGCCAGTGCCGAAAGCCACTAAAAAGACAAACTACAGATTTGTACACAGTAACAATCCTAAAAATAAAGCAGCTAGTGTTTAAATTTGGTAAAGAGTGCATCATTTATTACTTACAAGAACAATTCTACAGTAATAGCTCAAAATGTGTTATAACTGAAAACATATAATTGCTACATTTTACGGAAACTTCATTTCTTGGCTGCAGTTTACATGACATATTGTCTTAAAGTGTTACTAAACCCAGGACCCTACATTCACTATATCTGGTCTCCCACAGTACACCGAACATAGAAATGCAATTATTTTAGTAAATATAAACTGCTAAATACCTTTTATCAGCAGTTAGAGCAGTCTTGTGACTTCTATCAATGTCCAGCAGAGCACTGGTTAAAATTTGTAGGCGTTTTTATTTTCCTATGACTGTGCTATGAGGCTGTGTGACCCCTGACCCTCTGTCTGTAGAGCACGGATTGGCCCTGTGCTGATCACATACACACTGCCCAAAAAAACTCTCTAGCAATACACACCAAACTGAGCATATGCAGACTGCCTCCTAGGGCTCTGTACTATCAGCAGATGGATTGGTGACTATGGAAGAAAGGGAGCATCACAGAATACAGGATCAAAATGCCTTTTTAGATGATGCAGAGGATTAACCCCTTAGGTTCCACAGCAAGCATAACAAGCATACTTTACTGCATATACAGACTGATTTTATTGTTTTGTTTGGATTTTAAAACCTATCAAGGGAATTCACTCTTTAGAATTCCTTTGTGCCTTTTCAAGACAAATGCTGGTGCAGTTGACAGATTTATGCACCCATTGACAGGACAAGTACATGAATCTGGGGATTCACTATGTGTGGAGGTGCATTGAGGCCAGAGTGCCCATCCAGACAGTCCAGCAGCAGGGTCACATAGTGCAACAGCAGGGAGTTTTGTATCTGGGGGGGTTGAGCCTGATGTGCAGCAATGGATACTAGTTCCCCATCAGGTTCATTCTTGTTGTGATTGACAGCAAGCAGTGGGTAGATCCTTAGCCAATAGACAGTCTGCTATTGGCTATGTTATATACCTACTGCCTGTTGTCAATCACAAGAAGAGAACAAATCTGATGGGGAACTAGTGTCTCAGCTTCCCCATCAAACTCTGCCACCTGCAACATCACTGGTTGCTAGGAGGGTGTTGGTTATGAAGCTGACAGCATCCTTAATAACCAGTGGTAGGGAGGAGGTAGCTGCGGAAAGCATGCTACTCTGCTACATTGTGTACAGAGACTGGATCTCTGCCTCTGTTCTCCAATTTAGAGTAGGTTTTAGTTACCTCCAATTTTGTAATCTGTGAACTGAAGGTAATTATCTTTTAATTTGGTGAATTAATAGCGCCAATATGTAAAAGAAAAGAAGGGATTTTTTAATCTGGCACAGGCTATTTTCAAGCGCCATGCTGCCATAAAAGTGTCGGTAAGCATTTATTGAATTTCTCTGTATGTGTGAGCTACGAATGTACTTCTGTGCAGTGAATTTCTTGCCATTTGCTTCACTGTAAACCACTGTAAATCTAATTTTTTTTAACAATGGAACACTTCTGTAAAAGTTACTACATGGATGCTTCCATTATGTACGCATAATTACATGGAGCATAATTACATGGACCATGCTTATAATCATGTGATATTGAAACATTACACATTACATATTAACTATAGTATTTCCCACATATCTGACCACAACAAAAGGACATGCCTGGTTTCAGGATTTGGAAGTAAGCAAGTGCATTAGCAGGTCAAAAGATTTTTCTGGTCTTTTAACTTTGGTCTTAATCTTCTTGCTTTCTGTCTTTAAAGTATTGTTTTGTATACTTTTATGGTCACAAATGTTATATTTTTTCCAAAATATCTCTTAAAAAAGAGCTTGGGTCTTCCACATATCACTGAAGAGGGAAAGTAGAATAGACCTTGGGTGTTAATTTCAAAATGCCGTTTAGGATCTGAAATCTAACACACTGCTGCAAATGACAAGTGGCTGCAGGTGATCATCTCTCTATTCAGCTCTCCTTCCACTCTGTAGCATGCACTTTCTACTACTCCTTCTGACAGTTGTGTCCTCTCTCTTTAAACTCTCTTTCCTTCACCCTTCTTCTCCACCCCACAGTTTATATATAAATATATATATGACCTTCCCTTCTGTCCTCTCCCTATTACTGCACTCACCAACTCCTACTAATTTTAAATCCACACACTAATAAGACCTCCAGGACACTGACACATGCCCTTTTCATATATAGTGCACTCCCATATTACCGCCCGAATCCTTCTGCTTCTCCAAAGCTCTGGAGATATAACCATGGGCCTCCATGATTTAACTGTGCCCAATGCTCCCATCAGCCCACTCCCTCTGGCAGCAACTGCAATCCACAGACCGTAGTCTCCATTCCTCTTCCTCCCAACACCAGCTTCCCCTTTTCCTTTGTCCTCTAGAATACATGCTCTATCTGTAACAACTCACCTACCTCCACAACATCTTTATCACAAATTCCTTTAACCTCCTTGCCATTACCGAAACCTGACTTCATGAATTCAACACTTCTTCCCCTGCTTCCCTTTCCCTTGGTGGCCTTCTCTGGACTCAATCCCCCAGGCCCAATGGATGGAAGGGAGGTGGAGTATGAATCCTCCCAGCCCCATAGAGCACCTATCAGGTACTTCACCCACCTCTCTCTCTGACAAACTCCTCTTTTGAGGCACATTATATTCGTCTATTTTATCCCATTTCTCCAAAAAGTGCTGTGATCTACCTGCCCCCTGGACCAGTAAAAATCTTCCTTGATGACTTCTCTGCCTGGCTACCCTACTTACTCCCTTCTGAAATCCCCACAATCATTCTCGGTGACTTTAACATCTCTGTTAATGCCAATCCTTCTGCTACTTCTAAACTTGTTAGTCTAGCCTCCTCTTTTGACCTGAAGAAGTGGATACAGGCTTCTACTCACTCTGATGGCAACACCCTTGACCTTGTATTCTCTTATCTATGCACTGTCTGCAACCTTTCCAATAATCCTCTCCCACTCTCTGGTCACCACTCTCTCCTTGTCTTCCACCTCCTCTCCCTCCAACTGCCTAACAGTTAACCATAGAAACCTTCGCCACCTCAACCCTTCTCTCCTCTACTCTGCTACTTACCACCTCCATTACAAAATCTCATCCCTGTCCTGTCCAAATCTAGCCATGGTCATTTTCCCTAGACAAGCTTGCCCCCCTCACTACACACACAATTAATTAGGCCCTGACCCCTACATCTTTGGCAAAACAGAGGACACCAAAAGTCTAAAAAAACATAGCTGAGCTCTTGAGCACCTGTGGTGTAAGACTAAGTCTTATAAAGAATTCAACCTATATAAATATTACCTCCAGAAATACTATTCCTGCCTCCACATTTCCATGCAGACCTATTTCATCACTCTTATTAACAACTTCTCATCCAGTTCCCGTCAACTCTTCTCTACCTTAAACTCTATTCTTGTCCTTCACTGCCTCCACCCACTAACTCACTTACTGCCCTGGAGATAGCCAATTCCTTAAAAAAAGATTGACACAATTTGTGAGGAGATATCTGATGCACAGATATATCCCCCACTTAAGACTTCATGTCCACAGATACAATCACTACTTCTCGCATTCAACCCTACTACTATAGATGAGGTTGCTAAACCCTTTTCTAATGCTCACCTAACCACCTGCTCTCTGGACCCTGTTCTGTCGCAAATGCTACAGTCACCCTCTGGCTCTATCCTCTATCCTATACTCTCTAAACTCACATCTTCAATCTCTCCCTCTCTTCTGGCATCTTTCTTAACTCTCTAAACCATGTACTAGTCACCCACACACTTAAAAATCCCCTACTAGACCCCACCAATTTTAACAACCTATGACCCACCTCCTTACTCCCTTTTTCCTCCAAACTCCTTGAACACCTGGTCTACAACCAACAGAGTGACCATCTTACTGAGAACAACCTTTTTGATTTCACCCTCAACTCCCCACAGAAACTGCTCTCCTTAAACTCACAAATGATCTACTAATGTCTAAAACCAATGGACACTATTCTGTACTCTTACTTCTGGACTTCTCTGCTGCCTTTGACACAGTGGACCACACCCTCCTCCTCTACAAACTCCATGCCTTTGGACTTTGCAACTATACTCTTTGCTTGTTCTCATCCTATCTATCGTACCACACCTTCAGTGTCACTTACAATTCTACTTCCTCTTCTCCTCTTCCTTTCTCCACTGGGGTTTCCCAAGGTTCTGCTCTTGGACCCCTCCTATTCTCAGTCTACACCTCCTCCCTGGGTCAGTTGATTGCCTCCCATGGCTTTCATTACCATTTCTATGCTGATGACACTCAAATCTATCTCTTTACCCCTGAGCTAATGCCATCAGTCTCATCACGCATCACTAATTTACTAACAGATATATCAGCCTGGATGTCACACCACTTCCTGAAATTCAATCTATCCAAAACCGAGCTCATAATATTTCCCCCCCTATGTGCCCTTTCCCCTGACTTCTTTGTCAAAATCAGCGGCTCAACCACCAACCCATCCCCACATGCCAAGGTTCTAGGTGTAATCCTGGACTCTAAACTATCCTTTTGACCCCACATCAAATCACTGTCCAAAGCTTGCTGCCTCAACCTCCGCAACATCTCCAAGATACGCCACTTCCTAACCAATGACACCACAAAGCTTCTAACTCTTCTAACCCTTCGGTCCATCATGAATGTTGCTGCCAGACTCATCCACTTTACCAATCGTTCCATTCCTCTCTGCCAATCCCTCCACTGATTTCCGCTCACCCAGCAAATTAAATTCAAGATAAAACAACTTATAAAGCCATCCACAACTCAGCCCCCTGCGACATCACTAACCTTGTCTCAAAATACCAAACAAATTGTTCTCTTCATTCCTCCCAAGACCTCCTGCTCTCTAGCTCCCTTGTCACCTTATCCCATGCTCACCTCCAGGAATTCTCCAGAGCCACTGCCATCCTCTGAAAGTCCCTTCTTCAATGTGTCTGACAATCCCCACTTTTAGATTATCCCTGAAAACGCATCTCTTCAGAGAGGCCTATCCTGCTCCCACCCAACAACTGTACATGTATTTTCTCCATCAGCCCATCTCCCATAGTTATTACTTTTTGAATCTCTTGATCCTCCCTCTTAGATTGTAAGCTGTAATGAGCAGGGCCCTCTGATTCCTCCTGTATTGTAATTGTACTGTCTGCCCTTATGTTGTAAAGCACTGCGTAAAATATTGGCGCTATATAAATCCTCTATTATAATAATAATATTAATAATAATTCTAGACTAGATGCATTTTTGGGGAGTTTATTTAAGATTTAGCTGTTCAGACAAAATGTCTCTGATGACTGCTATTCACTGCAGGTTTACTTGTCTAGTAAATTAAAATTTTCTGCAAATAAACATCTAAATCTCAAAATAAATATATTAATATGGATTGTATATACATAAAAATTGCAAAGTATCCTTCTGTTTGACTTCACTGTTTGTTAATACATTCAGTTTTATACATAAATAAATATACAAAAGATATAAATTAATATTTTCCACTATCTTGTCCTTAGACAAATTATACTGGAAATGATGGGACTCTTTAATAGTGGCAATTGCTAAAATATAAACATAGCTTTATCTATTACTAGTTAATTACATTTAACTGGCTGCGTGTCAGGGGTTGCCGACCCCTGCCTTATGATTTGGTGTTGGTTGCTATTTCTTTTTATCTGGACCATCACAGTGATTACACCTTGATACAAGGAAAATATATCCTGGAATGCCTAGAATATTTGTTGAAGCACAATTTCTTTTCATTTGATGGGGATTTCTTGCTCCAGAGATATGGGGCAGCTATGAGTACCCATTTTGCACCCTCTATCACCAACCTGTATGGTGTTGGTGGGAGAGGACCTGCATCTTTGGAGGTATAAACCCGTTCAGGTCATACATCCAGTGATGTGAAAATATTTTTAAAAACTACTTGTCCAAGGGACTAAATCAGGGTCCCAATCTACTTGTCCCTCATAACAATCTACTTATCCTGATAAAACAAAAAAATAGCAAAAACCATATTTAACCACTTGCCCTCCTGAGGATTTACCCCCTTTCCTGACCAGGCCATTTTGTGCAATTTGGAGCTGCGTCACTTTAACTGATAAGCGTGGTCATGCAACGCTGCACATAAATGAAAATGATGTCCCTTTTTTCCCCACAAATAGAGCTTTCTTTCCTTGGTATTTGATCACCTGCGTGTTTTGAATTTTTTTGCCCTAGAAAAAAAAAAAAGACCGACAATTTTGAAAAAACAATATTTTTGACTTTTGCTATAAAACATATCCACTAAAAATCAAATTTCATCATAAATTTAGGCCAAAATGTATTCTGCGACATGTCTTTGCAAAACAAAAATCCAAATATGTGTTATAGCGTCTACAAATGGCGGTATATGTATTAGAATTTATTTTATACTAGCAATGGCAGCGATCAGCAACTTATAGCGGGACTGCGGCGGGCATTCTGACAATGGGTGGGAACTGACTAACTGCCACTGACATCCCAATGACACTAATAGAGTGCTAATAAAAAGCACTGACACTGTACTAAGGACACTGGGCAGGAAGGGGTTAACATCTGGGGCGATCAAAGGGTTAACTGTGTGCTATGTGTTGTTTTACTGTATGTGATGTGTGTGTTTTACTAGGAAAACATGCTGCTGTGTATTTCTCTGCTGTGCTGTGCAGAGAAATACAAAGCAGCATGTTATTGCTGACAGGAGAGAGACCTGTGTTGTTTATACACAGGTCTCTCCCCTGTCACTGTTTCTCTGTGATTGCCAGGTGCTGGCAGGGAATCCCCAGCCGGGACCTGGTGACTGACATCTGTAGCCGCCAATGGTGGCGCGGGTAGGGTGCGTGCACGCACGTGCCCTCTACCCAGAAATGTAAACTCACGTATATATATATATATATATATATATATATATGTGTGATTTTGTGCGGGCCTACTGCCCTGTAGCAGTATTTCTGCTATAGAGCAGCGGGGAAACAGTTAATATTACAGAACAAGTCCAAGTGAATGTAACTAACTACTACTAGATATATCATGACCAGGATATTTGAGACCTTCACAGACACAATCATAGCTTTATTTTACCCATTAAGACTTTATCAGTAACTGACATAGGACTGCTAGTATAGGTCTATCCTGAGTGAGAATTCCCCGTCTCAATGTACCTACAGTACTGGTGTTCACTCACCTGCTGAAAGAGAAACATAATGTGGATCCAAATCTGTGGATGTCGACTGATCAAGACAAAACTGGATTTACTGTAAAGGCAGTAGTGACCCTTCATAGGACAGCTAAAGAATAGCTTAGCCACACAGCTTTTAAATGTATCTAGAGGAAAACAACAGATTCCCAAGTGTAAATATATTGTTGCAATAATGTTCATACACTTAATTTGTTTTTTTTTTTATTTTAAGTTTACCAAATCAACTCTTGTATCATGGAAACAAATGTTACACGTTGGTTCTGTAACTGGCCAGCCCCAGGCCATGGGTAAATTATATATACCTTCAAAATGAAAAGGATGATTTGGTCATATTAGTCAGTAATTGGAGATTCAATGAGCCAGAAACAGATGTACTGTAGGTGCTATTTTGTTCTTTCTTTCTGTCTAGATTATACATGACATTAGTAGGCTAAAAATTCACAGGCCTAGTTTACTGCTGTGTAAGCTTTGCTATATTAACCAGAAATGTCCACCTACTAGAACTGAGGAGACAGAAGACCAATCACACTGCATTTCAAGATATTGGTGGGTCCTGGTCAAACATCTCATGAGTGGGTCTACTCAAACAGCTGCTATCATACTAAATATTCTATATCAAAGAAACCATCATTAAAATGCAACATATGTTTCATTAAAAGAAGGTTTAGGGGTTGATTTATTAGAGGCAAATAGACTTTTTTGCAAGTGCAGTTGCGCTGATTTTCCCCAGAGCTTAGTGAAGGTGGTGAAGCTCCACTTTGTAAAGAATACCCAATAAGGTGGAAGGAAAATTAAAAAAGAAAAACAGTGTTTTTGCTTGAACATGAATCAGCAGAGCTTTACCACATTTACTAAGCTTTGGGAAAAATCTGTGCAATTGCACTTGCAAAGTGCACATCGTATTTGTATTAAGTAAATCAACCCCTATGGCTCTAGCTAAAATGAAAAAATACTTGCTTCATCACTTTCAGATTACACATCTTTAGCCTGGGTTCACACTGATGCAGTGTAAAATTTGCACCGGTTTCTGTACGATTTCCCCATTCACACAAACCATTGCAGGTTTGTATTTTAAATTAACAACACCCTGAAATCAGTTCGCAAAACACGGTGCGATGTGCAGAATTGGATCGCATGGGTGTGAACACAAATGCGTTCTGATTCTAGTGCGGACCAAAAAAGGGTCCTGCACCTTTTTGGTGCAAATGTGGTGCGATTTGAGCCATACAGAATTTGCATGTGATTTGCACAGGAATGCGGTGCGGTTCTTGTGCGAATCACATGCGGGATGCCGCACCACACAAGTGTGAACCCAGGCTGAATCTCACCTGATGACCAAAATCTCCACCGCAGAAATAAACACAACCAAAATTAGTACAAAGTTACTAAGACTGCTAAATAAATGAATAGCAATTTTAGAAACTAGGTGCATGCTGCAAACTCTTTGTATACAGAACATCTCAGAATTTGACTGTCCCTTCCTTCTACCAGACGTCATCACAGAGCTTAAAGCATTTTTAAACCCAAAACCAAACATTTATTATATTACATCTTACCAATCATTAGATATGGTGGCTGCATTAGTTTTCTTCTTTGTTTGGCATTTTTCCCTCTGTTTTCACCTGGTGATCTGACCAGTAACACACCTCTTGTATTACAGTGCCCCCACTCCAGAGTAAGGAGCAGAGGGACACCTTTGAACAGTAACATATTTAACTTGGCTGGGAGGGGAGTGTTTGGCATACTAGCAGATTTAAATGCACTAACAAACTGAAGCAAAACTCCAGCCAACACTTTATAGGCAGTTACAGCAAATTATTTTTTTTTCCTTTTGGGATAATGGATAAAAAGCTGATCGTTGTAAGCACCCATATCAGTGTTAAATGGATTGTCTAAAATTTCTAACTGCTACACCAGGTGACAAAAAGAAAGAAACCCTAAAAAAGAAAACTAATGCAGCCACCACATTTAAGAAGTGGTAATGTGCAATATATTAAATGTTTGCTTTTGGGTTTAATACCTCTTTAAAGCCAAATTATTTTGCATCATCTACATGGTTTTTTTTTTTCTTTTATGGCTGGTTCCTGTGCGAATCAGTGCAGTGTGATTTTCCCATTCAAATTAATAGGTTGAAATCACAATCAATCACACCAAAAGTATTGTATGTTCTTTAAATATCTTAATAGTAAAAAGGTCCGGTCCGAGCATGTAGGCCCTTTATAACATAATCTAGAGTGGGTGACTGGGGAGAAAGAGAAGGCAAATTTATTAAATACTTTCTTCAGCTCTGTGTATACAAAGGAGCATGGGGGAGCTCTTGTCCATAATGGGCATGGTATTGACACAGCCCCAGATGATCCACATTGGCTCACAATTGATATGATCCAAAAATATTTAGACATAATACAGGTGAATAAAGCACCTGGACTGGATGGGATACATCCATGGGTCCTTAAAGAATTGAGCTCTGTCATTTCAAAGCCATTGTTTCTAATTTTTAGGGACTCTTTAATGACTGGCGTAAGGCCAATGTGGTGCCAATATTTAAAAAAGGGTCAAACTCTTTACCAAGTAATTATAGACCTGTTAGTTTAACGTCCATAGTTGTGAAGATACTGGAGAGTTTAATAAAATACCACAAAAGATGAGTTCTAGCTGGAAAAAATATTTTAAGCAACAGACAGCATGGATTCATGAAAAACAGAAGTTGTCAAACAAATCTGATCTCTTTTTATGAGGAGGTGAGCAAAACCTTGGACAGAGGGATGGCGGTGGACGTGGTATACTTGAATTTTGCAAAAGCATTTGACACAGTTTCTCACACAATGTGTAAGGTAAAGTTTACAGTAAAGTTTATAGAAAACTGGCTAAAAGATCATATTCAAAGAGTAGTGGTTAATGATTCATACTCTGAATGATCTAGGGTTGTTAGTGGTGTACCCCGAGGTTCAGTGTTGGGTGCACTAGGGTATTTCCGTTAGACTACCACTTCCCTGTCCGAACACAGATACACGGACACCACCACTGGCCATACAAGACTAGACGAGATCAGTCATGAAATAAATCAGAAAATAGACTACTTTATTTTAACACAGAGACAAGATATATACACAGGGCGGGGCAATACACACCCAGTAACAATAGACACATCAGCAGACAGTCCCATTAGGGGGAAGGGCTGTTGGAAACACCCCCCACCAAGCCAATACACAAACACATACTTCCCATAATAGTTTGCTCCCAAGCAAGACACACAATAGAACAATCGGATACAACCACATGGCATTAAACAATGAACAACCCCCCCCCCACCTATCTCCTAGACATGTCTACACAATATTAGGACATTTCCCCCTGCACCCCTAACAGGTACAGGGTGACTTCCACATAAGAGGGATATGGGGAGCAGAGACAGGGGTCTCCCCACCTCTCCAAAGTGAGCTGTGTTCCATGGGCCCTCCACCCAAAGTGACTCCCGTCACATTGGGACCCTTACTTTTTAATATATTTATAAACAATATAGGGTCTGGGATTAAAAATCCAATTTCAGTCCTTGCAGATGGCACCAAGCTGTGCAGTGGAATAACGTCCTTACAGGATGTCTCCAACTTACAAGCCGACCTCAATGCACTGTTTAATTGGGCAACTATGTGGCAAATGAGGTTTATTGTTGATAAATGTAAGGTTATGCACTTGGGGGGCTAAGAATATGCATGTATCATACATACTAGGGGGGGGACAACTGGGGGAATCAATGGTGGAGAAGGATCTGGGAGTTCTGGTAGATCACAAGCTTAATAATGGCATGCAATGCCAAGCTGCGGTTTCTAAAGCAAGCAAAATCCTCTCTTGTATTAAGAGGTATAGACTCCAGAGAGAGAGATATCATATTACCCCTGTACAAATCATTAGTAAGACCTCATCTGGAATATGCAGTTCAGTTTTGGGCACCAATTCACAAATAGAACATTGGGGAACTGGAGAAAGTACAGAAAAGAGCAACTAAACTGATAAGAGGCATGGAATAGCTCAGCTATGAGGAAAGATTAGAGGAACTGAATGTATTCTCTATTGAGAAGTGGAGATTAAGGGGGGATATGACCAACATGTATAAATACATCAGTGATTCATATAGTGAACTCGGTGTAGAGTTATTCATCCTGAGGTCATCACAGAGGACAAGGGGGCACTCTTTACGTCTGGAGGAAAAGAAATTTAATCTCCAAACATGGAAAGGTTTCTTCACAGTAAGAGCTGTGAAAATGTGAAAGACTCCCTTAAGAGTTGGTTCTGGCTCAGTGGATTGCTTTAAAAAAGGCCTGGATTCTTTCTTGGATACACAGAATATAACTGGATACTAACATCTATAGGTAAACTTGATTCAGGGAATATCTGATTGCCTCTTGGGGGATCAGGAAGGAATTTTATTCCCTGCAGGAGCAAATTGGATAATGCTTTGCTGTTTTTTTTTGTCTTCTTCTCGTTCAACTGTGGGTGTAGGATTAAACCTTTTTTTTTTAATGCTTGAACTGGTTGGACTTTTGTCTTTTTTCAGCCAGACTAACCTTGTGACTATGTATGTACTACTTTTCAAAACCGCACAACACAGAATCGCATGGTAATGTGGTACCACGTAATGCAATGCAGACAAACACACTGCAGTTGTGACCTGTATTTGGGGTGTTGTTAAAATTATATTGACACCCACAGCAGAGCACACACACAATGCAGTTTGAAAGCGGTGTGGGAAACACGCACAGTACTCTGGTTTCCTGCACTACGTTGCAGTGTGGACAAGCCCTTGGAGAGATATTTTAAAAGAGCTTCCAAATGTAATGGAATGCAGAGACTGATTTCTTGTTACAACTCAAAATTTTCAGTTGGCTATGACAAACACACCTTCATGCTTAGCAATCAATATATTCTTAACTGAAAAAGGTAAGAACTGGTAATAAAGTTTGCAATGTCTTTGCAATGAACATAGTTCAACTTGTGTTTTTCTTTAATGTATGTGCTTATTGATACAAAATATCTTCTTATTGTGATATTTCATAAAGTTAATAAATTACATTAGTAATAATAATATATAAAAGCAAATAGTATTGGATGGACATAGCATATATTTTAGAGATGGATAGATGTGTATTGACTTTTTTTTTTAACTGGCTAAACGTCACAATCTGTGCCTCTTAAGATTCCTACCTTCAGTATTTCAAGACATTTCACAGGAACACCGGTACAAAGGCCACTTCTATCAAATGACATTAAAGGAAAGCTATTTAGTGTGCGCAGCTTGAAAATTATACGCTGCTATAGTAATAATACTAATTGTTCATAGTTCTAAATAATTTTCATTTCATGGGTAACCACATCTAAACTACTTCCTAAATACAAAGCTATTATACTTTATAACCTCTGGCATAGTGGAAGCCATTTGTCATTGACGCCAGGATACAGAATTGGGTAATGCAAGGATTTCTGGAAATTATTATTATTGTACTTGTGGGAATAGTAACGCTGCTCAGTGTTTGTTGTGGCAAGATGCCATAATCCTAGTTGATAAAGCGAATATTGAATATGCTTGCAGTGTAATCCATGCATTTCACAATACCAAAATGTCATGTTAGTCAACAATTTTCACTTGGAAAAAGACAGTATAGGCAAAGAGTCTTTGTATAAAAAGACTGATTTCACCATATTTCAGGCATACTTTCACAGTATTATAGTAAAAAAAACAGTAAAAAAAAGGAACATTTCTTCTTCTTTCAATCATTTGCACCACCCACAGCAACATGTTATCATGCAGCAAACACAACGTGGCTTAACGCAACCTTAAGTCATTTTGACTGGCATCCCATTGCACCTTTTTTTAAATTTATAAGTTTTATTAAATCTTTCAGCAAAGCATACAAATCATGTAACCACAAAAAAGAGAAATGAACAGAGCATATGACATTCTGGTTCCAGAGCAAAATATATAATTTGACCCATGCATCCTCCAGGTTTAACATATGGAAACCATAGTTAAGGTTAATATAAAGAAGTAATATGATGCCATCGCACCTTTATAATGTGTGTGCACTAGAAAACACCATACCACAGGTGTGCTGTAAATAAATGTAGCCTGCACCATTTTTTATGCATTGTGGTGTGTTGCAGTTCATTTATTTTGAATGGACTGCCTAACAACCTTTTCTGGGGGATATTACAGTTCCTTTGTATTACTGTGCTGTGGGTGCGGTACCTACTTCAACTTCTGATCTCCATTGCATGGGAGAAGGATGGTAACTAGAAAGAGGTCGTCTGCATCAGTCACCTCCTTATGTAGGCAAAAGAGGCAAAACTAACTATTTTTAAATGCCCACCATTATACTCTCTTTCTGGACCTTTAGATGTACAAGATGTCCCAAATGTCCCACTGCCCTCACTCCTATTTTTGTAGAACTATATGACCATATATGTCCCCCTGGATATTTCTCCTGTTGACCCTTCTGTCTGTATAAAGCTGTAAGACCAAGCATACCTCATTGGCGTGTCTCTTATATTTCTTCAACTAAACTTACCAACATATTTAAAGCGATATCAAAGGTATAATTAAAGAAAGTTAACAAACATGGCCTACTCTATGCAATGGTTTTGCACACAGCAACCTTGACTCTCATCTTCTCAAGTTTTATTACGGTGCTCTGGCTCCTTCTCCCCACTGAGTGTCCCCATAGCAAGCCACTTGCTATGGGGGCACTTGTGCATGCTTTCTCCCGGGCCCCGCTCTGTGTGTCCATAAGACACACAGTGCGTGGCTTAGCCCCGCCCCCTGCTTCCTCCTCACTGGCTGTGGTTGACCGCATCAGAAGCCAATGGATGCTGCTGTGTCTGAGCCAGTGAGGAGCCAGGAGAGCCTCAATTCTCATGAACATTGCTGGATCAAGATTAGGCTCAGGTAAGTATTAGGTTAGGGGAGTGGGCTGCACACAGAAGGTTTTTCACCTTCATGCATAGATTGCATGAAGGTTAAAAAACAACCTTCAGCCTTTACAACCACTTTAACTGGCATCTATTCTGTAACTATCTCTACCAGTATGCAAGTCTCAAGATGCCAAACCCCCACATTCTTGGAAATATCCTTCTCCTCCTGGACTAGTTGCAGCCTAAGAGCAGAAATCCACTGTCCATGCCACCCTCTCCAGAATGATGTCCCTAGTAACACACAATCAGATTTTCACATCTATACACTTACCATCACATCATAAATATTAACGTAAACCAATAATGAGGGAAATACAGAAGCTGTCATTGATGGTGTCCTTCTTTAAAAAAAAGCTAATACTGACCCTTTGGCTTTAATACTTTAAAAATCATATTATGCAGATCAGGTAACTCAGATGTTCTTCTTGACATTCTTGCTCCAGTTCAGTTGGTTGGATTTGGTGCAGGGAAACTGTGGATCTTCAGTTTTCTTAAGAAGTGTTGGGCTTCTGGTGTATTGCTGTAACTTCAAGAAGGAAATGGCTGCCCCCCGGTAACCACTAGCATTTACTACTTCATCAGGGATCAGGGTAAGGTAGGGGGGCTTTTTACACCATCAACCCCAACCCCAGTCCAGCCTAAAAGGTAAGTACCCATTTCTTTCACATTACTTTTTTGTTGCTATCTCTTACATTTCTGAATATTTTTTTTATATACTCTGTAAATGTTTTATGCTTAATATTTACTGTATGAGACATAAGTCAGGGTATTAACTAATGTTTGCTATTACTCTACTGTACTTATAAAATATTTATATTAGTATGCTATAGAAAGTGTTATAGAGTAACTCCACTTTTGTTGTAAAAGAATCAATCCCCATTGCAGGGAATTTAAAAAAACTTCGTAGCAGATTCCTACCTGTTTCTGCTGTGTCTCTTGGATACTGATTCTGAAGTGATTTGATCAGTTGAAGCACTTGCAGTACTCTAATGAGGAAATCATCATTTTAGAAGTGATTAACCCTTAAGGAGCATTTCACCAAAACTTAATTTTTTCCTGCAGAGAATGCCTAAAATTTGACTTGTATATTAGTGCAGACTTCTGGGAATATCAATCAGCCAATCACACAAGCAGGAAACGACAATAGTACAACAAGAACAACTGTGTACAAAGTTCCTCCAACTTGCCATATTGTATTGAAATTTACAGAACGTTGCAGAAGGATTTTGTCCAAACTTGGACTGTTCAGTGTTTAGCAAACAGACAAACTAAATGGGGTGTTCACCCACTCATGGAGCCAAACCTTCAGCTGCTTAAGGTATTACTACTGCTGCCAAATGGGAGAGCTTTCTTTTCAGGGTTCCTGGTTGTTCAAAGCCAGTGGCTTCCAGCATACTAATAACCGGTGATGTGTCCCTGGTCCCATTCATCTACCAGCCAGCAGCTGAATATAAAGAAAGGGTTGGCAATGCTGGCTGAAATCACTGACCATCATATGGGACTGACTATATTTGATCAATGCTTTCAACCAATATCACCACCCCTTTGTTTACAAGCAAGTTGCTGGCCTCAGGTCAGTTGAAACCAAGAGTGTGATGCATCCTTCATCGTGACTGACAATTAAACTATATCACTGTACAACATAACTGATGATGGATTTATACCATGGGACTTTTTTTTAAAGGACTTGTCACACATGTTTGTGTTTATTAACATTGACATTTTTTATGTGAATAAGGAATACCATGTACCCCTTACTCATTCATGTAGGGGAGGGTACATATATCTAGTGGCCCTCCTTTAGGTCTAATATGAATGACAAAGGGGTGCCTGATGCAAAAAACAAGAAAAGAAGGTGTAGGATCCCCCCCCAAATCAATTCCAGACCCTTACCTGAGCATGCAGCCTGGCAAGCTAGCACAGGGGTCAGCCAATGTGTGCCCCCCCCCCAAACAAAAAACATACCAGGCCAGAGTCCCTTGATATAGCTTTTTAGAATGAACCCCTCATCTTTTTTCACTTGCATGGAGTTCCCCTTAACATCTATACCAAGCCCTCTTCTAGGATAAGTATCTGGTATAAATTAAGGGAAACCCCCACCACTTTGTACACATTTCATGAGCAGGTTTAAGGCATCCACTAAGCAAATTTTGTAAAGACATTTTAATGCTTCATTTTAAGCTGTAAGAGCCAATCAGAGTGCTCACATGATATAAAAGCTGCACCACCTCCTAGGCATTGGAAGACTACTGAAAGAGGTTAAAAGAGCTGCTCCCTGCTGAATTGAATTTTTTAGATTTTTTTTTGCATTGGTACATGTCCCTCCATGACAGTTCCCAGTTCCTCATTCCTATTAATAATAATAGACAATCCTTTGTCTATTAGCCCTGAAAATGGCCAATTTTTTAAAGATACAACTCCTATTGACTTCAATTGGGTTCCTAAAATCATTCGAAGTTAGAAGAAGTTTGAAGGACATCCTTTGCACCTAACCGAGGCTGGCTCCTCACTAATTCTCACTGGAGAAATTTCCTATTACTTCCTGTCCCAACCAAAATCTACTCAATTGGCTCATAAACCACAGTAAAAACTATAAAGAAGCCCTTTCCTTTCAGCGCACTACTTACTATGTTTTGACAGGAGTTCAGCTTTAGCAGAGTGTTATAAGACTAAATACAGCCAGATTTAGCAAAATTCTCATTAGGCTTCTGGATGTTACTGCAACATCTTGTCACAATATTCTCCCTCCAATGTGGTCCAGGTTACTGCTGATCACATATGATCAGACAAAACTGAGCCAGCTTTCAAAAAATAGAATGACTAATTTATCAAAATCTTTACTCCTGCAATTGTGTCATGTAATTACCAATTTTTTTACCCCTGAAATTGTGTTATGTAAATGCAATAGACACACAATACATCAGCTATAGTTGTACAAAGCGTGGCTAAATAAAAACACAAATCGTCCTGGTGTTTAGTTCGATTTTTAGTTTTCTTCCTATGTATTATATCTTTTAACTTCTTTTCTATAAAAGGAAAACCTGGAGCACAGTATTTCCAAGAAACAATAAATTCATTCTTCCATATTTTGGTTCATATTGTTATAAACCAAGCAATGCAATGGTTTTTCTTTAAGTAACCAATGACGGTGATGCTTGGAGTTGTCAACCAGCTGGCCTCTATACACAGCTGAGGTAGGATGAAGAAATATATAATTAGGTATAGTGACTCATCAGGTTGCTTGGTTCCATTTTAACACACTGTGTATGGAAACTGGCAACCTACTCACCCCACACATAATTTTATATTGTTAATGTTATCACTTTAGCAGCCAATCACATTTGCAGATTCCATATAGACTTCTTTGTTGTTGCACAATTCTTGGAAATGGACTAGTTGTGATCTCGCAGAATTAGCTATACACCATGTGTTCCAAATAAATTCCTGGCTCTTGGTATGCTTACATTTTGCGCAGAGGTACGCATGAAGACTCTGCAGGGGATCTCCTTTTTTTTTACATCTATTTCCACATGTGCAATCAATTACAAGACTGACTCATGATTCAATACCATCTATAAATCATAATAACAACCAGACCTGAGCACAGACCTTGCAGGCTGGTTAGGGGCATTTTGTACTTGTATAATACCTGACATTGTTACCAGACTGTTTTCATTTAAAGTAGCTGAACAACTTGGAGAAATTATTACTAGAACAAACAATAAAGCCGCAAAATTGTGTTTGTACATGTAATTATCAAATTAATTTCATTTACTGGTAATATAGTAATAGGAAGGAAATGGATTGGGGTAGGTCTGAGAATTCTAGAAGACCTGAATGAAAATGATGAAATAGACAAGGGTGGTTAATAAAAACTGTCAATACAAATGGATTAGCTTTATATCACAAAATAGTGGAAAGTGAAAGGTGTTGCTTCTGCATTTGCCCACATGCAATATTTTACTACTTCTGGGGTGGGGGCTTGCAATCCTAGATATTTTGTCAGTAAGGAGTAGAAGCATTAATGCAGCTCACCTTTTGGCAAAGTGGAAAAAAAACTTTTAAAAAGTTTTATCAGTGTTTTTTCGGGTTTTTTGACAGAAATAGAGTGAAAACGGACCTTGCAAATAATGCCCCAGTTGATAAGCCTCTACACAGTATATATAAATTACAGATGCAAACAATTATTCTTTTTAGGTGGACACAAATGTACTACCAAGTTGAAATAAATATATGCACCCACTCATAGTAAAATATCTTAATAATGAGCACTGTTGTACAGGGAAAATGTTAAACACTATGGGGTTGATTTATTAAATCTGGAGAGTGCAAAGCTTGGTACAGCTTTGCATATAAACCAATCAGCTGCCATTTTTTGTCAAAGCTTATAGTGATTGTAAAGGCAGATTTTTATTTTTTTTTATTTTTTAATAACAAACATGTCATACTTACTTGTAACCCCGATCCTCTTCTCCTGGCATTCCTGGTACCACTCTCATGCCAGGCTCCCCCACAGTATTATTATTATTATTATTATTATTATTATTATTATTATACAGTATTTATAAAGCGCCAATAGTTCGCTCAGCGCTGTACATTACAAAGGGGGACAGAACATGTGACAGAACAATACCAATACAATGCAAAACATGAGGGGATCGAGGGCCCTGCTCTTTCGAGCTTACAATCTAGGAGCAGCTTGCTATGGGGGCACCAGAGCAGGCTCGCTCCTGAGATGCTGCTCTGCGTTTCCATTCACACACAGACACGGCTTGGCCCCACCCCCACTTTCTCCTCATTGGCTTACTGGCTGTGATTGACAGTATCGGAAGCTAATGGCTCCCACTGCTGTCTAAGCCAATCAGGAGGGAGAGACCCTGGACAGCCAAGACTCTTATGCACATCACTGGATTGAGATGGGGCTCAGGTAAGTATTTAGGGGCTGCTGCACACAGAATTTTTTTTAACTTCATGCATAGAATGTATGAAGGTAAAAATGTTGAGCCTTTACAGCCACTTTAATTGAACAAGCTGAACTTAGAAGATGACTACCATGCACAGCTGCACCAAATTTTGCGCTCTCCAGTTTTAGTAAATTGTCCTTGTGAGAAGTAGTAGTTTTTTTTCCATAGTTGGATGCTGGATGCTCACAGGAACATGGTTGTTGCTGAACACTAAATGGAAGCAATGATGGGCTAGGCCATCATAAATGTCATATAAAAATCACATTAAGGTAATACTATCAACAAAAACAATTCTAAAAATGCATTTGCCTACACCAAGAGCAGAAATCCACTTCCCATGCCACCCTCTACAGAATGATGCCCCTAGTAACACACAATCAGATTTTCACATCTATACACTTACCATCACATCATAAATATTAACGTAAACCAATAATGAGGGAAATACAGAAACTGTCATTGCTGGTGTCCTTCTTTAAAAAAAAAAGCTAATACTGACCCTTTGGCTTTAATACTTTAAATATCATAGTATGCAGATCAGGTAACTCAGATGTTTTTCTTGACATTCTTGCTCCAGTTCAGTTGGTTGGATTTGGTGCAAGGAAACTGTGGATCTTCAGCTTTCTTAAGAAGTGTTGGGCTCCTGGTGTATTGCTGTACCTTCGAGAAGGAAATGGCTGCCCCCTGGTAACCGCTAGCGTTCACTACTTCGTCGGGGATCAGGGTAAGGTAGGGGGGCTTTTTTACACCGTCAGTCCTCAGCTCAGCATAAAAGGTAAGTACCCATTTCCTTCACATTACTTTTTTGTTGCTATCTTTTAAATTTCTGAATGTTTTAATATATTTGGTAAATGTTTTATGCTTAATAGTTACTATATACTGTATGAGACATAATTTATTTGATGTGGGCAAGTCAGGGTATTAACTAATGTTTGCTATTACACTATTGAACTTATAAAATATTCATATTAGTATGCTATAGAGAGTGTTAGAGAGTAACTCCACTTTTGTTGTGAAAGAATCAATCCCCTCCTGGTTATCAATGTACATTGCAGGAAATTTAACAAATTTCATAGCAGATTCCTACCTGTTTCTGCTGTGAAAAAAGGCTGTTTGTTCTTCTATGTCTTTTGAATACTGATTCTGAATTGAAGTGATTTGATCAGTTGAAGCACTTGCAGTACTCTAATGAGGAAATCATCATTTTAGAAGTGATCAACCATTAAGGAGCATCTCACCAAAACTTAATTTTGTGCTGCAGAGGATGCCTAAAATTTTGGTTTTTAGCATATATAGACCATTAAGTCATTTTTGGAAGAGAATACAGGCTGAAATGTAATGATTGCACTGGCCCATAAGAAGTATACAGGTGAATAAACAGAATTATTTTGGAAACTTTAATGAAAATATAATTATCACCCCATGAGCATTCAAATTTTTAATTCTCCAGTTTTCCTTTTGTTAACTACTCTCTTTGCATTAAGTGATGTGAAGTGCAAAATTCATTCTATACAATTAATTTACATATGTTATATACAAAACAATTGCTTTATATTTTAAGGTGGATTAACCCAACTACACTGCTCAAAAACCTTAAGGAGCACTTTGAAAACACATCAGATCTCAATGGGGAAAAATATCATGCTGGATATTTATACTGATATGGACTGGGTAATGTGTTAGGAATGTAAGGATGTCCCATCGTTTGATGGAAATGAAAATTATCAACCTACAGAGGACTGAATTCCAAGGCTGAAAATCAAAATGAAAAAATGATGCAGCAGGCTAGTCCATTTTTCATTGCAGCAACTCAGAATGGTACTCAGTAGTTTGCATGGCCCCCATGTGCTTGTATGCATGCCTGACAACATCAGAGAATGCTCCTAATGGGATGACAATGGTATTTCCTCCCAGATCTGGACCAGGGCATCACTGAGCTCCTAGACAGTCTGAGGTGTACCTAGCGCTGTCGTATAGACTGAAACATGATAAATTCTGTATAATAAATCCTGTATAATAATATCCCAGAGGTGTTCTATTGGATTTAGGTCAACTGCCTGCATACTTCAGGAACTGCCTGCATACTCTCGCCACATGAGGCCAGGCATTGTCGTGCACCAGGAGGAACCCAGGATCCACTGCACCAGCATAGGGTCTGACAATAGGTCCAAGGATTTCATCCCGATACCTAATGGCAGTCAGGGAGCCATTGTCTAGCCTGCAGAGGTCTGTGCGTCCCTCCATGGATATGCCTCCCCAGACCATCACTTACCCACCACCAAAACTGTCATGCTGAACGATATAACAGACAGCATAATGCTCTCCACTGTTTCTTCAGACCCTTTCCCGTCTGTCACATGTGCTCAGGGTGAATCTGCTCTCATCTGTGAAAAGCACAGGGTGCCAGTGGCGGACCTGCCAATTCTGGTGTTCAATGGCAAATGCCAATTGAGCTCTATGATGCCGGGCAGTGAGCACAGGGCCCACTAGAGGATGTTGAGCCCTTAGGCCACCCTCATGAAGAATGTTTCTGATTATAAATGAAAAAAAAACAATGTTGTGGCGCCTATGAAATCAAATATAAATATGTAATATGATTTACCAAGTAATAGTGAATACTGCCATTTTCAGGCAGTAATATCAGCTACCCCTATAAAGTGGATAAACACTCAATATAACAAACCTTGAATAGACTGGCGTTTGCTCAATACAATAAATAACATATACTCGCAAAGTGATCTCCCAACACCATGTGGATAGTTAATAGTTAGTACAGGATATACTGAAGTCCATAAAATTCTTTTAAAATGAATGGAAGTCACATAATTCAAAAAAATTCTCCTCCACAAAGTGTAAGTAACAGATTAATTTCTCACTCACCAGAAGGTGCTGGCCCCTGTTAAGGTGGTCAAATAACGCTATGTGCTCAAGTAATATGTACTGTAGATTCCCAACTGCAGGCACTCATGGGGTGAATCTCCTGGTTCCCTTTTTATTATTGGCTTTCCAAAAAACAGAAGGTAGTTACCCCCATATGGATGGTCACATGACACTGGGCGATCGAATAATGTGTTGTCTCAACTGTAGGTTCTCACAAGATAAATCTCCAACCTTATATGAATGGTTATCCAGAAAGCTCAAATGAAATGTGTAGATTAAAATGCTCTAAGTGTAATATTTATTAAGAACCATGGTTCAAGTATTAGATAACAATGCACTCACATATTCAGGTGCCCAAGTCCTGGCACTAGTCTGTGCAACCAGTAAATATGCATCAAGCTCACTGAGATAAGCCAGCGTGTGCTCCAAGCCTCGCTGCTAGTGGGCCAGATGTGATGTCATAGAGACCTGGAAGTGACGGGATCATGCTTCTATGTATGTTTCACCTGGCGGCATCTTCGGGAAGTGACATTCTGCCATTTCCAGGCTCAATAAATACAGACACAAGCATTGTGATTGGACGGCTACAAAAAAATTACTATCCATATTGTGCCATTGAAAAAAATTATTCTACGCTAATACTGGCTGCAAAAACTGTTGCGGTTCACGATATTGGTCAGTACACCTGTGTGCAATAACAATACAAATGCAAAATTACAAAGAATATATGAAAAAAACCTGTAGTGTCCAAGAACATGGGGGGCCTTTTAGGAGGCTCCACCACATTCTTGGAAATTATAGTTCTCAGGCCTAAGGCCTTTTTGTAAATAAATGTGGGTCTATTAGAGAGAATCTGCTTCAAAGTTTGGTCCCCCAGTAAAATAGGCCAGTGTCTACAAATGCTCTTCTCCATTTCCCTGTATCTATTTCCTTATAGCCTGTAATGAATGCCAATTCAGCATTGTGTACTTTTTTAGATTTAGGCCCCAGTAGAGTGTCCATTCATTACCTAATCTCTACTTCTTATTAGTTCTGATTTTTTATATCCTTTTTCCAAAAATCTATATATTAGTTAATCTGATTGCACTTCAAAATCCTTTCTTCTATCACAATTTCTTCTAATTCTCATGAACTGGCCTTTGGAGATTGCCTTCAACCACCTCGGATGATTCTTATAGAAATGTAACCATTTCTGCCAGTATACTTAAAAAAGGCTCTGGTGCCCATGCCTGTCCAATTTCTAAAAATTTCCAAATCCAAAAATTGAATGGCCTTCTTACATGTAGTACTTGTACATTTGATGCCATATGCATTGTTATTCATGTGTGTCAAAAACATTTCCAGTTCTTGCAACTCCCTCTCCCAAATCATAAAAATATCATCAATATATATTCTGTACATTTTTAATCGTGACATTTTCATAGAAAAGTTCTCTTCTTCCCCCCACATTGATACTCCTTTAATTTGATTGAAAAAAATCACTATTATGCCAGAAGTAATTGTTGGCCATTGCCATTTCCAAAACCTCTAGTATAAATTTCTTCTGGGAAGATGGTACATCAGAATATCTATGAAGTGACCATTCGGCTGTGTTTAGGGCATCTGGTTGTTTAATATTTGTATATAGGGAGTCCATATCTACTGTAATCAGTAGGGTTTGCTCCATAATGTCTGTCCCCTTCAATATATTAACAAGATCCCTACTGTCTTTAAGATATGCCTTTCCTTTCCTGACTATTGGTTGGAGGAGAAAATCAAGGTATTCCCCCACTCTGGAATACAGTGAGTTGATCCGACTTATAATGGGTCTTCCAGGAGGGGCGATTTTATTTTTATGAATTTTTGGAACTTGACACATGACTGGTATTTTAGGGACTTTTGGTATCAAATATTTGGCCTCTTTTTTTGTTTAGAATTCTCTGTTGGGTTCCTCTCTTCATTAATTTAGTTAAGCTTCCTTTTAATTTGATTGTAGGGTCTCCCTCCAATTTTTCATATGAGCTAGTATCCTGCAATATCCTTTGCATCTCCTTTTTGTATTGCTCTTTATATAGAATTACTAGGCCACCCCCCTTATCAGCAGGTCTAATTACTATCTTTTTATTTCCTTCCAATGATTTTATGGCCTCCCATGTGTTTTTAGAATTAGTTTTAAAATTTTTATAAGAAATACTGGAAATATCTCCCTGGAATATATTTTCTCTTTCAATAGATTTTTATTTTTCGATATTAATAAAATACAATACAAAAACCTCCCTGAAATGCTTGGGAGGAAAAGAGGAAAACAAAAAAAAAAGTGTGATATTTCCATCAATGAAGACATATAGGCACATTCCACTGTGACCAATATAAGAAAGGGTACAGCAATAACATTCTGACAGTACAGAAAGGCCGATCACCGGATGATATGTCAACAATGAACTCAACAACAACCATAGTTAAAGAAAAAGAATGAGAGAAGGAAAAATAAAATAGAAAAGTGGGAGTAGGACAAATTCCAAATTACCGAGAACTTGACAGGTATCTAAGCCATGGGTCCCATACTTTTTCAAAACGAGCCATCTTATCTTGAAGAATTGCCATCAGGCATTCATTCATCATAATCCATATCAGCTTGGTCTTTAGAAGGTGGAATGGAATGACAGGGGACTTCCAAGACCGTGCAATAGAGATTCTAGCTGCCATAAAAATCAATATTAGTAACCGACGCACAGGTTTCGGATCCCCCTCCACTGGTTAATTGAGGAGGGCTTGCTGAGGGTTTTTCCTCAGGTTCATCTGGGTGAGAGAATAGATAAAGTTATATGTATGTATTCAAAAACGCCGGACCTTTGGACACAACCACCAAATATGGAACACTGTCCCTGCCTCACCACAGTCACGAAAGCAAAGGGGTGAGGCATCTGCATCATAGGATGCCACCCGCACAGGTACCATCTCAGGAGGACCTTATAATTTGCTTCTATCAGCTAAGTATTGATGATCGACTGAGAAGCCAGCTGAGCAAGTCTACTCTACTCAACCCCATCCATGCGCTCACCCAGATCCCGCTCCCAACTATCCATGTAAGGCAGTTTAAAAGAGTCGGAGTGTAATAAATCATAAATCTGAGATATAAATCCTTTCTGCTTATCATAATGCTTACATAAATGTTTCATAGGTGTGAAAGCAGTCAGATCTCCTGTGTGCCTCAGTGTCGCTATGAAATGAGCATTTTGATTATAGCGGTACATTTCTGTGGATGGGAGCTGGTATTGAGTCATTAAATAGTGTTTTGTCAAAACCCCTTTATGATCACATAGGTCCGCAATACTGAGCAGTCCCTTATTTGTCCAGCAATCAAAAGTACGTGGGCTAAGGCCCGGGATGAAATTGGGGTTACCCAGCAGTGGGTGCGTGTGGGGATTTTAAATTATGTTGGACAGGCAGTCTATCCCAAAGGCCAAGCGAAAATGACAATGTTGGACATAGTATGGTCGGTCTGTCCCGCGCCCTCAACCACATCACATGGCTGACTTGTTTCATCGGCAGGGAGGTAGACTCTAATCTCTTCCATTGGGGGCAGGGAAGCAGTGAATGGAAATGAATCAATTGAGCCAGTTGGGCCGCATAGAAATATTTTACCAAGTCTGGTAATTCCAAACCACCCTAGGTCTTAGGAGTGTATAATGTGCGCCTATTTACTCTAGGACTTTTATTACCCCACACAAACTTTAATATTTTTCCTTTGGAAAAGAGTCACATCATACCGGTTTATCGCTATGGGCAAGGATCTAAATAGGTACAGCACTTTAGGTAGGATTTTCATTTTAACTGAATGTAGCCTCCCAAACCACAAGGGGGGACTGGAAGCCCATCTATCCATGTCCCCTGACAATTTCTTAAACAAGGGGGGATAGTTTTTCTCGAGAGATGTCTCGAGAGAAGCAGTCAGCTGAATACCCAAATAAGGCAGAGAGTCATTTTGCCATTTAAAACGGAAGGTCTGTTGCAAGTTACTGACAGTGTGGTCATCTAGAGTCAGATTTAATGCTAGTGATTTTGTGGGATTAACTTTTAAACCCGAAATAAGGGAGAAAGAGCGTAGGTCTGCAAACAAGTTAGGGATTGACGTGATAGGTGACGTAAGTAACATCAAAAGGTCATCTGAAAATAAAGCACATTTATGTATTCCATCCCCACATCAAATGCCCTGGATATCTGGGTTATTTTGAAGCTTAATAGCCAATGGTTCAAGGGCTAAGATGAACAGGATAGGAGACAATGGACATCCCTGTCTGGTGCCCCTGCGAATGTTGATAAAGTCCGATTTATAGCCCTTAACTGACAGGCGTGCCTTTGGTAAACTATATAGAACATGCAGTATGTGAAGAAAATGTCATCCAAAACCATACTGTCATATAGTCTGAAAGAGATAGTCCCATGACAGAGAATCAAAAGCCTTGTGTAGGTCAAGGGATAAAAGCATACTTTTTCTAGTGCCGTTGTTGTCCTAATTTGATTGCAGTGCCGAAATTACATCTATGATGCGTTTGGTTTGATCCCACCTGGTCGGAATGGATGTATGTCGACAGAAAGGAGTTCAACCTGTTCGCAACATTTTAGTCAGTATTTAAGATCAACATTAATAAGTGATATTGGGCGGTCCCGAATCTTTTCCCAGCCTGGGAATTACATGGATGAAAGCATCATTTTCATGGGTTGGTAAAAGGTGTCGTTGAAAAACGAGCATAAATGAGGGGTCAAGAGCTCCATATGTTTCTTGTAGTAATGACCCATGAAACCATCCGGCCCTGGGGCCTTAGAAGGATTAATAGATTTTATCGCTCCAGCCACCTCAGCCTCTGTAAACTCCTCTTCCATAAGCTCCATGTGCTCTTGAGAAACCTGCAGAAGAGGGAGGCCTCGAAAAAACTATCTGTCTGGGGTGCGGGAGGTCGCATCGGGGATGCATACATATTTGAGTAGAAGTCAAAGAATTCATGTAGAATCAGCTGAAGATTTTGGGTCAAATTTCCAGTGTGGAGCCGCAATTTTGGCAAGGCAGGAGCGTAAGGGCATGGCACCAATTTCCTAGTCAGCATGGTATTGGCTTTATCTCCCATTGTATAATAACATTGCCTAGACCAGCATATCGATCTCTCCGCCTTAGTAGTCAAACTAAGATTCAGCACGGTACGTGCCCCGTCTATCTGGGACTGAAGATCCAAATGGGTAGAGGATTTCTGTTCCCATAAGAGATTTCTTAGAGTAGCCTCTTGTTCACGGATAAGTAATTCGCGATTACATCTAGTTCGCACGGCTATTTGAATTAACTTCCCTCGAATGGTAGCCTTGTGAGCCGCTCAATTAATCGATGGGGATGTATCCTCGGATATATATATATCAAAAATATTGGCGAAGTGAGGCTTCAACTTTGTGAAATATGGTGGGGTCATTGAGTAGAGAGGCATTAAGGCACCAAGAGGAGGGTCCAGGCCTAGTCCACAACTCATCAACTGTCATTTGAACTGGGGAATGGTCAGACCATGGGGTAGTTAAAATGTGTGCGGATTTGATGAAGGGGAGCAGCGGAGACCAAGTAAGCAAGTGATCTATTCTAGAATAGGTTTTGTGGACGTGTGAGTAAAAAGTGTAATCTCCAGATATCCACCAAGTCATGGGTACGAAATAGGTGGGCCAATTTTGTGCTCTGTCTACGAACACGCTTCAGTGTTGTCCTTAGAGAATTGGATTTGTCCAATATGTGGTGTAGGAGAAGATTGCTGTCACCTCCCAATATAACATGTCCCGTTGCATGGGGTAACAGGACCTGAAGCATATCTCATATGTTAGGAGCATAATAGGAAATAAAAGTAACTTCATGTTCCCTAATCTTCCCTCCCACCATAAGTTACCTCCCCTCCTTGTCCCGGATTACCATCCAGGTGGTAAACTGCACCTGTCTAGACAAGCAGATAGCCACACACCTTTTTTTGTCTAGACCATTTGATAAATAGAATTGGGGATAATTAGCATGGAGAAACTTCATATGAGAATTTCGAGAAAAATGTGTTTTCTGGAGGAATAAGACATCAATTCCCAATTTCTGGTAGTACTGGAAGGCCATTGTTCGATTTGTCAGGGAGTTGAAACCTTGCACATTATGAGTCAGGATTTTAAATTTAGTGGGGGTTATAGAAGACATAATGAATCAGCTAACAGCACCCGCCTGCTAAAGAATCATAGCAAACCCTGCCGAAAGGGTCCCATCTCCCCATGGATGCCTCTATTATAGAGGACAGAGCGTGCCTGCACTAGGAAGAAACTAAAAAAAAGGGAAAAAAGAAAGAATGTAAGTATCAAACAAAAAAATCAGAGAAAACAAAAGTGTGCTCCGCACCTGCTTATACTCAAGTGCAATACCAGTAACTCTTACAGAACCTAATGTTCCAATCAGTCCTACAACTGGTTGAGGGGACCAGTACCTCATTATCTGCTGTGAGTTTGGCACCCTCCCTAGAGAGAGTGGCAAAAAACACCTGGAGTGGTACGTGTATCCGCCCCGACCCCCCACCTAAACAGAATATCAGATATCAGGAAAAAAAAAAGGGGGGGGGATTGAGGCGAGGGGGAAAGCCCCACAAAAACCCTGGAAAATCAACCATTTATGATTACATTTACATCTTTGAACCAAGGGTAAAACCCCTAAACGAGCTAGTAATAGAAATTATAACCATCTATAAAAACTTCCGAGATTGGAGTCAGTTAGAACATGCAACAAACCTGCTGCCAAAAAGAAAGGGGGAAGGGAAACGGGAAGGGTTAGGGAGAGGGAAGGAAATATAGTAGAAGAATACTCATCCTTCCCGATGCTCCACTTGGGCCCATCATCTGATTAGAGACGTCTGTACAGCAAAGTTTGACCAAAGATGAGGAAGTGGAAGCCCATCGGGCCTTCCCATCCAGTGAGGAAGTCAGAATCTGATCTGCAAGCTTTGCTGGTCATCGGGGAATGAAGCTTAAAAGTTGCAACTCTGAGAATTTTCAAGTGTTCTGTAAGGGTTTTCTTAATGTCGATCGTTGGGGTTGGTTGCGCAACAGTGAGAGCGGTCTAGATGGAGATGTCAAAAGCTGCCACTGGATAACAGACCTAATCCACGTAACACATCCTCACCCTCCAGGAGATTGGTAAAAGAATGCACCTTTCCTTTGTACAAAAAGGATAAGTGAAATGGGAAGGCCCAGCGGTATTTAATTTGACGATTTATCAGATGGGTAAGCACAGGCTTTAGGGAATGTCTTTTTTGTATAGTCAATTGAGATATATCAGCAAATACTTGTATAGAGTATCCCAATAAAACTAAATCTCCTCTGGATCTCGCTACCATCATAATTTTCTCATTGATTCTATAAAAGTGTGGTTTGAGGATCACATCTCTGGGTATCCCATCAGACCTGGGAGCCATCAGAGCTCGATGAAAGCGATCCAATTCCAAATGATGGTGAGAAATATCTGGGATGAGGTCACGCATCAATGTGTGTATGGCTGATTCCAGATCTATAATGGTTTCTGATAGGTCCCTAATTCAGATATTGTAACTCCGAGATCTGTTCTGTAGGTCTTCAATTTTTGCATTCTCCTGGTCTAACTGCTCCTGGAAAGAAGAGATGATTTTGGTGTTCTGGTTCACCCTCTTCACTGTTCCGTCCAGCTTAGGCTCTGTAGAATCAAGGCATTCACCTATAGACTAGAAGTCACTCTTAATATCTATAGTAATGATTGTGCAAGCCTTAGATAATTCCACACTCCAAAAGGGCAAAAAATCTGGCAATGAGCACAGCATCTCCAGAATAGGCAACAAAAGGTATAGGTGGATGATCAGTCATAGAACTAGTTTTGCTGAAGGCTATTCCCACCAGCTCAGCTCAGCCATATTCTTGCCCATAGAGGAGGCAGGTGAAGGAAGATCTCCATCCATGTCGCCTCCCATCGAGGCAGGTGAAAGATAGAATTGTGGCATCTCAGCTAGAGATGATTACAACTGCTCCTCCTGGAACTGAGAGGAGAAAGGGTCCCTCACATCCTTTCCCAGAAGTGGCTGCTCCAGAGGGAGGGGACTTGATGTGGTGGCGGGCCATCTCGTGGTGCAGACTGCTGTTCCGGCGCCTTCTTAGCTGCCGGAGGCTGCTGTATATGTGAGGGGGACTGGCGCGCCGAGACGGCCCCTGCGGCGGGAATGGAGGCTTCTTTTTAGCTGCGCCTGCCGTCCTGCGGTTCATCGTAGTCTCCCCTCACTGCCTGTGTCTGAAATGGGCTTCGTCCCTCACCCCAAATTGCGAATTGTGGCAGAGAAGGTTGGGGCGTGCAGAGCTCTATCACAACATGTCTGCTCTCGGCGCCGCGTGCATGTGTACTTTTCCCCTGGAATATATTTTTAAATACCTCCATATACTGGTAGGTGGAGGTATTAGGATTAAAGGTGAATTTATTTTTAAGCCCTGTATGTGTGAATTCATCAGTAATGATTTGATCCCCCTTATGGGGGTTTTCTGCAAAAAACATTTTTATATGGAGCTTTCTAGCAAAATTTTCCACATCAATATATGCTTCAGACTTATCAAGATGCTTGTTTGGGTCAAATTTCAATCCCTCATTCAAAATATCCAATTCTTCAGGGGTAAACTTGATATTAGTGAGATTGAAAATTCCTGATTCTAAATCTCTCTTTTTCTTTCTCCCCCCTCTACATCCCTTCCTCCTTTTTGACCTGGGGTTCTCTGGAAAGGAATGCAGTTGGAGTAATGATCTGATTGGGGGTATTGCTGGTAACCTCTCCCCTGAGTATGCCCATAATTTTGGATGCAGTAAGGCTCCTTCCATCCCCTGTCTTCCCCTCATGACTGTTGTGGATTGGAATGATAGTATCCCCTTCCTCTACCTCTATTATAGCTGCTTCCTCTACCTCTAAAGGGCCTATAGGGCTGAGGACCCCTATGACAGGGATGGGATGTTGTATATCCCTCTGGGGATTGATCCCTCAGGGCCTCAAATCTATTATGAGTAGGTGAAACATACATAGAAGCATGATTCCGTCACTTCCGGGTCCCTAAGACATCACGTCTGGCCCGCTAGCAGCGAGGCTTGGAGCACATGCCGGCCTATCTCAGTGAGCTCAATGCATATTTACTTGCTGCACAGACTGGTACTGGGATTTGGGCACCTGAATATGTGAGTGCATTGTTATCTATTACTTGAACCATGGTTCTTAATAAATATTACATTTAGAGCAATTTTAATCTATTTGTTTCATTTGAGCTTTCTAGAGGACCATTTATATAAGGGGTGCTTGGAGTTTTATCTAGTGAGAGCCTACAGTTGCAGGGGTGTGGAAAGTTTTTTAAAAACTACTTGTCCAAGGGACTAAATCGGGGTCCCAATCTACTTGTCCCTCATGACAATCTACTTGCCCTGATTTAAAAAAAAAAAAAGTTTTCCCCAGAATGGAAAATATGAAGGGATAATGTTTCTTATTAGGCAGAGATTCATTTAGAAATGTCTGGGGCTTTTAAAAATGAAAACAGGCTTTATGGTGACTTAAACCTTTAATGTTTCTTAGTTTTTGCAGAAAACTTCCTAGAACCCGCAAACGTTACATATGTTTTTAAACATCCCTTGTGACAGCAAAAAGCAATGACAAGTACTCCTTTTGGATAGACCTGGGGTCAATAAGACCCCAGATCCCTCCTCTGTCCTTAAAAGCATTTGATCACACCAACATCGGGTGATCAAATGCTATACATTTTTAAAAATGCTGTCGGGGAAACAGTGGTGATGTATGCTCATTGCTTCCTTTTTTTCTGTATCAGAGAGGTGGAGAGAGTGGTTCTGGTTGTGAGTCAGCTGGTTGATTGGGTGTCCCATGGGACAGTTCCCCAGGGCTTTTTTCTCAGAGAACAGGTGCAGGAATTCAACCACGCCCTCACTGCAGCACTGCCTAACAGTGTGAGCGTCCTAATGGAGCATTGTTAAATACGAGTAGTGCATACTGCACAGGGCAGGATTCAGGAGAGCACTGTCTACAGAGTGCAAAGTTCAGGAGTGCACTGCGTACAGAGTGCAGAGTTCAGGAGTGCACTGCGTACAGAGTGCAGAGTTCAGGAGTGCACTGCATACAGAGTTCATGAGTGTACTACGTACAGAGATCAGAGATCATGATTTTGTATATCCATACAGTATGTATCTCATGTAAGGGATAATTGAATGTCCATCTGCTGATCCAACACTATACAGTATATAATGTTTACAAAATCTGCCCCTTTAAACACTCTCTGAGCCTAATGCAGACAGGTGTTCCGCGTATGGGGCCAATTCCAAATCACAGTTCCAAGTTGTATAGCAGTTCACAGAGATGGTGCAACTTCATAAATCAGTAGTACAAAATAGTCCCATGTGTCCATATTGCAACACTGCATTATAATATGCTACAGTTCTGGTTGTCCCCAGGTACTTCTGGCATGACATATCCATTGGAATATATGTAACCATACAGAAACAACCTGTGACTGCAATATCACATTTAGTAGTGTAGAGTTTGTCTATATACATACTCTACACTATACTGCAGCAACTGGTTGTCTTTGTATGTTGCACTATGAACATAAGGGGCTGCATTATATGCTAACTTTACTATGCATCTGCACACTCCTTTAAAAGAGCTCACAGACACAGCTGACCCATCCCTTCCAATCTGCTATTGTAATGCCACTTAATCCCCACTGCCAGTTCAGATATATTTACTTTGGGCTAGAGAAGGTAATGATCAGAGGGCTGTGGCATGAATTCCACAGAGGCAGATTTAGACTATCTTCTGTGGCAGATTACAGGGCACATTGTTGGTAGAAGTGCCAGCCATTTGCTCCTTGTTCCAGCTGGTGTGAACATGTGCATTTGTGGAGGTGGTATTTGGGAGAAGTGGAATGACATTACTCACTGCCTTCCCAAATGTGTAGAACCATTGTAGAAGGGATTGGGGGAAGATCAACTATGCAGGGCAGAACCAAGGGACAGCTAACAACAATGGGGCTCAATATTGCAGGGATTGCAGTGAAACCTGAGGAACCAGACAAGAGATACTGAGCATGTGCTTGATGTTAACAATGCCCTAGCCCTCAGGTAACTGCCCTTTTGACAGTGGAGTCTACTGACATGTGCCTGTCATGACTCAATTTCTGATGTGTCAGCAAATAATGGAATAGTTCAGACTCCAGACATTTCCAAACTGGTACTGCTAACTACAAAATGTGTTGTGTTAAACGATGAAAAGCAATTTGTTGAAAAATAAAAATAAACAAATACGCTCCCCATATGGAAAGCACCATGCCTTAAACCTATCTTTGGGAAAAACATGAGCCCACTCCCAACTCTCTCTAATCCATCCTGAAGCAAGATATTTCTCCTTAAGTGCACTGTCCTGGTCCCTCACTAGTGGTGTTTCCAGGTGGGGGGTCTGGTAATGTTCCTGGCTGGTTCCCAACAGTCCCAATAGCACAGACATCACTCATCTTCTGGATCCTGAGAGGACCCCGCTGCTGAACAGCAAAGAGGAAGTATCCACGTCATGCAGGCAGAGAACACCTGAAGAAGGAGTCTGTCTCATGTAAACAGAAGAGCAGAGATGACGTGGTACAGAAGAATCAGGTAAGTCAATTGTATTTTTTAGGCTGTGTTCACATATGTGCGGGGTCAGTTTCAGTGTGATGTGTAAAAAGAGTCTGTTGCAATTTCGATCAGTGGTTTAGGTGTGATTCAGGTGCGAATTTTTAAAGTGTATGATACTGGAAATCGCACCTAAATCAGACTGAAATCATACCTCACTCTTTTTAAAATTGCACATATGTGAACCCAGTCGAAAAGAAAGTCAGTTTGGTTCACGTCATTCGAATCAGATGCGATTCAAAACGCATATATGTGAATAGCAGCTAAGTGCCAGTAATCAGTAAGATGGGGGTGGCGGATGGGGCAGCTCGGAGATAGGCTTTACATTTCCTTGTCCGCTCCTGTACATTGTCTTGATCTCTGCTGCAGACATTGTAAAAATTGTAAGCAAGTATTGACTATTCCCTCATTGTCAGTCCCTGCAATCCGCTAGGTATGCCCTGTACCTCCGATAAGACGATGCTCAGGTTATTCACCCAGATTCCAAGCCACATATTGTAGGAGGATAAAGTATTATCCCATACATTGAGGTATTGGGATTTTGAGGTGGCTACAGTAAAGAATGGGGTGATGGTTAGGAGAGGGAAAAGTAAGCTCAAGCATGTGGGTACCTGCTAAACTTTGGTAGCTTTAATTGGGTGTTTTTATTTAAATCTGGGTTACTTTATGCAGGCTGCAGATCAAGAGGTTTTAGTTTAAATAATTTAAGAATCCTGTGATTCTTTGATGTAAGCATGTCTTCCCAATTGAGTTATTGCTGATATCCCCATTCCCTTTTATTGGCATACAAAGTACTGTATGTCAAAACTATATAGGTCAAGAAAGCATATGTAAACATCAGACAAGATTGTATTCCCTCAAAAAGTCCCCAAAGGACCAGTAACAGTGCATGTTTCCCATATCTCTTCACAAAACCATGGGTGTAATTTTTATTAAGGCTCTTGTAATGTTACTAATAAATATGACTATCCGCAGGCCTGAAAAGCAAACAGTGTTTGTGGCACTTATAGATCAAAGAAATATTGGACTAACACCGAAGGGGCCAGAAACAACTGAACATAGTTTAAAAAACAATGTTTGTTTAATTATACATCCCTTTTTAACCTTAACTATATTCCTATTTACAACGTATGTGGTCTTCACATGGCATTTCTTCAAACAACATACTGGGCTTTTTTTTATACAACAAGCCCAGCACTAGCAGTAGTGTAAGTAAAGGGCAGTGGTGTGTTCTTCCTGATAGTACTGAACACTCCTTGACTTAATTAAATATTCTTACATTTATTAGACATATGTTTCTTTAATTTAGGATGCAGAGGTTCCCCCTAAACCTGTTAAATCTACACTAAGGGACACAAGCACCCAGGGATAAGAAATTCTAGCATAAAATACCAGTGAAGTAACCCATAAAAAGGTATAACATTGGTTAACAACCATTACAGCTGTTTTAGATGTTAAAGAGAACATTTACACCTTCAGTGAAATCTACACTACAGTGTGCAGAGGGGCTACAGGAAAAGGTAAAGATTTATATTGGATATATGAAACAAATGTACAGTCACATCCCCTAGATTTAAGAGGAATTCCTTAGTGCTGACTTGGCAGTACTTTTTAAATTACTTTAGTTTAAATGGGCTATTAACACATAGGCTACACAAAACCATTTACATCCTGTAATCCTTTAAAGAAGCAAGCAAGTTCTGTGTGTGGTGAAGATATGAGATCTTTACCAGCTGGAATACAATGCACATGTTGCATAGCTGTATATTTTATTGTTATAGGAAATTCACCAGGTGATTTGGCTGCTTCAAATGCCCTATTTCTCATCAATTTTCTTTTACAGACCTTTCCAAGCTACAGAAAACCGTAATATATGGCAACTGATTTGTACAAATAGTTCATTTCAGTATGAGATATTAGATTCGAGGATAATTAATATAGATATAATGCTTTTCCGTAGGGCTCTTTTACATAAACGTTCTGATTGGGTCCGCCTGCCCGATTTTCAGGTGGGCCCGATTGGAACCTCCATTCTTCTCTATGGAGCAGCTGGTGTAAATGGACATGTGTCTGTTTACACCTGCCGACATCTGATCCACCAAAAGGGATGAATGGGGATCCAATTCCCCTTCCACCCGTCGGATCGGATGAAGACAGACAGACAGGCAATTTGCATCCTACTGCCCGTTGAGGAGAGAGAGAAACTCTGCGTCTGCTCTGCAGCAGTGGAGCGGACACAGAGCTGTCATCTGCTTGCTCAGCGGGGATCAACGGAGAGATCCCCTGCTGAGCAAGCGGATTTGCTGAATGGGTCCATCCCGTGTGAAAGAGCCCTTAAAGTATAAGGCCACTTTCACACAAAGGGTTCGGTCAGGTCCACCTGTTAGTTTTTCAGGCGGACCCTCCATTCACCTCTATGGACTGGCGGGTGTAAGTTAACTTGTGTCCATTTATGTCTTTTTTCACAAGGAACGTCATCCTTTCAGTCACGTATTTTCAAAGAAAAAAATGATTCAGTTTACATCAGTTTGCACATCCGTCTTCAGATCAGTTCAATTAAGTTCAGTTCAGTTCAGTTTACATCAGTTTGCACTTCAGTTCAGTTCAGTTTATATTAGTTCAATTCAGTTCAATTTACATTGGTTTATATCAGCTCAGTTCTATTCTGTTTACATCAGTCTACATCTGTTCCATTCTGTTTCAACGGACCTGAACTGACATGATGATCATCAGTCTGCATCCGCCCACCTATAAACATACATTGTGGTTCAATCTAGATCCATCTGAAAAACTGACAGACGGATCTGGACTGAACACTCATGTGAAAGGGGCCTCACACCCCAAAATAATTAATATATGACCTCAAATAGACTTGAGACCATAAAAAGTGGCTACTGAATGGATGGCATTGACGCTGGCAATAAATGTTAATTCATAAAACAGTATAAGTTTATTTATTAATAGCATTAAGTTAAAAAATGCAATAGTTATGGCTCAATAAACAAATATTATAAATTAGTGATACCCATCACTACACATTTTCAGTAAAGACAATGTTGTCCTGGCACAGGTTACTTTTTACTGTAACTGTTTTATGAATTCACATTAATTTCCAGCGTCAATGCCGTATGGTCCATTTAGTAGCTGCTTTTTATGGTCTCAAGTCTATTTGAGGTCATATATTTATTATTTTGAGGTTGAATTTGGTTATGTTGGACAACTTCTTTATTGTGAGAAGAGCAGGCTGGTTGTTAACTGCTCCTGGTTACTTTACTCCATTTACATCTGCCTGCCTCCAATGCAATTCGATCTGTTAAAAAGAACTAGGCGGTTCGGATCGGAAGGCAGTCAGATATAAATGGCCAGGAGGCTGTTTACTCCTGCTGGTCCATTGAGCACAGCAGGCTCTGTCCATGTCCACACTGTATAAACTGAGTGGACATTGACTTGTCATCCTCCTGCTCTGATCTGCTCTGCTCAGCAGGGAATGAGCGGACAGAGCCCCTGCTGATCATACCAGGTTCTGCCCCATGTGAAAAAGGCCTAACAGAAAAAACAATCCTCAAAAAAAAATTACTCAGGGCCAATGCAATGTTCGGTATGCACAACTTGAAAGAATACATACAGCATACATGAAAAAAATTGAAAAAATTAGTAGACTTATTACAAAGTTTCTCTCTAATAGGTTTAGGTGAGCAATAATTTACTTCTAACACTACACTGGAGGTCTTATAGAATCTCAAAGTTCTGCCGCAAACCAAAGACCTGTCTGGCAGGGCAGATGGTGTGATTTTTATCTGCTGCAGCAACTTGCAGGTCTTTCTCTTTAACATGTTTGTAATGAAGACTGCGCTGGACTGACTGGATCAGTCACTAGTTGTAGGTGGGTGGTTGCGTGGGAGGGTAGGGGGAAGTCCCTCCAGTCAGTTGTACCCAATGGTGGATATTGTAGGTAAACCCTCTAAGGGTTTGGGCTGCTGCTTTTCTGGTACAGCCTTGAGCTCATTTCCAAACGTATACTTGGAATAGTAGAAAAGAAGTAACACCCAATGTCCAAAAGAATACACTTTTGATGGTAGATTAGGAGGCATTTATTGAGAATGAAAAATACATCAAGCCAACACGTTTCAGGAAAAAAGACTCCCCCTTTCTTCAGGACTATTGCTGCACGCTATTAAATGGGAAAAATTCCCACATTGGCTATATATTTTCCAGGTTTCAGTGCAGAAAATGACCACTGTAATTCCAGGGGCAGTTTCTCTTCAACAGACAGAAAATAACAGGAGGAGTACCAGACTGATAAACTCATCTCTCTGATCTCTGCTTTATCCTCCTGTCAGCATGACATGAACATTGTGCTGTTAGTCCCTATGCCAGTTTGAACTTTATTATACAGGGGCTGTGACAGGCTGATACAAAGCCAAGTTAGGGTGACTTTAATCAGAGCAACCATGGCTGCAAACATTCCAAAAGCATGGGTTTTCATCCACGCATTTTTCCTACAGCAGAAAACACAGGAATTTTGTGACAAAGCAAAAAACCTGGTCAGAATAACACCATTACAGCTACTAATTAAATGACCTAATAATCAAAGTTAGTTTGACAATATTCCGAAAGGAAATCTGTTCTGAGAAAATACGAGGGCAATCATTGATTTTTGTGGATTTGTGATACAAAAGGTATTAGTACCAGACATAGCCAAGAAACTGGAATTTTTAAAAGACAGTTTCCACATTTCTTGTTTCATTTAAGGACAGTGCACAATGCAGCAGTTTTGGAAAAACATTAAAATCCGATTTCTGAGCAAATTCGAAGGGGGAGGATGCTGTCATGGAGTTAATCAGCTGCAGAGTGGAGGGGAGCAGGGTTCAGGTTGCGGAGGTTACGGCTGGTAGTAGTATGACATTTGGAGGGGTAGGCATTAGAGGACGAGGAGATAGAGAAGGTAATAAGGTTGTGGTCAGAGTGAGGGAAGGGGGTGTTAATGAGGTTGTGGGGAGCGCAGCAGTTGGAGAAGACAAGGTCTAGGATATTTCCGTTGGAGTGGGTGGTGGATTGTATGCACTGTGCAAGTGCAAAGGAGGAGGTTAAGTGGAGGAGTTGGGATATGGCCGGGTTGTCAATGTTGACAGGGATGTTGAAATCCCCAAGGATGATGGTGGTTAGCTCGGAGGAGAGAAAGAAGGGTAACCAGGAGGAAAAGTCATCCAGGAAGCAGGATACGGGTCCAGGAGGCCGGTAGATTAAGGCAATCTTCAGGGGGGTTGGGGAGAATAGTTGGATGCAGTGGGCCTCGAAAGAGGAGAAGGATAGAGAGGGGGGTTTGGGAGGACTCAGAAGGTGCTCTGTGGTGACAGGAGCAGACCAACCCCACCACCTTTACGACCGTAGGGTCTGGGTGAGTGGGTCCAGGTGAGACCTCCGTAGGAGAGTGCAGCAGGTGAGGTAGAATCAGTGGCCTGGATCCAGGTTTCCGTGATCGCTAAGAGGTTGAGGGAGTGGGAAACAAAGAGGTCGTGGATGGCGGTGAGCTTGTTGCACACCGATCGGGCGTTCAGGGGTGAGTAAAAAACCTTCAGTCTTTCGAACCACTATAACTCCTTAAACAGTGTTTGACCCGGGGTTAATGACTTCTGGTAAGAAGTTGCTATGTTTTTTTGGCTGAGGTACACTATTCGCCAACTTATGATTATGGTCACAGATTTTCACAAGGTGTTTTTCACTATAGTTTATGGAGATTGCCTTCATTTTACTCTCTATTTGTGGACTTTTTTCATTGGTCTCTGAAAGCACTTTGAACTTATAATTTTTCTGTTAATGTTCGTAAATGTTGTAAAATCCAAAGTTGAACCACATGATAAGGAGACACGTACATATCCCATCAGAAGGGGAGATTCTCAGAGTGACGCTGATGTGTTTCGAAGCTCTGATGCAGAAGGGATCCCCTTTCGAAATGGGTCAGCACATGTCTGCTTATGGTGTGGTTCAACTTTGGACTTTACATGCTTGTTTTACTACTATGTTTGTGAGTATACCTCCTAAATCAATAAATCCATTAACTGTTTACTGAGGTAATGCGCAAGGCTGGTGCACTCTGTCTTTTGTTCTTCACTACAATTAGATTTATAGAACCTGAGCATAGTGAATTTCTACTGGTTGTAAAGGTAAAAGATTTTGTTTTTTTTTTACCTTAATAGTGTTTTGTACTCTAATGCATTCTCTGCATTAAGGTATAAGGCCTTATACCAGTAGCACACTTCCCCAAGCCTGATCTCGATCCAATGCTGTGCTGGCTAAGAGCAGTGGGAGCCATAGGCCATTGGGGTTACCCGAGCCTGACTGTGTGTCTGAATAGATGCATTCAGCCCAGCGTGGGAGCAAGCCAGCATGAGTGCCCCCATAGGAAGCAGCTTCCTCTGGGGAAACTCAGAAAGGAAGGGTACCAGTAGTGCAGACGGGAGACCTCAGTAGAGGAGGATCGGGCTCCACTGTGCAAAAACATTGTACAGAGCAGGTAAACATACAATGCTTGTTATTAAAAAAGGAAGGCTTTACAATCATTTTAAAGTGGTAAGAACTATACAGGTGATTTCTAATCAGTTGCTATGTTTTGTTTTGGGTTTTTTTGCTCCATAGAGTTGCTGTAAATTCTGATTTGTCCTAGGACTATATTGGTGATGGTCAGTGTGTTGATGTATTTTACATCTATGGATAAAGGAAGCCAAGGTATACAAGGATTACAATAATCTTAGAAAAAATCACTACACTCAACAAGAACGTCTTGTTTGCTCATGAATGTAATATATTAGAAACCTATCCCTGGTGTCTGTCTAACTATTACTCTAATTCCAAAGACAAACAGAATACATCATAATTACAATCAACATTTAAAATAATTGCATTCCAAGATAAGTGCATAAACATGCGGTAAAGTAATAATAGTTTGCCCACAATTAGATGAGTGCATATGCAATGTAAATGTTGAAAATATGTACTGTATATTTGGAGATCTTTGTTTCAAAATAAATATACATCATTATATTTGCTTAAAGGGGAATTCAAGCCTACAGTAAAGGCTATATACACTTCCGCTCTGATTTGTAACTTCAGATGTCAACGAAAGCAGCAGAGCATTTGCTATGGTCTTATAGACCAATATATAAATATATTTATTAAATGTATAAAATAACTGATTACACTCTTATGCTGTGACCACACACATTGAATATTGTTTTTCTTCATCACCTCATCAAAAAAATCCATGGGTTTAAACTGTCTTTTTAATCATTTTAAGTCATCAATGTACTGTATATGCATGCATATATATTGTTTTGTTGTCTTTTCGATGAATGTAGAAAGTTCTACTAAACAACAAATTGGAATCCAGTGGGGGTGATTTACTAAAACTGTAGCACCCAAAATATGGTGCAGCTGTGCATGGTAGCCCATCAGCTTTCAACTTCAGCTTGTTCAGATGAGTTTTGACAATAAAACCTGGAAGCTGATTGGTTTCTATGCAAAGGGGCACCAGATGTTGCACACTCCAGTAGTAGTAAATGTGTGTCTAATTGTCAGAATATATTAATAAAGAGATTGCAATAAACTCTATACTTGTGGCCAGCATTAGTATTCAAGACCAAGGATGCAAGAGCTTCATTGATCTGAGCAGTATTTGTGAACATTTGGTGAGCATTACACAAAGGAACTGTTTGGCTTATGTCCAGCTACAATGAGCCTTGTGTGTGTAACAAACATCTTTATAACAATTATTATTGTTTATGATTATCAAAGTGCTAATTATTGTTAAATTGTTCTAAAATACCAACCCCCCTGGAGTGACAACCCTATTCTCCTTAAATATTGTGAGGAAAGCATTGTCACTCAAATATAGGATGTGTGCTTATTAGAAAGCTGCTGCAGATATTACTCCTAACAGTCAGGAGGTTGCTAGACAGATAGCTGAACCCTTCATGTTTTATTGGAAACCAATAGAAGCACAGAGAGGGGAAATTACATCATAACCATGTAGTTTCACTGGGAAGAACAATACAATAACACTGTCATCTAATGGCATAACTACTAATTACAGTATAATACAGTATATGAGAATGGTTGTTGTTACAATGTCTGCAAAAGGTATGCTAACAATAGTATTGCCAGGATCACCAGTTGAAAATAAAGAAAGGGAAAAAAGAAAACTAATGCAGCCACCATACACACATGATCTTTAATGCCATCTCAGTCTTACTCCATAGGGTTCAATATTAATTTGGCCCAATATTTGCAGCTATAACAGCTTCAACTCTTCTGGGAAGGCTGCCACAAGGTTTAGGAGTGTGTCTATGGGAATTCTTCCAGAAAAGCATTTGTGAGGTCAGGCACTGATGTCAGACGAGAAGGCCTGGCTCGCAGTCTCCGCTCTAATTTATCGCAAAGGTGTTCTATCAGGTTGAGGTCAGGACTCTGTGCAGGTCAGTCAAGTTCCTCCACACCAAACTCGCTCATCCATGTCTTTATGGACCTTGCTTTGTGCACTGGTGCACAGTCATGTTGGAATAGGAAGATGAAAACACTAAAAGGCTGGTCTGCAGGCAAAGTGCATTCACCAAGAAAAAATATTTTTTTTGCATTTTAGTATGTTACTGTTAGCAATCATGGCTTGAAACCATGCTCAGTTTGTTGTACATGTCTATAATTTCCCTGATGCCATCAGCAGTAGGTGATTTCTCCTAATTTCATACACTAAGGACCTATTTAAAAAAATGTTCTTCACAGAGTTATTTCCAAACTTGTCCATTGTCTGTACACTACATGTCACGATTGAGAAAAAAAGTACTCTTTGAAGTTAACTGAGTTGTTTATGCTATATTACATTCTGCTGACTTCTAGAGACATTTCTTATTGTACTTTCATCCAGCAATAAACAAAAGTGTCTTTCTGGTGAAAATAGACAGTGCCAAGAACGCACTAAAGGTTGGAGAAGTCACTCTCAGATGCAGCTGTTAATGCTTCTGACTATAATTCCTATAAACCTGATGATCGACCAGATTGTGCTCTGCATAAACCCATGTAATGTTTGGAGTACAAAATACAAACAGTAAAGTCGTACTGCAGAGTGTCAGTGGATAATATGTTTCTCAATCATTAAGTAATTCTAAACTATGCAGACTTCATTTTCAACAGCAATCGTGGTTTTTAACAAAGGCGGCAATCTCTGTATTTTACCACTTTATAATTCCTATTAATTTTATGATCCTTTAAAAATCCAGAGCAAGTGTTATACATTTCAAGGGGGAATTAAAGAATTTCAGCAAGCTGAAACTTTCAATTCAGTTTTCCTAGAAGCTGGCCACACTGGCATTCAATTTACTAAGATCACTGCAAATAAAGTGAAATATTTGGAAGAACAATCTGTCTTTGTCGTAAAGGTCACTGAATCACAGTTTTGATTGAGAGTCTATACGGTACTGTTGTCTCCAACTGAAGTTGTTAAAAATTGTATTGAACTGTCTATGTAATTACTTCACATAATCTGGGGCTCCCAAAGCAATTTACCAATCATAATAATTTGCTTAATTATAGATCATTTGTTTTTATTTTTAAGTATAATAGAATAGCATTTAGGAGTTTGTTGAGGGTGTCCAGCACCTTAGTATCTAAAGTGGATGTTGCCAAATTTCATCATATCAGTTTGTTATGTCTGTCCAATAAAATCCTGCTGCTAATAATAAAATTTTGTGAAAAGATGAAATTATGTCATTTTTTGTACAGCTGCTCCAGATATCTGAGGGTTACAGTCTAACAAATGATCAAATCAGAAGGTAATCCAGTGTAAAACAATTGAGTCATGTAAATGCTCCAGTACACTTTGTTCTATGCAGTAGGCATTCACAGTATACGTCACGTCTTCTCAGTTGAGCTTTTGCAAGTGAATTTCATAGGCAATTTTTAGAATTTGATGGGATAATATAAACCCCGAGAGAAAATGATGTAATTATATTACATTGAGCATGGACAGACTTGCGCATTACTCAAATCATATATAATTATTTGTAGTGCGGGATATTTAACCTATATGCTTGGCTATACTATCCCATTGTACAGTATAGCTAAAATGAATAGTACATTTTTCTTTAATTTATAATCTTCAGATTGTTAGAATTCCTCCAAATTCTGTAGTGATTATCAAAAATTCTAAACAAATTGAATTCTAGCTGTTATTTAGTACAGATGAAAAGTTAGGGAATTATCTAAGTGTTTACCTGAACAAAGCTACTAGTTTTAGGAGATCACTATAGTGAGATTAAATTAATCTATATTGGTGACTAAAAAAGACATGCTGTGTGTACATTCCTACTTATCTCAGCAGGCCTACAATATAAATTTCTCTTCTGAACCTAGTGTTACTGTTACCCCTGTCTGGATCTTTTTTGGATTCCACTTTGAGGAAAGCAACACCAAAGTCTGATATGCAAGGAATGCAGGAGGAAAATCTTGGAAAGAGCATCGCTGGTTTGAAAGACCAGGGCTGTAAAAGTTCATTTACATTTTGACATTAAGCCTGCCTCCATTTTCCTACATCCATAATAAATAATTTTGGGCTGAGGTCCTTTAAGGTAAACATGTAACTTTAGGCAAATATATTTCCACACCTTCAAGGTTACGTACTCTTTGAGCCCATGAGGTTGTTCTATGTCGTAAGTTGGTATATTTTTGAGAGATGACTGTAGGCTGAAAGAAGGGGGTATTTGGAGGAAAAATATATGCAAAGCCAAAACTGAACTGTAGATTTAAGTTTTTGGATAAAGTACAGAAGATTTAAAACTTGTGTCGGTTTTAATTTGCCATCTGCTTGGAAACTTTTATTTATTTCCTTTCACAGAGACACTACAGGAAGTGAACAGAAATCCTCTCCTACACAGTAATCAGAGGAAAAGTGTTCCCACTGAATCATTTTCCTTCACTTTGTGTTCCAGTGACAACCACAACATTTGGGATTTTCCATCACAATGACAATGGTCATCGGGACAAATAGAGAGGGTAAAGCACTTCAGCAAGAACAAAGTCAGCAACCCTGAAATAAATCTCCCTAATCCTTCCCTTTTCTATACAAATGATCCCAAACTGTCCAAAATAAAAAGAAAAAAAGTTTTGTCTTTAGATCTACTTCAGTGAGGTCCATAAAATATAGTACATTTTCACAAAACATGAGAAACTCTGTCGATATCCAGCTTTATATGCTGTGATAAAGGGGATGTTTGGCTCTTGTAGTAGATGCATTTTCTGAAGTGAGTTCATGTCAGTCCGAACTACAATATATTGCCAAAAGTATTGGGATGCCTGCTTTTACACCCACAGGAACTTTAATGGCATCCCAGTCTTAGTCCGTAGGGTTCAATATTGAGTTTGCCCACCATTTGTAGCTATAACAGCTTCAACTCTTCTGGGAAGGCTGTCCACAAGGTTTAGGAGTGTGTCTATGGGAATGTTTGACCATTCTTCCAGAAGTGCATTTGTGAGGTCAGGCACTGATGTTGGACGAGAAGGCCTGACTCGCAGTCTCCACACTAATTCATCCCAAAGGTGTTCAGTCGGGTTGAGGCCAGGACTCTGTGCAAGCCAGTCAACTTCCTCCACCCCAAACTCACTTATCCATGTCTTTATGGATCTTGCTTTGTGAACTAGTGCACAGTCATGTTGTAAAAGGAAGGGGCCATCCCCAAACTGTTCCCACAAAGTTGGGAGAATGAAATTGGCCAAAATGTCTTGGTATGCTGATGCCTTAAGAGTTTCCTTCACTGGAACTAAGGGGCCAAGCCCAACCCCTGAAAAACAACCCCACACCATAATCCCCCCTCCACCAAACATTACACTTAGCACAATGCAGTCAGGCAAGTACCGTTCTCCTGGCAACTGCCAAACCCAGACACGTCCATTGGATTGCCAGAGAAGCGTGATTCGTCACTCCAGAGAAAATGTGCTTTACACCACTGCCTCCGACACTTTGCATTGCATTTGGTGATGTAAGGCTTGGATGCAGCTGCTCAGCCATGGTAACCCATTCTGTGGAGCTCTCTATGCACTGTTCTTGTGCTAATCTGAAGATCATATGAAGTTTGGAGGTCTTTAGCTATTGACTGTGCAAACAGTTGGCGACTTCTGCGCACAGTGCGCTTCAGCATGTGCTGACCCCGCTCTGTCGTTTTACATGGCCTACCACTTTGTGGCTGAGTTGCTGTTGTTCCCAGTTGCTTCCACTTTGTTATAATATCACTATCAGTTGACTGTGGAATATTTAGTGGCAAGAAAATTTAATGGATTGACTTATTGCACAGGTGGCAACCTATTACGGTACCATGCTTGAATTCACTGAGCTCCTGAGAGCGACCCATTCTTTCACAAATGTTTGTACAAGCATGCTGTATGCCTAGGTGCTTGATTTTATACACCTGTGGCCATGAAGGTGATTGGAACACCTGAATTAAATGATTTGGAGAGCTGTCCCAATACTTTTGGCAATATAGTGTATGTTTAAAGGCCTGGTAGCCCATTTTTATTAAAAAAGGAGACCAAAGTAAAGGTCCAGCAACAATGGTTTGCTCATGCAAAAAATTGTTAAGCCACCTGGCTCTTCAATCAGCAGCACTGCTACTTGCTCCGATCTCCCCGACCTTAGACTCCTCAGACTTGCTCAGTCTGCACTTGCAGTACTTACTGCTCAGGCCCCATTCCTTGTCTCACTGGATAGAGTTCTCTCTGCAACATGGCCTCTCTCATTTCTCAGAAACACAGGACTCACTCCAGCCCCCTCTGTGAAGTCGCTAGTCACCTCACCTTTCCCGTTTTCTCCAGGCCCACGTAGCTGTCCTGCCTCTCCCAGTCCTATGGGCAAGAAGTCCCCACAATTTGGGGTCACATCTCCCCTACTGGATGAAGCAAACCACTGTCTTCACACACAGCCTGTGTCTCTGCATGGTAGCAACTGCCTTGAGCTATGCTTAGATCTGGCTTATTTCGATCCTGCACACCTGTGCACTCACACAGACTTCCGGTAACTAGCAAAGCCTGGACACAGGACTGAAGGCTCTGTCTCACCCAATACTCTTTGGAACCTTAAAGTGTTACTAAACCCAAAACAGTAAAATCAGTCCGTATTTTGAGTAAAGCATGCTTGTTATACTCACTGTAGAATCTAAGGGGTTAATCCTCTGCATTGTGCAGGATCTGCAGGATGTTTGATCCTGTCCTCTCTGATACTCCCCTTCTTCTACTGTCCCCAATCCATTTGCTGATAGAACAGAGCCTTGGGTGCAAGCAGTACATGCTCAGTTTAGTGTGTATTAGTTTTTTTTTTCTTTAGGAGGGTGGGTCAGGGGTTATGCAGCCTCATCAGGGGAGAATGTAAACTCCTTCTACAAGCTTTAACCAGTGCTCGGCTGGACACTGGCAGAAGTCATAAGACTGCTCTAACTGCTGATGAGAAAAGATATTTAGCTGTTTGTATTTACTAACATAATTGCATTTCCATATTCTGTGTACTGTGGGAGACCGGATATAGTGAATGCAGGCTCCTGGGTTTAGTAACACTTTAAGCTCCAGGCCCTGATCTGGAACTACCAAATCCAGAGAAAACCTATTTTCTCTGCTCACAAAACACCTGCTGGAGCTTCTCAAACGGACTCTTTCAGAGTCATGTGTCATTTCTATCTTCATACCCTAAATTCACAAAGTAGCAGGGACTCACACTGTCACATTGCTTTTAATATAAAAGGTCTGAGAAGAAGTATTCTGTGATATGTTAAAGTGCTTGTAAAGGCTCAAGGTTTTTATCTTCAAAACATTCTGTGTGCAGCAGCGCCCGCAGCCTCCTCAATACTTACCTGAACCCCATCACGATCCAGCGATGTGCACGAGAACCTCAGCTGTCCTGGGTCACTGCCTCCTCATTGGCTGAGACAGCAGCTGTCAATCACAGCCAGTGAGCCAATGTCGCGAGAGAGAAGGCAGGGTTGAGGTTTTGGTTCAAGACATGTGTAGGTTATTTTGTTAATATCACATTTTTGGTGCCAACCATCATCCTTGTGATCTTGTGAAAATACTTGTTGCTAATTTAATACTCCCAAAATCCAAGCGCCAATTTTATTGTGCCTAAACCTAATGACCAGAGAGGCAGAACTGCAGACCCTGAAGATTGTGTATGCTGTCCTCATTCTATGTAGCCACATATCCCAATAGCGATGTGCACAAGCACCTCGGCTGTCCTGGGTCTCTGCCTCCTCATTGGCTGAGACAGCAGCTGTCAATCACAGCCAGTGAGCCAATGCGGAGAGAGAGGAGGCAGGGCTGAGGTTTTGGTTCAGGACGTGTGTAGGTTATTTAGTTAATATCACATTTTTGGTGCCAACCATCATCCTTGTGATCTTGTGAAAAAGGGAGGCAGACCCTGAAGATTGTGTATGCTGTCCTCATTCTATGTAGCCCCATATCACAACAGGGGAGATTGGATCAGAAAAACATATAGTGGTTGATTTACTGAAGATAAATAGGATGTTCACTTTGAAAGGAAATTTCCTGTAACTTAATGAATGCGATGAAAATTCACTTTGCAACGAATACATAATCATGCACAAGGACATTGCACTTCATTGGATGATGGAAGCCAGCAGAGTGTCACCTCATTCACTAAGCTATGAACAATTAACTTGCAAAGTGAACAGCATTTTGGAAAGATTTGCCCTTAGTAAATCAGCCCCATACTGTACACACCTTTACAAATCTATTAGCAGGTAGATTTAGTTATTTATTTTACAGCTTGGCTACAGTTGTCCTGTAGATTGTAACAGCTACATTTCTTCTACAGCAGTGGTTCTCAACCTTCCTAATGCCGTGACCCTTTAATACAGTTCCTCATGTTGTGGTGACCCCCCAACCATAAAATTATTTACCCAGTAATTATAATTCATGAGTGTCGTTTTACCTCCAATACTGCTGCTTTCAACACAGTAGCTGCTTTTAACAGAGTAGCTGCTTTCAACACAGCAGCTGCTTTCTACACAGTAGCTGCTCTTTACACATCTGAAATATGTGTTTTCTGATGGTCTTAGGGGACCCCTGTGAAAGGGTCGTTCGACCCCCAAAGGGGTGGCGACCCACAGGTTGATAACCACTGTTCTACAGCAACATTAAACTGAATGATAAAATGAGTGTTGGGCACTGATAATAATAGTAAAGTATATGAATTGGTCATTTTTTTTTACAGTGAGTTGACCAAATAAATTATATAATGAAGTGCATATGTGTTTACTCTGTATAAATCAAACGTCATTCCAATGTTACTACTCTTTTTTACCAGAAGCGTGTAAATGAGCACATTGTATTCAATGACTTAGTAAATGTGTGGATGAAAAGCATGGAAGCATGACAGTGATGACAAGCAAACTGTTCCTTACAAACACAACCTTTACCCTTAGTTGTTATGCATGCAGTGTCTAATATTACAGTATACAGAAAGTATTATCTAATTCTAGCTGTCATATTTATTAGCATATGACCGAAGTTAGGAAATCTGTCATATACAGGACACATATGAACATACATCAGATGAGTATAGTCTGCTAGCATAAATATTGCATATTCCAGGACTCCTAAACCCTTCTCTGAGAAGTAAAATGCACATTTTAAAGAAATTACATCCTGTGTTTGGAAAACTAAAGTAAAATGGATGTTGAGTGCAATGCTACTAGTTGCATTGGACAACAAAGATTTTGCTTCCTGAATGTTTTTTGCTGTATTCTATAGATTTCTGTATGCTAATCATGAATATAACCTGTCATTTGACCTATCACTTACCGTTTTATTAGAAATCTTCTGTTTTGCAAACTGCAATATTTGTTGGCTGTGCTGCGCACATGAAAGAAACATATGAAAATATGAAACTGTTGTTGAAGCACAACCAGCACACCAAGTTCAACTGGAATATCTGTGGAGATCTAAAAGTAGTAGCTCTGCTGATTGGATTACAGCTCTGATATACCAGGTACTGTTGTTACACATGCAAATGGGACAGTTGTGCAAGAGTTGCAACACATTAAAAAAAATGGCCACTCAGAAAGAATTTGGATCCAGGACAGAAAAGCAATGCACATTAACTTGTTTACTCGGCAAAGATATTTTGCCTCTGCTTCACATAAAACATGGACTGATGAAAAATTTTGTGAAAGCGATGGACAAGGAAAGTAAAGGTTTTCATTATTTTAGACAGATGTTTTCAAGAATAACTGATTCCAAAATTAAAGGCATAGTTTGTTTACGTGTAGCACCCTAGTTAGCTAGGGGGAACTAGCTGATTATTTTTCAGTTAGAAAGGCTGAGTAGCAGCCTAGGCAATAGTAAGCTGGGTCAAATTTAGGTGAGGGCTGCTCTAGAAACTTGAGAAGTTTCTAGAAGGCAGAGTGTAGGGGTGAGGAGGTGCTCATCTGAATACTCAGGGGACTCTGACTAATCCCCAAGCAGGAGGCTTGGCATGGGGTCAGGGCAGCCCTTACGTATGCGAAAGCCTGAGAGGAGTTGGTCAGCGTCGGGTGGAAGATGATGTGAGAAGGCTGGATTGTGGAGCCTGGGAGGAGATCTCAGGGGATCTCTCAGCCTCACTGTCCCCTGAGAAAGGACTACCTGGGAAGCAGGGAAGGACCCAGCCCAGCGTAAGGCCTGAAGGCAGCCACCAACCCACAAGCTTACAGGAGAGGACTAAGTGAGTAATCCTGCACCCTCTGAGTCAGATAAGGAGAGAGGGCAGTCAGGTTGCTAACCCAACTAGCTCCTCATCTGGGTTTACTCTACTACAGAGGCAGTTTCTGGATCCCCTTGTTCAGGGATTCTTCAGGCAGCTGGGTGAAGAGAAGATTCATCTGGCGTCTGAGGAGGTACACCAGAAAGGCTGAAGAGCTTCTCAGGGAGAGACTGTTTGTTGATGGACTTGTGCATAGTTGCTAAAGAGATTTGCCCTCATGTTCACAGTTCCTTGGGCATCCCATACATCCCTCATTCCCATCCAAGTTCAATACCCCTAAAAAAACTACAAAAACAAGCTCAAGGACTGTTTACTGTCTCCAGTGTTTAAGTGTGAAAAAAAAATGTGTGTTGCCTGGCTGTGCAGGACTATACAGGGGACCCAAAAACTCAGCGACTCTTAAAGAGGAAGTGCTATATGTTCTATTTGAATTAACCGTGTTCAATATTATGAGAATGGGGCAAAATGTATTTTCTTAGCGTATTTATTCCTCTGGTCAAACGTTCTCAGGCTAATGTTTTAGTCTTTTTTTTAGGTACTACTTGACTTTCATGACACCAAAGGTTCTAATCCTTACAGATTGAGGGGCTCTAGTATGCATGTCTTGTGTAGTGGTATGGTAGAGGGAATGGGTTGTTCAGTGCCCTCTAGGATTAGTAAGGCCTGATAAAGAAACTGAAGCCTGGAGGCTTTGCAGAGACTTGGGAAGGCTGAAGGCTCCAATCCTGGGCCCTTAAGAGTTGGGAATTTGCAATAATTTAGGGCCCCACCCTCCATAGGAGTCCATGTGGCTGCAAGGGAGCAGCCAGAGGTGCATAGAGAGTTTATGAACTGTCTGAGAAAAGACAGAGAGAGGACCAAACATGTGGGTAAGAGCAGCAGAACTGCAACAGAAAGACAGATCAAGTCAATTAAATGGCAAAATTCATTTTACATCTTGCTGATACTTTCTAACTTTTAGAGAAAAACTTTCAATGACTTTTAGTGAAAGTCTTAACAGAATAACACATTTGACAATGAGGAACCACTCGTTACTAATGCTTTGGCATTGTATCTTCATGCTTCCAAAGATTGACATTTTGTTGTACAGCTGAACAAAGGAAAACTAATCGTGTATTCTCTATGTCGCTGACAAACAGATTAGCTATGTCCACATAGAAAAGTCGATTTATGCAATGTGAATGTTTCCATCAATGCATACTCTGTCCATAACTAAAAAGAACGTATTGCTTCTTAATCAGTTTAGCAGAGTGTAAATTGTTGACATTTCAGTTTATCTTGCTTTATTTATTCCATGAATATACAGAAAATAGCAAGTTAATGATGCACATTATTTAAAGTGGAAATCCATTTAGAACAATTTTGTGTACAACAAACTTACCCTGCTACGATATACATCTTGTGTCTCAATTGTTGCTGTGTAGTGTAAAAATCAATTTCATTCATCTTAGCAAGTATAGCTAGGGTTGTACTTCTGGTGCTGTGGGTATGAGAGTGGCAACTCTCATACAGCAAAGGCATTCTGTTGTTTACACTTCCTTTCCTCTTCCCTTGTCCATTCATAGAACACCTTGCATTCTGTTCACAGAGATCCTGTTTATCCACCTCTTCTTCTCTCCCCTTGTCCATTCACAAGGGGCTTTGTGAATGGACAATGGGAGAGGAAATGAAGAGTAAATGACAGGATTATTTGCTGTATGAGAGCTGAAGCTCTCACACCCACAGCACTGGAAGTATTGGGCTAGCTGTACGTCCTGGCATGAAATAAACTGATTTTTACACTACACAGCAGTGACCCTGACATAAGATATACTGTACATCATTACAGTTAATTTTGTTGTACACTCACATATCACAAAACTGTTCTGCTTGTAGTTCTGCTTTAAATTATAACGTAAGGCAAACTTTGTTTAGTTTTGGATATAGTGGAGATGGATTAGAACATCTGTTACAATTTTATAGCTACCTCTGTCCCAGTTAGGGAAGTTCACCCTCTCTATTTGTGCAGTTTACTATTATCAACAAAAATGAAAGTAAAAGAAAATCCCAAATTTTGGGTTGTCCCCAGAACAGTAATAGAGGGGAAATCTCCAATGGGGACACTAGTCCTGGTGAACTGGGGGCCCCAATTGATTTCCTAAATTTTCAGGGATGTCCTCTAACTTTCTGTTTTGGCTATAGGACAGGAAGTGAAGGGAAATCTCCCCAATGGGACACAGATTGCAAAAAAAACCTGACAGGGGTTATAGCCCTCCCTTACTCTATCCAAAATTTAAAAAAGGTTCTGTTTTTAGCTCTACTTTCATTTTTGTAATTTTCATTGTCCATAGAAAACACTTTATACTGTATATGTAAATAGTGATAATCAATATATAATAAATTGTTATCTAGTATAGAAGACGTCTGTCTGCAAGTCTGACTTATAAGTATTAACAAAAATATTTATTTCACTAATGAATAATCTAACATTATCAATGTGCAAATTGCAAGTCAGAAATAGCAGACACTTTATCAGCTAATGATTTGGCTTATTTTTCATTCTACAATGGTATAATTAAAAGCAGTTAAAAAGAATCATTCAGCTATTGTCAGTTATGAAGTAGACCAGTTTTCACATGTAATCCATGTACCTCCTGGCTTCTGGATACATTTGCAATGAGTCATGTGCATCCGTCAAACTGTACTGTAATACATTTACTGGAGGAATTTACAGGAAATTACAGTAGTGGAAATGCTCTGAAATTTTGCCAGACTCATTGAAATAATATATAAATAAGGAGACCATATTTGGAAGCTTTGTGTGGCAGACTAAAATGTAGCTAGTATGGGATACTTAAAAACAAAGAAAAAAGTAACAGAAATATTTAGCTAAAGGCAAATATCCAAGACGGTTAGTCTTGGACACTTTTAGAAAGATGACAAAATCTTTCACTCACTTGTCCGCTTTCGCAAAACATAATAAATGAGATAAATGTCTACACCCTTTCCTAATCATTATTATCTGTGTTTTGCATACTTTTATTCTCACTGAATGTTATCTAAAATGTATACAGTGAGGATCAAGAAAATGTATTAAATGGGAGTTTTTAACAATTTCTAAAGAAATAGTCTGAAATCCACAAACACAGTACAACATATATTGAAAATAGTTTTGAGTGGATGCCCTGCTTCAGGATTCTTTTTCTTTTTAATATGATTAGGGATATAAAACAGAAGCTGCTTCTTCTTTGTAGAAGGACATTTCTGAGTAGAAAGTCATTCAATGAAGAGTTTGGTACAGGAAGAATTGTCTGAAACTCCTATCTGAGAAAAATGATAATATAGAAATTGTTGAATGCATAAAAAGTCCACCCATCAATAATACTGTGAAATCTGCAATGTAAAGGAGGATTTACTTATAAAGGCTCTTGTATGGAGATTATGTAGCCAAAGCTCCAGGTATATCAGGTAATGTTCTGCATTGGTAGAATGTAAATAATGCTCTATATATCCAATATAAATAAATTCAACATGACCTATACTCTAAATCTTAAAGTGTTACTAAACCCATGACTAAACCCATTCACTATATCTGGTCTCCCACAGTACACAGAACATAGAAATGCAAATATTTTAGTATAAAAAAACTGCTAAATACCTTTTCTCATCAGCAATTAGAGCAGTCTTGTGACTTCTATCAGTGTCCAGCAGAGCACTAGTTAAAGCTTGTAGGGGGAGTTTTAATTATCCCGATTGCCCTATGAGGCTGCATAACTCCTGACCCACTGTCTGGACAGCGCTGGTTGGCCCTGTGCTGATCACATGCACTCTCCTAAGAAAACAAAAAATTATCTAGCAATACACACCAAACTGAGCATGTGCAGCTTGCCCCCAAGGCTCTGTTCTATCAGGAGATGGATTGTGAACTATAGAAGGGAAGGATCAGAGAAGACAAGATCAAACATCCTTTTTACACAATGCAGAGGATTAACCCTGTAGGTTCAATAGTGAATATAACAAGCATGCTTTACTGCATATACAGACAAATTTTACTGTTGTGGGTTTAGTAACACTTTAAATTGTCCTACTTGCCAAAACCACTATGAATGTTTTCTGATTTCAGTATTATGATATAAACCAGCAGGCTCCATGAATTTATTTCCTCTTTCCGGTGGAAATGTAAAAGGTTTGAAATTGTAACAGCATCACAGAGAAAAGTGTACAGTGTCTAGCTAAAAGATTGCAGATAGGAAACTGATAAAATGTTTTTTTCCTAATAGAATTCATAAATGACATGCATCTGACATACTTTATAATACTGCTGGAAGTGCAGGGGTTATGAGGCATTTTATATTTGACTTCATTGCTTTTTACTAATGTCATACCATAACTTTTACTAAATGTCTGCATGCCACAGTATAATTCTAATGCTCATCCCATTTGCCTGAGTATGTTTTCACAGTTATAAAGGCCTGTCCATTTAAATAAAACATTTTGCCCGTAGAAAGACACAATTTTAAAGATTTATCATTGAAAACACACAAAACCTCTCATTTATATGCCAAGCACTAGAACGAGCAGTCTACAAGATCAGTTCCTAACTGACAACTGTAGGTCTTTCTGACTCCTCCAGTGGCACTTGGACATTCTTTTTATCACATTCATTATCTTTCTTCCCTTTATTACAAGCAACAAACACAACATGTATGCATTGTTCTTAATTTTTTTTCTTATTTTTTTTTCCTTTGACTACCACTGGACATCCGTGGTGAGAACTGGCAACAGTAGTGAAAGAAAAGAGGGTAAAAAAACTGAGCTGATGTCTCGAAACTTGCTACCGCTCAGATGACATACAGTCATCTTCTCTACAGTCCAAAATAGACTCTCCAAAAAAGATAAGGTTTGAGCTTACCCAACCTTGGGTTCAAGGCGACTGCCTAGGATTTGGGTTCAGGCTGAATCACGTACTACTGACTGAAAAATGTGAGGGTTTGCACCAGATATTAGGAACAACCCATAATTTACTGCTAGCCTTCGTCCCTGGTGATCTGAGTCACAAGAGCAAATAATATCTCGAAATGAATGACCTATCTATAAAAGGGTGGACTTACAGCAACCATATTTTCAGTGTATTATGGCATGTTAGGGAGAGCTGTCAATCCTGTGTAGGAAAGGATTCTGTGTTATACTATGGACTGCAGAGGTGGGTTTATATGGTACCATGTACAGCTTTAAGGTATGCCCCAAGCCTGTAACTTGAAGGACTATATATTTTCCATGTCTTTCTTAAAGCTGTATGAAAAGACCCTCTTCTTACTGCACTTTTTTTATTTAAGCAAATGTCATTGTTACACATCTTCCATGATCTTCCATGGCAGTGCTCAACTACCCATGCCTTTTGATTAAAAGTAGCTTCCTTATTAGCCTTAAAAATGGCATGAACATAAAAATAAGATTTTCCCCCATAGACTTCAATGGTGTGTACTGCAAAGTGTGTGTTCACTGATTTTTGAACATGATTTGTGAATAAGCTTGCAAACTGTATCAGACCTGTGTTTTCAGCTATGCTCTTCAAAGGAAACCTACTGGGAACACTGCATGTATGGTAGGGTATATGTCGTGACCAGGATTTTATGAAAGAATGTTGCTGTTATTGTTAAGTAAATTTATAGCAGTGTAAGCACATTTCCCAAATCGGACTATTTTTGCAGTATCCACAAGCAAGGACAGTGAAGCTTACTTTTATAGACAATCTTGAATCTATTTCACAGGAAACCTCTATCTTTTTTCCTGAACATGTTAATGTATAGACCTACAATCAGTTGTGTTTTAGAAGTATTGCTGGCAAAGTGAATATGATATTTACTTGTGCATCCCACTTCATAAATCACTCACATTACTTGATGTATCCAGATATTTAAAATAAAAGGTAGTATGGTTCACAACACACCGAGCATACCTCACATGTAAACGTGACATAGGTCTACAGTTTCCCCAGCCAAATGGTGGGGACCTTTCTTGTACCAATTAACTGTTTTAACTGACTGTGAACCCTCTACATGTTATTATCAAGATGCATATATCTGTATGTTAAAATCTTTCAATAAAAATATTTAAACATAAAATAAAAGGTCAATTTGGCTTCTTACCTTCAATGACACATTGGTCAGGCACAGGAATTTTCTTCCCCATTTCAGAAACATAGATTTTTAACTCATTTATATTATCCTTCAAATGTTGAAAAAGTGTATCATGTTCTTTATGAAGTTCCTTAATTACCACTTTTTGGCTTTCAAGATATTCTGGCTCCAGTTCACCTTTTGTCTCAATACAGTGTTTAAATTGAGCTAATTCTGAAGCTTTTCCCATTTGGGATTCGTCAATGTTGGAGCCAGATGGTAATCTCTCATTGTCTTGACATAGAAACATATGTGAAAAAGACATTAGCCCAATGATGTCTGAATTTTCAGGGTCTTGACCACTATCCAGATTCAAACATTTTGTGCTTGATGAATTCAATGCCAAATTTTTTGACCTGAGATAAAACAAGAGCAAAAGTGATTTTAAGGTAAAGTTTGATGAACATTAAATAGGACTAATAAAAATGTGCCCATTAACTAAATAGTTTTTCATAAAAAAGGCCCTTTAATAGTGATATGTGGCTTCTGCACACATAACTACAATAGCTCTGGGTTATGATTATAGAAGCAGTGTTTAAAGTATAAAAAATACATATTCAGTACATCATGATCCCCAATGTTTTTGGTTTGATATTAAAATAAGAACTGAAAAATCATATACAAAAACAAAAGTTTTAGATTTCATAAAAAAGAAGAATTTTGCTGACATGTGGGAATTTCTAAAAAATGAATTGAAAGGTTAGAGTAAAAAGACAGGAGTAAGTAATCAGTGGGCACTGTTAAAGCCTACTATCCTGGAGGCAACTAGATTATATGTCAGGCAAGTTAGTAAGAATAAAACGGAAGAAAAAAACAATATGGTTCACTAATGAGATAAGTAGGATAGTAAACAAAAAAATCAGCATATAGGAGATTCAAGTAAACAGGAGGTGTAGCTGACAGAGAACAGTATAAGAATAGCCAAAAGGAGGCCAAACACATGATCAGTGTTGCCAAAGCACAGAAAGAGGAGGAAATTGCTAAATCTATTAAGAAAGGAGATAAGACCATTTTTAGGTACATTAGTGACAGAAAGAAAAAATGCAATGGGATCATTAAAATCTGGGCACAACACTTATGTTAAGGGAGACCTGGATGTAGAAAACTACTTAAACAATTACTTTTGTTCAGTCTTCTCAGAAATAAATTATACTAACAATAAAAAGTTGGGAAATCATATTGGTTCATTATTAGGATATCCGGAGACAGAGGTAACAGAGGAACTGGCTCGGTTAAAAATTAATAAAGCAATGAGCCCTGATGGCATTCATCCCAGAGTTCTAAGAGAACTTCGAGGTATAGTTGTTGGACCATTAACTGATCTTTTTAATCAATCTCTTCTAACTAGAGAAGTTCCTCATGACTGGCGGACAGATAATATTGTACCTATTCACAAGAAGGGCAGCAAGATGGAAGCTGGCAATTACAGGCCAGTGAGTTTAACATTGGTTGTAGTCAAATTAATGAAATCACTCCTGAAAAGAAGGATCATTGATCACTTAAAAACACACAACTTGCTGGATCCCAAGCAGCATGGCTTTACCAAGGGCAGATCATGTAAGACTAATCTGATTGGATTTTGTGACTATATTACCAATGTTTTGGACCAGGGTGGTGCTGTGGACATAGCATATCTTGATTTTAGCACAGCATTTGATACAGTTCCACATAATGATCTAATACAAAGATTGTACAATCTAGGACTTAGCCCTTGGGTGTTTCAGTGGATTTGCGTCTGGGTAAAGGATAGATACCAGAGTGTGGTTGTATATGGGGTTCACTCGGAAAAGAGACCAGTCACTAGTGGTGTACTACAAGGCTCTGTACTAGGTCCTGCTTTACTTTTTTTCTTTTTTTTTTTTCCAAGAAATTTTATTGAGATATGAAAGGCATAACAAGTCATAAACAAATACGGATCGCAGTCCGCGCAAGTCTTTAAGCATGTTCTCCCGTAACGCAGACGGGTTCAGGACATAGAAGTAAATCGTAGCTCAACCTGAAATACAGTCCTAAGGGGAAGGCACCGTATATACCCATAGCAATGATGTTAGCAGTAAGTAATTTATAGAAATACGGGGTACAATAGTCCTTGTGTAGAGAGATCTAAAGAAACAGGACAGTGAGGTATATAACAATAGTCGTGTCAACTCAAGGCATATATGTCTTAGGATTCCGTACTTGAACATTATAGATTAGATTGGAGGAGTATTGTTACACCTGTATGTCTGTAAGTACTCTGTACCTTATGAAAAATATAGTTAGTTAGAATATGGTAAAGAGGTGAAAAAGAGAGAAAGAAGAGATGGGAATGAAATGAGCAAGGGAATGGAGGAAGAGTATGAGAAAAAATATCATAGTGGGGCGAGGAGGGACGTAGGGGACGAATACAGATGAAGAGAGAGAGAGAGAGAGGTAGAGGGAGAGAGAGAGAGAGAGAGAGAGAGAGAAAGAAAAAAAAAAAAAAAAAAAAAAAAAAAAAGGGGGGAAGAGGGGGGGGGGGGAGGTGAATGGGGGAAGGATGAGGTATATAACTAAATAGGCATAACCAAACCAGTCATATCAGTTAGCAGCTTCCAGGCTGAGACAGATTCAATCATTACTTCATTACTTAGAAATACAATTTCGTTAAAGTCCCGTAATGGAACTATTCCTGAAGTGAACGTTCTAGGGGTTTCCGTGTCACCAAATCTCCTCTCGCTCATTCCTTCATTAGACAATGATAAGTATCGGTAGTTTGGAAATGATTCCAACACGCCCAAGTCTTCCTGAATCTCTCGGGGTGTTCTTTTGCCACTGAAATCAGCTCCTCCATCTCTGCGATCCTGATGATCCTAAGAATCCACTCTCGCACGGTGGGAACGTATTCCGATCGCCAATGGACCGGAATACACTGTCTTGCCGCATTTATCATGTGTAAAGCAAGCGACCTACGATAAGTCCGCACAGAAAGTGAGGAATGATGAAGTAGACATTGTGCTGGGGTAAAGTCTAGGGTGTATGTAGTTACTTGAGTGATTATGTCCAAAACTTTTCTCCAGAAGGGTTGCAGCCGCGGGCAGTCCCACCAGATATGTAGAAGAGTACCTGTTGCCCGGGAACATCTCCAGCATAGATCTGAGGCGTTAGGATCAAATTTACTAACCCAAGACGGAACTCTGTACCATCTGGAAAATAATTTATAATTGCCTTCTTGTGTAGAGACACAAATGGAGCCTTTATGCATATGGTCGTAAATGTGGTCCCAGTCCTCTGGTGAGATTTGAAGTTGTAGGTCACGTTGCCAGGCTGAACAGGTCTTCCGCGAATGAGATGTGTTAGTACTTTCAAGATAGGAATAGAGCTTAGATATAACATGCCGCTGGGGGATGTCCGTAAAGCAGAGCTTCTCAAATGCAGTAAGCGGTCTTGAATAGTCTTTTAGATGTGGGGAGTTACGTAAGAAATGGTGTATTTGTCTATACATCCATGGTGTTAGTGTAATGGATGGCCACGTCTTTGCAATGTCTTCTGTAGATAAGAGGCTAGAATCTTTGAAGAATTGACCCACTGTAAGACTCTCATCACGGCCATACCCAGCGAGAAAGGTCGGAGAAATCCCTGGAATAAAGTCCGGATTCAATTTGATCGGAGTAAGAGGGCTCGGAAAGGAAGATAGTTCTTTTTTCTGGAACAACTGAGCACTACAGCATAGAGTGGGACCTATAAGTGGGTGTTCTCGAAACTCGGAAGGGACGTGAGAGGTTTTCAGCCACGGGGAGGTGGAGAGTGGTATCTTTGAGAAATCAGCCTCTACACCAACCCACACCTTACGAGTGTGGTTTGTTGTCCAGTCCACTATTCTGGCTAGGTGACAGGACCTGTAATAACGGTGAATATCCGGAAGTCCTATACCTCCACTCCTCTTGGGCATGGTGAGTTGGGCAAAGCTAATTCTTGGGCGTTTATTATACCAAAGAAAGGAGGTACAGAGCGTTCTATAGGATTCCTGCTTTACTTAATCTATATATAAGTGACTTAATTAAAGGTTTGTTTGGCAAGGTATGTCTTTTAGCTGATGACAAGGTGTGCAATAGGGTTGATATCCCTGGAGGTGTATGTAACATGATTTGGCATTTCTGGAAGATTGGTCAAAAAAGTGGAAATTGCAGTTCAAGATTTCTAAATGTAAACTAATGCACCTAGGGAAAAAGAATCCCTTGAAAGAGTACAACATTGGGGGTACAGTGTTGGCCAGCACTTCAGAGGAAAAGGATTTGGGGGTACTTATTTCAGATGACTGCAAAATGGGCAAACAGTGTGGCCAGGCAGTGGGGAAAGTGGATAGCATTCTAGAATCACTAGAGGGGTCACCAGCAGGAGGAAGGAAGTCCTGATTCCCCTATATAGATCTTTAGTTGAACTTCATTTACAATATTGTGTCCAGTTCTGGAGACCTCACTTACAAAAAGATATTGATAAGATAGAACAAGTCCAGAGACGGGTAACAAAAATGGTGAAAGCTCTGGGGGATAAAACATATCAAGAGCGACTTTAAGAACTTAACATGTACAATTTGGAGGAAAGAAGGGAAAGGGGAGACATGATTGAAACCTTTAAATACAGCAAGGGGGTGAATAAGGTTCAAGAGGGCAGTATTTTCACTATGAAACCAAAATGAAGAACGGGGACATGACCTTAAACTAACTGGAGGAAAGTTCAAACTAATCTCAGAAAGTACTATGTTACTGAAAGAGTAGTGGATGCTTGGAATAAACTTCCAGCAGAGGTAGTGAGCCAGTCAACAGTAAATAGCTTCAAACAAGCTTGGTAAAAGCGTAAATCTATACTCAAAAAGTTAACAAAACAAAACACGCTCCCCCCCCACAAAAAAAAAAAAAAAGGGCAGACTCGATGGACCACTTGGTCTTTTTCTGCTGTTACTTTCCTATGTTTTTCTATAATTTCTATCTTTGCAAAATATGCACATTTCCCCATATTTTTTGCTTTAAAAATGCTGCAATTACAGAAAAATTTGTGGTGAGCTCCTAAATTCTTGTTGTAGGCTGACAACACTACCGCTGTCTGTTTTTTCCCAGCAAAACAATACTGCTGATTAACTCCCAGGAGAACCTGCCCATACTATATGTAGGCTTCTGGCAAATGTACTCCTTGGAGGCATGCTCACATCCATATTAACTGGCCTAAAGCACTCTGCTGATCTCTGCTCCCAGCAGCTGCCACTGTAAAAAAAAAAAAAAATACAAACCTGGTAATGAAGTCAGAAGGAGGAATTAAAACGATTTCTTGCTACAATGTAAAATAAAAATTCTTCGGACATGATTTGGAAGGATGAAAGGGGGTTTTGGGAATGAATGAGATGGGGGACATGTTTCTCAAAAACTGCTTTTTCCGTTTTTATACATTCTGGAGGGCCAAACTGGTCAGCAGTTTCTATTGTCTCTCATTGACTTCAGGTAACTAACTCTTTGAATTTTAGGGTATGAACAACTGTGGCATTTGTGGCTGGTTTCAACCTGATAGATTTTTCTCATACAAAAATACAAGAAGCAAACCTGTGACTAGGGATGAGCGAATCGAAGTATCCGAAGTGGAATTCGAGTCAAATATCGGAAAAATTTCGATTCGTGCCGAATCCGAAAAATAGCCTAATTCGGACGCGCGAATCGAAATTTTTCAGAAAATGGCGGCTGACATGTGCGGCGACGGAGCGGGGATGTCTGGGAAGGCGCGCAGACAAGGCGCGCTGACCCATAATGCATTCCTCAACTACATGTGATTGCATCAGCCAATCAGCAGCCAGCCAGCCAGCACTGTGTAATGGTCGAGCTATAAATAGCGGCCATTTTGGAATTCTTCATTTGCCTGCAGTTATTGAACAGAGGCAGACCGCTCTGTACTAGGGACAGGGACAGAGTTAGGGCCACAGAAACGATAATTGGGGACAGAGAAAAGTTACTTAGGGACAGAGAACCATTACTCAAGGACACAGACTTGTTAATGAGGGCCACAGAATCGTTATTTAGGGACAAAGAAACGCTAGTTAGGGCCACAGAATTCATAATCAGGGACAGACAGAATTGTTACTCAGTGCCAGAGAATTGTTACTTAGGGCCACAGAAACGTTATTAGGGCCACAGAATTTTTACTCAGGGACAGACAGAATTGTTACTGAGTGCCAGAGAATTGTTACTCAGGGACAGACAGAATTGTTACTGAGTGCCAGAGAATTGTTACTTAGGGCCACAGAAACTTTAATTAGGGCCACAGAATTTTTACTCAGGGACAGACAGAATTGTTACTGAGTGCCAGAGAATTGTTACTCAGGGACAGACAGAATTGTTACTGAGTGCCAGAGAATTGTTACTTAGGGCCACAGAAACTTTACTTAGGGCCACAGAATTTTTACTCAGGGACAGACAGAATTGTTACTGAGTGCCAGAGAATTGTTACTCAGGGACAGACAGAATTGTTACTGAGTGCCAGAGAATTGTTACTCAGGGCCCCAGAAACTTTACTTAGGGCCACAGAATTTTTACTCAGGGACAGACAGAATTGTTACTGAGTGCCAGAGAATTGTTACTCAGGGACAGACAGAATTGTTACTGAGTGCCAGAGAATTGTTACTTAGGGCCACAGAAACTTTACTTAGGGCCACAGAATTGTTACTCGCACAGACACAGAATTGTTACTCGCACAGACACAGAATTGTTACTGAAGGCCACAGAACTGTTACTTAGGGCCACAGAATTGTTACTCGCACAGACACAGAATTGTTACTCAGGGCCACAGAACTGTTACTTAGGGACAAAGAAACGCTAGTTAGGGCCACAGAATTCATACTCAGGGACAGACAGAATTGTTACGGAGTGCCAGAGAATTGTTACTCAGGGCCACAGAAACTTTACTTAGGGCCACAGAATTTTTACTCAGGGACAGACAGAATTGTTACTGAGTGCCAGAGAATTGTTACTCAGGGACAGACAGAATTGTTACGGAGTGCCAGAGAATTGTTACTCAGGGCCACAGAAACTTTACTTAGGGCCACAGAATTTTTACTCAGGGACAGACAGAATTGTTACTGAGTGCCAGAGAATTGTTACTCAGGGACAGACAGAATTGTTACTGAGTGCCAGAGAATTGTTACTTAGGGCCACAGAAACTTTACTTAGGGCCACAGAATTTTTACTCAGGGACAGACAGAATTGTTACTGAGTGCCAGAGAATTGTTACTCAGGGACAGACAGAATTGTTACTGAGTGCCAGATAATTGTTACTTAGGGCCACAGAAACGTTATTAGGGCCACAGAATTGTTACTCAGGGACAGACAGAATTGTTACTGAGTGCCAGAGAATTGTTACTTAGGGCCACAGAAACTTTAGTTAGGGCCACAGAATTGTTACTCAGGGACAGACACAGAATTGTTACTGAGGGCCACAGAACTGTTACTTAGGGCCACAGAATTGTTACTCGCACAGACACAGAATTGTTACTGAGGACCACAGAACTGTTACTTAGGGCCACAGAATTGTTACTCGCACAGACACAGAATTGTTACTCGCACAGACACAGAATTGTTACTCGCACAGACACAGAATTGTTACTGAGGGCAACAGAACTGTTACTTGGGGCCACAGAAACGTTAATCAGGGACACAGAATTGTTACTGAGGGCCACAGAACTGTTACTTAGGGCCACAGAATTGTTACTCGCACAGACACAGAATTGTTACACAGGGACACAGAACTGTTACTGAGGGCCACAGAACCGTTACTTAGGGCCACAGAATTGTTACTCGCACAGACAGAATTGTTACTCGCACAGACACAGAATTGTTACTCGCACAGACACAGAATTGTTACTCAGGGACACAGAACTGTTACTGAGGGCCACAGAACTGTTACTTAGGGCCACAGAATTGTTACTCGCACAGACACAGAATTCTTACTCGCACAGACACAGAATTGTTACTCAGGGAAACAGAACTGTTACTGAGGGCCACAGAACTGTTACTTAGGGCCACAGAATTGTTTCTCGCACAGACACAGAATTGTTACTCGCACAGACACAGAATTGTTACTGAGGGCCACAGAACTGTTACTTGGGGCCACAGAAACGTTAATCAGGGACACAGAATTGTTACTGAGGGCCACAGAACTGTTACTTAGGGCCACAGAATTGTTACTCGCACAGACACAGAATTGTTACTCAGGGACACAGAATTGTTACTCAGGGACACATAATCGTTTAATTAAAGAGTATGTCAGACAACATGCAGAGGAGTGGCAGAGGAGGCAATGTTTTAGGAGCGAGCAGACGTGGCAGCAGAGGAAGGGGTCGAGGCAGCACTATTCGCAGCCAGAGGCCAGTGCTCCCGGTGTCATCCAGCGGTCGTGTCTCCACCGACAACCCTGCCATCATCGATTGGTTGGCTCGGTCGTCTTCCTCTTCCCAGGTCACCTCTGACACCTACAGCCAACGGTCGGTGGGTACGTCAGACACAACTGTTAGTTGGCATGGCCCGGGACCAAGCCCACTGAAATCACGTGTCCTCTACCTGCCCCTGTCCTTTGGTGTTCCCTCACCAAGCGAAGTATCGCATGCTGTGGGCTCAGCCCCACTGTACAGTGAGGAAGAGCTAACAGAGGGCGGTCAGGAACGGGGGGAGACATCCGCCTTTTCAGCAGCTAGGCGAAGAAGTAGTGGCGAGGAGAGTGGCCCGGTAGCCGGTCTAGAGACAGGTCTGTCTCCTGACCCAGACGCAGCCGAGGGGGCTAGTAGTGAGGCGGAGACCCTACTTGATGATGAGGAGGTTGATCGCACTTGGCAGCCTCGTCGTCATCAGGCAATTTCTTTCGCATCATCAGGAGAAGAGGGTGGCAGCTTGGCAGTGAGCGAAACAGTCGGTGGGTTGCCCAGGAGACAGCAGCAGGGTCGCAGCAGTGTCAGTGGAAGCATTGTCAGTGGAGCCAAACGGCCACGGAGTAGAGCACCAGCTCCACTGCAGCCTACCACCACGGCCAGTAGTGGTGCCGGTGTGCACGGAGGAAGCAGCAGTCAGCCAGTGAGGAGTATCGGGGGCAAAGTTTCCTACTCGGCGGTGTGGCAATTTTTCGTCAAGCCGCCCGAGGAAGTAAACGTAGCCGTATGTCGACTATGTGGCCAGAAAGTCAAGCGTGGCCAGGGGGCCCATGTTGGGACTATTTGGGCCATGTTGGGACAATGGGAGACCTCCCATTGCTGCTGTCTCCATCGCCACACTCTGCCATGTGCCACTTTCAGGTCTCCTCACACACTGCTGGTGTGTTGAATTTTTTGACATAGGGTGCTGGCAGATTACGGGCCTCCCATAGCTGCTGCCAGGCCTCTAATCTGCCATAGGCCCCTATATACCGCCTCCTCATGCTGCTGCCAGGTCCAGAGTCTCTCATGGGTCCCTGTACGGCCTCCCATTGCTGCTGTCTCCATCGCCACACTCTGCCATGTGCCACTTTCAGGTCTCCTCACACTGCTGGTGTGTAGAATTTTTTGACATAGGGTGCTGGCAGATTACGGGCCTCCCATTGCTGCTGCCAGGCCCCTAATCTGCCATAGGCCCCTATATACCGCCTCCTCATGCTGCTGCCAGGTCCAGAGTCTCTCATGGGTCCCTGTACGGCCTCCCATTGCTGCTGTCTCCATCGCCACACTCTGCCATGTGCCACTTTCAGGTCTCCTCACACTGCTGGTGTGTAGAATTTTTTGACATAGGGTGCTGGCAGATTACGGGCCTCCTATAGCTGCTGCCAGGCCCCTAATCTGCCATAGGCCCCTATATACCGCCTCCTCATGCTGCTGCCAGGTCCAGAGTCTGTCATGGGTCCCTGTACGGCCTCCCATTGCTGCTGTCTCCATCGCCACACTCTGCCATGTGCCACTTTCAGGTCTCCTCACACTGCTGGTGTGTAGAATTTTTTGACATAGGGTGCTGGCAGATTACGGGCCTCCTATAGCTGCTGCCAGGCCCCTAATCTGCCATAGGCCCCTATATACCGCCTCCTCATGCTGCTGCCAGGTCCAGAGTCTCTCATGGGTCCCTGTACGGCCTCCCATTGCTGCTGTCTCCATCGCCACACTCTGCCATGTGCCACTTTCAGGTCTCCTCACACACTGCTGGTGTGTAGAATTTTTTGACATAGGGTGCTGGCAGATTACGGGCCTCCCATAGCTGCTGCCAGGCCCCTAATCTGCCATAGGCCCCTATATACCGCCTCCTCATGCTGCTGCCAGGTCCAGAGTCTGTCATGGGTCCCTGTACGGCCTCCCATTGCTGCTGTCTCCATCGCCACACTCTGCCATGTGCCACTTTCAGGTCTCCTCACACTGCTGGTGTGTAGAATTTTTTGACATAGGGTGCTGGCAGATTACGGGCCTCTTATAGCTGCTGCCAGGCCCCTAATCTGCCATAGGCCCCTATATACCGCCTCCTCATGCTGCTGCCAGGTCCAGAGTCTCTCATGGGTCCCTGTACGGCCTCCCATTGCTGCTGTCTCCATCGCCACACTCTGCCATGTGCCACTTTCAGGTCTCCTCACACTGCTGGTGTGTAGAATTTTTTGACATAGGGTGCTGGCAGATTACGGGCCTCCTATAGCTGCTGCCAGGCCCCTAATCTGCCATAGGCCCCTATATACCGCCTCCTCATGCTGCTGCCAGGTCCAGAGTCTCTCATGGGTCCCTGTACGGCCTCCCATTGCTGCTGTCTCCATCGCCACACTCTGCCATGTGCCACTTTCAGGTCTCCTCACACTGCTGGTGTGTAGAATTTTTTGACATAGGGTGCTGGCAGATTACGGGCCTCCTATAGCTGCTGCCAGGCCCCTAATCTGCCATAGGCCCCTATATACCGCCTCCTCATGCTGCTGCCAGGTCCAGAGTCTCTCATGGGTCCCTGTACGGCCTCCCATTGCTGCTGTCTCCATCGCCACACTCTGCCATGTGCCACTTTCAGGTCTCCTCACACTGCTGGTGTGTAGAATTTTTTGACATAGGGTGCTGGCAGATTACGGGCCTCCCATAGCTGCTGCCAGGCCCCTAATCTGCCATAGGCCCCTATATACCGCCTCCTCATGCTGCTGCCAGGTCCAGAGTCTCTCATGGGTCCCTGTACGGCCTCCCATTGCTGCTGTCTCCATCGCCACACTCTGCCATGTGCCACTTTCAGGTCTCCTCACACTGCTGGTGTGTAGAATTTTTTGACATAGGGTGCTGGCAGATTACGGGCCTCCCATAGCTGCTGCCAGGCCCCTAATCTGCCATAGGCCCCTATATACCGCCTCCTCATGCTGCTGCCAGGTCCAGAGTCTCTCATGGGTCCCTGTACGGCCTCCCATTGCTGCTGTCTCCATCGCCACACTCTGCCATGTGCCACTTTCAGGTCTCCTCACACTGCTGGTGTGTAGAATTTTTTGACATAGGGTGCTGGCAGATTACGGGCCTCCCATTGCTGCTGCCAGGCCCCTAATCTGCCATAGGCCCCTATATACCGCCTCCTCATGCTGCTGCCAGGTCCAGAGTCTCTCATGGGTCCCTGTACGGCCTCCCATTGCTGCTGTCTCCATCGCCACACTCTGCCATGTGCCACTTTCAGGTCTCCTCACACACTGCTGGTGTGTTGAATTTTTTGACATAGGGCGCTGGCAGATTACGGGCCTCCCATAGCTGCTGCCAGGCCCCTAATCTGCCATAGGCCCCTATATACCGCCTCCTCATGCTGCTGCCAGGTCCAGAGTCTCTCATGGGTCCCTGTACGGCCTCCCATTGCTGCTGTCTCCATCGCCACACTCTGCCATGTGCCACTTTCAGGTCTCCTCACACTGCTGGTGTGTAGAATTTTTTGACATAGGGTGCTGGCAGATTACGGGCCTCCTATAGCTGCTGCCAGGCCCCTAATCTGCCATAGGTCCCTATATACCGCCTCCTCATGCTGCTGCCAGGTCCAGAGTCTGTCATGGGTCCCTGTACGGCCTCCCATTGCTGCTGTCTCCATCGCCACACTCTGCCATGTGCCACTTTCAGGTCTCCTCACACTGCTGGTGTGTAGAATTTTTTGACATAGGGTGCTGGCAGATTACGGGCCTCCTATAGCTGCTGCCAGGCCCCTAATCTGCCATAGGCCCCTATATACCGCCTCCTCATGCTGCTGCCAGGTCCAGAGTCTCTCATGGGTCCCTGTACGGCCTCCCATTGCTGCTGTCTCCATCGCCACACTCTGCCATGTGCCACTTTCAGGTCTCCTCACACACTGCTGGTGTGTAGAATTTTTTGACATAGGGTGCTGGCAGATTACGGGCCTCCCATAGCTGCTGCCAGGCCCCTAATCTGCCATAGGCCCCTATATACCGCCTCCTCATGCTGCTGCCAGGTCCAGAGTCTCTCATGGGTCCCTGTACGGCCTCCCATTGCTGCTGTCTCCATCGCCACACTCTGCCATGTGCCACTTTCAGGTCTCCTCACACTGCTGGTGTATTCCATTTTTTGTCATAGGGTGCTGGCAGATTACGGGCCTCCCATAGCTGCTGCCAGGCCCCTAATCTGCCATGGGCCCCTATACCGCCTCCTCATGCTGCTGCCAGGTCCAGAGTCTCTCATGGGTCCCTGTACGGCCTCCCATTGCTGCTGTCTCCATCGCCACACTCTGCCATGTGCCACTTTCAGGTCTCCTCACACTGCTGGTGGGTTCCATTTTTTGTCATAGGGTGCTGGCAGATTACGGGCCTCCCATAGCTGCTGCCAGGCCCCTAATCTGCCATGGGCCCCCGTACCGACTCCTCATGCTGCTGCCAGGCCCGTAATCTGTCATGGGCCCCTGTTTTCGCTTGTTGGCATATTCCGCTCGTTCAGATGCTCCTTCTCCTGCTACTCCTCTTCACGGATTCCGTCAGCAGTCTTTCTTGGAATCCGTTTCCAAGAGACAACAGTTTGCGAGCACGCACCAGACGGTGCAGAAACTGAACGTCCTCCTGTCCAAGTTGCTGCTGCCAGGCTCGTAATCTGTCATGTGCCCCTGTACCGCCTCCTCATGCTGCTGCTAGGTCCAGAGTGTGTCATGGGCCCCCGTACCGACTCCAAATGCTGCTGCCAGGCCCGTAATCTGTCATGGGCCCCTGTACCACCTCCCCATGCTGCTGCCAGGTCCAGATTGTGTCATGGGTCCCTGTACGGCCTCCCATTGCTGCTGCCAGGCCTGTAATCTGCCATGGGCCCCCGTACCGACTCCTCATGCTGCTGCCAGGCCGGTAATCTGCCATGGGCCCCTGTACCGCCTCCTCATGCTGCTGCCAGGTCCAGAGTGTGTCATGGGTCCCTGTACGGCCTCCCATTGCTGCTGTCTCTATCGCCACACTCTGCCATGTGCCACTTTCAGGTCTCCTCACACTGCTGGTGGTTTCCATTTTTGTCATAGGGTGCTGTATGGCCTCCCATTGCTGCTGCCTCCACCGCCACACTGTGGCTCCACACTCTGGTTTTGGCCCCGTGACTGGCCAAATGAGTGAAGTGTGCGGTGATTCTAAGATCGACGGCACTCATCTGCATGTCATACTGCCTGACAGTATTATTTCTCTTCCCCAGCAGACTCCAAGGGCATTTAAATTAAAGGTACAGTGTTCAGCACTAATATTAAGTCTCTCTGAAGCCTAGAAACACCCTTTTTTAAGTTAAATTCACAGCGAATATATTCGACTCGAATCAAAATTTTTCCACGAATTCGCCGAATCAGTCGAATCGAATTTTTGAATGCTTCGCTCATCTCTACCTGTGACCATCATTAATAAAATAAACTAACACTTAGCGGTTGATTTACTAAAACTTGAGAGTGCAAAATTTGGTGCAGCTCTGCATAGAAACCAATCAGCTTTCATTTTTTTCTGCCAAAGCTTAATTGAACAAGCAGATGTTAGAAGCTGATTGGCTACCATGCACCATATTTTTTACTCTCCAGTTTTAGTAAATGTATCCCTTGGGGTCCATTCACACCTGTTCACTCTGGTATGTTTTATTAAAGCAGAAATAAAGTAGGTGAGCTTCTGCCACTACCACCCTACTTACCTTGGGAGCATGCCCTCCTTCAATGCAAACCAATCTATGCTGTCAGTTGCTGTTCTATTCCCTGTCTTGATCTCCTGTTTTCTTTAAATACCTACTCCAACTTCCTAAAGAACTTTCCACCACGTCATTACCCAAAATCCCAAGGATACCTTCTCTGAAAATATTAACTAGCTCCCTTAATCAAGAGCCAAGCCTAAACCCTTCACATCTTTCATACCCCACTAAGATAAATGGTGTCACTAGCCATAGTAGACCTGGAAGGTGGCAGGGCCAAGTTCCCACTCAGGAAAACAGGTTGATATTTGTGTAGCAGCAAAGCAGATTGATATTTGCATAGCAGAGGATCTAGGGTACTCCAATGCTAACTTGGGAAAAATTGTAGCTCACTATATAAGTTAGGAGGCCTATTTAAAAAGGACATATGTGTATTTTTCACAATTCAAGAAATTTACTAAAGTGTTTTCACAGTTTCCCAACATATTGTAAAATACTGGATTACATGTTTTTATAACTCTGTGCTTATAAAGTTAAATATAAGCAAATAATTTTAATAATACAAATGTAAATGCAATATTTGCAGTATTTTTTTCACTTTAGGACTATGATTGTAGTGTAATTTAAGATAACCCATGAAGAAATTGCTAATGCAGGGGTGCTTAACCTTTTAAAGAGCTACTTAAGTGATTTGGTAACCGGTTGTGGGCCACAATGAAAACAAATGGTTCTGAATTGAAAATTGTTTATTTTAAATAGCATAGTGAACAATTTCCTCCTGCAGTCGCTGAATGCCAGTATGAGGGAGAGGAGGAAATGTCGGATTTCGGGGGTGCAGGAAGAAAAAGGAGAGGATCAGTTTATGCATATGCCGCCCCTGCCGCCCCCCCTGTCCAAGTGTAAAACAGATTGTGACTGGGAGGTTGCACAGGCCCCCTGCAGCATGGGGCAGGATCACCATTCCAACCCTTGACACTACACTAGTGTTTGGGGGGAAGGGGTTAAAAATATGTCTCAACTATGGGGTTTACCGCCCCACCAAACTGCAAATGTAAACAAGCCCTTACTGTTCTGGGCCCCCTTATAAGGCTGCCTTCACACTAATGTGCTGCTGTTTACTCACACCGTGGGTGCAGCTCAATGCACCTGTGGCTTTCCTATAGGTTAGCTGCACTTTGCCATAGATTTCTATTATATTTTGCATGTGTGGTGCACTTTCTGAAAGCGCACCAACCCCCAGGATATAATAGAAGTGTGCTTCCCTGGTTTGAGGTTGAGAGCCACATCAGAGGGCTCTGAGGGCCACATGTGGCTCACAGGCCACAGGTTGAGAACCCATGTGCTAATGTATTAATGTATCATTGAATGTGATTGTGAAAGGCAATCACATATCATACTTAGTTGTATGAGATCACTAAAGTCACTCGTATTTCTCTGTTTTAGATTTAGCACAGAAATAGTTCAGGGTATGTGTTGTTTTAGGCTTATGTTGTTGTGAATGATGATGCTCATCTCCAACGAATAGCCATTTACAAAAACACAAGCAGCCAGCCAATACTTTAATCTCTCTCCCCAGAATGCCTGGCAGCTGGTAGGCAAATCTTGGCTCAGCCATTCCTCTGTGTACAAGGAAGATTGAAAATGGCAGAGAACAAAAGCAGAAGAGGCATAGGGCTGGAAGATTAGATGGTAGTTTCAGGGTCAGGAGTTAGGCGCAGAGGCCATTAGCTATAGAAGTGAAGGTTCAAGCAGAAACCAGTAGGATAATGCACAAACAGATCCCTCTGGCGGGTGATGTGGGCTCACCTGAGCCACAGGGTCTAAGCACTAGCTGGTCTTCTCAAAAGCATCTGAAGGTGAAGATGGGTTTTGCTTCATGCTAGTACTAGGTCATGGCCTTCAGGATCAACCCACCAGGTAACAAGCAAGCAAGCTCCAGTGGCAGATGTCCAGGGTCCAGTGGCAGATGTAGCAGCTAGGAGTCAACAAGCAGAAGCGTAGTCAGTAAAAAAGTAAAAGGTTGATAACACATGGTTGCAGGTGGGGATCAAGTAGAAGCATAGTAGAGTAACAAGCCAAACATCAGTGGTAATGAAGAAATGGATCGAATCAGGAATGTAAGGAGCAAGATATTGGCTAGAGAAGAGCACAATAATCTGGCAAACACTTCCTGTTCATGATACGAGCAAGAAGTTTAAGGTTCACCTTAACAAGACAGAAAGCAAAGTTGTCCAAGGGATCAGACAGAGAGCTGTCCTGCATCTCAGGTGGCACAATAAGAAAAGCTACTGCCAAACACAACAGATGTTCTTAATTCAGATCCAGGTCCTTGCAGACAGACTGCAGATGTTAGAATGAAGAGTTGGCGGTGGCTTCAGTGCTGTCCTTTAACTCCCCCATAGGAACACCAACAAATTAGGCTTTAGCATGGAGCCACAGCACAAACAGAAAAGGCATGTCTTTATTTGCAAACACTGCACACATCTGAACAGGACCAAATGCTATGTACACTGGACCCTCTCAGGGATTCAATAAGCATTTTCAAATTTTGGTGATACTTCACCTTTAATAATGATTCCTGAGAAAGTGGGGTTTGCACCAATGCCAGGACAAAATCTTTTAGCCACCTCTTCTGCCTACCCTCAGTCTGGCCCTGATCTGTTCTGACTCAGTTATGTGAATACCCAGGTTCTTAGTGGAAATGAGAGAAATGGAGATGGAGAGAGAGAGATGGGGGGGGGGGGGAGAGAGAAAAGGTCTCTGGACTCTGATGTTTTTCTTTTCAATTTAGTTCTCCCTTAATCCTTTTTAAATGAGGAGAAACAGTTTTTAAAATCAGCAGTTAACAAGCAGTGTAGAGGAATATTATGAACTCTGATTTGGAAACACTGAGTTTGAGGAAATTATGTGACAACCATACTAAAGAAACATTCAGTATGGCATTAGAGAGAATTAGAGTATTGCCTGCTCATCCACAAAATAGAATTTTGTTGTTGATGGTGTGAGGGCTTTGACTGACTCCTTCCTCTACTGCCAATACTTTGAGATGTTCATGTGACCATTCGTGTACCTTCAGTTTACTCACACCATCATCTATCAAGGCATGGAAATCCATGGTGAATGCCATTATTTTTAAGGCTGCTCTGATATACTGTATGTTGATTATCCAACTGATGTAAGTATAAAAGTGGAGAATATGTAATTATCATTGCTGGAATTACAAAACGAAATGCCATTAATTCTTCATATGTTTATCTGGGGATCCTCCTCTTCTTATGCTCCCTGAAGAAGATCTTGGATTGGAATGATTGAAACACATTTCAGCCATTGGGGATTATTATATATGACTTTTTATATATGAATATATGTGTGGTATTTTATTAACTGCATCAAAGTCCCAAGGGGGAATTTTTCTTGAAGACATTTAGTATGGCTATCACATCACTTTTGCAAAACTCTTTGCAAAACTGGGATTAAAATATTTCTGCACCCTACACTTTCTCCCCCTTACATCAAGATCAATCATTGCCTACCTTCATGCAAGGTGCTAGATGTAATCTTGGACTTTGACCTTTCCCTTTGGCCCCTCATCCAATCACTGTCCAAATCTTGTGGTCCTTATCTCTGCAACATTTTAAAAACAAGCCCCTTCTTAACCAAGGACACCACAAAGCTAAACATTCCCTCCCTTGCTATCTCTTGCCTCGGCTATTAAAATTTCTCATTAGCCTACCTATCTCTATACGCTTTTACATCAATTTATCGTGAATGCTGCTGCTAGACTTAACCACTTTACCAACCATCCTTCTCTGCCAAGGCATCCATAAATAATAATGCATTTTTGCCATCTGACAGATGCTGGTAATTTTAAAAGAGAAGTATAGCTAAAGCTTTTGTAGTCATACTTTGCTTCTAGGTCTGTAGGTGCACTTTACTTTTGTTCTCCTATAATCCAGAATCAACCTATAGTGGGGTTTTTCCCACTGTCAGCTGATGTGGCAGAGCTGTTCCAGGCTCTGGAAGGATCCATACACTTTTGTCAGGATCCACCCAGCTGCCTGGTTGACAGCTCGCTCTGCCTCAGCTGTAGCCGACCCCCTCCCCAACCCAGCACTCCAGTCAGCTCTGAAAGAGCAGACAGTCAATGCTCTCTGCTCCAAGCAGACTGAGAGTGATCAGTGGCCATGTGACTGCTCAGGTCTCGGTCTTAGAGCCAACATAGGACAGCTGCAGCATCACTCTGATGTTGGAGCATAGAGGTGGGTGTGGGTGCTTGTTTTTTGTACAAACCCCATAATTCTGCATTAAGGTTGCTGTATATTCTCACCTGGAAAGAGGCAAAGGCAACAAAGAGTGTACCAATTTAAATAAGGATTCTTTTATAAATGCCATGATATCCAAGTATGGAGAAGTCATTTATGGTTGAATGATAAAGGTATTTTCTTTTTAAGATCTATGGTAAAGAATTGCATTGGCTGTGTATTATTTTGATCGAATTATAAAATATTTGAATTATAAAATAATAAAGATAAAAACTCTTTTCTAAAACAAAATTCTACCAGGTAGATTTAAACCATAAAACAGGAATGACAGACAGGCATGGTGGTGGTTACCTGTTAAATGCCATTTCTTTACTGTTTTCATTGAACCCTTTGATATCATTATGTACACATGTTGTTTCAGGAGTAGTATCATTCTGTCCAGTCTGATTACCATCAGTTTCAAAATCTACTTCTATCTTCTTCTCTCCAGGACCATTATGAAAAGAGGTCTGGTGTGTATCTTGGACATAAAGTGCTGATTCTTCTTGAATGATGCTTTCTTTCCTAGATTAAATGCATGTAATCATTATAATTAAAACACAGCATACACAAACAGATGACGTGTAAATATTAAAGTGTTACTAAAGGCATTTTTAAATTAAAATTTAAATAACAAACATGTTACATCTACCTGCTCTGTGCAATGGTTTTGCAGAGAGTGGCCATGAACCTCCTCTTCTGGGATCCCCTTCTGGTTCTGTCTGCTTCTCCTCTTCTGTGTCTGCTTGCTATAGGGGCAAATTTTGTGGGCACATTCCTATATTTATAGTATATAGACACACATAGCGTGGATCAGCCCCGCTTCACACTCCCTCCTCACTAAATTTGATTGACAGCGACAGGAGTCAATGGATCCCACTGCTGTCTCTGAGCTCGTGAGGAGAGAGAGAGAGAGAGAAGTGCTGGATCAAGATTGGGCTCAGGTAAGTATTTAGGGGAGCTAGGGGGAGCTAATCATGGAAGATTTTTTTACCTTAATGCAGACAAAACATTAAGGGAAAAGATCTTTAGACTTTAGAACCACTTTAAGTTGTGATTGCTACTTCCTGTGTGCATTTATTTGGCAGAAAATGTATGGTTACAAGTCAGTGGTCTATAAAAACCTTAGAAGTCTCTCATTGACACCAGGTTGTAAATTGTGGGCCTAGTTCTACACTGCAGGATACTAATAATATTATTCTACACTGTATCTTCATCCATGGCAACATTTGAGACAAATTTACTAGTAGCAGATGTCCATTCCGTAATGGTCAGAAACTGAGCTAAACCAGCTTAAAACATGTCTCAACAGGCCTAATGTTGATTTATTTAATACTAACACAGAGCAGATGATTTTTTTATACATGTATAAAGGAATGGAATAGCTAGATTTCCCTGCTTTTAAATAACACAATGACCCAACAGTTCTCCAACAGATATACTGAAGCATAAAGCCTAGTACACGCGATCAGAAAATCGTACAAGAAATATCGCTTTCAAAGCCAACATATGATAATATGAGCATTAGTACACAGCTCTCGTCCGAAGTTATTTGAAAGGACAAGCACTAACAGTTTTCTTGTATGCTACCAGGTAGTACAATTTTTGTTTAATCAGTACAGTTTTCATCTGAAAATACAATACAAATACATTACAATACCTGACATCACTTCCAAATTTTTATTCTGTCCTATGAGAATTTTCATAACTTTAGTAACCTTTTCATTATCAATATGAGAGTAGCATGCAAAAAAAAAAAAAAACCGAATGATCATTCGTCCAATATTCTCATCCTGTGTACAAGGCTTAAGTCACTAATCACCTTTGTATTGAATAGGCACCAGATGACATACTGTACCTTGATAAATCTCTCCCTTTGTTCTGCAAGTAGTAATTCAAGATAACAGGTGCTAAAATTAACATTTACATGAGTTATCTGTAAAAGCCCAATTTCTACTTCTTTCTAGTGGAAGTGGACCTATTTACACCAAGAAACACTAAGTGTAACCTTTAAAGTATATTTCCAGGCAACATGTAAAAACATTCAGTGAGCTGATAATGATATCCAGTAAACCCAGAAACTGTGCATAATTTACAAAATCTAGTTAATCTGAGTTCTGTGTAATCCCTGCAATATAAACCAACAGAGGTGGACAGTAGCAGAAAAGTACTTTATGGAACATATACCTTCTTTGTATGTGTGTTTCCTGTTTCACCAATCAAATATAACATCCATGGTAGATTTGAATCTGATTGTTGACTTTGAAAAAATTTTTAGTACAGGATTTTTTTCATTATACTGTCTGTGTGCAAAAAAAGCAGTAAGGAGGCTTTTTTCAGCATTACCAAGAAGTACATTGCAGAATTGTCACATCTGTGTAGTAGAGCAATGTCTAGACATAAAACCTAAAATTAAAATTCAGTAGTTAAATTATGCTCTCTGCATGCATTTAAAGTTTTATATTCAATAAATTAATTTGCTGATGCCGGAGTCACACACATATGTGGCGTCACAAAGGTAGGCATTCTGCTGAAGCATTTTGTGCTGGAAGCATGCTCCATAGCTTGCTCTCTGCATGGTGACTAAGCTGTCATCATCAGCGAGGATGGCCCACCATCACATGATTGCCATGATTGTCTGTGATTGGCTATTACAGTGCTGACTCAAAAAATCCCGCCCCTGTACTCTCTTTCTCCTTACGAATGGAGAAAAATACACTATATATATAATGGAATATATAGGGCTGCTATATATATATATATATATTGTGACAGTAGGCAGGTGAAATCACCTGGTTGCGTCCTGGATGGACGATATATTTGTCCGAGATTCAGGGTTTATGGGGATTTGTACCACTAGAGGGAAGTGCTGAGTCCTTCAGCACTGAGATAATGAGCCCAGCTGAAGGTAGTGGGCTCATTAACACTTGTATAAAGCTTCCCAGAGTGCTTAGGGAGTTGCTCCACCCTGGAACCAGATCTGTGCCTGAACTGTCTGGGGAGCTGACCTGTTATCTGTGTGCAGAGAGACCAAAGCCTGTGTGGCTAACCTCCCAGTACTAGCAACTAGGTATAGCAGCAGGCTGTACCTAGTGGGTAGCTAGGGAAAAGCTGTTGTTGCAGTAAGTAGCCAAGTTGGCCAGGATTTATTTTGATGTCTCTTTTTGTTTATCATTTTTTCTGTAATTATTGTAAATAAATTGCACCTGTTTGTTTTCACCTCCACTATTGTTGTGCTGTGCCTATCTTTTTGTGTTGTGCACCCATCCAGGGGATCACACACACCCGCTGCCGAGCTAACCTTGTTACATATGGTGGAGGATGCGGGCAGTTGTGGTAACTAAAGGCCAGCATGGAGGAGATAATCAGACAGTTGGCTCTGGCAAATGCCAATCAACAACAGGCAAATGCCAATCAACAGCAGGCAAATGCAAGTTTCCAGCAGAGCATTGCAGCCCAGCAGAAGGCCTTGGAACAAGCAGAGGTCCGCCATAGGGAATTGCTGGTGCAACAGGACCAGAAACACCAGAAACAAATTGAGGCTGTTTTGAAGCAGCTCCAGCAGAGGCAGCAGACTGAGGCTGGTGATGATTCTGGTAAAACACCATCATTTTCTGTGGGCCGTTTATTGCCAAAAATGACTGGAGAGGATGATCCGGAGGTGTTTCTAACCACCTTTGAAAGGACTGCTGAAAGGGAAAAGTGGCCTAAAGAACAGTGGGCTGGATTGATGGCCCCATTATTAACTGGAGAATCGCAAAAAGCTTACTATGACCTGGAGCCGGACCAAGCCAAAAACTATGATGTGCTAAAAGTGGAAATTTTGGCCCGGTTGGGTGTTACCCTCGCTGTCCGTGCTCAGCGGGTACATAATTGGACTTTTCGGCTTGGGAAACCTCCCAGGTCACAGATGTATGATCTCATTCACCTGAGCAGGAAGTGGCTGCAGCCAGAGACTTTGACCGCCCCAAAAATTGTGGAACGTGTCGTCATGGATCGGTTCCTAAGGTCTCTGCCTAATACTATTCAAAAGTGGGTCAGCCATGGAGACCCAGAAACTGCAGACAAGCTGGTGGATCTAGTGGAGAGATACTTGGCTACTGAGAACCTGACCTCCTCTTCCAGAGACTCACAGACTTTCCACCCTAAGACCAGACCATCCCCAGCGGCGGGTAAGATGACTACAAGGGGTGAGGGTGGAGAGAGTGAGAGGGTGGGAGTATTACCCAATGTCTGGCAAGAGCGGCCAGGAAGGCCAAGGCCGCAAGAAGCGGTGAAAAAAATTATTTGTTACCGCTGCCGGCAAGAGGGACACATTGCAGCCAATTGCCCAGTGGTGGATGAGCCTATGCAGTGTGACTTTCTGAGCAATAGACGTCAGTCGCTGTTTGCGACAGTGGTATGCACGGCCAGCCCGGGCACTGAGAAACATTTGTGCAAAATGACTGTTAATGGAAATAATATTGTGGGGTTGCTGGATTCAGGTAGCCTGGTAACCTTGATAAGAGAGGAGATGGTCACTACAAAGGTCTCTGGGCATAAAAAGGTGGCAGTGATTTGTGTGCATGGGGACACTAGGGAGTATCCCGTGGCTACTGTGTTTTTTGAGACCCCCAAAGGTAACCTGTCTCATCAGGTAGGATTGGTACCTCATTTACCACATGATGCCATTGTGGGGAGGGATTTTCCAAAATTCTGGGAACTCTGGGATTGTTCTGACCCCCCCACTGTCTCCCCTGCAGACCAGGAAGGTGAATCCCAGAAAGCGTCTGAGTGTGGTGAGGTCTCTCCCAAGTTCCCCTTGTCGGTACTAGCTGGGGAGACCCAAGGAACTGGGGAGGAGCCCGCCTCCTCAGATGAAAATCTGCCGGTTGTGGATTTCTCGGACTTAGAGGTGCATAGGGAAAATTTTGCCACCGAACAACTGAAAGACCCCACGCTGATAAAAGCCCGGGAAAATGTAGTAAAAGTAGATGGCCAACTAGTGAGTCCTGAGAAAACTGCTGCTTATCCATACTTCCTTGTGGAAAGGGACCTACTCTATCGAGTTGCTCAGGGGGCAGAAGAAACCATTGAGCAACTGGTGGTGCCCAGACCTTACAGGAAGTTGGTGTTGGAGTTGGCCCATGGACACATCCTTGGGGGTCATTTGGGGGCGGAGAAAACACGGGAAAGAGTACTGCAGCGGTTCTATTGGCCTGGGGTCATTAAGGAGGTGGAAAATTACTGTTCCTCTTGCCCTGTGTGTCAGAAGTCGGCCCCTATGCCCCATTTCCGTAGTCCACTGGTACCTCTTCCCATCATTGAGGTCCCCTTTGAAAGGATTGCCATGGATTTGGTAGGTCCGCTGGTGAAATCCGCTAGGGGGCATCAGTACCTGTTGGTCATACTCGACTATGCCACCCGCTATCCAGAAGCAATTCCACTCCGAAATACCTCTGCCAAGACAATAGCTAAGGAGCTATTCCTCGTTTTCAGCCGAGTGGGTATTTCAAAGGAACTGCTGACGGACCAGGGAACCCCCTTTATGTCCCGGGTGATGAAAGAGCTCTGCAAACTGTTCAAGGTAAAACAGTTGCGCACCTCTGTGTATCATCCCCAAACTGACGGGTTGGTGGAAAGGTTCAACAAAACCCTGAAACAAATGCTAAGGAAGGTGGTAGATAAGGATGGAAAGGGTTGGGATTATTTAGTACCCTATTTGATGTTTGCCATCCGGGAGGTACCCCAGTCCTCCACAGGGTTTTCACCATTTGAGTTGCTCTATGGGAGACACCCAAGGGGGCTGTTAGATATCGCCAAGGAAACTTGGGAAAGTGAGAGTTCTCCCCACCGGAGTGTGATTGAGCACGTCGCCCAAATGCAAGATAGAATTGCCCAGGTCATGCCTATCGTAAAGGAACATTTGTCCCAAGCACAGTTAGCGCAGCAGAGGGTGTACAATCGGGGGGCCCGGACCAGGTCGTTTGCTGAAGGAGATAGAGTGCTAGTGCTAATCCCTACGGTTGAAAGCAAATTCCTGGCCAAATGGCATGGCCCATACGAGGTGATTGAGAAAGTGAGTGAGGTGAATTACAGGGTCAGACAACCAGGAAGGCGGAAACCGGAGCAGATCTACCACATCAATCTGCTAAAGGCCTGGAGGGACAGGGAATCCCTAGTTGCTGAGGGTTTGTCACCAGCGCCATCTAACTGCTTGGTTCCGGAGGTTGGAATAGCAGTCACCTTGTCTACAATTCAAAAACAGGAGGCTAAAGAGTTTGTGCTCCGCAACACAGAGGTTTTTTCTGAGCTGCCGGGACAAACCTCGGGGGTGGAGCATGACATTATCACCCCACCGGGTGAAAGAGTAAAACTGAAACCCTATAGAATCCCAGAGGCTCGACGGGAGGCAATACGTGGGGAAGTACAGAGAATGCTAGATTTGGGGGTGATAGAGGAGTCCCAAAGTGACTGGTCCAGCCCCATAGTGTTGGTGCCCAAACCAGATGGGAGCTGGCGATTTTGTAACGACTTTCGACAGTTGAATAAAGTTACAAAATTTGACACCTACCCCATGCCAAGGATAGATGAACTAATCGACCGACTGGGAGCAGCCCGGTACATGACAACACTAGACTTGACGAAAGGTTATTGGCAAATTCCCCTAGCTAAGTCGGCAAAGGAGAAGACTGCATTTGTAACCCCAGAAGGGTCATTCCAGTATAAAAGAATGCCGTTCGGGTTACAGAATGCACCGGCCACCTTTCAGCGAAAAATGGATCAGATTCTTCGTCCCCATCAGAAGTATGCTGCAGCGTACTTGGACGATGTGATTATCCATCGCGCAGACTGGGCCTCACATTTGCCAAAAGTTCAGGCTGTGCTAGACTCAATATGGAAAGCTGGGTTTACGGCCAACCCAAAGAAGTGTACGATTGGACAGGAGGAGGCCAAGTACCTGGGGTACACTATTGGGAGAGGGGTAATAAAACCTCAGATAAACAAAGTGGAAGCAATACAGAATTGGCCACGCCCAAATAACAAAAAGCAGGTACGGGCTTTTCTAGGAATTGCTGGCTACTATCGGCGATTCATTCCCCATTTTGCTTCTATGGCAGTACCCCTAACCAACCTGACAAAAGGGAAGGAGTCTGTCATGGTTAAGTGGTCCCCTGAGGCTGAAGCAGCCTTCCTGTCTTTAAAAAGGGCCTTATGTAGCCAGCCAGTCTTATACTCACCAGACTTCTCAAAAGACTTTGTGGTCCAGACAGATGCATCCAATGTTGGCTTAGGAGCAGTGCTGTCCCAGGTTTGGCAGGGGGAGGAGCACCCGGTAATCTATCTCAGCCGAAAGCTAAAGTCTCACGAGGAAAATTACGCCACGATTGAGAAGGAGTGTTTAGCGGTAAAGTGGGCCCTAGATTCCCTTCGGTACTATCTGCTGGGCAGACATTTTGCCCTGATCACAGATCACGCTCCCTTGAAATGGATGGCTCAAAATAAGGAGACCAATAGAAGGGTAAATAGGTGGTTTCTGGCCCTACAGGAATTTACCTTCACGGTGAAGCATCGCCCCGGTGTTCAGATGGGAAATGTGGATGCTTTATGCCGGGTACATGCCTGCCTGGCTACTGGTGTTACAACCCCAAGGTTGAAACAAGAGGGGGGGGTATGTGACAGTAGGCAGGTGAAATCACCTGGCTGCGTCCTGGATGGACGATATATTTGTCCGAGATTCAGGGTTTATGGGGATTTGTACCACTAGAGGGAAGTGCTGAGTCCTTCAGCACTGAGATAATGAGCCCAGCTGAAGGTAGTGGGCTCATTAACACCTGTATAAAGCTTCCCAGAGTGCTTAGGGAGTTGCTCCACCCTGGAACCAGATCTGTGCCTGAACTGTCTGGGGAGCTGACCTGTTATCTGTGTGCAGAGAGACCAAAGCCTGTGTGGCTAACCTCCCAGTACTAGCAACTAGGTATAGCAGCAGGCTGTACCTAGTGGGTAGCTAGGGAAAAGCTGTTGTTGCAGTAAGTAGCCAAGTTGGCCAGGATTTATTTTGATGTCTCTTTTTGTTTATCATTTTTTCTGTAATTATTGTAAATAAATTGCACCTGTTTGTTTTCACCTCCACTATTGTTGTGCTGTGCCTATCTTTTTGTGTTGTGCACCCATCCAGGGGGTCACACACACCCGCTGCCGAGCTAACCTTGTTACATATATATATATATATATATATATATATATATATATATATCACTGTGTAAAAGTTTTAAACAGGTGTGAAGAGTTGTATGGGAAATAGAATGCTTTAAAAATTACTGTATTTAGTTTGTTTATTTTTAGCAATTTACAAAATGCAAAATGGGGTGCAGACAAATGGCAACATGTGCTCTGCACTTTAGGAAACAAATTTTGAAATATTTAGCTGTAGCAGGAGGAAGTTTGCTCGCCGAAGGACTGGAAAGCAGTACAATAATGACTGTCTTCAGGCAACAGAGAATCATGGTGGAGGATCCTTACAAGTTTGGGGCTGAATATCTGCAAATGGAGTTGGAGATTTGGGCAGGATCAATGGTGACCTCAATGCTGAGAATCACAGGCAGATAGTTATACATCATGCCATACCATCAGGGAGGCAAGAGATTGGCAGGACAATGACCCCAAACATATATCCATACAGCTTTTTTCAGCATAAAGAAGAACAAGGAGTCCTGGAAGTGATGGTTTGGCCTCCACAGAGCCCTGATCTCAACATCATCAAGTCTGTCTGGGATTACATGAAGAGACGGAAGGATTTGAAGGAACCATAACCACAGAAGTTGTTAGCTCTCCTAGATGTTTAGAACAACCTACCTACTGAGTTCCTTCAAAAACTGTGCGCAAGTATACCTAGAAGAACTGATGTTGTTTTGAAGGAAATAATATTTGGTTTTAAATGAAATATACATCAAAATTTGTAATGATTACCCAGCATCAATTGGGTAATCATTACATATTACTTTGTGTTTTTAGTTCGTCATGGTAATGGCAAGAAATATACAGCTAAATTTGTCATGATTTTTTTGTTACTATTTTGGACCAGTTTTCTTGGATAATAAAAAAATCAGGAGATATCTATTTATATTTACCACCAAATGGTGGTTCAATTTATTCTGAAAAAATAAGGTATAATTTACCTTAATACATGTAGTTGCAATGATATGTATAGTTTACTAAAGCATGTCAATGTTGCAAACCTTCATTGCAGTATTACCTTTGTTTTACCTTCAGGCATTAATATTCAGTATTGACTCAAATGTACCTGAAATTTGTAACAATTACAAAACATCAGTTTATAAACACCTTAAAGTCTACAAAATATTGGAGATGTATTTTCACATTTTTAGTGTTTTTCATTTTATTTTTTGTTTACAAGTTTATGCACTAATCTTTTAATATATTTTTAGAATTCTAGTAGGAAAGCATTTGATACTGAGCGTATTACACCAACAAATAAAAATGCCAAACATGCTAATTGAACCAATTTTATTTGTTGGTTTCATTTATGCTTGGCTAAATGCTAGGCACAAAGTGACATAATTAGAACATATCATCATTTTATATAAGCACATAAGCTACATTAAGTAAGCAGGGTGAGCGCAGAGTGTTTTCTAATAACGCTTTGCATGCTTGTTGGCAACCCATTTGAACTAATTAATATGTTCCCATCTCACCTGTTTGTTGCAAATATAATAAATATGAAATTTGAAAACTAAAGTGACTTCCGCACTATAAATATTAAACTACAACCATTATGTTGTAGCTCACCTAATGGAAGTATATACGGTGGCCATTTTTTAATAGTCCCTCCATAGAGGGATATTGTAATTGTGACGGCCATTTTGATGAAGCTCGCCTAATAGAAGTATATATGGCGGCCATGTTTTATTGGTCCCTCCAAAGAGGGATATTGTAAACACCATTTTGCTGTAGTCTGACCAGAAGAGAGTTATAGCAGCCAGTGTATCGGGAACAGACTGTACTGAATAATAATAAAAAAAAAACAGATGTCCTACAGCCACTTTTAAATGTAACATAATAAATGTGGATGGTGGCTACAGCAGACCTAGTTAAATAAAATAAAATTAAATTAAATATACACCAGTATTCTAGCGATCCTGTACTCATTGTAATGAGTATTTGTGTATATACATGTTTTGATTGTTTAACACTGTTAAATAGCAAAATATGTTAATATCTTATTTGTTAGTAATGAACTATGACAAACAAATTGCATACATTTTCTTTAATCCACACAGTTTAACTGGAAAGGATAGCTGTAAATAAGTGTAAAATCTCCTTCTTGAATTATGCCTTTATTAAAACCGTGAAATCAAAGGTTAAAAGTTTTTTTTACAAAATAAAAAAGATGTTATACTCATTTCCTCTGTGCAAGGGAATTGCACAGAGTAAAAACATGTGAAAGTGTCATGCTGCTAGCATGAATCAATACATGTAAATATACGAACAAAAACGTGACTGATAGTCCCAAAAGATGATAAAACATAAAAATAAATGCAATTCTTCAAAAAAATCCAAATAAGTGAAAAATCGTCTTGCTGGTGATTGCACCCAAAATCCCAGTGCTGTAAATCTTCAATACATGTGAATCACCACAGTGAACATGGACTTCCAGGTGGACTCTCACCTTCTCGCACAGACCTGTATGTGGACACAGGTCAAACAAAGCATCTTCCCTATTAGTGGGGGTAACACATAACTTGCTCCTCTGTGCACTCTTCCCCTATGAATCACTGGACCTTCACAAATGGCACCCAATTTCAGTACAGCCAACTCTGTGGAGAAAGCTCGACAACCACAAAGTAGGCCATAGTGTAGTAGGCTTCTTTAAAAGGCATATATTTATTAGAGCATATGAACTCACATGATAATAGTGTTAAAAGCGCATGAAACAGCGGTCAGAATCAAACAATGGAGAGCAAGACCCTGCCTGTCGGAATGATGTAGGAGCACTGACGTCACCTGACTTCTCCTCACACGTATCGTCACACACCACGTGACTTCATCAGAGGTAGCTAGGTGACATGCGTGAGCGATAGCATACATAGCCGACAGAGACCTTCAATCAAGCTAATGTGAAACGGCTGTAGCTGGAGAGAGGCAGGGAGGAGACCTTACTCGGACTCAAAGGGGACATCTAGCAGTGTAAAAAGAAAAATGCACCAATGATCCAGAGCTCATAAGCACAAAAACGACCAGAGGAAAGAAAAATAATAAAAAGACCAAAAAAATTCAAATGACGAACATTATTAATTATATTATATTAATCTAATGGGCCTCCTGACATCAAATATTGACCAAAAACATGATAAGGACCATAACAAAAAATAACAATTGTAATAAAATTGTATATGTATATATAGGTATATAATAAAAAAATATAAAACCAGAAAAAGGGGAAAATAGTTCATAACTACTAAAAAATATTAAAGTGAAAACAGGAAAAAGCCATAAAAATCAATAATTACTGATAAAACAATTGGTATCAAAATCAACATTTAATCCTTTAGGCACAAAACTCTGGAGCTTATAAATCTATGGGACTCTTTTTGGCTGAGGACCCTAACTTTATGGCTACCTTGCCAATGTCTGTTAAACGCTTCTACTCCCCAAAATTGGAGCTATGTGGGGTCTTTGTTGTGATATTTCAGGAAATGTTTAGATAAATGATGTTTAGTGGATCCTTTACTGATATTCTGGATATGTTCCTGAATTCTTATTTTGAGTGGTCTCTTGGTTCTCCCTACGTATTGTTTGTAACATGGACACTGAAGTATGTAAACAACCCCCTCAATATTACAGGAAATAAAATCTATGATATAATATTCCTTCACAGTGGATGTGGCTATGAATGTATCCCTTCTCAGTTGTTCTTTATTAGTTTTTATTACATGCATAACATTTTTTGCAGGGAAAAAAAACCTTTTCCTCTAAAGAAGGTCCAACCTCTCTTACCAGGTGGATCCAACACCCTTTTCACTAATTTATCCTTAATTGTGGGCGCACGTCTGTATACAAAATATGGCCTCTCAGGCAGTATATATCTAAGATGTTTGTCAGCTTTCGGAATGGGCCAGTATTTCTTAAGTATACTCTCTACCTTCCTATATTGGGCATTATAATCCAGAATGATGGGCAAAATCTTTTCATGTGTGTCCATCTTCTTCTTATCTATTAGTAAAGTATCCCTACTTATTGATCCCACCTCTTTGATTTTCTCTCCTATAAACGATTTATCATATCCTTTCTCAATGAATCTATTACCCATTTGTTGTGCCTGTGATATATAGAATTCCTTATTTGTACAGTTCCTCCTCAGCCTCCTCTCATAGGGACATGAATAGGTTCACCACACTAGGTGAAAACTTGGCACCCATGGCTAGACCAATCTTCTGCTGATAATATTCCTCTCCATACCAGAAGTAATTGTTAACTAAACAGAAATCTAGGCGCTCAACCAAAAATTACCTTTGCGTATATTTCAAATCAGTATGTTCTCTTAATGCCCATTGTGTTGCTACTTTGGCTTCATGATGGTTAATTATCATATATAAGGATGCTACATCAGCTGTGGCTAGATAGACCTGATCTGTATTCATTTCCAATATCTCCAATACTTGTAAGAGATGTTTTGTATCCCGTAAATATGCTTTGGTCTGTTGCACAACTGGTTGCAAGTACCATTCAATATATTCACCCATTCTGGCTGTAACAGATTCTATCCCATAGACTATGGGGCGACCTGCAGGATTTTCTTTATCCTTATCTGTTTTTTATGTTTACACACATAACACGTGTTTGCAGCAGCTTATCTATTATTATTCTCATTATTTGGTAGCACACAATATTCTTTTGCCTTTATAATTTCACAGAGTAGCCCCTAACCTCCTGTTTTGGGGTCCCCTTTGGCACTCTTGGCTCCTCCTCTTCTCCATATGCCACCATAAGAAGCCAATTCCTTTGGTGGCACATGTGCAGGCACGCTCCTCAGTCGGGCTGTGTGTGTTCATTGACATGCACAGCGCTGCTCGACCCCACCCACCACTCTGCTCACTGGATTTGGCCACGCACAGAAAGAAACAAATATAGTATTTAGGGTAACTTACACTTTAAGAACTTAACAACATTTTGATAACTGTGCAATGAACCTCAATTGTTTTAAACATTAAACATTTCTATGCATGCAGGGGGTAATATTCCATAGCTTCCATGTATTTTAATATCATGTTTCTAACATAAAAGTTTATAATATGCATGAAATTGCAACGTTGCTTGTTTTGGTCACACTCATGTGCAACTGATTTCACACTGAATTCCACTCCTGCTGTCTTTATGAGACATTCTTAGACTAGAACATAGTGTAGTGAATCTCAGGTGATAACACTGTTTCCTGGGGGGAATCCTTTAGTTATCGAGTCATCTGTACACACGTGATATTTGGCATTTCTGTATCTCAATGTATTCTAGATGGATGGTTTTCATTACCAAAGATTTGTTTATAAGTAGGAAAATACCAAGCAGAGTTCACAAGAGCATATACTGGATTGGGTAAACTGGGAATCATAAAAACCAGTGAAATAGCTTGACTGGGGTACATCAGTATTTAATGAAGAGTCTTCTCATCACCAATGATCAAAAATCTGGATTCAACTGTGTTTAACAGTCATATACAAATGATTCAGGTATCATCAGCAATAATAATGTAGACTAGTGGTTTATAAATAAGCAACAAAAAGATTATAGAAAAATTGCTTGAAAATCACTTGACTGTTTAAAGAATATGTAAACCCAACATTTCATGTTCCTGATATGTGCCTGCTGTACCATGTACTTGTATGAAAAAGTGCTTCCTTTGTGTGAAATTCCTGCTGTTCCTGCCAGTCCCTCTGCTTTCCTATGAAAAAACTAACCACACTAAGCAGTAGAACACATTGTGGTGAGTTCCCTAGCTGTGCTGAGAACTCAACCTGCTCTTCTTCAATGATCAGACTTGTCCTGACACCCCCCTGCCCCCAACACACACCCACACACACACATTTGTTTACACACACACACAGAAGTTCAGTGTGCTGCTGTTTCTCCTCCCCCAACTCGTATGCAGCTGGGAGGGAATGTGACCACTCAAAAAAAATCAAGAAAATTGTTTATAATTTTTTTCTTATATCTATACACAAATGTTTTGCCTTTCATTTCACTGTTAGACTGAATGTGTTTTGAGGGTTTACATATACTTTAAAGCGGAGCTAAAGCTGTTTTTAATAAATTGCTAGCAGGTATGTTTTACAGCAGAAAAGATTCTGTATGTATTATTTTAATAAAATCTATTACCTTGCCTGCTAGCATTTTTTTTACAAACTGTACACTGACAGCCACCCATGCACAGCTCAGTGTAAAATCCCAGCATCTGTAAGATAAATGCTGGGAAGAAGTAATTATTGTGTGCATTCGAGGGAATTGCAGCATCCTGGACCAGCCAGTAAGAAAGGATGAAGACTCCAAACCAGGAGGGAGGAAGACATAAGGAGATAGGAACACATCACATAGCAAAGAGGGAGAACAAGGGCATCCCATCAGTGGAGGAGAACTCTTCACAAGTTAATAGTGCCATAATGTCCAAATATGTTGTGACTGCTGTGGCAGAGTGTGTTAAAGGGAGCAAGGAAAGGTCCTGTTCAGGATTTATACGTCTCCTAGGCTCCTGTCCTATATCATTTGGCACCTCTGATACCTCTACTCTGGGTTTTATGGTTTTATATCGCCCTTGCAGGCTATTTAGGGTCACTTGAAAAGAGTAATTGCTCTGCAGCCTGGGGAACAGGCAGGTCATGTCTGTTAGAGCTAAAATAAAAGCTGGAGAAAACTGGAAATTGTGTTTGTAGAGGCTGACAAGCAGTAGACATTGCACTCGCTGCCTATTCCTGGCTCACAATGCTCACACATTATGGCAAGTGCCTATGGAGTCCTAAAATGTTAGTTTTGCTTAAATAACGAGCTCACCTTTAAAGTGATTCTAAATGCTATATAGTTTTTTAAATAAAATAAAAAACAGTTATACTTACCTGCTCTGTGCAATGTTATTGCACAGAGTAGTCTCTTACTTCCTCTTCTGGAGTTCCCTGCCAGCACTCTCCGCTCCTCCTCTTCTCAGAGTGCCCCTTAGCAAGCCGGCTGCTCAGAGGGCACACATGTGGGCACACTCCCAAGCTGAGCTGTGTGCGTCCAAAGACACAAACAGCTTGACTTGGTCATATTCACCACTCTCTTCTTACAGGATTTGACTGACAGCAGCCCTACCGTCTGGCACCCACTGCTGCCTGTGTTTCATGTGAGAAGAGAAAGTGAAGAGAGCGGTGCTGCAGATGCACACAGCACTGGATCAAGAGAGGACTCAGATAAGTGTTTATGGTGTGGGAGAAGGGGCAGAAACTGTTATTGGAAGGTATTTACCTTAATGCAGAGAATGCATTAGGATAAAAAACCTTTTGCCTTTAGAACCAATGAGCTTCTACATAAAAAATAGCTTGCCATGTTAAAATCCTAGCCACACCGGAAACCCACACAGGAACAGGGAAAACATGCAAACTCCAGGGAGGTATGGCCGTGGTTGGAATTCGAACTAAACGGAAGAGCTAACCACTGAGTGAAATCCTACATTTTAGAGTTGTCATGAGGTCAGGTAAGGGGAAACCTTCTGATGGGTACAAATGTTCTAGTGACAGCTGTATTAGAGGGAAATTCCCCTCACTTTGGGAATTTTCTTCCTTCCTGTTGCATCTCCAAACAGAATGTGAATGGAAAACTCCCCAGCAGGACACAGAAACCAAAAAGTAAGCTTTTTTGGAGTTTAGCCTATCATTCCCTATCCAAAGCTAAAAAAATGACACATGACATTAACGAAAGAGCAAAGGCAGACAGACATATGTCAGAACTTCGAATGTTCCCTGGTTAGGACAAAAGTAACAACAGGAAGAAAATACAAGTCTAAGGGCATCCAAAACAGACTACAGTTCCAATATCTCCGACAATGTTCCTTTACAAAACAAATACAAGATGAAATATCCTGTGTGGAGACAGACATCTTACTTAATTAAAGATATAAGGAACAGATACTGGATGATCCCTGACTGTGCAAAAACTAGGATACTTTGCAATGTACTGTTTTATGAAAATAATTTGAGTTCATTTAGGGTTGCCTTTTCCTTCTCCTTTGTTTAAAAAGTACATTGTCCATCTTCCTTTTTGCAGTGGATAATATTCGTAACATTTTTTCTATTTTTTTTTCTTTTTTTTTTAAGAAAACCTCAAATATGCTTACATATTTCATCTTAAACCTTGGTAAGTAACCCAGAAAAGATCCTGGCATAGCTCAGACCTCAGTAAACTTATAATCTGTATAGACTTGGCAGACTTTTCATTTGGCATTTGGCTCTATAGCAGAACTATTTCATTTTTATCATATATACCCATCAGCACACAACATGTGTTGCTATGCTGTTTTTATCTAGTTACATTTTCTTAGCAATAGGGATAGATATTAATCTCAAACCTTTGTCATGATTAATCTAAATTTGCTGCATTTTGGACTTAACATATGGGTTTAATCATTTTCAGTGAAGCTTAAAAACTATAAAGAATTCTGATTTAAAAAACAATATGCTAAAATGATCCTGCACAGCATTATTTTAGAAAACAACAGGCCACAACTGAACAAGCCGTGTGTAAAAAGCGGGTTTTTGTGGAATCATTGGTTGGTACATTTACAAGAGCGATCCAGGAAATCGTGAAAAATCGTGAATAGTGAATAACTGGCAGGGAAACAATTATATATATTTCCAGGGCATTACAACTAGTACCATACAAAAAATGGGGCATTTCAGCACCATCACTGATCCATTCCTCGCTAATCCTTCCTAAATTAGGGAGAATTCCCATAAAAAGAGAGAATCTTGCCAGCCACTTTCTGACATCACTGGTCATCTAAGATAATCCCATCTTTCAATGCAAAAAACGTATTGGTACATGTCCATATCAAAATCCAAAATATAACTGCTTAAGATCCCTGTAGATATAGCTGATAGTTGGAAGAATAGACAGCTAAATGGTTGTTTACGTGAACAAGTCTACATTGAACTGGACACGCGTGTTTATGCTTTTAAGTACATACCTTGCACCAGTCTGATGTTCGAATACCATTAGCAAACAGAGAAGATATAACAAGGTTGATATTGGTCACATCCAATTGATCACATCCAATCCAATGACCCTTTCATGTTTAAGGATATCTTTAGTAGAGGCAATGCTGACCTACATTTATAAGCCAGACCCAGAGATATTGATAAGCCACATCTAACGGCTCAGCAGTAAACCTTGCTTTACCATGTTGTGGTTTATTTTTTATATCCATAAGAGGATACTTAGTGTATATAGCTAGTAAAGGTTGGCTTAAAATGTTACTAAACCCAGGACCCTGCATTCACTATATCTGGTCTCCTACAGTACACACAACATGGAAATGCAATTATTTTAGTAAATATAAACTGCTAAATACGTTTCTCATCATCAGTTACAGCAGTGTTGTGGCATCTATCTGTCTCCAGCCCAGCACTAGCTAAAGCTTGTAGGAGGAGTTTTATTTCTGCTCTAGGAGGATGGAAATCCCCTGACCTCTGTCTGAGCAGTGCTGATTGATCCTGTGCTGATCACATGCACTCTCCCAAAAAAAAATAAATCTCTATAGGTAGATGAGTTCTTGCTGGAAAAAAATATTTTAAGCAACAGACAACATGGATTCATGAAAGACAGAAGCTATCAAACAAATCTGATTTCTTTTTATGAGGAGGTGAGCAAAACCTTGGACAGAGGGGTGGTAGAGGACGTGGTATACTTGGATTTTGCAAAAGCGTATGACACAGTTCCCCACACCCGGCTAATGTGTAAGGTAAAGTCTACGGGCTTGGAAAAATCTGTATGTTTGTATGTAAATGGATAGAAAACTATCGTATTCAGAGTAGTGGTTAATGATTCATACTCTGAATGGTCTAGGGTTGTCAGTGGTGTACCCCAAGGTTCAGTGTTGGGACCAGGGTCGGAATGACCATTCAAGCACTCGGGCACTGCCCAAGGGCCCAGGGTCAGTAGGGGGCCCCATGAGATGCCCCTGGTACCTTTCATTGGCTTTTTCATAGGCTTTTTTGGGTGTGGCCGAGGACACAGGGGCCCCATGATCCCTTATTGCCCGGGGGCCCCATGAGTTGTCAGTCCGCCCCTGGTTGGGACCCTTACTTTTTAATACATTTATAAACGATATAGGGTCTGGGATTAAAATACCATTTCAGTCTTTGAAGATGCCACCAAGCTGTGCAGTGGAATAATGTCCTTACAGGTTGTCTTCAACTTACAAGCTGACCTCAATTCACTGTTTAATTTGGCAACTATGCGGCAAATGAGGTTTAATGTTGATAAATGTAAGGTTATGCACTTGGGGGATAAGAATATGCATGCATCATACATACTAGGGGGAGTACAACTGGGGGAATCAATGGTGAAGGATCTGGGGGTTCTGGTAGATCACAAGCTTAATAATGGCATGCAATGCCAAGCTGCGGCTTCTAAAGTGAGCAAAATCCTCTCTTGTATTAAAAGAGGTATAGACTCCAGAGAGAGAGAGATATCATTCTACCCCTGTACAAATCATTAGTAAGACCTCATCTGGAATATGCAGTTCAGTTTTGGGCACCAATTCACATAAAGAACATTGGGGAACTGGAGAAAGTACAGAGAAGGGCAACCAAACTGATAAGAAGCATGGAGGAGTTCAGCTATGAGGAAAGATTAGAGAAACTGAATTTATTCTCTCTCGAAAAGAGGAGATTAAGGGGGAATATGATCAACATGTATAAATACATCAGTGGTTCATATAGTGAACTCGGTGTAGAGTTATTCATCCTGAGGTCATCACAGAGGACAAGGGGGCACTCTTTACGTCTGGAGGAAAAGAAATTTAATCTCCAAACACGGAAAGGTTTCTTCACAGTGAGAGCTGTGAAAATGTGGAATAGACTCCCTCAAGAGTTGGTTCTAGCCAGCTCAGTGGATTGCTTCACAAAAAGGCCTGGATTCTTTCTTAGATACAGAGAATATAACTGGATACTAACATTTATAGGTAAAGTTGATCCAGGGAATATCCAATTGCCTCTTGGGGGATCAAGAAGGATTTTTTTTCCCCAGCAGGAGCAAATTGGATCATGCTTTGCTGGGTTTTTTTGCCTTCCTCTGGATCAACTGTGGGTATAGGATTATAAGTTTTTTCTTTTTTTTTTTTTTTAATGGTTGAACTCGATAGACTTTTGTCTTTTTTCAGCCAGACTAACTATGTAACTATGTAACTATATAGCAATATACACCAAACTGAGCATGTGCATACCTATGGTTCAGTCTGGAGATAGGTGGTGGTCGCTATTAGCACTTTTTTTGCAGAGGGTAGCGCAGCTTTATTTTTCTTATATTGGATAAAGCAATGATTATGTCTGCATATTGTCAGGATCATAGGGAAAACAGGTGTTTGTAAGACAGGTTATAAAGCCTGTTTTATTGATCAGCAGCCACAAAAACAAACATAAGATTTTCCTCAGGCTTCAATGCAAAAAAAAAAAAGTATAACAGCTTCTTGTCAGCACATAACACAGTCTATAAACAGAGGAAGATATGTGCTTGGCTTCAGCATACAGATTCAAACACAATAGACTATGCTCTCTAACTGGGAAAGTCAAAGATATGTAAGTCTTTCAGTGAATCCTGTGCCAGCTTTTGCTGAGATCCAGGCTGCAAACAGAAAACTTCTTTTCACGTACCATCCTGACTTTCCAAGCTCATATGTTTAATTGAGAGGATTGTAGGACAAGCATCTGCCCCCCAAATGAACCCCATCTTAACCCTGCCCCATGCTGATACACCACCAACCTTCTCCAAACATCCACTTATCATCTAAAAAGAGTAATTTGGCTGAGTTGGATGTTTAAGTCAATCTATACTCTTTTTTATTCAGATAAGTTGGAATGTCTAGAAGTGCTACGCCTTCCTTCTCCATACTCATGCACGTTTAGCTAAGTTGACCTTGCATGTACAGTATAAAGGTTTTTTTTTTGTACAAAATATCTTTAGCAGTTGGAGCGCACCTACACATGCAACCACCACACCAGCCGGCAGCTTTGGTGAGGGCAGCAGGGCTGCCAAGAATGTACTTTGTTGGAAGGGCTCATTTCATTTCCTGAAAAAGTTGGTTGCCCTTTTAAAATGTATAAAATGTGCACATCTGGTGAAGTGATTTAATGCTTGCAAGCCACCTGACATTAGGCAGAGGAGGCCTTGAATCCTGAGCACATGCAGAGCTGGTGTCCTTTTAATGGAACACAGCTTCATATGAATGAAAGGGAAACAGGAAGATGTTGATTTAAGTAGTGTTTGAGTCTGCCAGATTTTTTTTTCTAATACTCATGCTTTTAAATGAACATGATTTTTTATCGTTTAGCAATGAAAGGCTAATGCTTTTAAACGATTATAAAGGATACAGTGGACAAGCCCAGAGCGGGACTATGAATATATTGCCAGGCTATTATTTCATATTGGGGGCCAAGTATGAACAACTTTTTCTACACTTTATACATGTCTGCATGTAAGAAGGAGCCCTGTTCAATGAAAGAGCAGGTCATACAACCTAACACTCTCAAACTGTCCAATGTTTCTACCTCACAATGGTAAAAAACACAGTACATTAGTTTAGTTTGAGGAAAAGGGTAAAACTTTTTTCTACTTCTAAATTGTAATTTTTACATGAATCTCACTACTGTCTTTAAAACTACAAGACAGACAGTGAATCACAAGTCTGCTTCCATGCAGGGGAAGACTGGGTGGGTGGGGGGGGGTAGCTCCTTAGGCTAGTACAAATGTTATATGTTGGGCTTGTAGCAGGTGTATTTTGCTTCCCCCACTGTAGGTGATGCTCGACTGGAGTGTTACTGCAGCTGGAAAGAAAGTCAAGAGAAACCTGGTTTCTCTATGATTTCCTGGGCCTCTGGGGCGGCATTCCGGTTTGCTATGCTGCATCCAGATGACCCCTGGTGGCCATCTTGTGTTAACAGACCAATTACAGGTCCCTGCCCCCAGGTTTTTAAATGCATTTTGTGTAGGGGATCGTGCAGGGAAAGAGCACCTGACAGGGAAAGCGATTACAGAAGGGAGAGGTTCCAGATGAGAAGGGACAGGCTAGGGATAGGCCACCCTTTTTTAGAAGTCCCCCCTGTTGGAACCGGATTGGCCAGGTCGCATTCCACCCTCTGAGAGAGATGCTGTTGGTGTATCTGAACCTGCTGTATCTCCAAGGTGCACAGAAATGTGAGTATTGCCTGGTATGGTGCTGTTCCTGCTGGCCTGTTTGAATAGCAGAGCTGTTCCTTTAGTACAAATTTTCATTCTCTGCAACTGGACTCTGGGTTGTTACTGATGCAGCAACATGCTGCACCCACCCATAGGCTGGATTATATACTTCTCTGTTTAGACCTCAGTCAAAGTCAGACCTGCAATCAGTGACAACTGCTGGGCATTACATAGCTATACCTGGGATCAAAGAGCCTGGCAGAGAAGAGTCTTCAAGCACTGATCTCCTTAATGATGATATGGTAGTTTATTTAGTTGAATTAACGTCATGTTTCCCCGTTTACAGTTTGTCTCTTACAATCCCCCTTTTAGTCATATATATGTAAAAAAGTGCACTGCAATGCCATGTTTGCTCATTCAGGGCAAAGTGACAATAACTTTGGGAATTTGGGGATCCCCTAGCCTAGCCCCTAACACCTACCTTGCCAGCACTACCCCAAAGGTTCTCACTTGGCTGCAGCCAGCATTAAAATCCCCAGTGTCAGCTGGTGTCAGTGACTTCAGCCCCTTTGTCATGAGATAGTGTTCAGTCCTAGTAATTGGCTGCTGGACCCAAGCACTGTCACATGGGAGGAAGTCATATGCAATCCCCATACCAGGAAGCACTAGGCATTTTCCTTGACTGTGATAAAGAAAGGAGCTGAAGAGTAGGGGCTCTCACTGGTAAAGTTAGTATCTGTGGGTTGGGGGTCTCTCAACTATAATCATCATCTTTATATAGGATTGTAACTGTTCTGTATTCACATCATTGTGTTGAGTAGGGAGCCATCTATTAGGTGTTCACTGCAACTGTACCTGCTTTTATTATACCTTTCAACAAGAATAGGGAGTGTCTTGTTAATAAAGATTTTCCATAAACCACTGCAGCCATTTTAGCTTTCTGAAGAACACCAGTGAAGGTCTCCTCCATTCTTCCTTTGATTTGCATATGCCTGTGAATTCATTTGTTGTGCTTGTTAAAGTCATGTATGCATCTAGATCACATTTAACTGTATTTATTGTGATTTGTAGGTAGCTGTTTGCAAGAAATATGTTCATTGCAAGTATTAGTGACAGACATGTTTACAAGCATACTGTAACTTCAGTTTACGTATTTGTATTACAGAACTATTAACGGATGTAAATTCAGTTTTGGAATGAAACACAATGCTGCTTATGTCAGTTTTGTTAGCTGTCAGCTAACCATTAGTAGGACAGTACAATAAGAATAGAAGATAGGAGGGGCATGGGAGCAGGTTTACACTTAGTTAGGAATAGCCTGGGCTTCTACTGTAATACTGTTAAACTAAAACATTAAAAATGTACTATTCATTTAAAAAACAGCTTGGGGGATTCCATTAACTTGCCTGTGAAGTGGTAAATTTTTTGGATGTATACAAAGTACTACAGTACAAGTGTTATAAAAATAGTGTGAGATTTCCCTGAAATCCAGCTACTTTTAGTCTGGTATGGATCTTAGGGGGCCGCACATAAAAACAGCATGGGGTCCCGCCTAGCATCAATACCAGGCCATTTGCATCTGGTATAGATTTTAAGGGAGATCTCCACGCAGAAAAAGCCATGAGATTCCCCCCCACCCCAAAATCCACACCAAATCCTAATATGAGTATGCACCCCCACCCCCTCCTAATCCATACAAGGATGCAAAATACCCTCAAAATGTAGGGGGCCCCCCATGTTGATTAAGCCAAGGACCTCATACCTACAACCCTGGATTGGTGGTTGTAGGGGTGCGAGGGGGGCTCATCAAAAACTGGAAGCCCCCCCTAAGGCAAGGGGGCCTCTAGTTATGCACATGCTACAGAGTACCTCTACTCATTCAAAAAAGAAAAACTTGTAAATAAACACACAGTCTTTACTTAAAACAGTTGTAAAAACTCCAAAAATATCCAGTGGTGTGAATCCATTGTCAACCACGTCATCCAGCAATGCAGATTCTCATCAATAACAATGAATGACACCTGTTGACTGACCAAAGAAAAAACCCATGACCTGTCACACACTTTGCAGCTAATGACAGCCCTCTGAGCTATCAGGTAGAATGTAGACAAAGTGGTGGGGTTGGTGGCTGATATCACTGCACACATTTGGTCTGGTAGATCATAGGCTTAATAATGGCATGCAATGCCAAGTTGTGGTTTCCAACATGAGCAAAATCCTTTCATGTGTTTATAGAGGTATGAACTGCAGAGAACGAGACAACATTTTGCCCCTGTACAAATCATTAAGAACTCATCTGGAATATGTAGTTCAGTTTGGGCACCAGTTTACAAAAAGGATATTGGGAACTGGAGAAAGTGCAGAGAAGTGGTCCATATAGTAAACTTGGTGAACAGTTACATTCACTGTAAGGTCATCACAGAGGACAAGGGGGCACTCTTTACGTATGAAGGAATATAGATTTAAACTCCAAATACGGTAAGGGTTCTTCACAGTGAGTTCCCTTTTACATGACGGTTTCCGATCACATCTGCCCGTCAGTGTTTCAGGTGGACCTGATCAGACAATCCTTTCACCCCTATTTACTGGCAGGTGTAAATGGACTTGCTCTGATCCAGTCTGCTAAAAACAAATGGAAGGGAATCTGTCCTCCTCCATGTAAGTGGATAGGGTGGGATTGGAGGTAGTCAGGTGTAAATGGACAGAGGAGTCCGTTTACACCCAGCCACCTATACAGCAGAATGGGCTCTGTCCATGTCCACTCTGCATAAACTGAGTGGACACAGACCTGTCATCCATCCATCCTTTTCTGATCAGCAGGGGATCTATGAGAATTCATCAGACTGAAGTCTACCCCGTGTGAAATGGGTCTAAGAGCTGGGGAAATGTGGCATAGACTCCCTTAAAAGCTGGTTCTAGCCAGCTCAGTAGATTGTTTTTAAAAAAGCCTGGATTATTTCAGAAAATTCACAAAATATAACTGGATACTAATATTTATAGGTAAAGTTGATCCAGGGAATATCCAAATGCCTCCTATTTATTTCAGATACTTATACAGCGCCATCAATTTAGGTAGCCCTTAACATATATATATATATATATATATATATATATATATATATATATATACATATATACATATACAGTGGGGATCGAACGTTTGGGCACCCCAGCTAAAAATTTGTATTAATGTGCATAAAGAAGCCAAGGAAAGATGGAAAAATCTCCAAAAGGCATCAAATTACAGATTAGACATTCTTATAATATGTCAACAAAAGTTAGATTTTATTTCCATCATTTACACTTTCAAAATAATAGAAAACAAAAAAATGGCGTCTGCAAAAGTTTGGGCACCCTGCAGAGTTAATATCTTGTACTGCCCCCTTTGGCAAGTATCACAGCTTGTAAACGCTTTTTGTAGCCAGCCAAGAGTCTTTCAATTCTTGTTTGAGGTATCTTTGCCCATTCTTCCTTACAAAAGTCTTCCAGTTCTTTGAGATTTCTGGGCTGTCTGTCACGCACTGCTCTTTTAAGGTCTATCCATAGATTTTCAATTATGTTGAGGTCAGGAGATTGTGAAGGCCATGGCAAAACCTTCAGTTTACTCCTCTTGATGTAATCCCCCTTGGATTTCGAGGTGTGTTTAGGATCATTATCCATTTGTAGAAGCCATCCTCTCTTTAACTTCAGCTTTTTCACAGATGGCATCAAGTTACCATCCAAAATTTGCTAAAATTTTATTGAATCCATTTTTCCTTCTACTCGTGAGATGTTCCCTGTGCCACTGGCTGCAACACAACCCCAAATCATGATTGATCCAACCCCATGCTTAACAGTTGGACAGAGGTTCTTTTCATTAAATTCTGTGCCCCTTCTTCTCCAAACGTACCTTTGCTCATTCCGGCCAAAAAGTTCAATTTTAATCTCATCGGTCCACAGAACTTGTTTCCAAAATGCATCAGGCTTATCTATATGTTCATTTGCAAAGTTCAAACGATGATTTTTGTGGTGAGGACGTAGAAGAGGTTTTCTTCTGATGACTCTTCCATGAAGACCATATTTGTACAAGTATCTCTTTATAGTGGAATAGTGTACCACAACTCCAGTGTCTGCCAGATCTTTCTGGAGGGATCGTGCAGTCAAACGTGGGTTTTGAATTGTTTTTCTCACAATCCTGCGAGCTGTTCTGTCTGATATTTTTCTTGGTCTTCCAGATCTTGCTTTAACTTCCACTGTTCCTGATGACTGCCATTTCTTAATTACATTCCGAACAGAGGATATTGACATCTGAAAACGCTTTGCTATCTTCTTATAGCCTTCTCCAGCTTTGTGAGCGTCAACTATTTTCAGTTTCAGTTTTCTAGACAACTGCTTAGAAGAACCCATGGTGCTGATTGTTGGGGCAAGGTCAGATGAGTCTGGGCATTTAAAACCTTTGAGATTGATATCACCTGGTCTTCCCAGACGATGATTGAGAACAATCCATGACACTGGCAGGTCTCAGCTTTGCAAAGGGGGCAGTGCATGCTATAAATTCTGCAGGGTGCCCAAACTTTTGCAGACGCCATTTTTTTGTTTTCTGTTATTTTGAAAGTGTAAATGATGGAAATAAAATCTAACTTTTGTTGACATATTATAAGAATGTCTAATCTGTAATTTGATGCCTTTTGGAGATTTTTCCATCTTTCCTTGGCTTCTTTATGCACATTAATACAAATTTTTAGCTGGGGTGCCCAAACTTTTGATCCCCACTGTATATATATATATATATATATATATATATATATATATATATATATATATAGTATACAGTTGCAAGAAAAAGTATGTGAACCCCTTGGGATTACGTGGAGTTTTGCATGAATTTGGCATAAAATGTGCTCTGAACGTCATCTAAGTCACAACAATAGAAGAACACAGTCTGCTGAACATAATACTACACAAACATTAGATGTTGCCATGGTTTAATTGCACATAACATGTAAACATTCACAGTGCAGGGAGGAAAAATTATGTGAGGCCCTAGCTTAATAACTTCTCCCAGAGCTAATTGGAGCCAGGAGTGAGCCAACCTTGACTCCAATCAGTGTGGTGATATTGGATGTGTTGCTGACAGTTGTTCTGCCCTTAAAAAACACACACCTGTTTTGGGTTTACTGGTTTCAAGAAGCACTATCTGATGTGAACCATGCCTCGCAGAAAAGAGCAATCAGAAGACCTACGATCAAGAATTGTTGACTTGCATGAAGCTGGAAAGGGTTACAAAAGTATCTCCAAAAGCCTTGATGTTCATGTGTCCATGGTAAGACAGTGTAAGGGACCGCCCGGCGGTACCACTAGCACTCCACTGGTCGGATGTTCCCAGCGCACGGAGTCTAAGCCCCAGGGTACTTGTTCACCAGGGCCCCTGATGGTGGGGATGGACTTGGAGTACCCCAGGACCAGGTCGTGACTACTGAGGACACCCGTCAGTGGTAGGGGTATTCGCCAGGGGCTCCCACGGGAGAGAGCCAGGTATGAGGAGGTCTGGAGACCCCGTAGAGAGGGACGGATGGATGGATGGATGGATGGCTGAGTAGGAGCAGGGTCATACAAGCCGGGTCGGTAACTATGGGGACGGTGCGGTACAGAGCAGCGGGCAGAGAATAGTCGGGTCACACGCCAGGTCAGCAACAGCAGGTCAGATCCAATAGGGGGCATACAGGAGAGAGGTCAGGCAAGCAAGGGTCAAAACAGGAGAAAACAGCAAGGTCAGGGCACAATCCGGGTCAGCAACTTACTTCAGACAGGTTCACAGGTTCACAGGATACAAAAGACCAAAAGGCACTGAATGACAGCTCAGGGCCGTTTAAATATCCCGCCCTGTGCTGTCATTGGTGCCAGGCGCGCGCCCGCGGTCACTACTGCGCATGCGCGAACCTGATTGCCGCGGTCGGCCAAGTCCCGGCGCTCGCGTACAGGGAGGTGTACTGCGCCTGCGCCGGGACCAGCGGCGCGACGATCCCCGACATTGCCCCCCCCCTACGGGCAACCTCCGGATGCCCACCCGATCTCTCCACCACGGGTGATCACGAAGAAACTCCCGGATTAGTCTAGGTGCGTGGACATTATGAGCCGGTTCCCAGGAGTTGTCCTCAGGACCATAGCCCTTCCACTTAATTAGGAATTGGGTCTGGCCCCCCCTTCTTCGGCACTTAAGGATCGTTTCCACCTCAAATTCCTCTTGTCCTTCGACCGTTATGGCCTCAGGGGGTCTGGATTCTCGTTCTGGGAAAGCATCTGGGACCACTGGCTTCAGCAGAGATACATGGAAAACTGGATGAATTCTGAATGTGGCCGGAAGGATCAGCTCATATGCCACTTCGTTGACCATCCGCTTTACCTGAAAAGGCCCCACAAATTTAGGTCCCAATTTTTTCGAAGGACAAAGCATCTTTAAGTTGGTTGTGGCCAACCACACCTTCTGCCCAGGCCGCAACGCCAAATCCCCTCTTCGTTTCTTGTTAAACTCCTTCTTATTGTCCTCTTGGGCCCGAGCGATGGCTTCCTGGAGTAATTTGTTATTGACGGAGAAGAAGGTCAACGCATCCTGCGTGGCTGGAACTGGGCATTCAGAGACCAAGTCAGGGAGAAAGACAGGGTGAAACCCATAATTCGAAAAGAATGGGGACTGCCCCGTTGCCGAATGGCTTGCGTTGTTATAAGCAAACTCCGCCAGGGGTAAAAGAGACAGCCAATCATCCTGCAGGAAAGACGTGTAGCAACGCAAGTATTGCTCCAGGGTCTGGTTCGTCCTCTCGGTCTGACCGTTGGTCTGAGGGTGGAACGCGGAGGAGAGGGACAACTTGATGTCCAGGGCCTTGCACAGAGCCCTCCAAAACTTAGATGTAAACTGGACCCCTCGATCAGAGACGATGTCCTCGGGTACTCCATGAAGTCTAACGATCTCCCGGATAAATATTCGCGCCGTCTCAGTTGCTGACGGAGTCTTCCTTAGTGGCACGAAGTGAGCCATCTTGGATAGGCGATCAATAACTACCAGAATTGCTGTGTGGTCTTGTGACGGTGGGAGCTCGACTATGAAGTCCATCGCGATCTTCTGCCAAGGCCGTTCGGGAATCGGCAAAGGTCGCAACAGCCCCCAGGCTTTGCTCCTTGACGGTTTGCTCTTCTGGCAGATGGTACAGGATCTCACGTAGCGCTTGCAATCCTTAGCCATGTTTGGCCACCAAAACGAGCGCCGGAGAAGCTCCAGAGTCTTGACTGGGCCAAAGTGACCCGCCAGCGGGTGATCGTGGCAATGCCCCAAAACCAGGGTCCGGACTTCCTCAGGTACCATGATAGAATCCTCCTTCCACAGGAGTCCCCCTTTGTTCTGGAGGGATACCCCAACTGGGGTTGGTGTGGCCGTAGATGCTTCTATTAACTTGGAGCGAAGGTCCGACTGGAGCGCCAAGAAGTTCCCTGAGGACAAGATAGTGTCGGGTACCAGTTCCTCTTCGGAGTCCTCAAACATACGAGATAGCGCGTCAGGCTTCGTATTTTTAGATCCGGGCCTGTAAGTAATATGAAAATTGAATCTGGAAAAGAACAGGGCCCATCTTGCCTGCCGTGGGCGTAGACGCTTGGCAGTCCTCAGATATTCCAGATTCTTGTGGTCTGTGAAAATCAATATAGGGTGTGAGGCACCTTCCAGCAGGTATCTCCATTCTTCTAGCGCTGCTTTGATAGCCAGCAGCTCTCGATCCCCGATATCGTAATTCTTCTCTGCTGGGGTGAGTTTCCTCGAGAAGAATGCTACGGGATGGAGTAACTCTTTGGTGCCTTTCCGCTGAGACAGGATGGATCCTACCGCATTCTCCGATGCATCTACCTCCAAGATGTAGGGCAGGGCCGCGTCCGGGTGGCCCAGGATGGGTGCCGAGGTAAACAGCTTTTTCAGAGCTTCGAAAGCTTTTTGAGCCTCTGGTGTCCATTTGAACCGGGTTCCAAGTTTGGTTAGTTGGGTAATGGGGGAGACCAGACCCGAGAAGTTTTTGATGAACTTCCGATAAAAGTTCGCGAACCCTATAAACCGTTGGACACCTTTTTTGTCCGTGGGCTCAGGCCAATCTAAAATTGCAGAGACCTTCTGGGGGTCCATCGCGACCCCCGCAGTGGAGATAATCAGGCCTAGGAACGTGATGCTAGATTGCTCAAAGCAACATTTCTCCGCCTTAGCATATAACCCATGCTGCCGCAATCGCCCCAAAACTTTCGCCACATGTATCCTATGATCCTCTAGAGAGGGTGAAAAAATTAGTATGTCGTCCAAGTAGACGATAACGAAGACATCCAAAAAATCCCTGAAGATGTCGTTCACAAAGTGTTGGAAGGTGGCTGGTGCATTGCACAGCCCAAATGGCATGACCAAGTATTCAAAGTGGCCAAACCGGGTACGGAAAGCAGTTTTCCACTCGTCCCCCTCTCTTATGCGTACCAGGTTATAGGCCCCCCTTAAATCAAGTTTTGTGAATATGACTGCAGCCTTTAGGCTCTGAAACAGTTCTGGTACCAATGGCAATGGGTAACGATTTTTTATCGTGACCCTGTTCAGCTCCCGGTAGTCAATACAAGGTCTCAGGGTTTTGTCTTTTTTCTCCACGAAGAAGATTCCCGCTCCTGCTGGAGAAGTGGAGGGGCGGATGAATCCCTTCTGGAGGCTGTCCTCGATATATTCCTTCAGGGCCCCCAATTCAAGCTCAGATAGGGGGAAAATACGCCCAAAAGGGATTTCAGAGCCTGGTAACAGGTCGATTGGACAGTCATATGGGCGGTGGGGGGGCAGAGTGTCGGCTCCCCGCTTACTGAACACATCCAGGAACCCATGATAGGCTGCGGGAATAACCTGTTTCAAGTCGGAGTCTCCTTCGGAGCAAAGGAGAACTCGGGGCCCCGCGGGGCCCGAAGTGCGACAATGTTCCCGACAGTATGGGGAAGGGAACGAGATTGACCCGGTCTCCCAGTCAATCTGGGGGTTATGGGCCCGTAACCATGGGAGCCCCAGAATGACTGGGAAAAGAGGTGATGCAATAGCGTCCAGGCGGAGGAACTCCTGGTGCTGGTTGGCAATGATAGTGGCAATGGGGGGAGTTTCCTGATTAACTACCCCCGATTTTATCTGGGAACCATCAGCCAAAAAGATGTTGAAGCCCTTCTGTCTGTGTTGGAGAGGGATACCCTGTTGGTGAGCAAACTCTAGATCCAGGAAACAGCTGCATGCCCCCGAATCAACTATGGCTGTCACCTCCACGATCTTTCCTGGAAGCTGAAAGGAGAGGGGCACTACTAAGTATTGCGAAGGACAGGTATTGCTAACAGACAAGGAAGAAAAACGGGTGCACTTACTCATTTTTTGAGGGCAGGATCGCACCATATGACCAGCTTCACCGCAGTAAAGGCAGAGGTTCTGGGCTCGTCTGCGCTGGCGTTCCTCCGGTGATAATTTAGGCCGTGCCAGACCTAGCTGCATAGGTTCCGGAACATCTCCTGGTGGTGGGTTCTGGATGTTTTGTCGGGTTGGTGGGCTGGGGCCTAGGAATGGACCCCAGGTATTTCCGCGACCCTGGCCGGACCTCTCAAGCCTGCGTTCCCGCAGTCTTCGGTCAATCTTAATTGTCAGGGCAATAAGGTCTTCTAGAGACTCGGGAACCTCCACCCGGGCCAGCTCATCTTTCAAGGGATCGGAGAGTCCCATACGGAACTGGTGCAATAGAGCGAACTCATTCCAGCGTGTGTCCCCCATCCACCGCCTGAAATCAGAGGCGTATTCCTCTGCCGCCCGCCGGCCCTGTCGGAGCGCATATAAGGTCGCTTCGGCAGAGGCTGCCCGCTGTGGGTCATCATACAAGATGGCCATTGCTTCAAAGAAACTATTGACCGATCCCAGGTGAGGATCATTGTTTCCCCTTAGCCGGTGGGCCCAATCCTGGGGTTCACCCTGTAGTAGTGAAATAATGAATCCTACCTTCACGTTTTCGGTCAGGAAGGTACGGGGTTGTAGCTCAAAGAACAAGAGACAGGAGTCGCGGAATGACCGGAAGCGTGTGCGGTCCCCGTGAAAACGCTCCAGTAGGGGTACTCGGGGTTCTACCATAGGGAGCGGGGCGGAAGCCCCTGAGGCTGGCTCCTGAGCTACCAGGGCCGGGGGTGCAGAAACCGGGGCCTGTGGGGCAGGATCAGAAATAGAGCCAGTCTGGATGCGATTCTCCAGCTGCATGCATCTGTCCTGCAGGACCGTTACGGCCTGCGTCAAAGTAGCTAGGTGCCTGCAAATTTCCTCTAACGGGGAGGGCCCTCCTCTAGGCTCAGTCATGGCCTTTTGGTACTGTAAGGGACCGCCCGGCGGTACCACTAGCACTCCACTGGTCGGATGTTCCCAGCGCACGGAGTCTAAGCCCCAGGGTACTTGTTCACCAGGGCCCCTGATGGTGGGGATGGACTTGGAGTACCCCAGGACCAGGTCGTGACTACTGAGGACACCCGTCAGTGGTAGGGGTATTCGCCAGGGGCTCCCACGGGAGAGAGCCAGGTATGAGGAGGTCTGGAGACCCCGTAGAGAGGGACGGATGGATGGATGGATGGATGGCTGAGTAGGAGCAGGGTCATACAAGCCGGGTCGGTAACTATGGGGACGGTGCGGTACAGAGCAGCGGGCAGAGAATAGTCGGGTCACACGCCAGGTCAGCAACAGCAGGTCAGATCCAATAGGGGGCATACAGGAGAGAGGTCAGGCAAGCAAGGGTCAAAACAGGAGAAAACAGCAAGGTCAGGACACAATCCGGGTCAGCAACTTACTTCAGACAGGTTCACAGGTTCACAGGATACAAAAGACCAAAAGGCACTGAATGACAGCTCAGGGCCGTTTAAATATCCCGCCCTGCGCTGTCATTGGTGCCAGGCGCGCGCCCGCGGTCACTACTGCGCATGCGCGAACCTGATTGCCGCGGTCGGCCAAGTCCCGGCGCTCGCGTACAGGGAGGTGTACTGCGCCTGCGCCGGGACCAGCGGCGCGACGATCCCCGACAGACAGACTGTCTACAAATGGAGAAAGTTTAGCACTGTTGCTACTCTCCCTAGGCATGGTCGTCCTGTAAAAATAACTGCAAGAGCACAGCGCAGAATGCTGCATGAGGTAAAGAAGAATCTCAGAGTGTCAGCTGAAGACCTACAGAAATCTCTGGCACATGCTAACATTTTTGTTGACACATCTATAATAAGGAAAACATTAAACAAGAACGGAGTACATGGGAGGACACCACGGAGGAAGCCATTGCTGTCCAAAAAGAATATTGCAGCCGGTTTGAAGTTTGCAAAAGAGCACCTGGATGTTCCACAGCACTACTGGCAAAATATACTGTGGACAGATGAAACCAAGATTGAGTTGTTTGGGAAGAACACACAACACTATGTGTAGAGAAAAAAAGGCACAGCACACCAACATCAAAACCTCATCCCCACTGTAAAACATGGCGGAGGGAGCATCATGGTTTGGGGCTGCTTTTCTGCCTCAGGGCCTGGACGGATTGTTGTCATTGATGGGAAAATGAATTCCAGAGTTTATCAAGACATTTTACAGGAAAACGTACGACCATTTGTCCGCCAACTGAAGCTCCGCAGAGGATGGGTGATGCAACGGGACAATGACCCAAAGCATACAAGTAATTCAACAAAACAATGGCTGCAACAGCACAGAATGTGCCTTCTGGAGTGGCCCAGTCAGAGTCCTGACCTCAACCCGATTGAAATGCTGTGGCGTGACCTTAAGAGAGCGATTCACACCAGACATCCCAAGAATATTGCTACACTGAAACAGTTTTGTGAAGAGGAGTGGTCCAAAATTACTCCAGATCGTTGTGCAGGTCTGATCTGCAACTACAGGAAAAGTTTAGTTGAGGTTATTGCTGCCAAAGGAGGGTCAACCAGTTATTAAGTCCAAAGGTTCACATACTTTTTCCTCCCTGCACTGTGAATGTTTACATGTTATGTGCAATTAAACCATGGCAACATCTAATGTTTGTGTAGTATTATGTTCAGCAGACTGTGACTTAGATGACGTTCAGAGCACATTTTATGCCCAATTCATGCAAAACTCCACGTAATCCCAAGGGGTTCACATACTTTTTCTTGCAACTGTATACTATATATATATATATATATATATATATATATTTTGCACATTCACATCAGTCCCTAACCCTCAAGGGGCTTACAATCTAAGGTGACTAAATCACATTCATATATACACATACTAGGGCCAATTTAGACAGGAGACAGTTAACCTACCAGCATGTCTTTGGAGTGTGGGAGGAAATCAGACTACCCAGAGGAAACCAATGCAGGCACAGGGAGAACATGGAAACTCCAGGCAGGTGGGCCCATGGTTGAGATTCAAACCAACAACTCTAGAGCTTCCAGGTGAAAGTGCTGACCATTCAACCACTGTGCTGCCTCTTGTCAGATCAGGAAGGAATTTTTTTACCCCTGGAGTAAATTGGATCATGCTTTATTTGGGGTTCATTTGCCCTCCTCTGGATCAACTGTGGGTATAGGATTGTGTATATGGAGGTCTTCTATCTTGTGTGCGATTTTTATTTTTAATCTGTCGGTAGAACTGGATAGACTTGTGTCTTTTTTAAACCAGATTAACTATGTAACTATGTAACTATGTCAATTACCATGTGTGTCCTTTTTTATATGACAAGGGCTTCCCAGGCATCAAATGAACAGGCTGGATGAAGTCACTGGTTGCTAAAGACAGAGCGGGTGCCAGCAATTTCTGCTTACTTAACAACCATTGACAAGAAGGAAGCTGTCATATACAGTGGTGATAGAAATGCAGACGAACACCCAACGCCAAACTGAACAATGAGCTCATCCCTACTAATGATCTTATTTGAGTAAAATTAGAAGTAAGCATTGTTCTCCAACTCTGATTATAAACTATTCCAACTCATAATATTATCCACAAATGACACAGCTAAATGATCACATTTAAAAAAAAAAAAACACACGCAGCTACAATTCATTACAAAGAAGAATTTCCTCTGCTGTAATCTGCTCTATGCGAGTGGAGTACAAACAGCATGAAACTCTGCATGGAAGCACACAAGAATGCCTCCAAAATTTTTAGATGTATGCAATAAATTAAAAGAAAAAAACAATTTCTTCAAACGCAAAGCCATTTTATATTTTATTTTCTTGAGCAATTCCCTATTGTCTGCCTATGCAAATTCTTAACATAGTTAAACTGCCCATTCCATCATAATAAAACGACAGACCACTTGCACAGTCAATGAAAAACACATGAGTTGTAACTTGTACCATATGTCAAACAAGACCTCTTGAGTGCAGGAAAAATTAGATAATTTCATTCAGGCGTTAATAAAAATGATCCAAACGATACAGTTTGGCATGCATGTTTACACTCTTGTTCCTTGGAATGATTAAAATGATCAGCAGACACACCAGCTGGGTCAACTTTTTCCTGAATGGACTATGGGTCAAGACTGACCAAAGGAAACTAAGCTGAATTTGTGAAATATTTCCTTTATACAATTTACCTTCCTATGGGATTTGAGCTACTGAATAGAAGTTTCTCATTAAAAACCCCCTCCCCCAAAAAAATTCCAAATCTTAATGCTTTTAAGATCATCATATACAAGCAAAAATGCTTACACAAAATAAAATTAATTACATATAAACATTGTTTATACCTTGTAGGCTAAAGTGTGCAAGAGGTTAAAAAATGATTTGGTTAACTGGATGATTATACATACCCCTATGTAGAAATAGCAATTATATAGCTGAAGTTTAATCTGTCTATATTTTGACTTCCCTGGTGCTCCCCTATGCCCCCCTCAATCAACATGCTAATTACATTTTTTAACCACTTCACGCCGGTGCCTCCTGGCCCTTTAAGAGTTTCAGAGGTCAGGAGGTTTTAAGGTCATATGACCACCGTGATTCGCCATCACATGATCGGAAAAGGTCCCGATCGCAAGGGGAGATTGGGACCATTCCGTGAGTGACGGACATATGTGCTGGGAGCACGCAGAGCGCATGCTCTCAGCACATATGTATTTTCTAATGGCATGCAAATATGCGACCGCACGGCGTCAAGGCCCAGATGCAAGAGGCCGCATATTTGCATGTGCTCAGCATCAAGGGGTTAATAAAACTGTTACATTTAAATTACATACTATATTTTAGACCTGGTGACATCATCACTGTGTCTCTGTGTTTCTCTATACAAAGCAGACAGATCATGACTGGTAGGAGGAGACAGCAAAGTGCTGTACATAGCTTCATGAAAAGAATTATTATTATTTATTATTATTATACAGTATTTATAAAGCGCCGATAGTTCACTCAGCGCTGTACATTACAGAGGGGGACAGAACATGTGACAGAACAATAGCAATACAATGCAAAACATGAGGGGATCGAGGGCCCTGCTCTTTCAAGCTTACAATCTAGAAGGGACGGGATAGTGGTACAGGAGGAGATAGCTGTGGGGGATGGAGTGGTAGGAAGAGTGGAGGAGGTCGGTCAAGTTAGCAGGGGGTAGGCTTCCCTGAAGAGATGGGTTTTCAGGGTGCGCCTAAAGGAGACGAGAGTAGGTGATAATCTGATGGGTTGGGGAAGGGAGTTCCAGAGGATGGGTGACACCCTGGAGAAGTCCTGGAGGCGGGCATGGGAGGAGGAGACCAGGGAACTAGAGAGAAGGAGGTCTTGTGAGGAGCGGAGTGTGCGTGCTGGGCGGTACTTGGATATTAGGTCAGAGATGTAGTTCGGGGCAGTATGGTGGACAGCTTTGTACGTCAGTGTTAGGATTTTAAATTTGATCCGTTGCGCAATCGGAAGCCAGTGGAGGGATTGGCAGAGGGGGGTGGCGGAAACGGAGTGGTTGGAAAGGTGAATGAGTCTGGCAGCCGTATTCAGGATAGACTGAAGTGGGGATAGCCAGCGTCGAGGCAGGCCAGTAAGGAGGGAGTTACAGTAGTCGAGTCGTGATATGATGAGGGAGTGGATGAGCTGTTTAGTGGTTTCTGGGGTTAGGAACGTGCGGATTTTGGCGATGTTGCGGAGGTGGAGTCTGCACGAGTTTGTTAAAGATTGGACTTGGGGCTGGAAGGATAAGTTGGAGTCCAGAATGACACCAAGTACTCTGGCCTGCAGGGTGGGTTTGATATTGGCGTTGTTGGATGTGATGGAGAAGTCGATGGGGGGTGGGAATAACTTCTCTTAAGAGTCCTCAGTCGTGATGCAAACAATGGGTTATGCAAAAATATCTAAATGCCTTCATGGGTGGATGTCAGTCTGGAAGAGTGGGTGTTCCTAGGTATGCTGCATGTGCATGCAGACAGCCCCACATAATGTGATTTTGAGTCTCAATTTTTAAAAGAACTGAAATTAAATCAATGACAGCTGTGGGCTAGAGATGGTAGGACTGGGTAGGGAACATATAGATAAACCTGGAGGTGCTCCAGCCATGAAATAAAGTAGGCTCTATCTGACTTCCTGTAGTTTCTAATGCACATGGTGAGAATCTCACAGTGTGCAGTGAAATCAGAGTAAGCAATTTCAGTACAGGAGGATCCTGTACAACTGTGCAAGACTGAAGGATAAAGCTGGACTCCTGCTTTAAATGCCTTTATGTTAGTTTTGTATAGAATATAAGGATAGGAGCCTGAATCAGGTCTTAATTACAGTGTCCCTGTTGCGGAGATAAACACTTGTTTCCTGTTCGTGACACCAATCCAGAAAGTGAGTGGAAATCACTGGAAACACAAAAAACAGACAGCAATTAAAAACCAAGTAAGGTTCTAGCACTTCTCTAACCTACAAAAAATATGTTGTTGCTGCTGTTTTTCTCTCTATAAGAGATTCTTTACACTTGTGAGGTGGTAAAAACACGCAGCTGAGCCTCACTTTTACACCCCTTGCCCAACGGCACACCCTTAAGCTGCAAAGGCAGTAGATGGGGCTGCACACATACAGTGGTTATGATGCTTTGCATCTTGCCATGGGAAAAAATTATCCCCCCATCATTCTCGGTGGGGGGTACCAACCTCCAAACATTACCCATTCACCTGAATGAGGCTATGGTGCAACGGCCCCACAACCGAGTGCAATGCACAGATTTAGGGGTGAAATAATGCGTCTTTACCACCTCTCAAACACTCTCTGAAGAGCAATCAACCACAGTCCACTCTTAGAAAGCTAACTGGCCCTAAAAGTAATTGCTCCTAATTGAATGCAAGGGAAAAAGCTCCCTTGCAGGAACATAGGCATCAGTAGAACCAAGGGGGTTTCATAATATTACTCAGCCTAAAAAAAAGTTCAGGCTGGAGTTGACAATAAATATGGCTTGATTTGTTTGTCTTCTCTCTTGCTATTCTCTGTAGCAGTCATTAGGTTTCTAAATACAGTTCTCTATACAGAACAAGGTCAGGACAAATGGAATTATCCACTGAAGATAGTTTTTATACAGGTCCATCACCGCCAGATTAATCGGACTTTGAGCCACTAGTGCCAGTAATGGGCAACAAAGGATTGTAAAGCACTTTCCTCTTACCTTCCTATAGGAACAGTAAGAACATGGAAAATAATGGAAAAAAGTGTTAAGAACTAAAACAAAAAGGAGGCAATAAAGAAAACATGAAAAGAGAATAAATTAAGAGATGAGAAATGACAAAAAAATAAAAAGAGAATGATTAAAAAAAAAAAAGAATAAGAAAAAATAGACCAGAGAAGACAATAGAGAAAAGAAAGAATAACACAACTAAAAGAAAGAAAAGAGAAAGGAAGAGAAGATAAACAAGAAATGCTCCCTTGCCTACATGCCTGTGGTGCCTTAAGCTACAATCAGGGCACAAGAATGGTTATATAAATTTATTTCTCAATAGCCACAATGGATAGAAATCCACTTCATGTGCGCCAAATGCTTTTGCAAACCCAGATATTACCTTGAAAACTGACAGTGATATCACAAGCCCATGCTGTGAGCATAATTGTGGGAGGAGCCTAGAAGTCCCCACCAACTACAGGCTGGCTGCAGAAAACTACAGATGGGGGCAGTTACAAGACTAGTCACTTATCAAAAGGATAGAAAGCAGCACAGACTGGTCATTATTTCACAAAGCTCCTGTATATAGGCAAACCATCATTCTGGTTTAATGGACAGGTCTTGATGATTTATAGTACTAATTATTTATGGCACACCACTGCCATCAATTCTAATCTATTTTAATATTGTTGTATAGTGTTTTGAGGTTTTTTTATTTGCAGCAGCAGCAGTGTAATTAGGTTCTTATTTTGTGGTTGCACATTTTATACACTATCACTTTATCCTGAGTGCAGAGTAAGGAAGATCCAGAAAGTAATGATATGTAATCAATCAAAGTTCCTCTATAATATTATTAATGTACAGTATATTATATAAATAAAATAAGACATCTAATTGCTAGCTAAGAGCAACACTGTCATGTTTTTCATCCTCCAGTTTTAAGAGACGATGTCTTGAGTATGGTAACTATAAAGATTTAATTTACCATTTTACCCTATAAAGTAATCTGAGGTATAGAGGGAGAGTCTGGCATTTGTCTGGCCTAATTTTTCTGACTCTTACTTAGGCACAAGTTATCATGGAAATGGATTCTCTTTTAAACAGTAACTGTGCCTTTCATAAGAAGATTACTTCCCTTTATCATCCAACATGATAGCTGCCTGCAAGAATTAACTACTTAAACATTGGAGTTATAGACTGCTGTTAAATAATTTCCTCTAAATGTTAGAAATCCCATACTATTGTAAGGGATGAAAATAGGCTTAATTGTACTTAATGAATAGAAACAAGGGCATTCCAAAATAAACATACGGAGCTACAGATCTCAGTTTTAAGAACAATGCTGAAGAAAATCAACATCTGTTTTAGCTTTAGTTTGTAATCCACTGAGAAATAAGATGGGGAAAGTATGAACTGTTGACTAGAAATGGGTGAAAATAATATACTTAAACTAGACCTGAAGTCTGGAAGTAAACAATGCAAAGTCCCATGAGTGGTCTTACAAAATAGCCAAAATTGCAATAAACTGTAAAAATAGATATAAAAATCAATCATATCTTTGCCAAAATTGGTGTAGTCGTTCCAAATGCATTTTAAAAGATTGCCATCATCAGATCACCTCTCCATAATCTGGCCAGATAAAAGAGATTTGGCTAATTAGTGAGGCCTGATCAACATTAGTTTGTCAAGATACATCTGAAGGGTCAAGGCTACTTTGGACTAAAAAGTTCCAAGGAACCATTTTTTTGTGAACAATAGAAGTTTTAAGATTCTCTTTTTGGATTGGTCCTGGAGCACATGGGTGCTGTCCAGAGATGAGCACCAGTGGAGGACTGGAACAGATGGCAGGCATGGGGCTCTAAAGGTAAAGCAGTGGTACCAGGACTGTGGGAGCTGTCAGTATTGTGAACTAAAACAAGCAGATCATTGTAGCTACAGCTATAATCTCCTTCTAGCCTTTGGCTGCCATGTGGTATTCAATAAACTATTGGATTATTTGGTGATGAAAATTATTGCCGTACAAAATATCTCATTTGTAGTTGAAGAGTTAAAATCTTACTCCAGGAAACTGTCAAAAACAATGTTGGAATACATGCATTCATCGGCCAATTTATTTGGTACACCTGTTCAATTGCTTGGTAACACAAATTGCTAATCAGCCAATCACATGGCAGCAACTCAATGCATTTAGGCATCTAAACGTAATGGAGATGATTTGCTGAAGTTCAAACCGAGCATCAGAATGGGGAAGAAAGGAGATTTAGGTGACTTTGAATGTGGCATGGTTGTTGGTGCCAGACGGGCTGGTTTGAATATTTCAAAAACTGCTGAACTACTGTTATTTTCCCACACAACCATCTCTACGTGTTACAGAGAATGGTCCAAAAAAGATAAAATATCCAGTGAGTGGCAGTTGTGTGGACGAAAATGCCTTCTTGATGTCAGAGGAGAATGGGCAGGCTGGTTCAAAATGATAGAAAGGCAACTGTAACTCAAATAATCACTTGTTACAACCAAGGTATGCAGAATACCATATCTGAACACACATGTCGAACCTTGAATCAGATGGGCTACAGCGGGAGAAGACCACATCAGGGGGTCACTTCTTTCAGCTAAGAACAGAAAAAGGAGGCTACAATTCGCACAGATATGTGAAAAGGGAGGTGCAGCGCTGTATAACTAAACAAATAATGAATGATTACACAATAATAAACAGTGACTGTAAGTTAGTAATGCCACTGGATGGTGGCTATAAGGTGAAGAGAGTGAAAACAGTCCAATGAAGGGGTGCTCTTAAGATCCAGGGTGATCTTCAGACGTCCAATGTACAGGACCATCAGGTGATAAAATATAAAGACTGCGCACTCACCAGATACGCAATCTTTATGCGCATTTGTGTGAAAATATCACTAGACCTCCTGTGTCATCATCCTGGTCTGGTCAGATCTGGTCAGCATATCCCTCATGGCCTGGTACCTGGATGGATGCAGCTGTTCTGTAGATTTGGCCGGTTCCCACCAGAACTCAAATAAATAGAAAGGGCCACATAGTGTAATATCCTCAGGTATCTTTATTGAAGGCACAGGATAGTAGAAAATCCAACATACAAAAAAATACTGACCCAGGTATGAATCAAAGATGGCCACCGGGGCCCCTCGTGGCGCCGCGGTGAAGCATCCAACCTGCTGTAGCTAAACCTGACGCGTTTCGAGCGAAGGCTCGTAGTCATAGGGGTTCGCACAGGCCCACCAAAATTGGACAATAGAAGATTGGAAAAATGTTGCTTGGTCTGATGAGTCTCGATTTCAGCTGCGACATTGAGATGGTAGGGTCAGAATTAATTGTAAACAACATGAAAGCATGGATCCATCCTGTCTTGCATCAACGGTTTATGGATGTTCAGCCGACAAATCTGCAGCAATTGCGTGATGCTATCATGTCAACATGGACCAAAATCTCTGAGGAATGTTTCCAACGCCTTATTGAATCTATGCCATGAAGAATTAAGGCAGTTGTAAAGGCAAAAGGTGTTCTAACCCAATACTAGCAAGGTGTACCTAATAAAGTGGCCAGTGAGTGTATATGTTATCCGCTTTGTCAGTCAAATATTTATAAATTTGTTTGGTCAGTCTAGTAATTTACATGGACTGAAGCAATGTAAAGCCAGAAACCTCAATTCTTACTGGCTTAGCATTACATCTTCCTGTGTATTCTGCTTGCCAAGTAATCAGTAAATCAGCAGTGAGATGACCTTGTTTCATTGTCCAGTAAGTGGGCTGGAGGTAGATAGATGAATACCAAGCTGTTATGTAGAACCTGGAAGTATAGGTGTCACCTGTCTGGCTTTGCAGTATAGCAGAGGTGTGTGAATCACTAGGTTGGCTGAACAAAATTACAGATCCACTGACTAGCAAACCCATTTTCATGTATGCATAGCACCCTCTTAGATAGGTGCTAGCTAGGTTAGGTAAATTTAACTCTTTAGCTCCTCTGTAATCAGTGGAGCAGCTTATGATTGCTTTGGGCTTCTCAGAGTTTCTCTGGTTGTGGGTTTGACGACTTCCTCCTGTCTTCTTGAGTGAGAGTCTTGGGCCACAGCACAGTGCTTTGAAGGACCGGCACTTTGCTGTTCCTTCAGAGTGCATGTGCTGGCTGTCATAAATAGCGAATATCACCTATACAGTGCACGTTTAGGTGATATTCATTTTACCTACAGGTAAGCTTTATTATGCAAAAGTGGGTTTACTTCAAATAAAAAATTTAAATAAAAGACAGTTTTTTGGCATGATCAGTCATAGTTTCAATATCAATGCCAACATTTCACGATTTCTGCCAGGATATGCAAACTTTTGAGCACAACTGTATATGTTATATTTACATTTGAAGAAAAACACATCTATATGGATCAGACTACATAAGTTTTGTGTGTGGCATTAATTGAAATCAATGGATACTTACAGTTATGAAAGTCAATGTACTTAGTAGAGATGAGCGAAGAAATGAAAAATTCGATTCGGCTGATTCGGCGAATTCCAGTGTGAAATTCGATTCGATGCGAATTTCTCCGCTACGAAGATGACTTATTTAAAGGGTTTCTAGGCTTCAGAGAGCCTTTAAATTAGTGCAGAACACTGTACCTTTAATTTAAATGCCCTTGGAGATGAGGAAGGAGAAGGAGAAGGAGAAGGATGAGAAGAAGGAGAAGGAGAAGGATGAGAAGAAGGAGAAGGAGAAGGATGAGAAGAAGGAGAAGGATGAGAAGAAGGAGAAGGATGAGAAGAAGGAGAAGGAGAAGGAGAAGGATGAGAAGAAGGAGAAGGAGAAGGATGAGAAGAAGGAGAAGGAGAAGGATGAGAAGAAGGAGAAGGATGAGAAGGAGAAGGATGAGAAGAAGAAGGATGAGAAGAAGGAGAAGGATGAGAAGAAGGAGAAGGAGAAGGATGAGAAGAAGGAGAAGGAGAAGGATGAGAAGAAAGAGAAGGATGAGAAGAAGAAGGATGAGAAGAAGGAGAAGGATGAGAAGAAGAAGGATGAGAAGAAGGAAAAGGATGAGAAGAAGAAGGATGAGAAGAAGGAGAAGGATGAGAAGAAGGAGAATGATGAGAAGAAGGAGAAGGATGATAAGAAGGAGAAGGAAGAGAAGAAGGAGAAGGAGAAGGATGAGAAGAAGGAGAAGGATGAGAAGAAGGAGAAGGATGAGAAGAAGGAGAAGGATGAGAAGAAGGAGAAGGATGAGAAGAAGAAGGATGAGAAGAAGGATGAGAAGAAGGAGGAGAAGGATGAGAAGAAGAAGGATGAGAAGAAGGAGAAGGATGAGAAGAAGGAGAATGATGAGAAGAAGGAGAAGGATGAGAAGAAGGAGAAGGATGAGAAGAAGGAGAAGGATGAGAAGAAGGAGAAGGAGAAGGATGAGAAGAAAAAGGATGAGAAGAAGGAGAAGGAGAAGGATGAGAAGAAGGAGAAGGATGAGAAGGAGAAGGAGAAGGATGAGAAGAAGGAGAAGGAGAAGGATGAGAAGAAGGAGAAGGATGAGAAGAAGGAGAAGGATGAGAAGAAGGAGAAGGAGAAGCAGAAGAAGAAGGATGAGAAGAAGGAGAAGGAGAAGGATGAGAAGAAGGAGAAGGAGAAGGATGAGAAGAAGGAGAAGGATGAGAAGAAGGATGAGCAGAAGGAGAAGGATGAGAAGAAGGAGAAGGATGAGAAGAAGGAGAAGGATGAGAAGAAGGATGAGAAGAAGGATGAGAAGAAGGAGAAGGATGAGAAGAAGGACAGTTCTGTGACAGTTTCTGTCTATTTCTGACAGTTCTGGGACATTCACTCCATACAGCGGTTTCAACCGCTGTATGGAGGGAATGTCATAGAACTGTCAGAAATAGACTATTAATGACAGTTCTGGGACTGTCCTTCCATGCAGCAGTTGAAACATTGTATGTATTTGTTTCCATAAATGGATCCATTTATGGAAACAAATACATACAATGTTTCAACCGCTGTATGGAAGGACAGTCCCACAACTGTCATTAATAGTCTATTTCTGACAGTTCCATGACATTCCCTCCATACAGCGGTTAAAACAGCTGTATGCAGTGAATGTCCCAGAACTGTCATAAATAGTCTATTTCTGACAGATCTGGGACATTCACTCCATACAGCTGTTTTAACCGCTGTATGGAGGGAATGTCATGGAACTGTCAGAAATAGACTATTAATGACAGTTCTGGGACTGTCCTTCCATGCAGCGGTTGAAACATTGTATGTATTTGTTTCCATAAATGGATCCATTTATGGAAACAAATACATACAATGTTTCAACCGCTGTATGGAAGGACAGTCCCACAACTGTCATTAATAGTCTATTTCTGACAGTTCCATGACATTCCCTCCATACAGCGGTTAAAACAGCTGTATGCAGTGAATGTCCCAGAACTGTCATAAATAGTCTATTTCTGACAGATCTGGGACATTCACTCCATACAGCTGTTTTAACCGCTGTATGGAGGGAATGTCATGGAACTGTCAGAAATAGACTATTAATGACAGTTGTGGGACTGTCCTTCCATACAGCGGTTGAAACATTGTATGTATTTGTTTCCATAAATGGATCCATTTATGGAAACAAATACATACAATGTTTCAACCGCTGTATGGAAGGACAGTCCCAGAACTGTCATTAATAGTCTATTTCTGACAGTTCCATGACATTCCCTCCATACAGCGGTTAAAACAGCTGTATGCAGTGAATGTCCCAGAACTGTCATAAATAGTCTATTTCTGATAGATCTGGGACATTCACTCCATACAGCTGTTTTAACCGCTGTATGGAGGGAATGTCATGGAACTGTCAGAAATAGACTATTAATGACAGTTGTGGGACTGTCCTTCCATACAGCGGTTGAAACATTGTATGTATTTGTTTCCATAAATGGATCCATTTATGGAAACAAATACATACAATGTTTCAACCGCTGTATGGAAGGACAGTCCCACAACTGTCATTAATAGTCTATTTCTGACAGTTCCATGACATTCCCTCCATACAGCGGTTAAAACAGCTGTATGCAGTGAATGTCCCAGAACTGTCATAAATAGTCTATTTCTGACAGTTCTGGGACATTCACTCCATACAGCGGTTTCCGGCAAAAAGTGTATGTGCAGAGTTCCTCTATTCTGCAGATACACTTAGAGGAGCTCTGCAGATACACTTAGAGGAGCTCTGCACATACACTTTTTTCCGGTTTGGAATTATTCTTATTTTCATCCTACTTCTTCTTCTTCTTCTTCATCCTCATCCTCATCCTCTTCTTCTTCTGAGGATGAGGATGAGGATGAAGAAGAAGAAGAAGAAGAAGAAGAAGAAGTAGGATGAAAATAAGATTAATTCCAAGCCGGCAAAAAGTGTATGTGCAGAGCTCCTCTAAGTGTATCTGCAGAGCTCCTCTAAGTGTATCTGCAGAATAGAGGAACTCTGCACATACACTTTTTGCCGGCTTGGAATTATTCTTCTTTTCATCCTACTTCTTCTTCTTCTTCTTCTTCATCCTCATCCTCAGAAGATGAGGATGAGGAAGAAGAAGAAGAAGAAGAAGAAGAAGAAGAAGAAGAAGAAGAAGAAGTATAATGAAAAGAAGAATAATTCCATGCCGGCAAAAAGTGTATGTGCAGAGTTCCTCTATTTCTGACAGTTCTCTCACAGCTTCTTCACATGTACAGCGGTTGAAATATCTGTATCCTAAATGGAAACTAATAGATACAAATTGTATCTATTAGTTTCCATTTAGGATACAGATGTTTCAACCGCTGTACATGTGAAGAAGCTGTGAGAGAACTGTCAGAAATAGAGGAACTCTGCACATACACTTTTTGCCGGCTTGGAATTATTCTTCTTTTCATCCTACTTCTTCTTCTTCTTCTTCTTCTTCTTCTTCTTCTTCTTCTTCTTCATCCTCATCCTCATCCTCTTCTTCTGAGGATGAAGAAGAAGAAGAAGTAGGATGAAAAGAAGAATAATTCCAAGCCGGCAAAAAGTGTATGTGCAGAGTTCCTCTATTTCTGACAGTTCTCTCACAACTTCTTCACATGTACAGTGGTTGAAACATCCGTATCCTAAATGTAAACTAATAGATACAATGTTTCAACCGCTAAACATGTGTTCCTTCTGTCAGAGAACTGTCAGAAATAGCGGAGCTCACTGCAGGGACACTTTTGCCGGCTGATCGGGAAATGTTCGATTCGCGCACCCGAAGTAGGCAAAATTTCGGTTTCGACACGAATCGAATATTTCCTGAAATTCGACTCGAATTCCGGTTCGCCTAGTTCGATTCGCTCATCTCTAGTACTTAGTGACAATCAAAGAAAAGTTGACATGCAATGAAAAATCGGAAAATCAATTTTCTTCATGTAAACAATAAGTACCTTCAAAAAAGGATGACATACTGTACATACTGAACAGAATATAGCATCATTACATGTACAAAGAACTAACATCAATAAACAGCAATACGTTTAGTCAGCTGTGCTGCTGCTGATGATTATGATGATGCTTGACAGATTGTTTAGCTCATCATGACAAAGCAAAATTATCCAAAGACATAAGGGCTTTGTAGATAGTTTCCAGGGGTTGAGCTGAACATATTTTCCTAATTTGCCTCCATAGGAACCATTAGTATGTATGTCAACTAACTGCAGTCATAAAATGAATGCATTAAGGAAGGTGGGACTTAAGAGTATATGCAGACAATAAAACAAAAGGAAATCTAAAATATTATGATATTAAAGGAAACCTGTAATTGAAATGTCAGCTGTAATAAAAATCTGAAACAAGTATGCAGATAGGTGGTCTGACTCATTTTATAGATGTTTGTTCTAGATCTGAAAGAAGAGCCATCCAGACAACTATCACATTAGGGAAGAAAAGTGGTATCCTCCATATTTCCTCATGGCAGGTGTATTTTAGGCAGACCTTACCATGGAATTAATGTTAATACCAGTACTTAAGAGGTTAGTATTTCTCGAGCTTGAACACATTCAGTTGGCAAGCATTGATTTTACTCTGGCATGCCTTCTGCCATTGCCATATGCAGTGTTATAGCTAAGTTTAGTATGAATTGATAGGGCCTAACATCCAACTACCAAATTAGCACTATGTCTTCAACTAATGTTGCAAATGATACACCTACATTTTCTATCGTGTTCACATGCAGTATATGGCCTTCAATAACATTGTATGACAGAAACAATCAAATGTTGCACAGCTACAGTTTAGGAAAACTTCATTGAAATGACCTGACTACATTATACTGTATAGTTGACACTAGCTGCCAGAGATGTATGTAACAAAGCCCATAAATCGTGTTCGAAAAGTCCTGTCCATATTTAAGTTACTTCTTGAGGTGATATGCTCCCACCACACAGCTTATGAAAGGCCTACAAGAAAGCAACTAGCTGTGTGCACACACATATGGTCATAATCGCTTCATCCTTCCCTTCTGTAGGAAAAATGTTGGTACATAACCAGGGGCGAACTGACAACTCATGGGGCCCCCGGGCGATAGGGGATCATGGGGCCCCTGTGTCCTTGCCCAAACTAAAAAAAAGAAGAGCCCGCTCCGTGAGGACGTCGATGACGAAACGCGTAGGGCGGAGCTTGATTGATGTGACGTCATTACGTTTTTGGCTGCCAGCTACTGCGCATGTGCTGAGTAGCCAGGCTCGTTTATGTGATTGCTGTTATGCTGTTGATGCTGGTGTCGGCTGGGACACCTCTTGAGTAAGTGCAATGAGTACCTAATAAAGGAATTGGTTTTTATAATATTGCACCATGAAGTCTTTCTGTTTCTCTCGAGTGCTTGGCATTTCCCCCCATGGATACGTTTGAAGGTGGTCCTTTATCTATTGGAGAAGTGGATTTTCGATTAACTACAAAGTTTTTCATCCTGTTATTTCGATCGATGAGGATCGGTGTGTTGCAGAGTTTCCGTTTCTGAAGATATATTTATGGATGATCTGCCATTATATTATCAAGGTTTTTTGGTGAAATTTTTCATATTTAGACACTTTTTTTGCACAAAAGTTTTTTGCACTTAAAAGTTTTTTTATATTTTTTTTTTTTTTTGTGGTATTGGCATATATATATTTTTTTCTGGACTTATGATTTGATGATTTCTTTATATATATTTATATATTTATACACATTTACTAGCGCAAATTATTTATTTATTGCCAAACTAAAAAAAGCCTATGAAAAAGGTACCAGGGGCATCTCATGGGGCCCCCTACTGACCCCGGGCTCTCGGGCAGTGCCCGAGTTTCCAACTGGTCAGTCCACCCCTGTACACAACTAAAGTGTGTGAGTATAACTTGCGCAGAGGACTGATCAATTAGACTGGCTGCTGCTAGCAAAATCACAAATGTTTACAGGTGGACAAATGTGTGAGTGCAAACATAAAAATTGCTGCGCTGCCTCTCTCAAAAACGACTTTAAATAATGAATTAAATAAATGAATGAACTCCTTACTACACAAAGAGTCCCCACAAATGTGCATGTGCTATAATGCCCCGTGGGCTGGCAATTATATCCCTCCTCCACAGTGACTAAATCCCAAATAAACCAATAAGTAAATACAAGGTGCTTAAACGACAATAGTGCTAAAATAGCACATATACAATGCCATGAAACTGTGTATACAGTGAAATTGTATAAAACTATATATATATATATATATATATATATATATATATTGTATATTAAAGTCCCAATAATTGTGCAAACATATAAAAGTCAAAAAGAAATTGAAAGTTCCAAAAAACCCCCAAAGAAGCCACTAACCACATCTGGTATGAATAATAAGTGATACAGTAGTAAATCTTCTTATCCATAGCAATTCTCTGTGTGTAGTGCTCCAGTTAGTGCTCCCCCTCCAGTGCCCCACTCATCACAGATAACTGGCCACCTGGAATGGTAGGTCAAATATTGCATGAGATGTTGCAGCGCTCTCCTGCAGGAAAGTGGGCTGTCTGTGTAGTCTTGACACCTCTATATGCTGATGACAGACTCCATAGGGGAAACACCTCTAGATCAATCGTTTGTGACAAAACTCCTCCAGAACTCCTGATGATGTCATAGGATGAAACATGTAGGGCGGGGCTTGATAGCGCTACACTTGTCCTCTGAGAGGGAATTGCTTTTTGCTGGGATTTAAAGTGCCATACACATGGTTTTTATGTAAGCGCAATTTTAATTTTTTTTTTACCTAACAAATACGGTGTTACGCTACAGAAGTTTCCCTTTGATGTTTTTACGGTGGTGGAGGAGTACTGTGGAGGTTCTGGAGGAGTTTTGTCGCAAACGATTGATCTAGAGGTGTTTCCATTATGGAGTCTGTCATCAGTGTATATAGAGGTGTCAAGACCACACAGACGGCCAACTTTCCTGCAGGAGAGCGCTGCAACATCTTATGCAATATTTGACTTTCCATTCCAGGTGGTCAATTATTTGTGGTGAGTGGGGCTCTGGAGGGAGAGCCCTAATTGGAGCACTACGCACAGAGAATTGCTATGGATAAGAAGATTTACTATGTATCATTTAATATTCATACCAGATGTGGTTAGTGGCTTCTTTGGGGTTTTTTTTGGAACTTTCAATTTTTTTTTTAACTTTTATATGTTTGCACAATTATTGGGATTTTATATATATATATATATATATATATATATATATATATATATATATATATATATATATAGTTTTATACAATTTCACTGTATACACAGTCTCATGGCATTGTATATGTGCTATTTTAGCACTATTGTCGTTTAAGCACCTTGTATTTACTTATTGGTTTATTTAGGATTTAGTCACTGGGGAGGAGGGATATAATTGCCAGCCCAAGGGGCATTATAGCACATGCACATTTGTGTGAACCCTTTGTGTAGTAGGGAGTTCATTCATTTATTTAATTAACTATTTAAAGTAGTTTTTGGAAGAGGCAGCACAGCCATTTTTATGTTTTACACAACTAAAGTGATTTACTTGTCCCTCTCTGCTTTGCAATTAAAGCTTCATTGATATGTCTTCAGCTACAGGTCTCATCCCACACATTTGTTTCATTTCACTTTGACATGAAAATGTAGAGATTGGGCTTTAGTTGAGGAATGGGACAAAAGGGATAACTACTGAAACCTACACTTAACAGGCCATCATGTGTTCTTTGGTGTCTCAAATCTACAGTACTACCACCCATCCAGCTTGCAGGCAGTGCTGGGAGGAGTGATATTCCGTCTCACAATGCATATTGTTAGTTGTGATTACACTCATCAGAGCAAGAGGAAGCAGTATGTAGCAGTGGAGACCCTATTCTTTCAGGTAACCACTGACGCCACAATAATCTGTTTAGATGAGTTCTCACTGACCACCATGGTAAGGTTATATTCACTAAAGAAGAAGGATGTAAGGAGCACTTTACGACTGGCAATTAATGTAAGGAGACTCTTCAACACTGGCCATCAACATACTCATCGCTGACTATCAATGTAAGGCTGCACATCACCAAGATGGCATTGTGCTGACTACCAATGCAACAGACCACTTTGCTACTGAGCACCAACATGAGGGGACAATTCTACAATGACTACCAAAGTAAGGGAGCACTACAATGATAACTCTGTGTAATCCCTCATATCTATGCTGCATTTTATATAGTCACAACCACTGACTTTAGACCATTTGTTGTGACCTGAAAATCATATGTAATGAAGGTTTCATTTAAAAAAACACGCTTTCTGGAATTTTTCTTCTCTGATAACTGAATAAGACAGATAACCCTGTTTCCTCTTTCCAAGGAACTGTCTATTCACCAAACTTTATGTAGAGTATATATCAGAATTTGTAAGTGAAATGATACATTTGTATAGCAACTGCTGACCGTGGTGCTGATTTACAGAAGCCAGTGCACAGAAAACTAGACCAAAATAAAGCTTTTTCTAATGACAGTTATATTCCATGTTTTATTTAAAACCCAAAGTATGACTGCACCACATTTTCTCTTTTTATTAGCCTTTGTAATTCAGCTCCATAAAGGCTCGTTCACACTAACAGGTTTTTTTTTTTGGGGGGGGGGACCCTGCAGTTGAGCAATGCTTTTTACACCCAACGACTATTACCTCCTTAAACTGCAGAGGCAGCAGCCAGGAGTAAATTATACCCCTAGTCACTTTCATCAGACATACAGACCACCTAATGCAACCCATCCAACTGACTTTGTCCAATATGTAAGCACAAGTGCAGGGTTCAAGGGATTAAAGCAGGCAGTGAGGAGGTGATACAGTGCCTAATCACCATCTGTCAAGGACATAACTTTAATGCTGCCTGAACTTTACAAATGCGGATTGCAGGGTTCAGCAGATTTTCAGTAAGTGTCAAGCAGTGCTGACATCTGCTAGCTTGATTGTTTGAAACTAAACTCCATGTAAAAAATTAGCTTTCAGTGCCCACCTTAATTGCAAGGGTTAATACTTTGTTTAGGGGAAACAGAATAGGCAGTAATACTTACCTTATCCCTCATTCCACAAGCAGCCACCATTCTCTGAAGCTCCTTGCATGTGGATGAGCCCTCACTGACCTCATGTACATGCAATGATGACGTGATGATGACAGAGAGGCCAGGACCAGTCAAGTTGTGAAGAGGAGTGACTTTGTGGGACTAGTCATACAGAGGGGAATAAGCCCATGGGAGCAAGGTTAAAAATGCTACTTGTGCCTTAAAATAAAAAACAAAAAAGCATTTAACCCTTGTTAGTCCCACTGCAAGGTGAATTTTTTCAGCCTACTGGAGTTTAGCTTACTGTAACATTCATCACTTCTATGGAGCTCAGGGTTTATCACCCCCAAACTGGAGCTAAAATATTATAAAGACTTCAAAAAAGTTTCTTAAAGGGGATCTTCAACCTAGAGAGATAATATTAATATAAGTCAGCATCTACAAATACTGCAGCTGCTGGCATTTAATAAAAGGACACTTACCCGCCCAAGGATCTAGCACTGTCTTGACCTGGGTGGGCTCTTTCCTGGTCTTCGGGTCTCTAGGCGCTGGTATGTTTACTGTGGGCTTCCCACTGTGCATGCACAAGCTGTGCTGCACTTTGTGAATGGTCCCACAGCCTTCTGGGACCTGTGATGTGTCCCAGAAAGCTGCAGGCAAAGGAAGGGGGGGGCAACTTCTGCTCGAATCAACTAGTGGGAGCAGATACCTATCAAAACTCTTATATAAGCTGAAGTCTGCTAGTATAATGCTTTTCATGTTCAATGTTTTATTGATTTTTTTTATGAAAAAAAAAACCAAGCATTTAACCCTTGTTAGTCCCACTGCAAGGTGAATTTTTTCAGCCTACTGGAGTTTAGCTTACTGTAACATTCATCACTTCTATGGAGCTCAGGGTTTATCACCCCCAAACTGGAGCTAAAATATTATAAAGACTTCAAAAAAGTTTCTTAAAGGGGATCTTCAACCTAGAGAGATAATATTAATATAAGTCAGCATCTACAAATACTGCAGCTGCTGGCATTTAATAAAAGGACACTTACCCGCCCAAGGATCTAGCACTGTCTTGACCTGGGTGGGCTCTTTCCTGGTCTTCGGGTCTCTAGGCGCTGGTATGTTTACTGTGGGCTTCCCACTGTGCATGCACAAGCTGTGCTGCACTTTGTGAATGGTCCCACAGCCTTCTGGGACCTGTGATGTGTCCCAGAAAGCTGCAGGCAAAGGAAGGGGGGGGCAACTTCTGCTCGAATCAACTAGTGGGAGCAGATACCTATCAAAACTCTTATATAAGCTGAAGTCTGCTAGTATAATGCTTTTCATGTTCAATGTTTTATTGATTTTTTTTATGAAAAAAAAAACCAGACATTTGGGTTACAAAGAAAATAAGGGATATGACCGAGGCCAACTCAGGTAATCAATGGTATTTTTCTCAAATTAACCCATTTTAAAAAGAATATAATGCTTTAATACCACATAATGATGTATTCTTGAGCAAATAAATTAGTTACATAACAACAGCAAGTACTATGATGTAATCCAAGGTAAAATAATAGATTTCTGAAATAAGCACAGTTTCTCCTTAATAGAAAAATCTAACCTCAAACTGGACAGAGGGATGGGCTTACTAGAGATAGAGGTATATTATAAAGCCATGGCTCTAGTCTGAATTTTGAACTGGCATCATGATGCCTCCACAAAACTTTGGAAACTTTTGGAGAAAACCTTGGTGGGCAGGAACTTAGCAGGGGCCCCATGGATACCATTGGGCAAAAGAGAACTCTGACTGGACGTCCCCACTTACTCAATGGACTCATACTGAATGGGATAATGGGATAGGCTGAATCACTGTTCAACAGGTAAAAAGTTTTGGGCATAAAATTAGCTAATCTTACATAATTTTGGGGTGCTGAAAACGAAAATGACCCTAAAAAATGTTGATTGGCTCTAGTTTCCATGATATATTCACCCATCTAATGACGTAAGCCATTCAAAATTATGATGCAACTTCAGCTGCATATTGCGCAATTGATACTGGTGACCAATAGAAAATTGCATGTATACTGAGATGATGCAATATTAGCCTTTAATTGCATCACTTCACTGCATAAAAGCTGCAGTATCTGTAGCTGATTGTAGTTCGACAGCGTCTTTACATTTCGTTTTATGCTTATATAGGCTACTCAGTAATGCCTCGAACTTGTGTGAATAAAGCAGATAATTTCTGCTATATCTGCGGTGAAATAACTTTTATCTCACAAAAAAGGAGGATAACAGGAATGATTAAGAAAGCCTACAACTTGTATTTTGGCTGCAAGATAGGAGACCAGGACAAGAGCTGGGCACCACATATATGCTGCAATTCTTGTGGGACGGCACTGGAGCAATGGTTGAATGGAAAAAAGGCATCTATGCCTTTCGCTGTGCCAATGATTTGGAGAGAGCCAACAGATCATGTTAGTAATTGTTACTTTTGTATGGTGCCTCCAATTGTAAAAGGGCTAAATAAGAAGAAAAAGTTATCTGTGCACTATCCAAATATTCCATCGGCAATACGTCCAGTTCCTCATGGAGAGGGGCTACCAATTCCTAAAGCACCAGAATCCTTCGTGGTTGAGTCAAGTGAGGAAGAACCTGAAGCGTGTAGTCACGTGCAGTTGTAAGAGATAGCCCTTTCCTCGAATACAAGAGAAAAGCCAAGAGAAGCAAAACCGACACAAACTGAAGACAAAACTAGTGAGAATCCTAAGTATTAAAATGATTCAACTTAGCTTATGGCTATAATTTTTCTTGGTAATCCTATGCAATATATTATGCCATTTAGGCTTTGTTATGTAGTCAATATCACTTGCTTTATATTTGTGGAAAGACATCTATCTATATAATTATTGTGCATTATGTAGTCATTACGCCTATAGTAGAAAACTTTCCATTTACAGAAAAACTAGAGCCAATTGACAAATTTCATTGTTATATTTGAACTCAGAATGTGAAATTCATTAAGAAATGGATCCTTTTGTTTCCAAAACTGGCAAAAAATAAAAATTTGTTGAACAGTGATATCAATGGTACGTTTGCTTCTTGGACTTCCCAATTAACACCACTAGGAGGCTTTCCATGGATCTCCCTGGGGGAGGATGTTAATTTTTCTGTTCTAGGGGAGCGGACAAGGATACATTGTGCGCTAAATTCATGCCTGGAGGGAAGTTGTCCGTAGAGACCCTGCAATCCCTTTATGAAGACTTCCCGATGTTGTCATAGTAGCTATGTCAATTATGTGATTTCTTTTGTAAACTGCAACCTAAATTTCATCCACCAGACATCGTCTCTTCTGTGGAAACCAGGTGCTTACACTCCTCTGATTCTAGACACCTGCTTTCATACATGTATAAGCTAGTACTAGTCTCAGACATCTACTTATTACATTAGAAAGTGGAAGAAGGAATTGGACACAGAATTTTCCCCTCCCCATTTTCAAACAATTATACCCTTGACTCATGATTCCTCCATTAGTACTCGTATCCAGGAATCCTCTTACAAATTCTTAACTAGGTGGTACAGAACCCCTTCTCATCTGGCCCAGATGTTTCCAGGCACCAATCCTAGTTGCTGTCAGGGATGCCCCAACTTTCCTCCACCTTTGGTGGTCCTGCCAAAAGATCTGGGTGTTTTGGGAGGCAATTACTCCTTGGATAAGGAAAACAACCATTACTTCAGAGCTCCCTGCTGACGTTTCTATGTCATGATGTCCATAAGAAAAATGTGACCCCCTCCACCCTTTTAAAAGCAGCCAATTGTCTGATATCATGGTATTAGAGACAGGCTGCCTATCACTGACTGGAAACAAGAAGTGGATAAAATCTTGGAAACGGAAGGTTGGGTGCATGCTGCGAAGAACCATCTTAATTGCTTCCAATGACATCTGGTCGAGATGGATGTACTATTCCTAGGAGATCCAAGATGACTGAGCACATTTTTAAATTTTTATCCACTTTAACACTGGTACTCTAGCACATGCCTGTAAAATGAAATAAAAAACAAGAAGCGCACCAGCCTTGCGCATTACCTCAGCGACCAAAATTTATTACTTGTAAAAAACATACTCACAAACAGCGAATAAAATCAGGCATGTAAGTCCTCTCAGGGACTTGAAGATAACATGAGTCCCATCAGGGGAATAGGCTGGTGCGCTTCTTGTTTTTTATTTCATTTTACAGTGCTGATTGGGCTTCCCCAGCCTTGGTTTGGAGCTGCACAGCCCTTTATGCAGTGGTGTTCGTTCTCCCCAGGCCTGGTTCCATCTTGTGCCACCTGTCTGAGTCTTGGAGCGCAGGAGAATTCTTTTTCGTTTTTCCACTCTAGCACATGCCTCCAGCCTAGTGCTTTCCCCTTTTTTATCTAACCAACATACCATTTAGCACTCCACATTGATACCTTGACTCTTCTAATTGGTTATTATGCACCCAGTGTGGCCAACCATCAGTACTTTTACTGGCAGCCAGTAAAAAATTGGCATTTTTCTCCTGCCAGTAAATGCCAGTGACAGGAAAAGGTTTCCAGTTAAAAGTATTGCTGTGACACTTAGCTCAGAACTGCACATGCACAGCTCCGGTCCGGTGCCGGATGAGACCATCCAAGTGCCTGCTACAGTGTGTTCAGGTGGCACCCGTGGGGGATGGGTTTGGCAGAGGCGGTGCTTGAGTGTGTCGCGTAATGTCATGTGCAGGGGAGCCAAACATTTCCCCTACCCACTTATTTTTCCTATGTATTAGCATTTTCCCTAGGTATCACAGGTTGTACTCTGCCTACTGTTACAGAAGCACTGTTACTATATCCTATTGCAATTATCTTTCTATTACTGTTTTTTTCTAGTCTTTGTACCTTTTTGTACTACTGTTTTGTACCAAACATAATAAAAAGTGATTATACCAAAAAAACAGAAAAGAAAAATCGAAGGCATTGAACAGATGATAGTATACACTACTACCTGCATACTGGCATTGCATCGTCTGTCAGGTGTTCATTCAGAATCTTGGTTATTGCAGTCAGGCTGTTACTCATTCTGCACATATCTCTTCCTGGAATGCCCAGGACGTCATTAAATGTATTTGTCAGGTTTCTAATCTCCATGAGAAGTAAATGATGAAATGAGTGTTCCATGTTATTCAACTGATTCACCAGATACGTCAGACACATCTTGGCCATCGTCTATAAAGTAAACCATACAACATGCTTAATACTGGACAATGTATAACTGTGTTCAAGACAAACCCAAACCATGGTTAAATTGCCTACAAACAATTGTGGATATTTATATCAAGAAAATCTCAAAGCACACATGTAATGAGCTGAAAAGGATAATGCCTAAAGTCATATTATAATACAAAAGTAAATAATTATGTAACAATGAAAAAGATTAAATACTGCATTTGCTTTCAATCCCATGTTGCAGAAACTAATGACAAATTATCTAAAAATGGTGAATGTTCCCTGTTAAAAACTGCCCCATATAAAGATCACAGGAATGAAAAGAACACTGAAACAATGAAAATCAATTTATTTTCTATTTCATGCTGCTTGCCATATTCATGTACCCTGTAACATATGAACGCTGCCAGACTCAGCAATGATATGTTATTTTTATCTGTTAAGTAAAATGCTGCATGTTGAAGCACTCTGTTGATGACAGATCACCTTTATATGCCTCTCAAGAATTTAATAAAAACCCTTTCCATTTTGTGACCCTTTCCTTTACATTATAGATGCCTAGTTAAATATTTTAACACAACCATTACTGTCTGCCTAATTGCCTGGTCAACATATGCTGCTATATATATATATATGTGCTATATATTCTGCTATGAAAAGGGCCAATTGACAGATAAAAACAACCAAACTAACTGATCCAGAGCCTTCTTCCACCATCACAGGAGAAAGCTCTTTCTCTGATTCAAACCCCTTCACATGCTCTTTCACTCCCCTGATGGGGTAGATTGGAGCTCAGTGATTGAGAGCTCACTCCTGTGATGGTGGAAGTGAACAGTAACAGCTAGGACTCACTTAGCAAAATCATGGGAGTATTCCAACTAGTCTTCAGAAGGTATGTAAATGGCCTACACCTATAGCAAGGTCTTTTTTCAACTTTTCGACAGAGCTGCACAGTTCGTTTTTATCTATGGACAACCCTTATCTGCATTGGCAGTTTTTTTGTAAAGGTAAACTAACCCTTTAGGACTAGTTTGCACGTCATATGTTCCAATGCTTTTTTCTGAATCCAAAATGCATGGAAAGTAGGTAACATGGTCTTCAGTGGCATAGTTCCCACCAATACTTGTAGTTCTAGTTCATTCTGGTTCCAGAAGAAAAAGCTGATCATGCACAGAACTGTACTGGAATGCAGTAAAATGCATCAAAATGCATCAAAACACACCAGACCCCAGTACAGTGAATGCTCCTGCATATTTTTTTTTTTTGGGGGGGGCGCCATTTGGCATCTTTGCCCTGGGCACTAGAGTAGAGAAAGGTCAGGTCACCAGCCTGGCTGCTCCATCTGCCAGTGCTATGTAAATCTCAGGAATAGTTGGACAAAAATACAGATTCTTAGGCTGATAACGTAGTTCTAATATACTGTATGTACTTAAACTGTGTAGTTATCCATTTGCCTAAGGTTTTAATGCAAAAAGGTGAGAAAATAAAGGGAATGTAGTCATATGGTCCTGAATAGGGATGTAGCTAAAGTTGGTTTAAGACGGGTTTCAGAATATGACTAAAGTTTAGGCGCTGAACCAGAACCCTATTGAAATCAATGGGATCTGAATGTTATAAAAATGGTAATGGCTATTTTCTAGACTAATAGGCAGGGACTTGTTAAAGTATTAGCATGGGGGGCTAATCACTGCCCTGAAGAACATGTACCAAAGCAAAATTTAAAATAAATAAAAAGCAGTTATTTTAATAATGCTTAAAGTGAAACAATAAAATTGGAAACATTTTTCAAATAACAAGACTGGGAGATGCCCTGAAGGGATCTGAAGTGGCACATCTGTACAATGTATGCAACTGACATTTATAAATCATTTAAAGTGGTTGTAAAGGCTCAAGGTTTTTTACCTTCATGCATTCTACCTGAGCTCCATAGTGATCCAGCGATGTGCATGACAGCCTCTGCTGTTCTGTGTCTCTGCCTCCTTATTGGCTCAGACAGCAAATGGGAGCCATTGGCTCCTGCTGCTGTCAATCACAGCCAGTTGGCCAATGAGGAGAGAGCGGGCGGGGCCAAGGCACAGCTCCTTGTATGAATGGACACATGTAGCAGTGGCTCGGGAGCAGTTGCTTGCTATGGGGGTACCCGACAGAAAGGAGGAACCAGGAGCACCAGCAGGGGACCCAATAAGAGGAGGGTCTGGGCTGCTCTGTGCAAAACCACTACACAAAGCAGGTAAGTATAGACATGTTTGTTATTGTACAAAAATAAACCTTTAGTATCGCTTTAACTACAAATTAAAAAAAAAATGTTTAAATTGCCAGCAAATGACAGCTCTCAGAAGTCTTCCTCTCTTTCTAAAGAAGCAGCCAAAGATTCCCTTTATCTATACCAGATGAGGGTCATCTACTCCTATATAAGGGTCTAATATAGATGTTGTTGAGAGACCCCCACACAAAAAAATTGGCATGGCGTTTCCCCTAAAAATACATACCAGACCCTTATCCCAGCATGCGCCTGACAGGCCAGGAAAGAGGGAAAGGGGGATGTGCATGCGACCTCTCCCCTCTTGGACCATATCAAGCCACATATCTTCAACATTGGGGGTACATTACCAGGGAACAACTGGTGGGTGTGGGGTCTGTGGGTGAGGACCTATTGGAATCTAGAAGCCTCCTTTAATAGGGGAGACCCCAGAACCCTCACAATAAATAAAGACACTTACACAGTTTTTGCCACATTCCTAATACAAAAAAAAATGTGTCTTTGACTTTCTGTGATTGACATCTTCAGGAACTCCACCACTAAAAGTAAACAAAAGCAGAGTATCCTGAGTGATGTCATTAATCAGATATTGACCAAATATAGCCAGGAACAGTCAAAATTCAGTTTAACAAAATGCAATATCTCCTGCGCTGCGGGACCCAGACCGGTGGTGAGTAGATGGAATCAAACTCCAAAAAGGAAGGAACCACCGGAATAGACAAGGTCGTGCAGCTCCACACCAAGGCTGGGGAAGCCCAAACAAAACTGTGAAGAAGAACAACAAAAAGAAGCGCACCAACCTTGCGCATTACCTCAGTAACCAAAATTTATTAAGTAAAAGAATGGTACTCACAAACAGCGAATAAAAACAAGCATGTAAGTCCTCAAAGGGACTTTAGAGGCAAGATGCCAATGCGAATCCCATCATGGAGGAAGCCACTCAGTACAGCTGACGCGTTTCGAAGGACATGCCTTCTTCCTCAGAGCTCAGTAAAATTAGTCTGTATATGCAGTAAAGCATGCTTGTTATACTCACTGTGGAACCTAAGGGGTTAATCTTCTACATTGTGTAAAAAGACTGTTTGATCCTTCCTTCTCTGTTCCTCCCCTTTTTCAAGTGACCACCACTTATTTCCAGACTGAAACGTAGGCATGCACATGCTCAGTTTGGTGTATATTGCTAGAGAGGTTTTTTTTTTTTGGGAGAGTGCATGTGATCACTCTCCCAAGGTCATGGGATATCCATCCTCCTAGAAGGTATTTAGCAGTTTATATTTACTAAAATAATTGCACTTCCATGTTCTGTGTACTGTGGGAGACCGGATATAGTGGATGTAGGGTCCTGGGTTTAGTAACACTTTAATCCTAAATGATACATGTGTCACTTTTGCATTCATACCTACATAGTTACATACTTAAAAAAAGAAAACAAGTCTAATACCTGTTTTTGTTGTGGTAGGCAATTAAACTGGTTGGGACATATCTAAGAAATTTCTTCATTTGTCACAAGAGATAAATGTTCAATAATATAACAACAGTCAGCAGTGCTATACAGGACATTTTAGACTGCTTCTATAATTTTAACTAGAACACCCAAATGGCTAATTTCAACAAGTGAACAGAGTTATGCAATAGTTGGATGACTTTGAAAAGAAATGTCCCACAGCTTTACATCCTTTATCGGCGCTAAATAAGTCACCAACTTCAATGAACTATTCATTGCTTATCGCAGAAGTCTGGTTCTTCTCCAGATATTCAGTGCTCACTTATTTCTGTAGTCAAATTACCTCTGCTCTGGAACACTGACCAGTGTTCATGCTCACTGTGGCAATGAATCAAAGTTCTCATGCCTGGAGTCATACAAAGTAGATCAGTGAAGCTACACCAAAACTAGTTACAGCTCATATGTGATTATTATACCAACTAAATGTTATTTTGTTGTGATGTTTTCTTCATGTGTTATAAATACTGTATCTGCTTATAAAAATCACAAGGAAAATATGAATTATTAAAGAAAAACATCAAGCAAGAATCTAAATACAGACATAGGTGTTACATTTACTTTGTAATTTGTGTATATGGGCAGTTTTATGATATAGGCACCCATGACCAACAGTTCAGCCTTAAAGTAGTACTAAAGGCAAAACTTTCAGATAAGGAGGGTTATAATTTGCCATTTTTTTTTGGTTTTGTTTTTTTTGCCATCTGTGTGCTATTGGGGCGGTTTCCCTTGACTTCTTATAACCCACAACAAGAAGTTGTCTGCAATGAGAGAAATTCCGTCTTAGAAAGTTGACTAGTTTCTCCATAGTAAGATTTGAAAGATATCACTTCTATTCTTGTTTCTCTGACTTAAAATGTCAGATTTTCTTTCACTTTATTCTTTGTGATGATGGTCATCAGGACAAAAAAAAGGGTAAACCTCTCCAATAGGGATATAGACAGCAATAAAATCTAACAGATGTTCCAATCGCTTTCCAAGCTATCCAAAACAAAGAAAACGTTTTGACTGCAGTCACATTTTAACCTCCACTATAGCAGCAGCATTCGAGCTTGGTCATTAACACACCCAACCTGCCAATTTAATAGTGAAGGAGCAGCAAAACACCAATGATGTCATCCCTCTCCTCAATCTTCTCTTTTCGTCTGTCAGCACGTTTCCTGTCTGCACTGTGGCAGTATTAGTGTGTCCCTTCCTCTCACAGTTTGGGTAACACAATCACATATTTACATACTTAAAGTGCAACTTTAGTCAGAAAATTAAGTCCTGCTAGATCACTTCAGGCTGGCCCCTTTTGCAGGTACCACTATGCAAAACATTAAAAATAAGTGCCTATACCATTTAAAATCCAGTAACACACTGTCTCACCCTGTTCTGCACATGCTCAGTTGCTCTCCATTTTTAGGAGTTTTTAAGCACTGACGAATTTCTAGAGGCTGATCTGCTGACAGCCTTAAAGTTTAATTAAACCCTCCTTTCCTTAACAGCCAAGGAAGCTGCTTCTGTTTGATCTGCAACTGCCATGGTGCTGCATGTGTGATCAGTTATGATCCCAACCATTTGATAGTTTCACAGTTTAGTTGAGGACACAAGCAAATGTGACAGTTAGCAATCTTGGCATTCCGCTTTATGATTTATTTTTGTTTAGGGGGCTCCGGGCTTCAGCAAAATGGAAGCTTCCAGCCAGAAGAAACTGGAACAAAGCTGAAAGCAATTTACAGCACACACTAATTTTGGTAGCATAATTATTAATGTGGAATGTATGTTCCTTGCTAAAGAACATTATTTGTTATAAAGTTGTTATGGGTCTGCTTTAAATAAATAGTTTTTTCATCTGCTTTGAGTCCAACTTAAATATGAATTTAAGGCACATTCCATTCCATTGCATTGTATAGGGACACAACACTGTTCACTTCAGACTCCAGTTTGTCTGATTGAAATTTTGGACTGAGCAGTCTGATTTGGACTGCTCACTGCAAAGAAAAATTCAATGCATGTGTAAAAATATGTTCAGATTTCACTCTAAGTTTCTGAGATCTGTACACAACACTCTTTTTTTGGTTGAACATTTATTAGGTTTTAGGTTTACTGAGTGATCAAAAGCATAATTCAAGAACTTGCAATACAGCATGAACAAACACATAGAGAGGCCCTCTGGTTATTCGGTGAGTAGATCTTGGAAGTAAATAGGTAAATTGTAAATATATGTCATGGCAATGCATTACTTTAGGTTTGATGGAAAAGAAAATTTGAAAGGGTAGGGTATAGAAGGAAAGAGATTGTCAGAAGGGTAAGGAGGGGTAATGACACTGATTAATGAGGGATATGAGGATATAGAATGCTTGTTTGGTTAAGCAGGCCAAAGGCATATAGGGCATAAGGATATTAGGTAGTGGACGGTTATAGCTAGGCTAGGGTATTAGAAAGTTATATGGACAGCTCTTACTTTCTTCTAAGATCTAGAAGCAGCCTTGGGAGCCAACAAAGATTTAAATGTAGCAGTGGTGCAAAACAACTTCCAACCAGACCACACTTGTAGAAATGCTTCCTTACGAATGTTGACATCTGCCATAAGGCTTTGGATATGCATATTCTCATTCATTCTCGTTGCCCATGCAGAAGTGGTGGGATCCCCTACATCCAGAAGTAGTTGTGTGGGTAAAACCGGCAAAACCTGAGTATGTCTGTTTTGTAACACTTTTTGGAGCCAGGAAACCTGGACAACAATGGAGTCTCAGGGATTGCAGTTATCTGTAGAGATTGCATAGTACAGTAGGATTTAAAAACATCTTATCAGAAGGGCTGCATCCTACTGCAACTCTAGCAAGTCTGCAGATACATCCCTTTGTATTGTTGGAAGTCAAATGTCAGAGGAGAAGGGGAATATGCAGTGCAGAATGAAAGGGCAACTGTACCAGCGTGAAAATATTTTTATAGTTTTTTTCTTGACAGTGATTAGATACAGAGAAAGTATGTGTCAACGTGAACACTTCAGTCCACTCCTCCATCTAGAAGCCCTGGTTTCTCTCTCCCATTCCACCATAAATTATTTTTCTTCTAGGCAGGCTTTCTCTCTTAAGAGCATGTATGAAACCAACAAAGCATGGTTTATTCCATTGGATGCAACACAGACGAGAAAAAGAGGCCCTAGGTTTCAGGGTTCTAACAAAGTCAACAACATGTTGGTGTACCAGTCCTACATGTTCTTGTGGGCTGTTGGCTTAAAATTGTGCTGTAATGTGGAATGTAGAGAGAACAGTATACGTATCAACTAAATGTTGGGAGAATGCTCTAGTGCTAAGATTTTCATGGTATACATGCGAGTGATTTTAGATCACTGTATACTGACCTGCAAGAAAGTTTGTATGTGTGGATCTTAATTTCAGTAGAGACATGGATAAGGAGAAAATGGAGTATGTGGACTGATTGTGGGTTTTTTTTGCAACCGAATCCATGATTTTAGGGCTAGAAGGGAAATGTCACTTTCTAATGCTACCACAATGTTGTTTCTAGTGATTGGAACCAGTCCAGTACGCAAATACATAGGGCCACTCTGCACTTACAGTTCATTTTCAGGACACAATTTCAGGGGTCTACCCTCTTTATCTAGGTCCAAGAAATACTGACACTAAGGTTTAGCCACTATCATGGACAATACTCAACAGTGTTGATAACAATGTTTATACTTATTTTAAATATTTTTCCGCAATTTACAGTTACACTCTTGACAAAGGATTTTCTGTGTATGTCCCCTGTTTCTATCACTTAATTAATATCAGTGTTCCCTCTCAGGAGCTCTGGGATTTTGGGCCTGGAGTTCAACTCATCTCTATCTTTAATATGGATCTCCTAGAGGGAGCAAATTAGATTTTATTTAAATGAAAGTTTGCAGGGGTTAATCCACTTGTATGATAAGCATTGTAGGTTTTCCTTTCCTTCCTTGATCATGTACCTTTTTCCCGCTTGAAAACAAACACTTTCTTAACTGGCAAATACTCCTTAACAGGTATCACTTAAATCTAAACTGGCCTGCAACCATCAGGCTAATGTCATCTATCACAGTAATTATGCTGTATATGATCCAAAGAGTAATAATATCCCCTCTGCTGCGCCGCTGTGCTCAGCTAACTCAAATATCAAGATGTGCAAGTGATACCTGTAATGACCGGTGAATGAATGGAGAGGGTCACTAATAGAATGTGATGATATTTCCATTAGCACTTCAGCATATAGAAAACACTATTGTCACATACGGTATCTGCTGTTTACTCAGCTGCTTCTTCCTAGTTAGGAATAGTGTAAACACACTGCGTTTGGCATGATGAGAAAAGGAAGTAATGACCTGTGCTGAATGTGGTCACAGGCTGTGCTTCTCAAGTGATGACTTGTTATTCAAGAACTTCCTGATCTAAGATCCAAGGCAACAACAACTTATGAACATACTCACAAAGCTATGCTAACTTAAACATCACAAAATGGCATTCATGTTTACTAACTGCATAGATGACTGGTTTTACTATCATGGGTTAAGCTTGGTTTTTCCAAAAAAAAACAAAAGTAAAATGGTGCACTTGTATTTTCCATTCTGGCCTTCTGTTATTCCTATGTAGATTGTTAAAAATGCACTATAACAATATTTAGCATCTGAATCTGTAAATGATTAATGACAACTGTTGCTGGAATTTATTCACAAATCCCTGCTATTTTTTATCCCCTGAGCTTGCAAAAATGTCCACAGCTCATCTTTACACATTACTCAGCAGTATTGTACTCCTGGAGTGAACAGCCATGTGTGAAGCTGCGTGCAGGGAACTCAAACAAGTAACAATACAGACTCGTTTGCACAGCTGAGTTTGACAGGTACACAGAGATGGGCGTAAGGCTCCATGTACATGGGACACTTCTGAACAATGGAAACTGACTGCTGGAAAACATAGGTTAAAAAACGTCTGTTTAGCCGCGTTTGCATACCGCGTTTATGAGCGTTTACGCTTAGAAGTGTTTTTTAAAGATAACCTCAGGAGACCTTCCAAAATGCCCAGAATGAACTGAAAAACAGTTAAAAATTTAACTATTTCAGACATTTTGAGAGAAACAGAGAGAGCAGAAGCAGAGAGAGCAGTATGTGTTGAGATTAGCTGTCTTTTTTTTGTGGTGTTTGGATGTGTTCCAGCTAATTTCTGTGCAGAAATGATTGCAGCAGTGTCTAACATATTTTCTTTCATGCGAAGTATGGTGTACCAGGTCCATTTGAGTATCGGGAAAACGCTTTGCATGCATTTTTCATGATGAAAAAAGGCTCTGGGCAGCATCTGGAAATAGAAGAGTTAAAAAAAATTTCCAAATGCAAACGCGTTTACATGCATTTACAAGCATTTGGCACGCTAATAAAATCTACTCTTGAACGCAAGTTTGGTGAGTAAAAAAAAATGACTGTGAACTCAACTGCCTGTAAACGACATAGTATACATGGACACATAGGAAAACATTAGGGAGTTCAGGGGCTGCTGAAAAAAAATGCAGAAAAGTTCCTGAATGTGAGTTTATCAGCTGCAGTGTACATGGAGCCTAAGACCCCAAACACACACTGTCTGCATTCAGGACCATGCATCTGTCCCTGTATACCTGCGGGTATGTCTGCACAGCCGCTGTATTCCCATTCACTCATGTGTTGAATGCATGTAGCTTAATGATGCTCCAAATACAAGCAGGTTCTTCACGCTGTATGGGGCTCAATGCCCCTTTGAATTAAGCCTTACTAAAAGTTTATACTGCTGCCTACAGTGGAATTGAACAGTGACAACAAAAAAACGGTTATCCAGCACAGAAGAACCCCATACACTACCTCCATGTCTCAGATTTGTAGCAAATGAATACTAAGAGCATGAACATAAGCACAGAGGGGTGGGGACCAATGTGTCTCTATGGACTCCAAGAAAAGGATTTTACAGCAAGCACAAACATTTTATTCTCTTTCTTATCCATTGACGGTCAAATAATTTTTAGATTATCGGGATGTCCAAGAGCAGAGGGTTGTCAACACAGCAAAAAAATGCTAAGAGGCCCAAGAAAATTGAGGACTGCTTGCAGCTCAAAAAGTCACCAGAAAAAAATCAGTCTTTGAAAGAACCAGATATATTCTCACAACCAAAACCACATCCAGACAAACGAGGAGGAGACTTTCCGTAGGGTGAAGAAGAACCAGACAGGGAAACATACAAACTATGTCCTTGTTGAGGAGAAGGGTGGAAAGTACATTCATTACTGAGTGGAGAAAGAAATGTCTCTAATGGGTCCTGCATTTTACACAGGACTATGCCTGTGCTCTATTCAAGCGACTGTTACCACCCCCCCCCCCCATATTGTCAGGAGTCGTCTCCATCCCCACCTTTATAAGCCTCTTATGCAGCTGAGAACAGAGGTCAGGTAGTCACTTATAAAAAAAAAAGTATTTATAATAGTTTATGTGTATATACTGTAAACAGTGCTGTGAAAAAGTAATTGCCCCTTCCTGATTTTTTTTTGCATATTTGTCACACTTAAATGACTCAGATCATCACAGGAATTTGATGATTACACAAAGATACTCCAAGAGCACAATGACGACTCACCAAGGAGGTAATAACATCTAAAGAACCGCAGGCCTCACTTGCCTCATTTAGCCATTAGCAGCCCAGCCAATGGCCGTTTGGCAGCCGGCAAAATCCTCCAGCGTTCCGGGTGGATGCCATATGGCGTCCTCACGGGCATGCGCAGTTTTCGCGCCTGCAGAGTCGCGCAGCGGTGCGATCTGTCACCAGCCGTGTACCTCACAGCCCACCTGTGTCATGTGATTAGCCGTGGACAAATCACAGCTAAGCACAAAAAAAAAAAACCCTGAATGAATGGATGTCATTCAGGTAAATGCTTGCTTATAGCAAAGTAATTCTTTGCTATAAGCAAATTGTGTAAAAAAAAAAAAAAAATACTGATCACTTCCCCAAAGTAGTACAATGTTACTATGGTAGCATTGTACTACTTTGGTCATAGTGAAATATGAAAAAAAATCTTTAAAAAATGTAATAAACAATGTAAAATAAAAAAATTTAAAAATTATATATATTTTTTTTCATACTGTCACCAGTCAGTGTCCCTGATCACTGCAATGCCAGTTATATGATGACGCTGTACTGCACTGGTGACAGTATGTAATAAAAAATAGTGAAAATTATTTTTTTAATTTTTTCATTTTCTGAATAATGACAAACAAAATACAACTTCAAAAAACTTGCCATGCTTCTTATGAAATACGTTGGACTGTCTACTCTGCAAAAAGGGGTCATTTGGGGGATATCTGTACTGTTCTGACATTCTTAGACCTCAAGAAATTAGATTGGCTTTCAATATTTCAGGATTGATCAATATTCAGATATATACCATAGTTTGTGAACTCTATAACTTTCCTAAAAAACTAAAAAATACATCCTATTTGGGTTATTTTCACCAAAGACATGTAGTAGAATACATTTTGGCCTAAATTTATGAAGAACAATTATTTATTTGCAAACTTTTATAACAGAAACAAAGACAAATGTGTTTTTTGCAACATTTTTGGTCTTTTTTTGGTAATTTAGCAAAAAATAACAACCCCAGTGGTGATTATATACCAGCAAAAGAAAGCTCTAGTTGTGTGAAGAAAATTATAAAATTTTAGTTTGGGTACAATGTTGTATGACCGCACAATTGTCATTCAAAGTGTGAGAGCGCTGAAACCTGAAAAATGGCCTGGGCAGGAAGGGGGTAAAAGTGCCAGTATGCAAATGGTTAAGGCCAGTGTTCACATTTCAACAATAAGAATGAACCTGGGTAAAAATGGCATGCATGGAAGAGTTCCAAGGTGAAAGACTATAGGGCAAATATTCTGTGGACTGATGAGACAAAACTTGAACTTTTTGGAAGGTGTGGGTTCCATTACATCTGGCGTAAAACTAACACAGCATTTCATAAAGAGAACATCTTAGCCAACAGTCAAATGTGGTGATGTCATGGTCTGGGCCTGCTTTTCAGCTTCAATACCTGGAAGAATTGCCATAATTGATGAAACCATGAATTCTTTGCTCTTCCAGAGTCCTGAAGGAGAATGTCCAGCTATAAGTTTGTAACCTCAAGCTCAAGCACACTTGGGTTATGCAGCAGACAATGATCTCAAACACACCAGCAAGTCCACCTCTGAATTGCTCAAAAAAAAAAAAAATTAAGGTTTTGGAGTGGCCAAATCAAAGCCTGGACCTAAATATGTGGCATGACCTTAAACAGGCCGTTCATGCTCAAAAACCCTCCAACGTGGCTGAATTAAAACTATTTTTCAAAGAAGAGTGGGCCAAAATTCCTCCACAGCAATGTAAAAGACTCATTCACAACTGATATGAACCATAAATATTTAGACAGAGTAAAGGTGAATAAAGCACCTGGGCCACATGGCATACACCCACGTGACCTTAAAGAATTGAGATCTGTCATTTCAAAGCCATTGTTTCTAATTTTTAGGAACTCTTTAATGACTGGCATAGTACCACTGGATTGGTGTAAGGCCAATGTGGTGCCAATATTTGAAAATGGGTTAAAATCTTTACCAAGTAATTATAGACCTGTTAGCTTAACTTCTATAGTTGGGAATATACTGGAAAATTTAATAAAAGACCACATAGATGAGTTCTTGCTGGAAAAAAATATTTTAAGCAACAGACAGCATGGATTCATGAAAGACAGAAGTTGTTGAACAAATCTGATTTTTTTTTATGAGGAGGTGAGCATAACCTTGGACAGAGGGGTGGCAGTGGACGTGGTATACTTGGATTTTGCAAAAGCGTTTGACACAGTTCACCACACACGGCTAATGTGTAAGGTAAAGTCTACAGGTTTGGAAAAATCCGTATGTAAATGGACAGAAAACTGGCTAAAAGATCATAATCAGAGTAGTGGTTAATGATTCATACTCTGAATGGTCTAGGGTTGTCAGTGGTGTACCCCAAAGTTCAGTGTTGGGACCCTTACTTTTTAATATATTTATAAATGATATAGGGTTGGGGATTAAAAATACCATTTAAGTCTTTGCAGATGACACCAAGCTGTGCAGTGGAATAACGTCCTCACAGGATGTCTCCAATTTATAAGCTGACCTCAATGCACTGTTTAATTGGGCAACTATGTGGCAAATGAGGTTTAATGTTGATAAATGTAAGGTTATGCACTTGGGGGCTAAGAATATGCATGCATCATACATACTGGGGGGAGTACAACTGGGGGAATCAATGGTGGAGAAGGATCTGGGAGTTCTGGTAGATCACAAGCTTAATAATGGTATGCAATGCCAAGTTGCAGTTTCTAAAGCGAGCAAAACCCTCACTTGTATTAAAAGAGGTATAGACTCCAGAGAGAGATATCATATTACCCCGGTACAAATCATTAGTAAAACCTCATCTGGAATACGCAGTTCAATTTTGGGCACCAATTCACAAAAAGGATATTAGGGAACTGGAGAAAGTACAGAGAAGGGCAACCAAACTGATAAGAGGCATGGAGGAGCTCAGCTATGAGGAAAGATTAGAGGAACTGAATTTATTCTCTTGAGAAGAGGAGATTAAGGGGGAATATGATCAACATGTATAAATACATCAGTGGTTCATATAGTGAACTTGGTGTAGAGTTATTCACTTTAAGGTCATCACAGAGGACAAGGGGACATTCTTTATGTCTGGAGAAAAATAAATGTAATCGCGAAATACGGAAAGGTCTTCACAGTAAGAGCTGTGAAAATGTCAAGAGTTGGTTCTGGCCAGCTCAGTGGATTGCTTTAAAAAAGGCCTGAATTCTTTCTTGGATACACAGATTATAACTGGTTACTAACATTTATAGGTAAAGTTGATCCAGGGACTATCCGATTGCCTCTCGGGGGATCAGGAAGGAATTATTTCCCCTACAGGAGCAAATTGGATCATGCTTTGCTGGGTTGTTTGCTGTCCTCTGAATCAACTGTGGGTGTAGGATTATAACCTATTTTTTTTTATGGTTGAACTGAATGGACTTTTGTATTTTTTCAGCCAGACTAACTATGTAACTTTGTAACTCTTAGTCCTTTACTGTGTGATTAGGCTCAATGACTAATTCCTATGTTGACAGGCTCGGGGCTTTTGTCTTTTATTTTTGGCATCAGTGTGACATCAGATTAAGATGCTTTTAGGAACATTCAAAATGTATTAACAGGTGCAGTTGACCTCCTTCTGACCTGTTTTACCTGTTTCAAGTGGGTTTTACATTTTTATAAACTTGTATCAGAATGAAAAACTCCTTTGGGGTGAACAAAAGCCTATCAACAGGTGCTGTTAGGGAGGCTCATATAACTTGAGCTGCCTATACTGAGGGATATGCTGATCACTTTACCTTGTGGTATTCAGTAAATGTAGCCAAGCAACATACACGTGTTTTGTCATTATACTGTATACTCAGTTTAAATTTCCCAGATTTGTCACAGGTTTACTTTATATGAGTATTACTTTAAAGCTGAACTTCAGCTTATTAATTTTTTTAATTTATTGTCCAGCTTTATTTTAAAAGCAACTGTCACTGCAATACTCACCTGCGCCACTCACCCTATCACCAACCCTGTTAACCCAAGCTGTCAGGAAATATCCCTGTGCTGGGGGTGTATTATCACAGGAGAATACTGCTGAGATGGGTGCCATATCATTATATAACATAGGTCTCTGCAATAGTAAAGATTTGTCCAGAGGAAGAAAGACCTGCAATGTCCAGTGACTGTGATAAAAAAAATAATAATAAAGGTGGGGATGAATGAGGATTTTTTTTTGTTTACCTGCGTTAAGTTCCATTTGATTTTAATCTATATTAAAAAGATACATTTTGAAACCTGTTACATAAGACATCTGTAGGCTGCTAAAGCTGATCCTGTGAGAATGTTGACTGCCATCTTGACCTTCTGATTCTAGTACGATCTGACTCACTCATTTAGAAAATACATGCAATCCCTGAATCAGAGTGAGATCGGAACACCTGAACTACATACTTGTTTCCAGTTAGTGTGGAGGCTCAAGAGGCCTTTTCTGACAGATTTCCTAAAAAATGAATAAAACATACTTGTAAGGTTTTTTTTTTTAAGCAAACTGAATTAACTAATCCTCTTTGTTGATAAAAGTGATGATGAAAATAGTACCTTTATATAGGGATTTAGCTCTGCAGAAATAGATTAGTGAGAAGTATTTACATAGTTAAATCGTTAATAGCTGAAAAAAAGACACACATTCATCTAGTTCAATCATTAAGGGCTTATTCACACTTGACTGTTTTCCAACTCTTGTCAAACGCCCCTTTAGCGTTTGACAAGCGTTGGTGGAGCGTATTCTAACGGTCCGCAAATGCCGCATGCGCGGTTTAGCAGTGGTTGCTAGGCGTTTGCCAAACATTAAAAACGCCCCACAAACGCCTATAATGAAGTTTGAATGGTGTTAACTCTCCGCAAACGCCCCGCAACCGCACCACAAATGCCGGCCGGTCATTTGCCGAGCGGCACCATAGACTTGAATAGGAGGCTTCAACTCCTCCTGACTCAAACAGAAGTGTCCGTTTTGCCGCAACGCAATGCAACGCGACACTAACGCTCCCGTGTGAACAGCACAATGTGCTGCAATGTGCAGAATTTTCACAGGCGTTTGGGAAACGGTAAAAACACTTCCCAAACGCCTGTCTGCCGCTTGAAAACAAGGCTCGTGTGAACGTAGCCTAGAAGGTTGAGTGGAAGGGGATTACACAATCCTATATACACAATCCTATACCCACAGTTGATCCAGAGGAAGGCAAAAAACCCCAATAAAGCTTGATCCAATTTGCTCCTGCAGGGTAAAAAAAATTCTTCCTGATCCTCAAAGAGGTAATCAGATATTCTGAGGATCAGCTTTACCTATACATATTAGTACCCAGTTATATTATTTACATTTAGGAAATAATGCAGGCATTTTTTATAACAATCTACTGAGCTGGCCAGAACCAGCTCTTGAGGGAGTCTATTCCATATGTTCACTCCTCTTACTGTGAAGAAGCCTTTCCGTATTTGGAGAATAAATCTCTAGACATAAAGAGTGCCCCTTGTCCTCTGTGATGACCTTAAAGTGAATAACTGTACACCGAGTTCACTATATGAACCACTGATGTATTTATACATGTTGATCATATCCCCCCTCATTCTCCTCTTCTCCAGTGAGAATAAATTCAGTTCCTCTAATCTTTCCTCATATCTGAGCTCCTCCATGCCTCTTATCAGCTTGGTTGCCCTTCTCTGCACTTTTTCCAGCTCCCCAATATCCTATTTGTGAATTGGTGCCTAAAACTGAACTGCATATTCCAGATCAGGTCTTACTAATGATTTGTACAGGGGAAAAAACTAACCCCCTAGAGTTGCTAAATGTGTAACTCCAGCTATTTTTTCTATTTTTTGACCAAGTGATGAAGAGTTAGAACCTCTGTAATGTTTTTATTGCTGTCTGAGATATCCCATCCCTTCCTGTCCTAGTGATAATGCTGTGAGCAGGTCAGGAAGTACAGTTAAATCTCTAAAGGGAGTGTTTTTTGCTGTCCAAACCCCTGCTGGAGATCACCCCCTCACTTCCTATCCTGATGGCAACATTAGCACTGCCTTAGAAGTCAAGGAAAGTCCCCTTTGGTCCACAGAAAGCAGTAACAATTAACAGGGGTTCTAAGCATTATATTATTTATGACTAAACCTGTAAATGACCATTGAGTTTTAACTTTGAATACTATAATTCTCCTTATTTATGTTGTTCTTTCAATTTGGGCAGGCTTTGGTCAGGTGAGGCTGTGGTGCTTATATCATTTTTTTGATTGTTAAGCAGTCACCGACTTATTAGAATTGGTGCCCCCGAAAAAGATGTTGCTTGCATTTGTACAATTAACGTGAGAAACAAGACATTAGTGTAGAATACTAAGTGATTAAAATCCACATTGGAGTGCATATCTACATTACATATTTATTGCAGTAACACAATGAAAGGCTTTATGTTGTATGTTTGTCATTTTAAATCCTCATCATTTAGAGCATAAATAGTTGCTCTTTGTTTTTTCTATCTGGCAGTGATGACATTGTAGATCGCTTTCATTTCCCTCCAAGTATAATAAACTCTAATCAAGAATCCACATACTAGAAGAGACGTTAGCATTTAGAGCCTATTACAGACAGTGTAATCAAGTGAAGGAACAACTTGCAGTAATTGGATTCAGTTCTGCAAATCACAATTTATCCAAGCAACATATCTGCATCTGTAAAGCACTGTGTATCTCAGACAACTGCCATGTTTTTATTTTCATTAAATACACTTTTCACCTTTTTTGTATCATATTTTGTATTTTTATACTACTGCTCTCCTCCAGGCTTTTTTTTAGCCTCTTTCTGTCTACATGCATGCACTTCAGAAGTGCACATCAGTGCTATGGATTGGGCTTTTCACAGCAACAACATTGAACTGTGCCTGTACAATGCGTGTTGGCATGGCCACTTGTAGTCTCAACCAGGAGAGCATGTGACAGGGTGACAACACAGGAGAACAGTTGGAGCACAGTTATTACCCCATAAGAAAGTCTCTGAACAAGTACATTACGGCAGAATAGCCAGCTTTTCTTTTCGTAAAAGCTGCACATTTTAAAAGATTGAAAACAACTTTTGAAATTACATCAACATGTTAAAGCTTATTTGAGGTTTTAGTGAATGGATTTAACATCTGCTATAAAGTTGAACTTCAAGCAAAGTGCTAAGTGCACAACTGAAATACAGTTTTGGACTGGGTCACCTACAGTATTGTTTTGGACTGGGTCATCTACAGACCATTTACCGTGATCTACCAGTGAGCCAAATTGATATAGAATTACGTGCATGTGGAAGACACTGACACTGTTTGCAGTTTGTCAACTTCCTAAAATTCTATTTTATTGAGGAACTAACAGTAACATTTATAGGTCTCATGATGCAGGAGAAGCATATACATTGATTGGGTGAAAAGTCCACTAGGTTTCTGTGTGTTCTTCCATCCGTGTTGATATCTTCCAATCATTGTCCCCAAAACGACTCATTCCCTTTTATGGGGGGTTGTTTACATTAAAAGATACTTTTCTTCTAATGAGTCACCTAGGGTGAGACTCCGGATGAAGGCGCCATCTTAATTATCATTGTTCTGTCAACCTATATCTGATTGTTTACTTAAGAGAGTAAGGAATTTAAAGAGCAAGAAGAAGCAGAGAGTAGCAAGACTATAAAATTGTCATTTTACTGATCATCTAATAGAACTTGGATTGTCTATCACAATCCACTACAGTATGGCAAACAAGCCATTTTGGCTAGCATCAAAACACACAGAGAGAGAAAGAGCACAACAATGCTTTTTAGTGCCTCCGGAGAAAAGTCCTTTTTAAAAAATGTACAAAATAAGTATTCTATTTTGTGATATTTGGATATATTATTTAATAGTAGCAGAGAGATGAAATCCTGAAAGAATACATTTGAGGAACTCTAAGGCCGGCCATACATGGGTCAAAATTTGACCAATTTTTCGTCCGAAAATCGGTCCTAAGAATAATTGGCCGATTTTTGCTCTCTTATTGGGTCAATGGCACTGGACCATTTTCGTGTTTCCTCCCCTTTTCGGTAATCGAGCATGTTGGAAAATTTGTGAAAAACTACCGATTTTTGACTCAATGATGGTCAAATCATACGATCGTTTTTCCGAAAAGAATATGCGCATGAGCCATGACCTGGAAGGAACAGAAGTTTTGCCTGTTATATGGGGTGAACTTTATGACCTTGGTCGGCTGATTTTTGAAATCATTGATGGCACCACTGTATTACCGAGCGAACTACGTTTTCGGAATTTGAACCATGTATGGCCTGCATAACTGTACTGCTTAGTGGTCAGTATTAAGGAACAACCTTTTCCATCACATTAGGATGAAATTAGGTCCCTATCCTTCTTAACTTATAATGCATTCATTTAGGCTCATACAAACGTTATGTTTTTTGGCACATGTTATGTTGCCATTTTTCTTTCATTATTTTGTAAAGTCAACATCCAACTGAGTGAAATATTCCTATTCTGGTAAACATTTTCCAATGAAAAGCCTTGGCTCCCAATAGCTTCTTGGGATTTCTTCATTATTCCTGGTAAAATGTCTATGACTCCAGTAACATGATATATGTCCTTAAAGAGGGCCTTGCTGTAATTAGGATTCCCATTTATTCTGCTAAAGCTAGTCTATTAAAGCTGCAGTTTAGTTACATTGTTTTTCCATACAGCACCAGGGGCATATCTTACCTGTTATGAAGTGTGTCTCATTTTCATGGAGAAAGCATATCCTTACTACCACAGGGTCCTTCCCACAGCACTGATCTTCTGGCTCTGCTAGGGATAGCATCTGCAAGTGTGAAAGCATTGCACTGCTCACTGCCCCTTGTGCCTGCCTCCTCCATTTATAGAACTTGTAGTTTTTTCCCAGAATGCAAAGCATTCTGTTAATGTAGAACAGGAAAAGAAATTACAGGATTTGCCTCCTGCAATCACAGAACACAGCATTCTGTGAAAAAGATCTACGAATGAAGAACGTGGCTGCTAGCGGCAGGCAAAACAAAACTTTTTCTCACCTATAGTGTTTGATGTTACCCCTAGTAGACAGTCAGACCTGGAACAAACTTTGTTAGAGGTATGTTATGTCCCTGGTGCTGTATAGCAAGAAAAAAAAAACTAAACTTGCTTCAGACACACTCCAGTGCCACTCAAGTGCTGAAGTAATAAACCACATGTAACCTACTGCTATTGTGTTAGATGTAGTGTATTAAAATGAACACTAGATGGCAGTGGCCTGCCAGTCAGGGGCACTCACACTCCGCAGAACAGCCCTCTGGAACCTGAACAGCAGGACTTCACTGGGAAGCAGAGCACCCAGGGACTGCATTTCCCAGTTGAGGTAGCATGTGGGCAGGGGCATATATATTTCAAAGCTCGGGAGTCTGAGCAAGAAGGGAGAGGGGAGAGATCGAGAGAGGAGGAAGTGGGCTGATGGAAGTGTTGGACCAGGCCACAGAACCAGAGTCAGAGAGGGAGCAGGAACGGAAAGCGTCTGCTGATCGTCAGTCTTGCTACGCTGCCCAGTGAGCCAATTTTCAAGCAGGAGACCAGACAGGATGCCAGATCAGGACCAGAGAGTTTATGGGTTCCCCCATCTGCAGAGAAAGACGGATTGCTAAGACCTGCTGGATACCATTGTTAGGGAGAGAGTGCCATACACCCAAAAACTAAGTGAACACTTTCATCTCATCAGCTATCTACCTGCACATAGTTATGGACATTACACTTAGTTACTCTAGTTTGTGGCCTAGTTCTCCCAGCCGCCATCGTTGGAACACATTTGCGTTACAGTCTCATCATCCAAGCTGACTGCAGAGCACACAACTGCAGGCCAGAAAACAGCAGTGCCAATTAAAACAAAAATTTACCCTTCCCAGCAGAACAGGATTTCTACTACTGTTGCCTTTGGCCCTTGTCGCCCAGAGAGAGAGCTGTTCTTGCTCACAGACACTTATGCCAACTGTTACACTTCACTACTTTAAATCTGTCCTTGTTTAGTGCGTTAAATGGGACCTTGCATTAGTTCACTACCATCAAGAGGAGAAGTACGTATTCCTCCCTTATCCTTTGCGTTATTATCCTGAGGAACTATCATCTATACCCTAGATCATCTTCACACCAATTGGGCCCCAACTAGCGTGTAGATGACTCTATATTGTTCTTAAAGGGACATTGGTTGATTATAGATGAGAGCTCTTTCCATTTTCAAATCTAATCCTTACCATCAGGTTCTTAGGACCCGCAGTGAGCTTTCCTATTTCTTGATAGTTGTTCTCGATCGCTAGGGATTCAACAGTCACTTCAGATTGGAGGCAGTGGAATATTTCTGAAAGCAGGACTGCTAACAGTTACTGGTACTTTAATCCAAACAACTTTTATTGTCAAGATAATAGAGAAAATGGAACAGTACTTACAGAATCCACAATGACATTACTGCAACACAGGATTACACATAAATAGAACAACGTGGATACGCAGATCCCGTAAGAAGCAGAATAACAGAAATGGTAATCAAACAAAATAGAGACCACAAGGATTCAAAACGTTGACAATATCTTGCTTTTTCCTTTTTACGTCTTATTCCTTCCCGACCAGATGTAAACAGAAATGGGGGAAAGGAACAAAGCCCAAAACATGTAGTTACTGGTACTTTACTGTGCATGCTGTAACCTTTATTTAAAACTGACAAGAGTGATTATATTTTCTGCATATGCCAACATTATTTTGTGTTTTTTGATCAAGCTACATTCAAATTCAACCTAAACTTCATATTGGTTTACACTAACTTGTGTGTGAGTCCATTTTACAATGGTGACTTATTCTGGTCACAAGATTACGGTGGTGTCTGCGGAGGTTGGTCTTTCAGAAAGAGGTCCAGATTGACAGGGAACCCGAAAATTACTAAGCAATCCTTAAGGGCCATTAAGGGATTATGTGTGCCACACACATAATCTCTGTTATAGGGTCACTTTTTAGAGAGAAGATCAAAAATCACTGACACAACACTTCCTAGCTGAATGACCCCATGCCAATTTTCAGTATTTGTGCATTCAATTCAATATACATTGTAGTAATCAATACTAAAATATGAACGTTACAAAGTACATGGCCTTCCTAACATTGCATTTTATTTAGAAGATTAGTCTTGCTAAATGTAAATTTTTTTTCACTTTCTCTTGAGTACTATTAAAAACCAATTATTTATTTTGCTTATTGTAATACTTCACACATAATTGGTCCTGTTCTGATGAACTTTAGGCATGTGTCTATGAGAAAGACCAGACTGCTTTCAGGTACATTCTGCTTGCATTTGAGATCAGTTTCAGATACTTCTGGATCATTTGCATTTGACCTGCAGTTGACCTACTCCTAAGCTGCATAAACCTGCTACCAGCTAAGTTCCTGTTGGGTTGTAAAGGGAAATCAGCAGCCTCAATGAGAACAAGTGCATTGAAACAGGTCCTCAATTTAGCAGAATAGTTGCAAAAAACAAAACCAGTCCACTTGCCCTATTGTATTTCAGCCCAATATCTGAGCAATCCACCTTTTCAAAAATGTTGTTCAACTAGGGAGCAAGATGCAGTTTGTTTTCTCAGGAATTCAAGTATTCTTTACAGCATTAATCCAATGTTACATTTTCTAGGTATTTTTCTGTAGGCTTTTCGTTTGTAGAGAGTTGTATAGATATATGTACAATATGTGTGTGTGTGTATATATATATATATATATATATATATATATATATATATATACATACACACACACACACACACACAGTGCTCATAAATGAGTACACCCCAACAGATTTGTCAGAAAAACTTTACTTTACTTTCAAAATCAACATTTTCCATGGGACACTATACTACAAAATACTCCCACAAATGCAGGCCATTGATAGCAAACAAGATTTGTTCATTTGCACACGCAAAAAAAAGTATTTTTACTAACAAATTTGTTGTTGCAAAAATGAATACACCCCAATGAAAGTCTTCAGAGCAAAGCTAAATTTTAGACAAAGTTCTAATTAAAAAGAATTCAACTACAAGTGAGTCTAATTATTCATTAAACAGGTATCCAGCAGACAGTTGAATATAAAAGGGCGTTACGTAACAAAGAAAACCCTTTCCGATGTCATGCTGCCATGGCACCACATGGAAGAGAAATGTCACAAGGCCTGAGAAAGAAAATAATTTCTTTACACAAGAAAGGTGAAGGCTATAAGAAGATCAGCAAAACTTTACTTATCAGTCAGAATACTGTAGCAAAAGTGATACAAAAATTTAACAAGGATGGAACTGCAACCGTCTCACAGAAATGTCCAGGCTGTCCACAGAAGTTAACACCTTGACAGGAGTGTCTTCTGATGAGAAGGGTTGAAGAAAATCGCCATGCAAGTTCACTGCAGTTAGCTAAAGAAGTAGAAAGCCAAACTGAGGTGATTGTTTCCTGTGACACAATGTGGCATACACTGCAGAGGAATGGCATGCATGGGTGTCGTCCACAAAGGAAGCCTCTCCTAAAGCCCATGCACAAAAAAGCCCTCCAAGAATTCGCCAGGGCCCATGCTAAAAAAGAAGAAAGACTACTGGGGCTCTGTACTCTGGAGTGATGAGATCAAGATAAATGTTTTTGGAACTGATGGCTTCAAAACTGCATGGCGTAGCAAAGGTGAGGAGTACAAAGAAAATGCATGGTGTCTACAGTGAAACATGGTGGTGGCAGTGTCCTTTTGTGGGTCTGCATGCATGCTGTTGGTGTCGGGGAGCTGCATTTCATTGATGGTATCATGAATTCACAGATGTACTGCTCTATATCAAAAGAGAAGATGCTACCATCACTCTGTGCCCTTGATCGTCGTGCACTTTTCCAACATGACAATGATCCAAAACACACATCTGAGGCCACTGTTGCATTTCTGAAGAAGAACAGAGTGAAAGTGATTCAGTGGCCAAGTATGTCTCCTGATCTGAACCCAATCAAACACTTATGGGGATTTCTAAAAAGGCAAGTTAAACATCACTCTCCATCCAGCATCCAGGCTCTAAAAGAGGTCATTCTTGAAGAATGGAAAAGGATAGATGTTGCAATATGTCACCAACTTGTTCATTCCATGCTTAGAAGACTTGGTGTTGTGCTTACAAATCATGAAGGCCATACAAAATACTAGATATAGTAGTTTTTGTTGTGGGATGTATTTATTTTTGCATCAACTAATTTGAGTAAAACTGAAGATTTTTTAAACTACATTATATTATTTTGTAACCTACATTATATTATTAACCTTACTTTTATGTAATGAGCTGAATAAATACTCTATAGAACTCAGTTTTGTCAAAACTTTGAAAATTGTGCTGGTCTTCCTTGAGATATTGATTAAAATCTTACTTTTTAGAAGGGGTGTACTTATTTATGCTGAGCACTGTATATATATATATATATATATATATATATATATATATATATATATACACACACACACACACATACACATAAATATAGATGGCGCTGAACAGTATGTATGGCAAAAAAGAACAATCAGGGAAAGATTCACTGTTCACTGATGGAAATCTATTCAAACTACATCAGATAGTCTTTTTTGGTAGTTCCAATCAGAATATCTATTTGAGTGGCCTAAACCAGTAAAATGTATGCAAAACTTATTTACGAAAACTTAAAGCCTAAGTTTAGCTACAACTAAAAACAGAAGAATCAGCACAAAAGTGACAAAATATATAGTTAGTATGATGTGTCCCTTCTCCAGATTCTTCTGCCTTCATTAGAAATCTTGCTGTATCCTAAATCACCCCATCTCCATAATTGTCCCGTGCAGAACTAGTGGGCTGTCAGGAACTCTCATTAAGACGGCTTGACTATGCCCACCCTTTCCTGCCCAATCTGATATTCATAGAATCAGTACTACAGCTTTTATAAATTGAATATGATCTCTGAATGGAGGATAAGGGGATGATTGATAGCTATTCCCTCTTCATTCAGAGATCATGTTACATTTATAGAAGCTGTAGTACGACTCGTATGAAAGGCAGATCGGGAAAGGGAAGGCATAGTCGAGCTCTAACAATGAGAGCTTTTGACAGCTCACTAGATATATTAACCCCCACCGCCATAATCTTCCAGCGCGGTGGGATTAATACAAGTAGGGTCCTGTCTATTTGTTCTGTTTATCATTAGCACTGAAAGTGAAAATTAAAGAAAATCCCAAATTTAGGGCTGTCCACAAAAAAGGAATAGAGGGTAAATCTTCCAATAGGGACTAGTTCTTGTGACCCCGGTTGAGAACCAGGGATTCCCTCTTTTTGAAGGATTTCCTCTCACTACCTGTTTTAACTATGGTATGACAGTAAGCAAAAGAAAATCTCCACAACTGTACACAGGTGACAAAAAAATCCGACGGGTTATTACCCACCATTATTCTAGTTCAATATTTTTTTATTGAATTTTCAGAAACAAAAGTCACAGAACAGAGTATAGAGAGATTATATAAATAACAAAGTTCATCAATAGTAGATGAATATATGGTACAAAAAATTCCAGTACTTAGATATCAGGTATAAAAGATGAAAAACACTAGGAGTTGAGTATTACCCTCTTGGAACGTCTAGAGGGTGAGTTACACGGCAGCATCCATCCATACTGGTCTGGTGGTGCCTTCTATGAAAGACACAAGGCTAGATTTCCTAAAACTGGTGCACACAGAATCTGGTGCAGCTGTGCATGGTAGCCAATCAGCTTCTAACTTCAGCTTGTTCAATTAAGCTTTGACAATATAGTAAATAGTAAGTAACCCCTTCTGTGTAGATTAATACTAGGTAAGTGAACATGTAAGGCTAGCGTTTAGGTGAGAGAGAAGGGATAAGCAGACAGTGACCAAAGGAGGAGTGAAAGAAATAATAAAAAATAAACTTACTCTATCCTTACTCTATCCAAAATGGGGAAAACTTGCCATTAGCTCTGCTTTAATATCAGTTTTTTTATAAAGCAGCTTTTAATATTCATGATCCGATAAGGGGAACGATCGTTACAAAACACACAGATGGCTTCCTGTCCACAAATCTAATGGAAGAAGTTTTCATACCAACAGCATTTTTGCTAACATTCAACAGGAGGCTACACAGCAGCATTTCATCAATGTTCAATATCTCAATTTCTATATAGGTGAAAAGACCTTTACATATAATACATAACTGTGAAGTTGTAATTAGCTGTCTTTCAATAACCTTTTTTTTTGTTTTAGACTAAGTGGTCCCTTTATAACATGGGGACATACTATGAAACTAATTGAATGTTTTTTTAAATAACACTTTACAGAAATGAAAGTTAAAAAACTACTACAGTGATATGAAGATAACTTCTATATGAACTATGATAGTAATTTTGCAATTATGTGGGAGGTACTGGATCATTATTATTGCCTAATTTCCAAGATTTCATTAAGTATTCCAGTTTTCATCATACCAACCATGAACTTTCACTGTCTTATACCCTTTGACCTCGTTTTGTCCTGAGATGCAAATGGAATTACTATTGCTGCAATACTAAAGATAAGGATATGATAAACACTAGCAAAGTTGGAAGTTGCATTATACAGTGAGAAGCTACAGCGTACATTAAAATAATTCTACATACCTCATTCACATGACCCACTGCTCCATAAATCTTTGCTATCTGTCCAATAAGTCCTGGGAAATGTTCACCGACTTCCTTTATTGTGGAAAGAGATCCAGTCAGTGTGAGAGGTTCATATGATGATATGTCTAGGAGTATGTTAAGGATGAGATCACTATAACTGGGATCAGATAAATATTCCATAAGGAAGGGGACAGTTTCTGTTAATACCTATCAAAAGATAAAAAAGCACAGAACATATTTTTTCCAAATTCATCATAATATTTTATGGGGCATAATACGGTTTTGCCTATTTATACCCACGCTTTTAAAATATGCATAAATCAGATAATAGAAACATAATAGCAAAACATAGAGGCAGCACAGAATAGGGAAATTCCCCCATAGATCCCCTATAACATTGAGGGATCTAACTATAACTGCTTCCCTTTATCTATCACCTATCTTTGTATGTGTGCAAAACTGTATCACTTCTAACCTTTTTTTACTTATTCTTACATGCTTTCTAGTATTGAAGTTGGCTGCTAGGGAATGAATTAAAGATGAGTGAGCTTTTACCCAGTTTTGATAAAAATTACTATCATAAGGTCAAAAAGAGACAGTTTGTATAAAATTTAAGAGCCCCTTGTTAATGATTTTGCATCATGGACTCGCAGTTTTTAGTTTTACCTCTGGATATATGTTATTTAGTCAAGTATAAAAAAGGAGTTACACAGTCTGCAAAACTAAAGCATTACTGTCAGTGATTTATTTTTCCATGAGACTTGTTAGTATGCCATTCTTCTATTATACTGTTGCTTTACAGGATAACTAAAAGCAAAAATCAAAATATAACATATTTAAACATTCCAGTCCTTTCATGTGGTGGCTGCATTCATTTTTTTTAGGCTAAAAACATTTTCAGCAAGTACAGAAAATACCTGTGATTGCCAGAAATGCATTGTCCCTGCCACTTCATGCAAGTTGACCTGAAAGCATAAAACATTATCTTTCTTCTGTAAAGTAATATCCTTTTTATCCCCCATATGTAAGCCGTGTACCGGGGTGGGCTCCCCAGGATACAGTGAAGTCACGAACGAGGAAACCAACCTCAACACCAGCTTTTGCCACAACAGAATTTTACTTAGAAGCGGCAAATAAACACAACCACAAATGCTGGAAACATACAATAAATTTACATATACCCAGCCCAAAGGCTGAGACCCTTGTGCTGCACAGCACGGCGCCTTCTGATGGATGAAGGTAGAAGGTGTAAAAATTTACCTACTGACGGGCACAACTAAGCTGCCACACCTTACCTGTTATTACCCTAAAAGAGCAGGCATCAGTGTATGGGTATATGGCATGGGCTAGCCTGCGGTGCAGCACATCAGCTTACAATCTTACACAAATCTACAGTATTCCCTCTCCCATAACTGGTCCTGTAGCATGTGCCTGAGTATTCCTTCTGAGCAAAACGCCAGTCTGGCTTGAGTTTGTAGGATTTTATCAGCTCTCCAATGTAAAATGTCACTTTAAGTTGTGGAGTCCTTCCAATAATCAGTAACAACAGGTGTGGCCTGACACAAACAGAGACCCTAACTAACTAACTATAGGCCTGGACTCAGTCTCAAGGCGCCAACAATGAAATGAGGTGCGTGCATGATCCTACCGACCCGAGTCTGCTTTTCATCCGCTGGTGACTCTGAACATAACAAATGTCTCTCCAATAGGCCTGCGATATTGCAGTGTATGCTGCGTTGTTCCTCTGCTCTCATCAGCTTCCTGGCAGAAATTTCATCAGCTTCCTGGCAGCAATCTCTGAACATGATCCAGAAAAGTTGCTGTCTTCTCTGGGCCAAAGCTCATTTAAAATGGTCTGTTGCAAAGTGGAAAACTGTTTGTGGTCAGACAAATTGAAATTTGACATTCTCTTTGTCTACCATGAGCACTGTATCCTCTAGACTAAAGAGGTGAGGGACATTCTGGCTTGTTATCAGTGCTCAGTTCAAAAGCCTGCATTAGAGTGTATGGAACAGGCAGCTTGCACATCTGGAAACACACAATCAATGCTGAAAGAAATATCCAGGATTTAGAGCAGCATATGCTCCCATCCAATGTTTTTTCTAAGGAAGGCCTTACATATTTTGGCCGGACAACGCTAAACCACATACTGCATATTTGTCAACAGCATGGCTTTGTAGCAGAAGAGTCTGAGTGCTTAACTGGCCTGCCTGCAGTACAGACATTTCACCAATGGAAAATATTTTGTGCATCTTGAAACAAAAAATACGACAAAGAAGACCAAGTACTGTTGAGCAATTAGAATCCTACATCATGCAAGAATGGGACAACATTCTTCTTCCAAAACGCCAGAAACTGGTCTCCTCAGTTAACAGACATTTACAGAGTGTTTATAAAAGAAGAGGGAATATTACAATGTGGTAGACATGGCCCAGTCTCAGCTTTTTTTGAGATGTGTTGCTGCCATTAATTTCAAAATTATCTTATTTTTTTTCTTTAAATTGTACATTTTCCCAGTTTAAACATTTGCTATGTTTTCTATTGTGAAAAAAAATATGGGTTGATGAGATTTGCAAATCATTGCATTCTGTTTTTATGTAGATTTTACAGAGCATCCCAACTTTTTTGGAATTGGAGTTGTAGAACAGTTTCATTCACTGCACTCTCTACCCTGGACTGTGCAAGCAAATTGTTTGTGTTACTTCCATCAGTCTGCAAACTTCTATCATTTCCACCAGTCCCTTTTATATATTCAGAATAAATGAGAGAACACAGTATTGTTTTACTCCTTTGCCAATCTGGAACCAAGCTGTGTTTCATAGCAAAAATGTTGTTCTACCCAGTGCACATAATTTGCTAGACTTTTTTTTTTTAAACTACTGCATCCTTCCTAATCTAGACTGTACAATAGACTAATGAGATTTCTTTCTAAACTTTAAAAACTTCCAGTAAGTAATTGCTGCAGCAATCTAAATGTCTGTGAATTGGGAAATATATCAGCATGAATCAGACACAGTTTACAATATGTTTAAATGTTATGTAGCCACATGAAGGAACTATGCACTCTGCTCACATAATCACCTTACTGTATTAAATGACAAAATAAGTCTATGCCAAGGTAAATGACTTTCATTTTCATGCATTATCTTGTGATTACACATAGCTAGAGAAAAATACATGTTTCCAGTTAAAAAGATTTAGAAGTCTGCATTGTTATTATGTTGCTGACTGCTTCATTTTCAAAATTTATACCATCTAATTATTAATGCAAAGCATGGCATTCCCATGTGTCTTCTATTAAATACAAAGCATTTGTGCTTATGTTCTTGGAATTACTGAAAACAATAAGGTTCTTCATAGCAAAACAAAAGGTATGTGGAGGTTGATGAAATTTAAAAGCATGATAACACCATATTTTATATAGATCCATAATATGTAGCAGATGCAAAATGCCCAGCACCATGCCAATTTCGATTATACGTTTTGGTGTACATTTTTCCAAGAAAAACGCGGTGACAGGGCACCACTGGAGGGCTTCGTTTTAAGGTATTTCATAATGTGCTAGTATGTGGTGCATACTAGCACATTATGCTCTTAACTTGCAGGGAGACTTTTTTTTTCTTTAATGTGCATGAGTTTACTACCACTTTAAACCCAACTAGATCTTTTCCTATACAATTTTGGATAGAATGAAGAAGGAGCTTTACTGTTGTCTCTGTTACCATTGGACAGATTGCCTTTGCATTCTGTAACTTGCCTGGAAAGAAATAAGGAAAAATGTCCCCAAACAGGTAACAGACAGCAATACAAATGGACAATAAGTTTGCAGCATAGGAAGTGAGGGGGAAACCATCCAAAAAGTTACACAGACAACATTAAAGCAGAATTCTAGGAATTTTTTTTTCTCTATCTTGAGCTACGCACAAATAAATTACCTCCAATGAGGAGTATCCTAAATCTGGATCACTGCCTTGTAAGATAAACATCCTAGTTTCATTCATACCAGAAAGTACAGCTAGTACTGTACTTCTGGCACTGTATCTAAGTTCCAAAATCAAATTCTCATATGCTTCCTTCAATGCAATCTGTGTCAATGCAATCTGGGAAAACTGTGCTGGTCCAAATACCCCTAGGGCATGGGTGTCAAACTGGCGGCCCTCCAGCTGTTGCCAAACTACAAGTCCCATGAGGCATTGCAAGATTGACAGTTACAAGCATGACTCCCAAGGGCAGAGGCATGATGGAACTTGTAGTTTCGTAACAGCTGGAGGGCCGGCAGTTTGACACCCCTGCTCTAGGGGGTCTACTTATAAAAAAAATTGGCATAGCCATTGTATCCAGTGAATATAAATGTACATTAGTCCTGTTTGAATTGGGCAAAAACAAATGCTGTTTAGGTTGTTATGTTATTTTATTATTGAAGCAGTAAAATACCACATTATGGCCACTAGAAGGAGCGGAGCAGCTAATAGGATATACAGTGTAATAATTCTAACAATTACTGAGGAAATTAGCAAATATATGTAAACATTGGTTGCACACATTTGCTAATTCCCTCTAGCATTCTCTAGAATTCTTACATTGTATGTTCTATTACAAACATGTACATAATTCTTATGCTCCTCTGCTCCATCTAGTGGCCACAATAAGCTGATTTCTACATATACAGTATATTTTTTATTATTATTATTATACATAATAATATTTATATTTTATATTTAGATGGTAAGCATTATTAACCACTTGAGTACTGCACAGTTACACCCCCTTCCATACCAAATTTCAGCTTAGTCAGCACTGTCAATCTTTGCATGGCAATTGCTCAGTCATGCAACGCTGTACCCAAATTAGATTTCTAGCATTTATTTCACACAAATAGAGCTTTTTTGGTGGTATTTATTTACCACTGGGATTTTTATTTTTTGCTATATAAATTGATGAGGACCAAACTTTTTTTGGGGAAAAAAAGTTTCTTTTTTTATGGTTATAAATAGAGATGAGCGAAGTATTCAAAAATTCGATTCGACTGATTCGGCGAATTCGTGGAAAAATTTTGATTCGAGTCGAATATATTCGCTGTGAATTTAACTTAAAAAAGGGTGTTTCTAGGCTTCAGAGAGACTTAATATTAGTGCAGAAAACTGTACCTTTAATTTAAATGCCCTTGGAGTCTGCTGGGGAAGAGAAATAATACTGTCAGTCAGTATGACATGCAGATGAGTGCCGTCGATCTTAGAATCACCGCACACTTCACTCATTTGGGCAGTCACGGGGCCAAAACCAGAGTGTGGAGCCACAGTGTGGCGGTGGAGGCAGCAGCAATGGGAGGCCATACAGCACCCTATGACAAAAATGGAAACCACCAGCAGTGTGAGGAGACCTGAAAGTGGCACATGGCAGAGTGTGGCGATAGAGACAGCAGCAATGGGAGGCCGTACAGGGACCCATGACACACTCTGGACCTGGCAGCAGCATAAGGAGGCGGTACAGGGGCCCATGACAGATTACGGGCCTGGCAGCAGCATGAGGAGTCGGTACGGGGGCCCATGGCAGATTACGGGCCTGGCAGCAGCAATGGGAGGCCGTACAGGGACCCATGACACACTCTGGACCTGGCAGCAGCATGGGGAGGCGGTACAGGGGCCCATGACAGATTACGGGCCTGGCAGCAGCATGAGGAGTCGGTACGGGGGCCCATGACACACTCTGGACCTGGCAGCAGCATGAGGAGGCGGTACAGGGGCGCATGACAGATTACGAGCCTGGCAGCAGCAACTTGGACAGGAGGACGTTCAGCTTCTGCACCGTCGGGTGCGTGCTCGCAAACTGTTGTCTCTTGGAAACGGATTCCAAGAAAGACTGCTGACGGAATCCGTGAAGAGGAGTAGCAGGAGAAGGAGCATCTGAACGAGCGGAATATGCCAACAAGCGACAACAGGGGCCCATGACAGATTACGGGCCTGGCAGCAGCATGAGGAGTCGGTACGGGGGCCCATGGCAGATTAGGGGCCTGGCAGCAGCTATGGGAGGCCCGTAATCTGCCAGCACCCTATGACAAAAAATGGAACCCACCAGCAGTGTGAGGAGACCTGAAAGTGGCACATGGCAGAGTGTGGCGATGGAGACAGCAGCAATGGGAGGCCGTACAGGGACCCATGAGAGACTCTGGACCTGGCAGCAGCATGAGGAGGCGGTATAGGGGCCTATGGCAGATTAGGGGCCTGGCAGCAGCTATGGGAGGCCCGTAAACTGCCAGCACCCTATGACAAAAATGGAACACACCAGCAGTGTGAGGAGACCTGAAAGTGGCACATGGCAGAGTGTGGCGATGGAGACAGCAGCAATGGGAGGCCGTACAGGGACCCATGAGAGACTCTGGACTTGGCAGCAGCATGAGGAGGCGGTATAGGGGCCCATGGCAGATTAGGGGCCTGGCAGCAGCTATGGGAGGCCCGTAATCTGCCAGCACCCTATGACAAAAAATGGAACACACCAGCAGTGTGAGGAGACCTGAAAGTGGCACATGGCAGAGTGTGGCGATGGAGACAGCAGCAATGGGAGGCCGTACAGGGACCCATGAGAGACTCTGGACCTGGCAGCAGCATGAGGAGGCGGTATATAGGGGCCTATGGCAGATTAGGGGCCTGGCAGCAGCTATAGGAGGCCCGTAATCTGCCAGCACCCTATGTCAAAAAATTCAACACACCAGCAGTGAAAGTGGCACATGTTTGGGGCATGATTCATGGCGGATTTAGTCAGTTGTGTCAGGAACTGGTGGTTTGAAATCCAGACTAATCCACGCCTGATTCATTTTCACAAACGTCAGTCTCTCCACACTTTGGGTGGACAGTCGTGTCCTCCGCGGAGTTGCAATACCTCCTGCCGCACTAAACACGCGCTCCGATGCCACGCTACTGGCCGGGCATGACAGCCTTTCAAGGGCAAATTCAGCTAGTTGGGGCCAAAGGTCAAGTTTCGTTGCCCAGTAGTCAAGGGGATTGTCTACCTCGGTTGGCAGGGTGCTGTCCAAGTAGGCCTAAGCCTGTTGTTTGAGGTCCTGCTCCAGGTCCACCTGATGCTGCTGCTGCGGCTGGTTAGTAGTTTCCTCACTGCACTGGTGAAGAAAGCTACTCATCATCGACTGCAGACTGAGGCAGCCGCTGCTGGTGGAGCTGCCACTGCTCCTACCACCCCACCCCTCCCCTGCTGCCATGGCAGCGGAACGCGAGCGCACAGGGCCCACAGTGTCTGAGGATGGACGTTGGCGCAGACAGGCAGAGACCAGCTGACTACATAGGTGGTTTTTATAGTACGTTATTTTGGCCTCCCTCTCAGCAGGTGTGAAAAAGGCCACCATTTTTGAACGGTAGCGAGGGTCCAACAAGGTGGACAGCCAAAAGTCATCCCTCTGTCTGATGGTTATTATTCGGCTGTCGCTACGCAAGCAAGCAAGCATGCTATGGGCCATTTGTGCCAAGGAATGCGAGGGACTCCCTGCCTCCATCTCCACAGCATACTGCCACGGTGCGTCTGGGTCCTCTGTCTCCTCTTCCTCCTCCTCTACCAGATGCTCCTGCTCCTCCACTCCTGTCCGCTGAGTGGAAAAACCACCCATTTCACTCAATAATTCCTGAGCACCAATGTCCTCCTCTACCTCCTCCTCTTCTTCCTGTCCTGCCCCCACAGGGGTCATGTGGCGTATAGATCTGTGCGCCACGTCTACCGCACCCTAACCAGCCATTGTTAACAGCATTTGTTCCAGGACGTGCAACAGAGGAATAACGTCGTTCATCCCATAGTCCTGCCGACTCACGAATAGCGTGGCCTCCTCAAAGGGCCTGAGCAAGCGCAGGTGTCACGCATGAGCTGCCAATGGCTGACATCTAAGTTACACAGGGAGTACCTTTATCCGCTTTTAACATCAGGAAATCTGTGATGGCCTTTTGCTGTTCGTAAAGGCGGTCTAACATATGTAGGGTTGAATTCCACCTTGTTGCAACGTCACAGCATGAGGAGTCGGTATAGGGGCCCATGGCAGATTAGGGGCCTGGCAGCAGCTATGGGAGGCCCGTAATCTGCCAGCACCCTATGTCAAAAAATTGAACACACCAGCAGTGTGTGAGGAGACCTGAAAGTGGCACATGGCAGATTGTGGCGATGGAGACAGCAGCAATGGGAGGCCGTACAGGGACCCATGAGAGACTCTGGACCTGGCAGCAGCATGAGGAGGCGGTATATAGGGGCCTATGGCAGATTAGGGGCCTGGCAGCAGCTATAGGAGGCCCGTAATCTGCCAGCACCCTATGTCAAAAAATTCAACACACCAGCAGTGTGAGGAGACCTGAAAGTGGCACATGGCAGAGTGTGGCGATGGAGACAGCAGCAATGGGAGGACGTACAGGGACCCATGACAGACTCTGGACTTGGCAGCAGCATGAGGAGGCAGTATATAGGGGCGCATGGCAGATTAGGGGCCTGGCAGCAGCTATAGGAGGCCCGTAATCTGCCAGCACCCTATGTCAAAAAATTCAACACACCAGCAGTGTGTGAGGAGACCTGAAAGTGGCACATGGCAGAGTGTGGCGATGGAGACAGCAGCAATGGGAGGCCGTACAGGGACCCATGACAGACTCTGGACTTGGCAGCAGCATGAGGAGGCGGTATATAGGGGCCTATGGCAGATTAGGGGCCTGGCAGCAGCTATAGGAGGCCCGTAATCTGCCAGCACCCTATGTCAAAAAATTCAACACACCAGCAGTGTGAGGAGACCTGAAAGTGGCACATGGCAGAGTGTGGCGATGGAGACAGCAGCAATGGGAGGCCGTACAGGGACCCATGACAGACTCTGGACTTGGCAGCAGCATGAGGAGGCGGTATATAGGGGCCCATGGCAGATTAGGGGCCTGGCAGCAGCTATAGGAGGCCCGTAATCTGCCAGCACCCTATGTCAAAAAATTGAACACACCAGCAGTGTGTGAGGAGACCTGAAAGTGGCACATGGCAGATTGTGGCGATGGAGACAGCAGCAATGGGAGGCCGTACAGGGACCCATGAGAGACTCTGGACCTGGCAGCAGCATGAGGAGGCGGTATATAGGGGCTTATGGCAGATTAGGGGCCTGGCAGCAGCTATAGGAGGCCCGTAATCTGCCAGCACCCTATGTCAAAAAATTCAACACACCAGCAGTGTGAGGAGACCTGAAAGTGGCACATGGCAGAGTGTGGCGATGGAGACAGCAGCAATGGGAGGCCGTACAGGGACCCATGACAGACTCTGGACTTGGCAGCAGCATGAGGAGGCGGTATATAGGGGCCCATGGCAGATTAGGGGCCTGGCAGCAGCTATAGGAGGCCCGTAATCTGCCAGCACCCTATGTCAAAAAATTCAACACACCAGCAGTGTGAGGAGACCTGAAAGTGGCACATGGCAGAGTGTGGCGATGGAGACAGCAGCAATGGGAGGCCGTACAGGGACCCATGACAGACTCTGGACTTGGCAGCAGCATGAGGAGGCGGTATATAGGGGCCTATGGCAGATTAGGGGCCTGGCAGCAGCTATAGGAGGCCCGTAATCTGCCAGCACCCTATGTCAAAAAATTCAACACACCAGCAGTGTGAGGAGACCTGAAAGTGGCACATGGCAGAGTGTGGCGATGGAGACAGCAGCAATGGGAGGCCGTACAGGGACCCATGAGAGACTCTGGACTTGTCAGCAGCATGAGGAGGCGGTATATAGGGGCCCATGGCAGATTAGGGGCCTGGCAGCAGCTATGGGAGGCCCGTAATCTGCCAACACCCTATGTCAAAAAATTCAACACACCAGCAGTGTGTGAGGAGACCTGAAAGTGGCACATGGCAGAGTGTGGCGATGGAGACAGCAGCAATAGGAGGCCGTACAGGGACCCATGAGAGACTCTGGACTTGGCAGCAGCATGAGGAGGCGGTATATAGGGGCCCATGGCAGATTAGGGGCCTGGCAGCAGCTATGGGAGGCCCGTAATCTGCCAGCACCCTATGTCAAAAAATTGAACACACCAGCAGTGTGTGAGGAGACCTGAAAGTGGCACATGGCAGAGTGTGGCGATGGAGACAGCAGCAATGGGAGGCCGTACAGGGACCCATGACAGACTCTGGACTTGGCAGCAGCATGAGGAGGCGGTATATAGGGGCCCATGGCAGATTAGGGGCCTGGCAGCAGCTATGGGAGGCCCGTAATCTGCCAGCACCCTATGTCAAAAAATTGAACACACCAGCAGTGTGTGAGGAGACCTGAAAGTGGCACATGGCAGATTGTGGCGATGGAGACAGCAGCAATGGGAGGCCGTACAGGGACCCATGACAGACTCTGGACCTGGCAGCAGCATGAGGAGGCGGTATATAGGGGCCTATGGCAGATTAGGGGCCTGGCAGCAGCTATAGGAGGCCCGTAATCTGCCAGCACCCTATGTCAAAAAATTCAACACACCAGCAGTGTGAGGAGACCTGAAAGTGGCACATGGCAGAGTGTGGCGATGGAGACAGCAGCAATGGGAGGACGTACAGGGACCCATGACAGACTCTGGACTTGGCAGCAGCATGAGGAGGCGGTATATAGGGGCTTATGGCAGATTAGGGGCCTGGCAGCAGCTATAGGAGGCCCGTAATCTGCCAGCGCCCTATGTCAAAAAATTCAACACACCAGCAGTGTGAGGAGACCTGAAAGTGGCACATGGCAGAGTGTGGCGATGGAGACAGCAGCAATGGGAGGCCGTACAGGGACCCATGACAGACTCTGGACTTGGCAGCAGCATGAGGAGGCGGTATATAGGGGCCCATGGCAGATTAGGTGCCTGGCAGCAGCTATAGGAGGCCCGTAATCTGCCAGCACCCTATGTCAAAAAATTCAACACACCAGCAGTGTGAGGAGACCTGAAAGTGGCACATGGCAGAGTGTGGCGATGGAGACAGCAGCAATGGGAGGCCGTACAGGGACCCATGACAGACTCTGGACTTGGCAGCAGCATGAGGAGGCGGTATATAGGGGCCCATGGCAGATTAGGGGCCTGGCAGCAGCTATAGGAGGCCCGTAATCTGCCAGCACCCTATGTCAAAAAATTCAACACACCAGCAGTGTGAGGAGACCTGAAAGTGGCACATGGCAGAGTGTGGCGATGGAGACAGCAGCAATGGGAGGCCGTACAGGGACCCATGACAGACTCTGGACTTGGCAGCAGCATGAGGAGGCGGTATATAGGGGCCCATGGCAGATTAGGGGCCTGGCAGCAGCTATGGGAGGCCCGTAATCTGCCAGCACCCTATGTCAAAAAATTCAACACACCAGCAGTGTGTGAGGAGACCTGAAAGTGGCACATGGCAGAGTGTGGCGATGGAGACAGCAGCAATGGGAGGCCGTACAGGGACCCATGACAGACTCTGGACTTGGCAGCAGCATGAGGAGGCGGTATATAGGGGCCCATGGCAGATTAGGGGCCTGGCAGCAGCTATGGGAGGCCCGTAATCTGCCAGCACCCTATGTCAAAAAATTGAACACACCAGCAGTGTGTGAGGAGACCTGAAAGTGGCACATGGCAGAGTGTGGCGATGGAGACAGCAGCAATGGGAGGCCGTACAGGGACCCATGACAGACTCTGGACTTGGCAGCAGCATGAGGAGGCGGTATATAGGGGCCCATGGCAGATTAGGGGCCTGGCAGCAGCTATGGGAGACCCGTAATCTGCCAGCACCCTATGTCAAAAAATTGAACACACCAGCAGTGTGTGAGGAGACCTGAAAGTGGCACATGGCAGATTGTGGCGATGGAGACAGCAGCAATGGGAGGCCGTACAGGGACCCATGAGAGACTCTGGACCTGGCAGCAGCATGAGGAGGCGGTATATAGGGGCCTATGGCAGATTAGGGGCCTGGCAGCAGCTATAGGAGGCCCGTAATCTGCCAGCACCCTATGTCAAAAAATTCAACACACCAGCAGTGTGAGGAGACCTGAAAGTGGCACATGGCAGAGTGTGGCGATGGAGACAGCAGCAATGGGAGGCCGTACAGGGACCCATGACAGACTCTGGACTTGGCAGCAGCATGAGGAGGCAGTATATAGGGGCTTATGGCAGATTAGGGGCCTGGCAGCAGCTATAGGAGGCCCGTAATCTGCCAGCACCCTATGTCAAAAAATTCAACACACCAGCAGTGTGAGGAGACCTGAAAGTGGCACATGGCAGAGTGTGGCGATGGAGACAGCAGCAATGGGAGGCCGTAGAGGGACCCATGAAAGACTCTGGACTTGGCAGCAGCATGAGGAGGCGGTATATAGGGGCCCATGGCAGATTAGGGGCCTGGCAGCAGCTATAGGAGGCCCGTAATCTGCCAGCACCCTATCTCAAAAAATTGAACACACCAGCAGTGTGTGAGGAGACCTGAAATTGGCACATGGCAGATTGTGGCGATGGAGACAGCAGCAATGGGAGGCCGTACAGGGACCCATGAGAGACTCTGGACCTGGCAGCAGCATGAGGAGGCGGTATATAGGGGCCTATGGCAGATTAGGGGCCTGGCAGCAGCTATAGGAGGCCCGTAATCTGCCAGCACCCTATGTCAAAAAATTCAACACACCAGCAGTGTGAGGAGACCTGAAAGTGGCACATGGCAGAGTGTGGCGATGGAGACAGCAGCAATGGGAGGCCGTACAGGGACCCATGACAGACTCTGGACTTGGCAGCAGCATGAGGAGGCGGTATATAGGGGCTTATGGCAGATTAGGGGCCTGGCAGCAGCTATAGGAGGCCCGTAATCTGCCAGCACCCTATGTCAAAAAATTCAACACACCAGCAGTGTGAGGAGACCTGAAAGTGGCACATGGCAGAGTGTGGCGATGGAGACAGCAGCAATGGGAGGCCGTACAGGGACCCATGACAGACTCTGGACTTGGCAGCAGCATAGGAGGCGGTATATAGGGGCTTATGGCAGATTAGGGGCCTGGCAGCAGCTATAGGAGGCCCGTAATCTGCCAGCACCCTATGTCAAAAAATTCAACACACCAGCAGTGTGAGGAGACCTGAAAGTGGCACATGGCAGAGTGTGGCGATGGAGACAGCAGCAATGGGAGGCCGTACAGGGACCCATGACAGACTCTGGACTTGGCAGCAGCATGAGGAGGCGGTATATAGGGGCCTATGGCAGATTAGGGGCCTGGCAGCAGCTATAGGAGGCCCGTAATCTGCCAGCACCCTATGTCAAAAAATTCAACACACCAGCAGTGTGAGGAGACCTGAAAGTGGCACATGGCAGAGTGTGGCGATGGAGACAGCAGCAATGGGAGGCCGTACAGGGACCCATGACAGACTCTGGACTTGGCAGCAGCATGAGGAGGCGGTATATAGGGGCCTATGGCAGATTAGGGGCCTGGCAGCAGCTATAGGAGGCCCGTAATCTGCCAGCACCCTATGTCAAAAAATTCAACACACCAGCAGTGTGAGGAGACCTGAAAGTGGCACATGGCAGAGTGTGGCGATGGAGACAGCAGCAATGGGAGGCCGTACAGGGACCCATGACAGACTCTGGACTTGGCAGCAGCATGAGGAGGCGGTATATAGGGGCCCATGGCAGATTAGGGGCCTGGCAGCAGCTATGGGAGGCCCGTAATCTGCCAGCACCCTATGTCAAAAAATTGAACACAACAGCAGTGTGAGGAGACCTGAAAGTGGCACATGGCATAAGAGACTGTGGACCTGGCAGCAGCATGAGGAGGCGGTATAGGGGCCCATGGCAGATTAGGGGCCTGGCAGCAGCTATGGGAGGCCCGTAATCTGCCAGCACCCTATGACAAAAAATGGAACACACCAGCAGTGTGTGAGGAGACCTGAAAGTGGCACATGTTTGAGGCATGATTCATGGCGGATTTAGTCAGTTGTGTCAGGAACTGGTGGTTTGAAATCCAGACTAATCCACGCCTGATTCATTTTCACAAACGTGAGTCTCTCCACACTTTGGGTGGACAGTCGTGTCCTCCGCGGAGTTACATTACCTCCTGCCGCACTAAACACGCGCTCCGATGCCACGCTACTGGCCGGGCATGACAGCCTTTCAAGGGCAAATTCAGCTAGTTGGGGCCAAAGGTCAAGTTTCGTTGCCCAGTAGTCAAGGGGATTGTCTACCTCGGTTGGCAGGGTGCTGTCCAAGTAGGCCCAAGCCTGTTGTTTGAGGTCCTGCTCCAGGTCTACCTGATGCTGCTGCTGCTGCTGCTGCGGCTGGTTAGTAGTTTCCTCACTGCGCTGGTGAAGAAAGCTACTCATCATCGACTGCAGACTGAGGCAGCCGCTGCTGGTGGAGCTGCCACTGCTCCTACCACCCCACCCCTCCCCTGCTGCCATGGCAGCGGAACGCGATCGCACAGGGCCCACAGTGTCTGAGGATGGACGTTGGCGCACAGAGGCAGAGACCAACTGACTACATAGGTGGTTTTTATAGTACGTTATTTTGGCCTCCCTCTCAGCAGGTGTGAAAAAGGCCACCATTTTTGAACGGTAGCGAGGGTCCAACAAGGTGGACAGCCAAAAGTCATCCCTCTGTCTGATGGTTATTATTCGGCTGTCGCTACGCAAGCAACCGAGCATGCTATGGGCCATTTTTGCCAAGGAATGCGAGGGACTCCCTGCCTCCATCTCCACAGCATACTGCCACGGTGCGTCTGGGTCCTCTGTCTCCTCCTCCTCCTCCTCTACCAGATGCTCCTGCTCCTCCGCTCCTGTCCGCTGAGTGGAAAAACCACCCATTTCACTCAATAATTCCTGAGCACAAATGTCCTCCTCTACCTCCTCCTCTTCTTCCTGTCCTGCCCCCACAGGGGTCATGTGGCGTTGAGATCTGTGCGCCACGTCTACCGCACCCTGACCAGCCATTGTTAACAGCATTTGTTCCAGGACGTGCAACAGAGGAATGACGTCGTTCATCCCATAGTCCTGCCGACTCACGAATAGCGTGGCCTCCTCAAAGGGCCTGAGCAAGCGGCAGGTGTCACGCATGAGCTGCCAATGGCTGACATCAAAGTTACACAGGGGAGTACCTTTATCCGCTTGTAACATCAGGAAATCGGTGATGGCCTTTCGCTGTTCGTAAAGGCGGTCTAACATGTGTAGGGTTGAATTCCACCTTGTTGCAACGTCGCAGATCAGGCGATGCTGTGCAATTCCGTTCTGCCGCTGCAGCTCAAGGAGGGTGTGCTTTGCGGTGTAGGAATGGCTGAAATGCATGCAAAGTTTACGTGACATTTTAAGGATGTCTTGCAGTGGGATGGTGGATTTTAGGAACCGCTTGACAACCAGATTGAACACGTGAGCCATGCATGGCGCATGGCACAACCTTCCTTGACGCAGAGCAGACACCATGTTCTTTCCGTTGTCGGTCAACATGGTTCCGATTTTCAGTTTGCGCGGAGACAGCCATCTGTCGATTTCTCTGTTCATTACACTGAGAAGTTCCTCCCCTGTGTGACTACGTTTGCCAAGGCATACCAGGTGCAGCACAGCGTGACACCGTTGCGCCCTGCACATGTGATATGCCGGTCGGGTAATGGGACTTGGCACGGGGGTGGCGGCTGAGGACACGGCGGAAGAAGAGGTGGTAGAGGCGGACATCTTTGCCGGACCAAGGACGTGCAAACGTGGAGGCAAAAGCGGCATGACCTGTCCAAGTTGCTGGTGCGGCTGTGACGGCACCACGTTCACCCAGTGGGCCGTAAATGACATGTACTGTCCCTGACCGTAGTTACAGCTCCACACGTCGGTGCTGCCGTGCACTTTGGCAGAGACCGACATGCTCAAAGACTGGCCCACCATCTCTTCTACATGTGAATGCAGGGCTGGCACTGCCTTTTTGGCGAAGAAATGACGGATTGGCACTCTCCACCACGGCGCGGCACAAGCCATCATTTCTCGGAAAGGTGCTGAGTCTACCACTTGGAAAGGGAGGGACTGCAGCACCAGCAACTTGGACAGGAGGACGTTCAGCTTTTGCACCGTCGGGTGCGTGCTCGCAAACTGTTGTCTCTTGGAAACGGATTCCAAGAAAGACTGCTGACGGAATCCGTGAAGAGGAGTAGCAGGAGAAGGAGCATCTGAACGAGCGGAAGATGCCAACGAGCGACAACTCCCCTCAGCAGAGGTGTTGGAGCCTTGACTGGCTGATGGAGGGCGATTGACGTCAGGTGACGGAGCAAGTAACGGAGCGGGTGATGGAGCGGGGGCTGGGGCGGGCAGAACCGCCGTATCTTTATCACGGTTTTCCCAGGCCACCAAATGGCGACGCTGCATATGCTGCCGCAACGCTGTAGTCCCAACATGGGCCCCCTGGCCACGCTTGACTTTCTGGCCACATAGTCGACATACGGCTACGTTTACTTCCTCGGGCGGCTTGACAAAAAATTGCCACACCGCCGAGTAGGAAACTTTGCCCCCGATACTCCTCACTGGCTGACTGCTGCTTCCTCCGTGCACACCGGCACCACTACTGGCCGTGGTGGTAGGCTGCAGTGGAGCTGGTGCTCTACTCCGTGGCCGTTTGGCTCCACTGACACTGCTGCGACCCTGCTGCTGTCTCCTGGGCAACCCACCGACTGTTTCGCTCGCTGCCAAGCTGCCACCCTCTTCTCCTGATGATGCGGAAGAAATTGCCTGATGACGACGAGGCTGCCAAGTGCGATCAACCTCCTCATCATCAAGTAGGGTCTCCGCCTCACTACTAGCCCCCTCGGCTGCGTCTGGGTCAGGAGACAGACCTGTCTCTAGACCGGCTACCGAGCCACTCTCCTCGCCACTACTTCTTCGCCTGGCTGCTGAAAAGGCGGATGTCTCCCCCCGTTCCTGACCGCCCTCTGTTAGCTCTTCCTCACTGTACAGTGGGGCTGAGCCCACAGCATGCGATACTTCGCTTGGTGAGGGAACACCAAAGGACAGGGGCAGGTAGAGGACACGTGATTTCAGTGGGCTTGGTCCCGGGCCATGCCAACTAACGGTTGTGTCTGACGTACCCACCGACCGTTGGCTGTAGGTGTCAGAGGTGACCTGGGAAGAGGAAGACGACCGAGCCAACCAATCGACGACGGCAGGGTTGTCGGTGGAGACACGACCGCTGGATGACAACGGGAGCACTGGCCTCTGGCTGCGAATAGTGCTGCCTCGACCCCTTCCTCTGCTGCCACGTCTGCTCGCTCCTAAAACATTGCCTCCTCTGCCACTCCTCTGCATGTTGTCTGACATACTCTTTAATTCAACGATTCTGTGTCCCTGAGTAACAATTCTGTGTCCCTGAGTAACAATTCTGTGTCTGTCCCTGAGTAACAATTCTGTGGCCCTAAGTAACGGTTCTGTGGCCCTCAGTAACAATTCTGTGTCCCTCAGTAACAATTCTGTGTCTGTCCCTGAGTAACAATTCTGTGGCCCTAAGTAACGGTTCTGTGGCCCTCAGTAACAATTCTGTGTCCCTGATTAACGTTTATGTGGCCCTAAGTAACGGTTCTGTGGCCCTCAGTAACAATTCTGTGTCCTTGAGTAACAATTCTGTGTCTGTCCGAGTAACAATTCTGTGGCCCTAAGTAACAGTTCTGTGGCCCTCAGTAACAATTCTGTGTCCCTGAGTAACCTTTCTGTGGCCCTAAGTAACAGCTCTGTGGCCCTCAGTAACAATTCTGTGTCCCTGAGTAACAATTCTGTGGCCCTAAGTAACAGTTCTGTGGCCCTCAGTAACAATTCTGTGTCCCTGAGTAACAATTCTGTGGCCCTAAGTAACAGTTCTGTGGCCCTCAGTAACAATTCTGTGTCCCTGAGTAACAATTCTGTGGCCCTAAGTAACGGTTCTGTGGCCCTCAGTAACAATTCTGTGTCCCTGAGTAACAATTCTGTGTCTGTCCGAGTAACAATTCTGTGGCCCTAAGTAACAGTTCTGTGGCCCTCAGTAACAATTCTGTGTCCCTAAGTAACAAATCTGTGGCCCTAAGTAACGGTTCTGTGGCCCTCAGTAACAATTCTGTGTCCCTAAGTAACAATTCTGTGGCCCTAAGTAACGGTTCTGTGGCCCTCAGTAACAATTCTGTGTCCCTAAGTAACAATTCTGTGGCCCTAAGTAACGGTTCTGTGGCCCTAAGTAACGGTTCTGTGGCCCTCAGTAACAATTCTGTGTCCCTAAGTAACAATTCTGTGGCCCTAAGTAACGGTTCTGTGGCCCTCAGTAGCAATTCTGTGTCCCTAAGTAACAATTCCGTGGCCCTAAGTAACGGTTCTGTGGCCCTCAGTAACAATTCTGTGTCCCTGATTAACGTTTCTGTGGCCCTAAGTAACGGTTCTGTGTCCCTCAGTAACAATTCTGTGTCCCTCAAGAAACAATTCTGTGTCTGTCCGTGAGTAACAATTCTGTGGCCCTAAGTAACGGTTCTGTGGCCCTCAGTAACAATTCTGTGTCCCTGATTAACGTTTATGTGGCCCTAAGTAACAGTTCTGTGGCCCTCAGTAACAATTCTGTGTCCCTGATTAACGTTTCTGTGGCCCTAAGTAACGGTTCTGTGGCCCTCAGTAACAATTCTGTGTCTGTCCCTGAGTAACAATTCTGTGGCCCTAAGTAACGGTTCTGTGGCCCTCAGTAACAATTCTGTGTCCCTGATTAACTTTTATGTGGCCCTAAGTAACGGTTCTGTGGCCCTCAGTAACAATTCTGTGTCCCTGATTAACGTTTCTGTGGCCCTCAGTAACAATTCTGTGTCCCTCAGTAACAATTCTGTGTCTGTCCCCGAGTAACAATTCTGTGGCCCTAAGTAACGGTTCTGTGGCCCTCAGTAACAATTCTGTGTCCCTGAGTAACAATTCTGTGGCCCTAAGTAACGGTTCTGTGGCCCTCAGTAACAATTCTGTGTCCCTGAGTAACAATTCTGTGGCCCTAAGTAACGGTTGTGGCCCTCAGTAACAATTCTGTGTCCCTCAGTAACAATTCTGTGTCTGTCCCTGAGTAACAATTATGTGGCCCTAAGTAACGGTTATGTGGCCCTCAGTAACAATTCTGTGTCCCTGAGTAACGTTTCTGTGGCCCTAAGTAACGGTTCTGTGGCCCTCAGTAACAATTCTGTGTCCCTGAGTAACAATTCTGTGTCTGTCCCTGAGTAACAATTCTGTAGCCCTAAGTAACGGTTCTGTGGCCCTCAGTAACAATTCTGTGTCCCTGAGTAACGTTTCTGTGGCCCTAAGTAACAATTCTGTGGCCCTCAGTAACAATTCTGTGTCTGTCCCTGAGTAACAATTCTGTGGCCCTAACTAACGTTTCTGTGGCCCTAAGTAACAGTTCTGTGGCCCTCAGTAACAATTCTGTGTCCCTGAGTAACGTTTCTGTGGCCCTAAGTAACAATTCTGTGGCCCTCAGTAACAATTCTGTGTCTGTCCCTGAGTAACAATTCTGTGGCCCTAACTAACGTTTCTGTGGCCCTAAGTAACAATTCTCTGGCACTCAGTAACAATTCTGTCTGTCTCTGAGTAACAATTCTGTGGCCCTAACTAACGTTTCTGTGGCCCTAAGTAACAATTCTCTGGCACTCAGTAACAATTCTGTCTGTCCCTGAGTAACAATTCTGTGGCCCTAACTAACGTTTCTGTGGCCCTAAGTAACAATTCTCTGGCACTCAGTAACAATTCTGTCTGTCCCTGAGTAACAATTCTGTGGCCCTAATAACATTTCTGTGGCCCTAAGTAACAGTTCTGTGGCCCTCAGTAACAATTCTGTGTCTGTCCCTGAGTAACAATTCTGTGGCCCTAACTAACGTTTCTGTGGCCCTAAGTAACAATTCTCTGGCACTCAGTAACAATTCTGTCTGTCCCTGAGTAACAATTCTGTGGCCCTAATAACGTTTATGTGGCCCTAAGTAACAGTTCTGTGGCCCTCAGTAACAATTCTGTGTCTGTCCCTGAGTAACAATTCTGTGGCCCTAACTAACATTTCTGTGGCCCTAAGTAACAATTCTCTGGCACTCAGTAACAATTCTGTCTGTCCCTGAGTAACAATTCTGTGGCCCTAACTAGCGTTTCTTTGGCCCTAAGTAACGATTCTGTGGCCCTCATTAACAATTCTGTGTCCCTGAGTAATGCTTCTCTGTCCCTAAGTAACGTTTCTCTGTCCCCAAGTAACGTTTCTGTGGCCCTAACTCTGTCCCTAATACAGAGCGGTCTGCCTCTCTTGAATGACTGGAGGCAAATGAAGAATTCTAAAATGGCCGCTATTTATAGCTCGACCATTACACAGTGCTGGCTGCCTGGCTGCTGATTGGCTAATGCGATCACATGTCATTAAGGAATGCATTATGGGTCAGCGCGCCTTGTCTGCGCGCCTTCCCAGACATCCCCGCTCCGTCGCCGCACATGTCCGCCGCCATTTTAGGAAAAATTTCGATTCGCGCGTCCGAAGTAGGCTATTTTTCGGATTCGGCGCGAATTTCCAATATTTCCAATATTCGACTCGAATTCCACTTCGCCTACTTCGATTCGCTCATCTCTAGTTATAAACTTTTGCACATAAATAATTTTTCTTCATAAATTTAGGCCAAAATGTATTCTGCTGCATTTCTTTGGTAAAAATAACAAAAATCAGTGTATATTATTTAGACTGTAGGAGAGTTATAGAGTCAACAAACTATGGTATACTTATCTCATTTCCTGAGGCCTGAAATTTCCAGGACAGTACAAATACCCCTCAAAAGTTAATTTATTGAAATTAAAAATTGTTTTTTCACATTTCTTTTTTTACATACTGTCACGTACAGCGTCATCATGTAACTTCTGTGGCAGTGATCAGGGACACTGGTGGCAGTATGTAAGAATTTTTTTTTTAAATTATAATTTTTTTCAATCTTTTAAAACCTTTTTTTTTACATACCGTGACCAGAGCAGTAAAGTGTTACCATAGTGACACTGTACTAATCTGGGGAGGTGACTTTTTTTATAACAATGATAATCATAATTATAATCAACCATTTTGTTATGAATGGAATCCATTCATCCAGCGAGTACTATTATGAAGCTGTGATTGGCCACAGATATCATATGGTACAGATGCACGGTGATTAGCCCTGTCTGTACCATGTCATCACTGTGACCAATCACAGAAATCAAAACAACAGTACACAGTAAACACTAAATTATTATTATTATTATTCGGGATTTATATAGTGCCAACAGTCTGCTCAGCGCTTTACAATATAGAGGGAGATGATACAACAACAATACAGTTTAATACAAGAGGGTTAGGAGGGCCCTGCTCCTTGGAGCTTACAATCTAAGAGGAAGGGGCTAGTGGTACAAAAGGTAGTAACTGTGGGGGATGGACTGGTAGGGAGAACAGAAGATTCCATTATTAGCTGTGGGCAGGATAGGCTTCCCTGAAAAGATACGTTTTCAGAGATCGCCTAAAAGTGAGCAGATTAGGCGATAGTCTGATAAACTGGGGTAGAGAGTTCCAGAGGATGGGGGTAGCTCTGGAGAAGTCCTGGAGATGAGCATGGGAGGAGGAGACAAGGGAGCTAGAGAGCAGGAGGTAATGCAAGGAGCAGAGAGTACGGTTTGAGTGTAATTTGGAGACAAGATTGGTGATGTAATTTGGGGCAGTGTTATAAATGGCTTTATATGTTATTGTTAATGTTTTGAATTTTATCCATTGGGCAATGGGAAGCCAGTGGAGGGATTGGCTGAGAGGGGTGGCAGATACGGAACGGTTTATAAGGTGGATAAGTCTGGCAGCAGCATTCATGATAGACTGAAGAGGGGATAGCCTGCGATGAGGTAGGCCAATGAGGAGGGAGTTACAATAGTCAAGGCGAGAGATAACAAAGGAGTGAATAAGTTGCTTAGTGGTTTCTGAGGTTAAGAACGGCCGTATCTTGGAGATGTTGCGAAAGTGAAGTCTACATGATTTGGACAGCGATTGGATTTGGGGCTAAAAGGATAGATGGGAGTCTAGGATTACACCTAGTACCCTGGCATGATAGGAGGGACTGATGGTTGTATTATTGGTCTTGATGGAGAAGTCAGGGGAGGGGGTATGGGCTGGGGGGAATACTAAGAGCTCAGTTTTGGAAAGATTGAGTTTGAGGAAGTGGAGTGACATCCATACCGAGATGTCACTTAGTAGGTTAGTAATGCGAGAGGAGACTGAAGGGGTGAGGTGAGGAGTAGAAAGATAGATTTGTGTGTCGTCAGCATAGAGATGGTACTTAAAGCCACTGGAGTTTATCAAGTGACCAAGGGAGGAGGTGTAAATAGAGAAGAGAAGGGGTCCAAGGACAGAATCTTGAGGTACCCCTACAGAAAGAGGGAGTGGAGGACCCAGAGTTATAGGTAACACTGAAGGAGCGCTGCAATAGGTAGGAGGAAAACCAGGAGAGAGCAGAGTCTTTCAGGCCAAGAAAATGGAGTTTTTTGAGGAGGAGGGGATGGTCAACAGTATCAAAAGCCACAGAGAGGTCAAGTTGTAAGAGTATAGAGTAGTGACCATTGGTTTTAGCAGTTAGTAGATCATTAGTGAGTTTTAGTAGGGCAGTTTCAGTGGGGTGTAGTGAGTGAAAGCCAGACTGTAAAGGGTCAAGAAGGTTGTTGTCAGTGAGGTGGGAGCTCAGGCGATTGTAGACTAAGCATTCTAAGAGTTTAGAGGTAAATGGCAGCAAGGAGAGGGGTCTTAAGTTTTTCGGGTTGGTGGGTTCCAGGGAGGGCTTTTTAAGTACGGGAGTGATGTGTGCATGCTTTGGAGGGGTGGGGAAGGCACCGTTAGAGAGGGAGAGATTAAAGATGTGAGTGAAGGAGCATAGGATAGAAGAAGAGGGTGATCGTAGTAGTTGTGAGGGGACAGGATCCAGGGGGCATGTAGTGAGACAGGCTTCTGAGAAAACCTTAGTGACCTCTTCAGTAGTAGCAAGGTCAAAAGAGGAAAGTGTTGAGGGAGGTTAAGTATGAGGTATGCCAAGTGGGATGGATGTCTGTGCAGTGGAGATGCCCGTACGAATTGCATCAATCTTGTTTTTGAAATTATTTGCAATCTTGCAAGCAGTGAGTGAGTTACTGAGTGGAGTTGAAGGTGGAGAAAGTAGAAAGTTAAATGTAAAGAAGAGATGATGAGAACTGGGTGACAAACTATTGATGAGAGTGACAAAGTAGGCTTGTTTGGCAGCATGGAGGGAGAAATTGTATATTAAGAAAGCAGATTTACATAGGGTGAAAGCTTGGTGTGATTTGGTTTGGTTAAAATCTCCAAGAATAATAGTGGGTATTTCAGAGGAGAGAAAGTAGGGTAGACAGGCAGAGAAGTCATCAAGAAAGCAGGACACCAATCCAGGAGGTGGATAGATCACTGCAATCCTCAGAGAAATAGGAGAAAACAGCCGAATGCAGTGAATCTCGAAAAAAGAAAATCATAGAGAGGGAGGGTTATGGAGGACTTGAAAGGTGCTCAGTAGGGATAGAAGCAAACCAACTCCACCACCTTTCTGACCACTGGGTCTGGGTGAGTGAGTCCAAAGAAGGTTTCTATACGAAAGTGCTGTGGGAGAAGCAGAATCTGCTGCTTGAAGCCAGGTTTCTGTAATTGCTAGTAGGTTAAGGGATATGGGAGACACAATGGCTATAATGAAAGTTATTAATTATGTACAATTGCTATGTGATCTGACGTGACTGATTTCAGCAATCACATGGTACCGACAGCGGCTTGGTACACTGATTTGATAACCACTGTGTTTGGTGGACACAGCACGCATTATGTCGTGCCACAACGCGGCTCATGAGGAGCCTGAAGTGCAATCCTGGGAGGATGTCATGTGACATCCACCCAGGATGGCAGCGCTCCTGCTCTGCGGTCATTCTATTATAGGCCGGATGGAAAGTGGTTAACTCAAGTGTAACCAAGGCAAAACTTTCTTTTTTTTTAGTATTGGATTAGAACACCTGTCAGTTTTCATTGCTCTCTTTGTCCTTGTTGGAGAGATCCATCCTCTTTATTTGTCCTGTTTACCATTATCATCCAAACTGAAAGAGAATGAAAATCTAAAATTTTGTTGTTGACATCAGAACACAAATAGAGAGGAAATCTTAAAATGGGGATACTAATTCTGGTGACACCCCAGGAATCCTTCACTTTGAAGAGATATCCTCTCACTTTCTATTTTAGATGGTGCTCTATACAAAATAATTAAAAAATGTTTAGTATTTAGTTCTACTTTATTTATAAAAAATAACACTGCACTTTTAGTAATTTTGGATGTCTGTTTTATGTCTTAACAGCAAGAAAAATTGTCTGGAGGAGTGGGGCAAGCTGTCATCCTAGTATGACTGCAATTTTGGTTCTAGGTTGTTGTGGTGGTTTATGTAAGGATATATATTATTTATAAAGGGCGTGTCCCTTTCCCTTAGATGAAATATTACAGTGCCTCCAGCCGTTAAAATACGGCAAATATTTAGTAAACCAATAATTTGGACACCTTGATAATTTGATCACCACTTATTATTATACCTTGAATTCTTTTAGCCAATATGATTTCGTACCATACACACAAAATTTGCCTTATAATAGATAAATATAAAAATTTATTTATGTACAAAAATTATATATATATTAACACAAAACACAAAAGACTGGTGATAAATGAATATTGGTACACACAATCAAAAATATATCCTACCAATGTAAGACACACTAATAATGTCTCTAACTAATTACATCAATCACAAACTTTAAATGATATGATATTTATTAAATTTATTAATAATTAATAATTTCGAATATCTCAAGGGTTATATTCTTACATGCCGTGGCCATAGGCTTGCAAGAAGTAAGCCCTTGATATATGATACTCTGGTTATTAATATTCAATAAATTATGAAATATGGAAAAATTTATAATGTGGCAATCAACAATTTTTTTTAACAGTAACACAGTATCTGACTACATATATCTAACTATCCAATATTGTTGTAATACACTACGGTAATTTTTATGATTCTACACAACAGAGAAAGTAATTAATACAAATCAAATAAACATCTCACCACACCCGGACGTCAGACTAGGCAACTCTCCCGTGGATTTAGCTGGCAGTGGTACGCCTTTAGACTGATATATAGGCAAGTGATAGATTCAATAGGGGAGAATGTAGGAAGTTATAAGTTTTGAGGTTTAAAGTTTTAGGAAGTTTGAAAAGATGGAAGAGTAGTTATTCAGCAGAGATCTTCTTCAGATGTCAGGTCTTTCCATGAGGTCTTTATGAGGGTTCTTTTTTTTATGAGGTTTTTTTTTCTGTTACAGCACATGGGCTTTTTATATCCACTAGTCCATTGTTCTAAGATACCTTCCCACCAGGCTTCCTGATTGGCTAGTTGAGAAATGTGTGTACATAAGCTATTTCTCACCTGCCCGCCAGGTGGCGGTCATGTATCACAGAACAATGTGAGTATTTGATATGACTCATATCTTGGGTGGAATCTTCAGGTAATTTCAGGAATAAAATATACAGCACTTTCCAGATATAGCAGTGATCATACCTATGATATTCTAAATAGGGACCATGGAATATAGGTGTATATTCGGTTATTCCTCCTTGAAGTATCATCCTGTTTGTTTCCTGATAAGACATGTAACTAATGCTAGTTTATAATACATCTTACTTCCCATCATCTCAATACTCAAGTTAGTGATATATAGTTCCCATTGCTGAGTATTTAGTGGTGTTTAAAGTCTATGACATCTTATTTATAATCTGTTTTTGTAGTACATTTTTGTAATGATATACAGTGAACTTTTAAACTTAAATGTCCTGAATTTCACCCCTTGGTTCCAGCATCAACATTTCCTCTGTGTAGGGAAAAAAAATCTCTGTTTGCCTAGCCCTTGTATTGGACTCATGGTAAACAATTGTTAATGCTTTCACCCTTGGTGAACAATAGTAGATAGTAATAGTTTCAGAGGTTTGTTGGTTCATCACACTCTACAGGTTTTGGTTAAGCTTCCAAACAGTTGAGTTCCCGTCTCATTATTGTTGAAATGTTTACAAGTCAGAATCCTATGTGTTTGACTTTCTGTAGATGCATTCTTCTCACTTCCATATACAAATAGTCTTTGTTGACAGTTTAAACAATCCCATTGTCTTGGAAAAGTCTTAATTCCCTGTTCTCTTCAGTTCTTTAACTAGAATTCTTGAAGGTTTAACCAAGACAAAATTAACTCTTAACATCCGGTTCTGCTGAGCTGTTTGCTATATAACATTATGTCTTGATAAAAGTCATATTTTTGACATGATTCCAAAAGCCCACAACAAAATCCCCCTTTGTTTTTGGGGTACAGGCACGTGTATAGGGGTGTCTGTATCGAAAAACATGAGTGAGGCTTTTGGCTAGGGTGATTGTTCGTCTTCTCCGGTGAAGGGAATGAAATAATAAAAAAAAAATTTCCGATAATAAAATGGCAGCGGTAATGCTGGTTGTTCCTCAACTTGACTCGGCGTCTTTAGATGGACACTTCCGATGACGATCCTGGTCTTGTGATGAGGCCGGCCTGGCCTGACACATCCACCTTGGGGTCCATGGGTCCTCCGCACGACAGGTCTCTTAGACGGTCTCCTAGGCGGGTCTTTTCCTCTGGACTGTCCCTTGGTGGCCTGGGACATCAGGTTATCGTCTCCGGATCGATCTCTGGCATCTGGTCTTTCCCACAGGACATTATAGCTTCCTTCTAGGGTCCGGTCATTGACACCTCCGATCGCCGGTCTGGTCATAGTCTGGGCCTTCCTTTCTAAATTATTAAAATGAACAGTTTAAGTATGGGATATACATAAAATTATGTTACTGGATCCTGTAAGGCAAAAATGAATTATATGTTTAAAGGAAGTTTAAGAATGATCTCAATATCTCCAGATAGGAATTGGTGGGTTTAGTCTTCCAACAACTGCAATTGAGACTTCGGATGGCAAGCACGTAATTGATTGATGTGCACCCATCTATCACTGATTTCACCATACCGGGTAACCTGCAATTTATATGCGACCGGAGAGATTTTATCAATGATAGAGAACGGACCTTTCCAAGATGGAAGGAATTTCCGTTCCTTGATCTGGTCTCTTGCAAAGTTGTATAGATAGACCTTGTCACCAATCTCATATTCCTTCTTGGAGGTTTTGAGATCATAGTATGTCTTAGCACTAGTTGCAGCTCTTTCCAAATTTCGCTGGGCAAAGGCAAAAGCATATTGCAGATGTTTACGTAAATCCTCTATGTACTGGTGTGTGGTGGTAGCATTGATCAAATTTTGATCTGTAGTGCGATACAATAAGTGCTGGGGCAGTACCATCCGTCTACCTGTCATCAGTTCAAAAGATGACATTTTTGTAACTGTATTCGGAGTAGCCCTCAATGCCATCAGGACCAGCGGGAGTTTGACATCCCAATCTTTGCCTGTTTCCTTAACAAATTTCTTAAGGACATTAACGATGGTCTGATTGTATCGTTCTACACCACCACTAGAGGCTGGCCGATAGGCGATATGCAATTTCCTTTTAACCCCCAAAATTTTCCACAATTTGGCCATCACTTCGCTAGTGAAGTGCGATCCTCTATCAGACTCTATCCTCTGAGGTAAACCAAAACGAGAAAATACATGATTTATTAGCAATGCAGCACATGTCTCGGAGCTATTATTTGGTGCTGGTATACATTCGACATACTTGGTGAATAAACATGTAACTGTTAACATATACCGATTTCCTCGTGAAGATTTGGTTACTGGCCCAATAAAATCCATCTGAAGGTCTGACCAAGGCATACATATCCCCCTCTTCTGGAGAGGTGCTCTGTGAGTTGGCTTGGTAGGTTGAAATTGGGGACATATTAGGCAACCTTGGCAGTACTCCTTCACATCACGCAACATATGAGGCCAGTAGGCATAATCCCGCAGGATCTCATACGTGATCTTCTCTCCACGATGACCGGAAGTGGGAGCATCATGGGCATGCTGTAGCATCAAACCTCTAAATTTAAGTGGGACGACCCATTGTTGTACGCCACCCTTTGAGGTTCGTATCAACAATCCCTGGTATAAAGAGAATTGGGATTTGGATTTCATTAAGATACGTAAATCCTCCTTCCCACTACATACTTCCTTATTTATGGGATTTTGGTTGGGATCTTCTATATGACTATAAAACAAGCCAATTATTGGGTCTTCTTTTTGGGCAGTAATTAAATCCTCACTAGGAGAATCGTGACTCCACTGTATTGCATTTGGATCACCAGCTGTTCTGGCCTGTTGCCTGGTGACAGCTTCGACCTGTACGGTACCTAAAAATTGATCAATGTCTAACAATTCACCGGTGATTGCCCCTTCCTTGGCTAGAGAATCGGCCAGATCGTTCCCTTCTTTCTCGGCACCTAGAACCTTGGAGTGGCCTTTGGTCTTCTTGAAGTGCAGGGTGAGATCATTGAACCTTACCAGTTCATCGATGTGACAAAAGAGCTTACCATGTTTCACGGGTTTGTGATTACTCTTGTTCATGTTGTTTCGCTTCCACCTAGGAAAATACTCCACAAAACTATTCCTGACATAATTGGAATCGGTTATGATGGCACACTCTTTAATGTTGAACTCTATAGCCATCTCAACTGCTCTAAGAATTGCAGTAAGTTCAGCAACCTGACTGCTTTTTGGTCCAAGTTTGTATCCCACAGAAATTGGGGTGACACCTTGGGTCCAAACGATTCCAATACCTGCCACTAGTTGGAGCTGTTCCCCATCCTTGTGATGAAAAGCACAACCATCCACATATACACACGGCAGCTGTTTACAGTATTCTTCATCATAAACCTTGTAGGGAGAGAACAGTTGTTCTTCCAGAAAGTCAGTGTCCGGGCCCTCCATAGCAGGCGTAGTTGCGGAACAATCATGGAGCTCGGCTAGGCCCTGGGCTACTGGACTTTCCTTGTTCTGTTTGTACCGAATTTCAAGAGGCCACCCTTGCAAAGACAAAGTCCAAGCAGTGATGCGGCTATTAGACACATTTCCTCCCTTGATACGTTCACTCTTTAAATACTGTAAAGGCTGGTGTGCCGTTTCAACAATGATTCTCTCTCCCTGAATGTAACTGCGGAAATTCTGTAATGCCCACACGGTGGACAATAGAGCTTTTTCACAGTCACTGAACTTTACTTCAACCGGGGACAAAGTTTTACTGGCATAGGCAATCACCTTACTGACATCATCACGTTTCTGGTAAAGAACAGAACTCATACTTACCTGCGTAAACCCTGTCTCTAGATAGAAATTTTTACCCCCTTCGGGATATCCGAGACACGGGGCTTGTGTAAGACGTTCTTTTAACTCCTTCATGGCGTCCTCCTGTTTCTTACCCCACGACCATTCGACATCCTTCTTCATTAGGTGAAGCAGTGGCTTGCTTATCTCGGCGTAATTATCAATAAACTTACGCGAGTAGTTTACCATACCTAGGAAGGATCTCAATTCTTTAAGGTTAGTAGGGACTTTACAATTCAGAACCGCCTCAACTTTCTTCTTTTGTGGGTTCAAACCTTCAGCAGTAACTTCATGGCCTAGGAAGTTTACCTTCGTGCGACACCACTGGGCTTTTTGTAAGGACAGTTTTACTCCTGCTGCTTTTAATTGGCCCAGGACATGCCGAAGTTCTGTAATGTGTTTGGCCATATCAGTACTTTTGATCAGGATATCGTCCACATATGCCAACGTCCCCCTTTCGAAGGCGTCTGGCATGGCCTTGTGCATGAACACAGCAAATTCATGTCCAGAATTTATGAATCCGAAAGGCATTCTCACCCAACAATATTGTCGATTCCCAAAACTAAAGGCCAGTTTGTATTGGTCTTCCTCACTCACCTTTATGGTCCAATACCCCTGTGCACAATCCAAAGCTGTGAAAACCTGGGATCCTTGGAGCTGGGCGAGACACTGGTCTATGTATGGGACCGGCCATCCTGACATGTACACACGTTTGTTCAGCTGACGGAGATCAGCGCATAAACGCCATTGTCCATTGGGTTTTAAAATACCCAGGATCGGGTGGTTGTAGGAGCTGTGGATGGGCCTAATTATACCCCTTTCATGTAACTTCCTGATAATCTCAGCTAGAGATTCATAGGAAGCTAATGGTAACCTATACTGTCTTACGAATACTGGTGGGGCATCTGGATCTGTTTGGATCCTAGCGATGTGTAGGTCAGTAGTCCCACAATCGTAAGAATCCTTGGCAAAGATCTCTTGGAATTCAAGGAGAAGCTCTCGGAGCAATTGTCGGTCGAGATCACTGGCACACGCGTCGGCGAGGGCCACCATCTCTTCCACTAACTCCTTGAATCCAGGAAAGCTTTCCGGCTGACCTATCTCATATGCCTCTTCAAGTTTCGTGGTGAGGTCATTGGGTATGTGATGTGTGTGTGTGTTCTCCTGCCATCCAGGTTCTTTGGGGTACTCTTGTTCTTTGATTGGGTGATCAAAGACAATTGATGTCTCTTCGATTCGACAGGTGCCATCTTTAGAATCGAATGGATAAATGGACTCTATGGTGAAAATACCCTCTGGTAATGAATGGAATGTTTGTTCAATTAATTGTTCCTCCGACAAATATTCATCGGGGATGAGTCCAATCACCTGGTTAGTGACCCCAAAGGTGTAATATTCAGTCTCTACCGCTAGACCAATAAGGGTCTCTTTGGGTAAGACGATGTCCTGATTGGACAGATTATGTATGTAAATGTACATCGGGGATTGATGTGTGTTGACTAGGGGCGTGTGTGTAATGTTCAGTCCTTCCCCCTGCATTTTATGGGAGAGGCATACCAATGCATCTGACCCCTTCAGTCTATGTCCCTTTTTAACTTGGATGGGGAGTATGAAATTATTTATGCCCTTAGGAATTGTAATCCTCTGGGCTACCTGGACTTCAACAGCATAAGGCATCTGTTGCTGGGATTTTAAAGCTAAGTCCAGATTTTGGTATTTTTCGGGGTCCCCCTTTAGTCGACTCCATAAACAGTCATTAATTAGGTCGACTTGCATTGCAAAGCGATGTAATATATCGTTGCCAAAATAAATTTTAGTATGGGGATTATCCAAGACTAGGAACACATGGGTGGCTGTTTTGTTTCCTACAGTGACGTTTAAGAGACACCTAGCCATTGAATTGTGATCATCAGAGTCATCAAGGGAGTCTGAAATCCAATGACGCTGAGGTGTGGAGAAACGGATCATTTCCATTTCAGTCAGGTGTTTTATCAACCCATGGCTTACAAAGCTGTGTTCCTGTCTCAAATCTAGTTTGGCATATTTTGACCTATTAAGACCATTTATCCGGATGGGGATAAACAAGTCGCTGTTAACCCTTTCAATACCTGTCAAGAATTGGGTGTGATCTCCCCCTTTTCTTGGTTTATCCTCCTGATGAAAAGATATCGTAAGGATGTCATCTTGGAGGGAAATATCTTTGATTTTATCTTGGGGAATTCTAAAAATGTGTTCCTCATCTCTTCTGATAGGGTTACAGTCATCAGGTTTGATAACCGTTACATCAGGAAGTTGGCTGTTCCTGAAATGGATTTCTAATGATCCAGGCCTTTCTTCCACCAGGTGGCAGTGTTGTCGGGAATGGGGAGTTTTAAGTTTCCCATATTTAATCGGGGTATTTACCTGTGACCACAGTACTTGGTTCACACAGTCAACTATTGTGTTCAGCCTTTTTAGGAAGTCCATCCCAATTATCATGTGGTGCTGGGAGATACTGGCAATGATGATGGGGTGTCTCAGTTCCTTGTTACCCAGTTTCAATTTAAGCCAGGCGGTACCCATGACTTGTAACGGGTCTCCACCTACACCAATCAATGAGCTGTCAAAACTTTTAAGTCTCGGCTTGGTGGGCATGACATTCGCCACTTTGTCAAAATGCTCCTGTGACATGATGGTTGCTTGGGATCCAGTGTCTATTAAGCCGACAATCGAAAGATCACTGGCATCCTGCACCTGCACCGTGGCATAATATCTCCCATCAGATTCAGTCAGCTCACACATGAAATTAGTGTGGTTGAAGATCTGTGGGCCCTTCAGTAACCTGCGACTAGCTCTTATCTCACCGCATGTGGTGGACACATTACCCTTATCCTCCCTGGTGGGATTCCTGGACTGTCTCAAGACAGAAGCACAACTAGAAGTTGGTGCTCCGTCTGGCTTGTCAATCCTGATGACTTCCGATGCCGCGACTATATTAGGGGCAATAGATGGACACTGAAAAGCAGGAGAATCGTTAATAACCAACAAATGGTCCCCCTTTGCCTGAGAACTAGCTTCTCCATTAGTAGGCGTGTCAGGGACGGGGCACACATCTCCTGTCATTTGACTCAGTGTCCTCCCCTGTTGGTTTAAGGCTTGGGTGCCTGTTAATTCTGTGACCCTTGGTTGGTCACAGGAGCTGCTCCTAAAAAAGGATTGGATGGAAATTGAGTGACAAGCCTGTCCATTTGTTCAGCCATTTTGCTGACCTGTGCCTCTATTTGTCCAATACGCTCAGAGGAGTCATTCTGTTGATTCTCCCTTTTCCTATACTTGCGCTTGTATTTTGGACGAGACTGGTAATGAGACTCAGAGTCAGAACTACTGCTCTGATCCCGACGCCATTGTTCTCTCTGAGGTTTTGGGGTCTCCCTGTTATTAAAGGGAGCCTGGGGTACTGTATCCCCCCTTTGAGCTTGAGGGTGTTCTTGGCGTGGAGGAAATCTTTGGAAGTCGGAGTTTTTATTAAAATTGGGATTCTTATTGTAATTATGGGGCCTGTTGAAATTGGGGTTCCCATAAAAATTCCCATGTTGGTTTTGGCGAGGATAATAGAACCTCTGAGGATACCATTGACTCCTTTGATTCTCCTCACTGTACTGACCCTTACCATACTTTTTATTCTTCTCACTTCCACTACCGTAGTTTCCTGGCTTTTGTCTATCCTTTCTCACCCACTGGTTTTGGGGTGCAAAGTTATGGACCTCCTTCACTTGCTGGGTTTGAGGTACAAATCTAGGGGAACCATTGGTTTTACCCCCACGGACTACTTCCGCATATGATTTCTTCTCTGCCTGCAAATTTGGATTTGGAGGGGAAACGGTAGTGGCTGCTACTATCTTGGGGCTATTTTTAGGTTCTCTTTTTATCCCGCCCTCACTGGACTGTTGGATCGAGAATAAATAGTCACTCTCTCTCACCAACCAATCAAGAGAGCATCCCTTTCTGTAATCCTTTGCAAGTCCCAATTTTATGTAAGCAGGTAATGCTTCATAGAATAGTGTCTTGAATTCTGGCTGGTTAGGATTGGGATCCTTTTCAGCCAGGAAATAGGCATTTCTGAGGACAGCCAGAAATTCTGCAGGGCTTTGGTGAGGACCACACTTTAAATTGTAGGCCGCAGCCTTGGCAGAGGTTACAGTTTTATAAGGCCCAAATTCCATGTGGCACTTATGTTTAACCTCTCTCCAGGACTGATTGGAATAGGCCCTCAAGGTCTCAAAGAATTGCCGGTATTTCTCCTCAAACACCCATGGCAGCAATTCTATTTTGGTGTGGTCATCTCTAATGCCCAGAATCTCTAACGTCTGTTCATATGTTCTCATGTGTTCGGTGATCTCAAGGGACCCTTTCTTAGAAAACATAGGAACAGTGTCCTTCAGGAACTTAATGACCTTTGGGGTGTCATATCTCCTGAATGACCCCTGGGATTTCCCTTCCTGCCTATATGAAACCTCATATTTTTCTTCAGAGCGCTCTGGAGTGTATCTTGAAAGCCTAGGAGGTGACCTATATTCTGACCCTGACTCACTATCAGATACTTCGCTGTGATGCGGGTATCTCCGCTCATCAGCCTCTGGCTTGACTGGGTTGGTCCGTCTTTGGACCCCAGAATTTATTTGGGCCGTCAACCTTATAATCTGCTCCTCCAGAGTTTTCTGCTCAGATTTTATCAAGGTAAGTTCTGACTGGTCATGCTTATCCCCTGGGTGAACTTTAATTTTGACAGGAGATAACCTCTCCGATCTGAAGTACTCCACCTCATCTTTTAAGTCCTGATATTTCTTTTGAAGTTGTTTTAATTCCTGAAAGTTTCTCTCATACAGGTCCTGAGCACTTCGAAAGTCTCCGACCAATCTATCATAATGTTTCTCGGATTCGTCTAAACGAATACCGGCATGACCAAGCTTCCCTTTCAAAGACTCAATGTCCTGATTTTTGCTTTCTAACAAGAGGCGGGCCTCTGACAACTCTTCCCTTAGAGTCCTGGTCTGCTGGGCAGCTCCAGCAGTCATGAACCATAACATGGGCCAAGCTTCTAGGAGAAGTCTGTCACGGCCTCTATCACTTTCTGTTCCAGCAAATGCCATTAAAAACCCAACAACCTGGCCCTTTTGGTTAAACAGGTCCTCAAAGGTGCTCATGGCCTGCTCTCTCTCTTCATCCACAAATTCATTATTACTATCCCCCAAATTCAATCTCTTGCGGAGATAATTTATTACTTCATTTTCAACATACTTCTGCCAAGCACCGGCAGCTTTCCGAGCTGGCTTCATAACTTCCTGCTCAATGCCTTGAGCCGCCATATTTTCCTCGTTATGCTTGGAAGAGGTGGATCCGTGATTACTGGATGCCATTTTGATACAAAATATATGTTTGATAACGTGTACAAATATACAATCACCAGTGCGTTTTGTGTTATGGTACGATTTCTATGGATCTCAGCAGTGCCTCCAAATTTATGTTGTGGTGGTTTATGTAAGGATATATATTATTTATAAAGGGCGTGTCCCTTTCCCTTAGATGAAATATTACAGTGCCTCCAGCCGTTAAAATACGGCAAATATTTAGTAAACCAATAATTTGGACACCTTGATAATTTGATCACCACTTATTATTATACCTTGAATTCTTTTAGCCAATATGATTTCGTACCATACACACAAAATTTGCCTTATAATAGATAAATATAAAAATTTATTTATGTACAAAAATTATATATATATTAACACAAAACACAAAAGACTGGTGATAAATGAATATTGGTACACACAATCAAAAATATATCCTACCAATGTAAGACACACTAATAATGTCTCTAACTAATTACATCAATCACAAACTTTAAATGATATGATATTTATTAAATTTATTAATAATTAATAATTTCGAATATCTCAAGGGTTATATTCTTACATGCCGTGGCCATAGGCTTGCAAGAAGTAAGCCCTTGATATATGATACTCTGGTTATTAATATTCAATAAATTATGAAATATGGAAAAATTTATAATGTGGCAATCAACAATTTTTTTTAACAGTAACACAGTATCTGACTACATATATCTAACTATCCAATATTGTTGTAATACACTACGGTAATTTTTATGATTCTACACAACAGAGAAAGTAATTAATACAAATCAAATAAACATCTCACCACACCCGGACGTCAGACTAGGCAACTCTCCCGTGGATTTAGCTGGCAGTGGTACGCCTTTAGACTGATATATAGGCAAGTGATAGATTCAATAGGGGAGAATGTAGGAAGTTATAAGTTTTGAGGTTTAAAGTTTTAGGAAGTTTGAAAAGATGGAAGAGTAGTTATTCAGCAGAGATCTTCTTCAGATGTCAGGTCTTTCCATGAGGTCTTTATGAGGGTTCTTTTTTTTATGAGGTTTTTTTTTCTGTTACAGCACATGGGCTTTTTATATCCACTAGTCCATTGTTCTAAGATACCTTCCCACCAGGCTTCCTGATTGGCTAGTTGAGAAATGTGTGTACATAAGCTATTTCTCACCTGCCCGCCAGGTGGCGGTCATGTATCACAGAACAATGTGAGTATTTGATATGACTCATATCTTGGGTGGAATCTTCAGGTAATTTCAGGAATAAAATATACAGCACTTTCCAGATATAGCAGTGATCATACCTATGATATTCTAAATAGGGACCATGGAATATAGGTGTATATTCGGTTATTCCTCCTTGAAGTATCATCCTGTTTGTTTCCTGATAAGACATGTAACTAATGCTAGTTTATAATACATCTTACTTCCCATCATCTCAATACTCAAGTTAGTGATATATAGTTCCCATTGCTGAGTATTTAGTGGTGTTTAAAGTCTATGACATCTTATTTATAATCTGTTTTTGTAGTACATTTTTGTAATGATATACAGTGAACTTTTAAACTTAAATGTCCTGAATTTCACCCCTTGGTTCCAGCATCAACATTTCCTCTGTGTAGGGAAAAAAAATCTCTGTTTGCCTAGCCCTTGTATTGGACTCATGGTAAACAATTGTTAATGCTTTCACCCTTGGTGAACAATAGTAGATAGTAATAGTTTCAGAGGTTTGTTGGTTCATCACACTCTACAGGTTTTGGTTAAGCTTCCAAACAGTTGAGTTCCCGTCTCATTATTGTTGAAATGTTTACAAGTCAGAATCCTATGTGTTTGACTTTCTGTAGATGCATTCTTCTCACTTCCATATACAAATAGTCTTTGTTGACAGTTTAAACAATCCCATTGTCTTGGAAAAGTCTTAATTCCCTGTTCTCTTCAGTTCTTTAACTAGAATTCTTGAAGGTTTAACCAAGACAAAATTAACTCTTAACATCCGGTTCTGCTGAGCTGTTTGCTATATAACATTATGTCTTGATAAAAGTCATATTTTTGACATGATTCCAAAAGCCCACAACAAGGTGTAGGGACCCAAAGTGGATGATTTGTAAGTACACTGTATGCAAAGTGTTGTTTGGCCACCGACTATTACCTATACAGAAAATTACTTGAGTGCAAAATATGTAACATATTTTCAGTAAGTATAGAATTATATTCTATTTAGTACTTAACAACATACAGTAAAATGTCAGTTTAGAATGGGATATGGAAGTTTCTCATTTATTTGGCTCTTTAAAAAATATACTTTCCAGGTACAGAAAGTGCTGTTTTTAACAGAAAATCTACAAAATTTTGAGTATTTTCTAAGAATGACAAAATGAATTAAGACTGAATACCTAAAGAATGAAATAACCCACATATTGACTGTCAGTTTAGAAAAATGACAATAATAGACAGCTGCTTAAAAAAGTCGTTCGGAATATACCTTACAAAATAAATACAGTCTGAAGACTGACCACCCAAGAAAAACAGAGTTAGGGCCAGAGATCAAGTGTGTCTAATCTTGAGACTAACATTGAGTATCACATGGCCGGCCAAAGAACACACATTTCTACACCCTGTTATTCTACTAAAGGTACATGACATCAGTTCTGTAACATCGGCTGAGTGGGCAATATGTAATTGAATGGACAAATGCCAGCATACAAAACACAAATTACTCACCAACCATCTCCCCACCCTCTTTTTTAAATTTATAAATAATTTACCACTTTAAGTGTATTTTATATGCAATGCAGTTAACAGTAATGTAGCTGCAAATTTCAGTAATCCATAACAACCAATCCTATTTTCCAAATTCAGATTTGTGAATTTTGATTGGTTGATTTTTGACACGCTACACATTTTTATCTGTATAGAATAAACCTTTGATGCTTCCTAATTTTTTTTTTTATACAACTGTTTAAAATTGGTCCCTGTTAGCTATACGTTCTCCAGATGACTTTGAGCAGCATTTTAAATTTTAGCACTGACAATGCAAGTTCTTCTTTCAAGTTTAATGTACAAGTACTAATAAATATTAGTCTGCTAGATAATGTAAAAGTAATATTGTAGGGTCCCTGCTGTTAATGAGTAATTTTTTGTTTGGGGGCCTCAACTCACACTTTGCGACAAAGTTGTTTTATTTTCACAAAATGGATAAATATGGCACATATACAGAAACATTCTTGCTCTCTTTTCTTCATAGAAAATGCAACAATGGACAACCACAGGCACAGATTTTACAACAATTCAGCCAATCTGTTTGTGGTAGCAAGTTCCTTCAACAGAAACATACACAATCTTGCTACAGAAATATTGTAAGTACATAGTTTGAGCCTCACCAGATTATTTCAAGCATATCTCCCTCAATCCTATTATCACCAATGTGTATTACACCCATTGGGGAAGATTTACCAAAACTGCAGCACACAGAAGCTGGTGTATCTGTACAAGGTAACCAATCAGCATCTAGATTTTATTGTCAAAACCTAATTAAACAAGTTGAAGTTAGAAGCTGATTGGTTACTGTGTACAGTTGCACCAGACTCAGCATGCACCAGTTTTAGTAATCCCCCCCCCCCCCCCATTATGTCTACTCACTGTATCCTTCTGTTACTTAAAGGAAACCTATACTGAGAGAATTTGGAGAATGATACTGCTGTTCTATGAAAAAGTTAGGTTCTCGTAACTACAGTGTTTTTTGAGGCACTGACCTAGAACAAGAATGCAGAACAGGAGTTCTGAGTTCTTTTTTAAATCAGCTACACAACAAGCATTCTTAGGAGATCAGCAATGGCAACAACCTTTTCACTGAAAACATGTTGCCTTTAAATATTTCAGAGTTTTATTGGATTCATATACTGTATTTACATTAACATATAATTTAAAAAAATAAGACAAAAAAAGCACATTTTTAATTTAGCTCATCACCACATTTGATGCAATATTACATTTTATCAAAACATGAAGACAATAAATGATCTGTCCACCAAAGCTGATATGTCTTTAATTGTGTATGGAGACAGCAGTGGCAAGCCATTGACACCAATATGACACCATAATCTCCAATCCACTGAGCCTGTTGTTACAAGGGGCTTTAATCAATGTGTTGGATTTTTAATAAAACAGTGGGAGGATAGAAATGCCTGCTGTTAATAGAATAGAAGAAAGATTCCTTAGTGTTAGGGTGCAGAACTAAGAACTCATTTGGGAGATCTTGCTCCTAGATTTGGAATTAACCCAGGGACATCCATCCATAACCGAAATACCAATGGACAAAATAATATCTATATTACCTTGGGTTGTTTGGTTTTTGCAATGGCCTGTAGTAACCTTAGCATGTGATGCTGTTCTCCTTCATCTAAATGGGACATCTGTGATACCAGATCCCTCAAGCAATGATGTATTGGTTGAGGCCTCATCTCATAGACTGATGGAAGCACTCGAAGCAACATGCTGTTACCTATAAGAAAGAACAATGCATTGGACTGAAAACAGATTCCTGTGCATTGACACATGCAGTTCTGAACAATTTAAACTTATTTTCCACATAATTGGCTAATTATCATGAAATTCTTGGACTGTATAGCTAACAATATTATATATACATTCGTCTAGTATAGATAAAAGTTGAAATAATGCCTTACATACCAAAGTGCTTTGACAAACTGCAGAATCAAAGTTGTCAGAAAACATTATTGCACAAACAATCCTCTTTTTCTGCCAAAAACTACTATTAATATTGGATCTCAATTCTTCCTGCAGTCTTACTGAAATCATCGTAGTTGTTAAAATATGTGTACACTTAAATATCTCTGTACAGGGAAATCATTCAAATGCAACAGTTGTTAAAATTGTATTAATTAAATCGAATATGTTAATGCCTTCATGGTCAGGAGTACTTTGTGCCTTTATGATCAGAAATATTCCAATCGTAAGACTTTAAATCACTGAGCATTTTTTCTTTTTATTTTATGTGTTGGATTGTTACAGTCTTGCTATTTATCTCCCACTGGCACTTGACAGTAATTGGCAGCAGGAGGCAATGTTAATATACAGCATGCATATATACTCTTGCAGTACCACTATACCATTTGATCGCATCATATGATAGTAATCCCAACTCCAGAGTTAATGTGGTTGTTTCCAGTAGTACTAATGTGAACAGGGTTACTAATAACAGCCTTGTCACAGCAAGTTTACAGTCCACATGAATGCGCTTGTTTGTGTGTACCACGGATGCATATTCATGAGTAGCTGACTATATATTATAAACTGCAAAAATGTATTGATAAAAGAGCAGTTCCAGGTAACAAGAAAAAAAATGCAACTATGCTAAAGTAAAAGTCCCCAACATTTTAGCTAATCAGGGTCCTTGGTAGCTCACTGCATTTAAAATTTAACATGTTTCTCACATGTAGGATTAACAAGTAATCTTCCTGAAATCTGTGTTGGATACATTTCTTTTTTACACTTGCTTGGTTTTCGACAATGTGATTCAAATTTCCAAGATTGGATGTTACTGGTGGCTGGGAGGAATATTGATATGTTGTAACATCAGGTATTCTGTATGTAATAGACAGTAAGAAACCTATAGTGGGCATGTTTGGATAGTCCTTTCCTACATTATAAAAAAAGAGTAGCAATACGTTTCCAGATCACCAGTTAAAGGAAGTGAAGTAGACCAATTCTCCAACCATATGCCTGAATAGAAGACTGAAGCAATGGATATAACAATCAGTGCAGTGTACATGAATGGTGTACTCAAAATATAGATCGAAATGAGTGTCAAAATCCACAGGATGCAGGGGGCCAAAATCAAATATTTATATCTTCATATAATAAACATCAAAACTGATGTTTGATATCTCCATGCTGTTATCTAAAATATAGCTGTAAAAAATCAGCCATTTACTGTATGTATACTGTATATCCTTGGCATTCCAGATAATGGAATTTCTAACAAAATTCAAAATGTGTACAGCTGCTGCTGACATAGTTCTTTAAAGTTTCCCAGTGTCAAAATACTACAGTGCAAACATATGTCAAGGCTAAACTGTGTCTCCTAAATTCCTATGGTTGTAAGGAATATCAGCTTGTGGAAATGCAGCCCAAGTGTTCTTGGGTTTTCTAAAGCACCACCATGTAGTGTTGAGTAGTAAGATTGTACAGTACAGGATCATGCACCAAGAGGATGCAAGGACACTCTAAAAAGCATACAAGCAGGACTTTAGCTAATTAATGAAGATTAGAATTAAAGGGATTACAGAGGTTATCAGAGTATGAAAAGTTTCTGATGCACTAAAAGATTGATGGTTTTACTTGTTGAGTGCAATTTCCCATTACTGAAATTAGTATACTGTTATTATGAGTGCTTAAAGCCCAAGTAAATTTCAGCAACAAGTATCTGTTTAACTTGAGGTTGCATTTTTTAAATTTTTTTTAAACATTAGGCCCCTTTCACACAAGGCATACTCTGGTTTGCTAAGCAGGATATCTGTCTGTTGATCCCCTGCTGAACAAAGCAGAGCAGAGTAAGCAGATGAGAGATTTGTGTCTGCTCAGTTTATGCAGAGTAGACATGGGCAGAGCCTACTCTGCTTAATGGGCAACCAGGACTAAAGTCCGTTTATACCCAAGTGCCCTCCAATTTGATCCGCCTAGTTGAAAAGGGGTAGTTTCCCTTCCATTTCTTTTTTTTTTAGTGAACTGGACCAGATTGGAGGTAAGCAGGTGTAAATGGACAGAAGTCCATTTAAACCTTCCGGTCTATAGGGATACATAGACCATCCAATCAGGTCCACCTGAAAAACTGACAGGCAGTCTTGATCAGAACGGTCAGGTGAAAGGAGCCTTACTGTTATCTTTTTTAATTCAGCCCCAGTTGCAGTAGATCATCTTGAGTCCCAGTTGAAGAAAAAGATTACTGCTCTGTACAATAACAGGGTTCTCACTGCAGAGCTCCAATATGCCCCTTGCTGAATAAGACCTAAAGCTTTGTAGTCAGCAACAATCACACTCGTTACTAATTACAAAGTTGTACCGTTGACCTTGCAATGGGTATGTCAGACCTCTGCATGGAGACAGTTGTTTCTACATAGAGCACTGGCCCTTCACTGCAGCATACTGCCAGAACTGCCAGAAGACATGCTGGTGGTGCTAAATTTTAAAGTAGACAACAGTAAGACAGTAGGTCATTTAAAAATCATAATTTTTATGCAGCCTCAATTTAATTAAGTTTACTTGTTGATAAAACTTTAAGTGGGATGTAAAATGTAGTATAATTTTTGTACTCTGTAATAGTAATTCAACCAGTTCATAAATTATGATGTTTTAAGACCAGCCACACAAACTTCATTTTCTCTTGTTCAACCCATTAGCTGAATGAGAAGGATTCAGCTGATTCCTCCATCCACACTCATTAGAGATTCTGTATATAGCCCTACAGAACAGACTCCACAATCCACACATGCTTTTCTGTTTGCTTCAGTGCAACCAGGAAGCAAGAAACTTTATTTAGAGAAAAGACATAGAGTTTACCATAGATGCAGCTACAAACTTATAAACACTGCCATCCACTGGTTGAAGAATATATCTCTACTGAATACTGATGTAGTTGTAGCATAAAACACATGAACTCTTGGATTCCAACAACACTAAACAGTGTGGATGGAGAAATTCCCCCTCCCAACTATTGTATTCAAGCAATTGTGGCATCTGTGACAGACAGTGTTCAACCGACCATTTTCCTCCTAGCTCCCTTGATTTCCCTGTTGACTTTTGTTGAGCTGGCTGGTGGCAAAAGGGCCAACCACAGCTCGAATGCAAGAATTAGAACCTAGTGTCCAGCAGTAAAGTTGGAGATCCCTACAGAATAATGTTGGATTCGCTTGTTGAGTGAATATGTTTCTTGACCACAACTCAACATTAAAGTTAAGAGGGGATGGAGAAAAAAATAGAAGCAGGGGAGTTAAGTTTCTCTTTAAGCATATACAAAAGACCAATCTGCAAAGCAATCATTAGAATAAAAAATGAAATGAGAAAATATTGCTTCTTTTAACCTTAAAACTGTGCTTTAGTTGGGCTTGAATGGAGTTCCTACATATATCTAGACCAGCTATACAACTACAGAAGAAAAGGAACCTGCATTAAATGCAGCATGCTTTAGGACAAGTCACCTGTTGCCCATGACCAGTAAGGTTTTAGCATTCATTTTGTAACCTTATTGTAAGAATAAGTACTGATTCTGACTGGTTGTTCTACACATAATCAGTACTTTGCAGTAGTTATCATATGTTTAGTATGAGCATTGCCACACTGAACAAAAATTTCAAATAATATTTTTCTATAGCTAAACCACTGGCTCATATCCTTTCATTTATACAGTGCAAACATTGACAAATTCCCTGTCTCCTGACCTTGTATGCAGTCATTTGTTTTTTTTATACAACAAGCGCCAATGATGGAATACATATAAAGCAAACAGTTGCATTTGATTGAACAAAAAATTACAGACTACAGCATAACGTACACAGTAGCTGTTGACAGTTACTTTGTATAAGTGACATTGCTTAGCAGTGTAATCAGCCTTTAACAGTTTATAACTCATGCTCAGTACCTCTATTTCAGATGGATATAAATAATGGGTTATTTTACACTGAGAAAGAGGTCAGATTCTAGATGTAATTTATAACATGATTCGGTTTTCTACTCTACAACAGTGGTAAAAATTGAATGGGGATTCTTTTTTAATACATGGTTTACATTTATTATATACTGCAAATATATTAGAATGTGAGTCTTATAGCATCAAAATGCAGACCATATATAACAAAAAATTTTAATGTGCCAAAAACTAATCTGTGGAACTTATTATCTCACCGTCAAAATTAAAAACAAAATATATAACATATGAAACAAATATATATTAAATCTCATTGAATATATACCATTTAACCATATCCACTAATATATGCAGTAAGTGACAATGTGTCCATCAAATAAAAATCACTGTGTTTAAATGTCCATAAATAAATGTGCAAAAAAGTCCTTATTGTTATCTTGATATCTGTGTTTGTAAACACCACCACACTGTGTCAAATCCACCACCGGACAAATTAAATGAGCTCCCCAGAGCTCTATGCTGGTAATATTATAAACCAGCTGATGAGCAGTGGCTCTGGGAGCAACGACCTGCAGGAATGCCAAAAGCCTCTACAATTCTGTGGATGAATCCTCATATGTATATAACACCATATGGAAGAAAAGAAACAGGAAGCTTCATAGCGTAAAACCATTCAAATAACTTTATTTCATTAAAAAGCATAAACTGCATTCACAAAATAAAGTGTCATAGCTGACACTAGCATTGACCACATATGTGAAATAATTGGATTGGCTCCGGGCTCAGCAAACACCGGCAGCTCACCCATATGTGGTGAGGTCACCTCCAAGGCCCTTCTCTACGCATTTCGACATTCGACGTCCTCCAGGAGTGCCAGGTTTCTAATATATTTGCAGTGTATTATCCTTGGTTTCCAAGAATTAGGTAGCTGCACCTCTCTCCCCCTCTGTTTTATAATAGTGGTTACATATGCCAATTGGCACTGTCCAATAGTGAGATACATTTAATTATATACCATTCATTTTAAAATATCCAGCACAAAATCAGAATGCATCAGATTATATTAAAGCTGAAATACATGAATAGTCTTTTTTCTAAACTTACATTTGTTTAGCTTGGTTCCATTAACTTCTTCATATCTCACATCCAGAGGGTTGGTGGGGATGCAGACATTCTGCCTGAATCTGAACAATTTGCCTTCTGTATACTGAATAGCACTTCTGCCATTCAGATAATGTCTACTACTTTTTTTCAATTAATATATACTGTAATAGAAAAGGTAAGAACTTAGCGAGTGCTTACAATAGCAGCTATTGCACCGAAAAGGAACCACAAACCTTCTCAATAAATAATTAAGATAAAAAAGTGCAGCGCTAGAAGCAACGAATATACTGATAAAATGTTAAAACATCATATTATAAGATACCTCTATAAGCATGTAAAAGTCAGGTGACAACTTAATAACAGGTGATACGTATAGGAGTAACTATGAAGAATATCAAATAACCGTCCAATTGAAATACATATAGATCTTAATGCGTGCGGACACAAAGAACAGAGGAGCTCTTAATGGACTAAAATACAGGTGGAAATATAAGTATAAAATATTATGGCACTAATGATGACTTAAACTAGATATACATTAGGGATTAAAAAATGATTCTAAAATGGTAAACAAAATTAAAATATAAGTAGTAATCCAAGGTGGATATTCAATAAATATAAGTAAGTTTATATGGGTTTGTAATTACAAACCCAGAGAAAATCACAAAATATGAAAGTGTATAACTAAGATAAGATAAAATGCATAAATGGAAAAAACCAAAAGAGGTGAAAGGGCAAAGATGCGTAGGCACTTGTAGACATATCAGCTATTGTCTATGAAACAATTTATATCAATATCCACATTGTGGCCTGTAGGGGTCAGGGTCTTCATTACATATATCCACTTTGTTTCCATCTGGGATACCTGCCTACATCTATTGGAACCACGCCAATGATGTTGTACCATGTCTATGCCTACAAATTTGAGAGAAGACAGCAATGGGATGTGGGTCTCTGAAATCTCACTCCAGATTGGTTAGGAGTGAGATTTAGTCCATTGTATTTTAGTCTATTAAGAGCTCATCTGTTCTTTGTATCCACACGCATTGAGATCTACAGTAATATGGAAATTGCGCCATTCACACATGCGCACTGTATTAGATTCTCCAGCCAGGTTATGATCCACATAAACATGGCGCTCGCGGAAATCGCGCATGCGCATTTAGGTTGATCTCCGGCAAGATGGCGCCCGCTAATTTGCGTGCGCATCTTGCAGCTATATAAAGGATTACAATGACGTCCGGCTACCATGGCAACACCCCTATCGAGGATGTATTTTGATACGAAACGCGTCTAGGAGGAGCCTTTGTACACCATGACATCACGCCGCCGGACCACGGAGGTCGGGCGGCCATCTTGCCAAACCAGCTGGTCAGTGTATTCACCAGCCTGCATGCTGCTTCATTATTTACAGATACCCTGTGTATGTTTTTAATGCTCTATTCTAATATTTACCCAATAAATACTGTTGCATACTACACTATGGGCATCTATATTTCTTGCTCTGCACCAAGCAATTAAACCCCACCCCAGGACCCCAGGTGATCTATCCGGACCAGAGGAGGGAAGCCTATGACCAGACCCTATTGCAGACTACCCATTAAAGGGGCCCTCTGACTGACATCTAACACCCAGATCTACAGAGGAGGGGCTCTTGTACCAGGCTGTACCCTAAAGGAGACCTCCGGCTGATTCATTTGATCAATGCGCATTAAGATTGCGCTTCCGGTGAGTGTGCAATCTTACCATTTGTTGCTTATCACCGGATTATTATTAGTTCACACTGGGATATAGAAGTTTTTCACATCTATAATTGTCCATTTGGAACTGTCACCGTCACCCGGCATATTATCTCTGGAATTTCAACCACCTTGTCACCTTATTTTGGATACTTATGTTCAGCAGTGCAAGACAAATAAATTCTTTAAAAACCATACAATGTGATTTCCTGAATTTTTTTTTTAATTCTGTCTCTCAGAGTGGGAATGCACCTACAATGTGAATTTCAGACCCCTCCATGATTTCTAAGTGGGAGAACTTGCAAAATCGTAGGGTGTTCAAATACTTCTGTTCCTCACTGTATATATATATATATATATATACATATACAGTGGGGCAAAAAGGTATTTAGTCAGCCACCAATTGTGCAAGTTCTCCCACTTAAAAAGATGAGAGAGACCTGTAATTGGCATCATAGGTAGACCTCAACTATGAGAGACAAAATGAGAAAAAAAAATCCAGACAATCACATTGGCTGATTTGGAAAGAATTTATTTGCAAATTATGGTGGAAAATAAGTATTTGGTCAATATCAAAAGTTCATCTCAATACTTTGTTATATATCCTTTGTTGGCAATGACAGAGGTCAAACGTTTCCTGTAAGTCTTCACAAGGTTGGCACACACTGTTGCTGGTATGTTGGCCCATTCCTCCATGCAGATCTCCTCTAGAGCAGTGATGTTTTGGGGCTGTCGCTGGGCAACATGGACTTTCAACTCCCTCCAAGGGTTTTCTATGGGGTTGAGATCTGGAGACTGGCTAGGCCACTCCAGGACCTTGAAATGCTTCTTATGAAGCCACTCCTTCATTGCCCAGGCAGTATGTTTGGGATCATTGTCATGTTGGAAGACCCAGCCACATTTCATCTTCAATGCCCTTGCTGATGGAAGGAGGTTTGCACTCAAAATCTCACGATACATGGCCCCATTCATTCTGTCCTGTACATGGATCAGTCGTCCTGGTCCTTTTGTGGAGAAACAGCCCCAAAGCATGATTTTGCCACCCCCATGCTTCACAGTAGGTATGGTGTTCTTTGGATGCAACTCAGCATTCTCTCTCCTCCAAACACGACGAGTTGTATTTCTACCAAACAGTTCTATTTTGGTTTCATCTGACCATATGACATTCTCCCAATTCTTTTCTGGATCATCCAAATGCTCTCTAGCAAACTTCACATGGGCCCGGACATGTACTGGCTTAAGCAGGGGGACACCTCTGGCACTGCAGGATCTGAGTCCCTGGCGGCGTAGTGTGTTACTGATGGTAGCCTTTGTTACGTTGGTCCCAGCTCTCTGCAGGTCATTCACTAGGTCCCCCCGTGTGGTCCTGGGATTTTTGCTCACCATTCTTGTGATCATTTTGACCCCACGGGGTGAGATCTTGCGTGGAGTCCCAGATCGAGGGAGATTATCAGTGGTCTTGTATGTCTTCCATTTTCTAATTATTGCTCCCACAGTTGATTTGTTTACACCAAGCTGCTTGCCTATTGCAGATTCAGTCTTCCCAGCCTGGTGCAGGTCTACAATTTTGTTTCTGGTGTCCTTCGACAGCTCTTTGGTCTTCACCATAGTGGAGTTTGGAGTGTGACTGTTTGAGGTTGTGGACAGGTGTCTTTTATACTGATAACAAGTTCAAACAGGTGTCATTGATACAGGTTATGAGTGCAGGACAGAGGAGCCTCTTAAAGAAGAAGGTACAGGTCTGTGAGAGCCAGAAATCTTGCTTGTTTGTAGGTGACCAAATACTTATTTTCCACCATAATTTGCAAATAAATTCTTTCCAAATCAGCCAATGTGATTGTCTGTATTTTTTTTCTCATGTTGTCTCTCATAGTTGAGGTCTACCTATGATGCCAATTACAGGCCTCTCTCATCTTTTTAAGTGGGAGAACTTGCACAATTGGTGGCTGACTAAATACTTTTTTGCCCCACTGTATATGTGTATTTCAATTGGATGGTTATTTGATATACTTCAGAGTCACTCCTATACGTATCACCGGTTATTAAGTTGTCACCTGACTTTTACATCCTTATAGAGGTATCTTATAATATGATGTTTTAACATTTTATCAGTATATTCGTTGCTTCTAGCGCTGCACTTTTTTATCTTTATAATATATACTGTAGTGTTCTCTGATTGGACAGAGCAGAGACTGTGATGTCATCCACCCCTTCTCTCTGCCTCATCCAAACACAGAACACCTTGTTCTCAATGAAGAAAAAACAAAATATCCTCTGAATGGCTGAGGTACCAAGTAAGGAACTCCATGTTCAGTATACAGAAGGTAAGTCACTCAAGCAGCACCTGGAAGAGACCTGCAACTGACTGTATGTAGCACAGACTACTACAGTGAATATCTGCATCCCAGGTAGCCCTCTGGATGTGAGATATGAAGGATTAGATATAACCAAACTATGCCAATGTACGTTTAAAAAAACATAATTCCTTGGTGTTCAGCTTTAAAATACGACCCTCTTCCCTCCAAAAAATATTCACCTACAACATATCATATGTGATGGAATAAAACCCATTCATGTAGCAATCGACAAAAAAATAATACAGACTGGTCTCTATTGCAGTGCTAATTCCTAAGCATTAAGGTACCATGTTAAGATATTGACTTCTCTAAATCTGTAAATCTAATGGCTCCTGTAAATCTAAGTCAATAATTCACACTAAGGGGTAGTCTGCTTATTGAGTAATATAGTATGCTGAAAATTCTCAAGTATTGACAAAGACTTAACACGCTGAGAACTAATGGAATTCATGTGTGCATTTACAATGTGATGCAAGCCTTAAGAAATCTGAAATAAGTAAACAATGAAATGATACAAGTGCTAACATTGTGTACAAACTTTAAACAAAATCCTACTTTCAAGCTCTAAGCAATTTCTACATGTAATTGTTGCTTGATCTACATAAACCCAATGGAATTTACTCTGGCACTGAGACTACTGTGTGCATGTGTATGTCCAAATTAAGGAAAAATGTAAATTCCCTTCCTTATGTGTCCCTTCCAAGTAGTCATAAAAAGGGAGCTCCATTCTCATTGTCCCAAATTGTACATAAATTGGTGAATTACTGTGCAACTACAGTATAAACATACTGTAATACCAGATTTTACCAGCAGGTGGCACAGCAAGTAAAATCTAAACCAGCAGGTCTTTGCCAGTATAAAGGGAAATACATTGAAGCAAGAAAAATATACTTCCCAAATATGTGTTTATGAGTGTAAACAAAACAAATATAAAATTGTGCCTCTGCAGCTCAGGGAAGAAAAATAACAAACTGTTCCAGGCATTTACTTGTGGACTCATTTAACATATGGATGACATCTGTGTTTTGGTACAGTCATTGAACACTTAGCACAATTATAACAGTGAGTGATATAGAGCATTCAAATGTGATTTTGTTTCCTGTTTGAAGTTATGAGCACATACTGCGCAAAACACTGACTGGTCTGCTTTATAAACAAGAACTAAATCAAATGTGGGAACAACAAAAGGTGTGTATAAGGCAGTGTTTAAAGCTAGAGTTTATGGTGGATTTTTCTTGCATAGCTACACTGGTCCAAGCATATCTCATAACTGAGAAATCCCTGTGGAAGATGGAAATCAAAGTAGTAGTCACCACTAGTAGACTAGTAGTCATCTGGGTCCAGTGCTAAGCAGTTGCCCTTCTGCATGGTTCTCTAAATGGCAGCAGTGCAAAATTATTGACTCCTTTTGACCCCAAACCAAAATTGTGGATGCCGCTCAGGCTGTAAGGATCCCAATCAATAAAGCCAACCACTGTGAGTGGAAGCTAGGACTGAGCTCATGCTCCAAACAGCAATGTACAGGGAAGCGAATGCCCATATGAGCTGCACATCTCTGCAAACCCCAGGCAAGAAAGTGTAACAGCTTCAGTCTGGGCTCCAACCAGGCCACGCCCCCAATGCATTTCATTCCACCCTGGAGCTGAACCATAGGGAACATGTTCCCCATTATTAAACCCCCATCTTTTTTAATGTATTGGTGTACACCAGGGATGTCAAGCTCAATTTCATTGTGGGCCACATCAGCATTATGGTTGCCCTCAAAGGACCCGGGGCATAGATAAGGGGGAGATCAGGGGGGTCTGAAGAGAGTTGCCAAGCATCCCTGCCCCCTTGAAATTACCTCTCACCCACGAGTGGAAATAGGGTGGGGGCGCGAGCAGTGTCAGGACTAGGGGTGTGTGGAAGGGGCGGCGGTGAGGGCAGTGAAAGAAAGCGATCTCCCGTATGGCTTTCAATGAAGCAGCTGGAAGCCACTGGAGGGAGAGGAGGAGAATCGGCTTGCAGCTGCTTCATTGAAAGCCATACAGGAGGTCACTACTTGTCACCGCTGCACAGATCATACCTGATCATTCTGTTTTCTCTCTGGTTCACCCCCCCATTGCCGCTGTGTTCCTCCCCCCAACCGCCGCTGTGTTCTTCCCAGTGTCCAGCCCCTTCCTCCATCCTCCGCACCAATAGGAAAAGAGGGGAGAAAGGCTGGATCTGCTCTGCCTCCCCCGTGCCTGCCCACACTCCAGTCCGTGCAGCTTCAGAGGAGGTGTGGGCGGGAAGCTGAACACAGCAGCTGACAGCTCTGATGCATCTGAAAGAGCCATGGTGAGTCTCACCTAACCTTCCTTCCACCCACCCCTCCCTTACTTCCTTCCACCAACCTACCCCTCCCTTTCTTCCACCCACCCCTCCTTTCCTTCCTACCACCCACCTACCCCTCCCTCCTTTCCTTCCTTCCACCCACCCCTCTTTTCCTTCCTTCCATTCACCCCTTCCTTCCTTCCTTCCTCCCCTTCCTTCCACTCTCCCTTCCTTCCACCCACCCCTCCCTTCCCTCCATTCCTTCTACCCTCCCTCCCATCCTTCCACCCACCCCTCCCTTCCCTCCATTCCTTCCACCCTCCCTCCCATCCTTCCATCCACCCCTTCCTTCCTTCCACCCACCCTTCCCTCCATTCCTTCCACCCTCCCTCCCATCCTTCCACCCACCCCTCCATTCCTTCCACCCTCCCTCCCATCCTTCCATCCACCCCTTCCTTCCTTCCACCCACCCTTCCCTCCATTCCTTCCACCCTCCCTCCCATCCTTCCATCCACCCTTTCCTTCCATCCACCCCTTCCTTCCTTCTACCCATCTATTCTTACTTCCACCCACCCTTCCTTTCACCCACCTCTCCCTTCCTCCCTTCCTTCCACCCACCCCCTCCTTCCACACACCCCTTCCTTCTATCCACCTCTTCCTTCCTTCCTTCCATCCAGCCCTCCCTTCCTTCCATCCACCCTTCCATCCTTCCACCCACCCACCCATCCCTCCCTCCCTTCCTTCCATCCACCCACCCCTCTCTTCCTTCCATCCACTCCTTCCTTCCACCCACCCTTCCTTCCTTCCATCCACCCCTTCCTTCCTTCCACCCACCCTTCCTTCCACCTACCCCTCCCTCCCTTTCTTCCATCCACCACTTCCTTCCTTCCTTTCTTCCATCCACCCCTTCCTTCCACCCACCCCTTCCTTTCATCCTTCCACCCACTCCTCCCTTCCTTCCATCTACCCCTCCCATCCTTCCTTCCACTCTCCCTTCCTTCCACCCACCCCTCCCTTGCTTCCTACCACCCACCCCTTCCTTTCTTCCACCCACTCCTTCCTTCTATCCACCCCTTCCTTCCTTCATTGCATCCACTCCTTCCTTCCACCCACCCACCCCTCCCTTCCTACCACCCACCCACCCTTCCTTCCACCCACCCCTTCCTTCCTTCCATCCACCCCTTATAGATATGCAGACTAGATATGCAGAGCACCCTACCCCTATATAACAGATGTCAAGAGCCCTCTCACCACCAGAAGTCAAGAGCCCCACACCCTCTCTTACATCGCAGTGCACCCCTCCCTCCCTTACCTTATGCTGCTGCCGGAAAGAAGCTGGGAGGGTCTGGAGGAGGAACAGAGGAGGGCTGGAGTCAGCTGCCTGGAGTGTGCTGCTTGGGGAAGCAGAGATGAGGGAGTGCTATACTGCACAGAGAGGTGCAGGATCTATAGTAGAGGTGCGAGGGCCACATGAAAGGGCCTAGTGGGCAAGATTCAGCCTGTGGGCCTTGTGTTTGACACATATGGCGTACACCATGTTACGCAAGTTTTTTAATAGAATATTGGTAGGAGTGTGCTTGTTAGGTAGGAGTGTGCTTGTGTAAGAAATGAGAGACTGCAAATAGAACATAGACATGAAAAGCTGTAAGCGCAGGTCTATAGCGCTGAATACCAAAAGAGCTTCTGACCGAGTGCTATATGCATAAAAAGTGTCAAGGTAGTTCTGAAGTTGTATGTGCATTTCCTTTACCATCTTTGTGGACTCCATTTTAAGACTAGATTCACACTTGAGCAATTTGTAGCTTTAAGCTCGAGGCTCCAAAAATGCTCCAACCTCAAAAATCAATTGTTCTCTATGGTGCCTGTTCACACTTTATCACACAAACAGGCTCCATAGAGAACAGCTGATTTTTTAAGTTTGAGCGTTTTCTGAGCTTTGAGCTTCAAGCTACAAATTGCTCAAGTGTGAATCTAGCAGTAGAACCACACTTTCTTGAAGATGTTTACAAATCTGGTCTAGTTGTCTGTCCAGGACTGCAGGTAGAAGGCAAACACAAACAAAACCCCCACTAACATTAATCTAGATAGGTGCTTGGTTCTGTCACTAACTTGCTTGATATATTCCCTCTGCTATCATATGCTATTAATACCAGGAGATGACAGTACTCAGGATGACTGCACACTAAATACTGACTACTGTGATATTTAGCTCTCTCCATATCACATTCTCACCTATGATTTTTCATAGCTGCACCTGTTCTGTGTAATATATTGCTTCATTATCCATTTCCGTCCTAACCTATAATTCTGTAAGCATAACTTAATATTCACCACATCTCATACTGTATGTGTATCCTTAAACTCCACAGACTTCTTCTAGTCTGGTTTTACACAATATCTTGTCTGTTAGAAACATTGAGTTCCTTTTCTACACAATATTTCACTTGTTCTGTCTACTGTAGACAACCCTGGACTGCTGCATTGGGCATAACTTCAAGTAACATTTGAACACCAATTGACTGCATGCAATAAAAAAATTTGAAACACAACATTTACATATAACATACACTGAAAGATTCAGATGCTTCATTTGGGCAGGAGCTGAATGTGTACATTGAGGTCTAATATTGTTCTAGCCAATACAGGTTCCATATATAGATACATTTAGTCAGTCATTTAGTCTACTTGCTATATGGACAGCACACATATACCACAGGCCTTGTACCCACACAATTTGCTTGAATTACTATGCCACATGTGAGAGTTTTACAGACACCTACAACACTCAGCACAATAATTTTGTAAAATTGAAACTCTTCCATTGCATGTGCTTTTCAGTCTACCTTAAAGTGGTTTGAATGGATGTCAGAGAAAGACAGCTATTGATAAACAGGTACAACTTATGTAGGAGGATTTGTTTACCACCTGAGGTCCATCACTTCACTGGGTATATCTAAAGGTTTACAACCACTTTAAAGAAGAATTCTAAAATAGTCAGTCACTACTTAGCAACAAGCGACTGTTGGTAAAATAAACACTGGTCAAAACTTTGTAATGTCAAATACAGCATAAAGAGTGCAATGGTCAGCAGTATGCCATATATATCCCAGCATACACAGTGCAGTGGTTAGGGGTATTAAATGTACAACAGAGTATATACAATATAGGGCTGCATAACACACAGAGTGCAGGGTGCAGGAGTGCATAACACACAGGGTAGAGATCATAGGAGGGAGTATTCTGCAAGGCACTGTTTTTGGGAATGTGCATTGTTAAGGGCTCGGAGTGTGTAACACACAGAGTGCAGGGACCAGGAGTACATAATGCCCAGAGTGCAGGGGTAAGGAGTGCTTATTACAAAGGGTGCAGGGCTTGTGAGTGATGCACAGGTTACAGAGCTCATGAGTGCATAACACACAGGGTGCAGGGCGTAGTGCACAGGCTGTAGGAATCATGAGTGCGTGGTGCACAGCCTGAAGGGCTCATGAGTGCATAACACACAAGATGCAGGGCTTAAGAATGATGACGTCAATAAGAGAGAGGCAAAACTTCTTTTTTTTTCATTTTGGATAGAGCAAGGAAGGGTGGTGACCCTTATCAGATTTTTTTTTTTTCGTCATTCATGTCCCACTGGGTAGATTTCCCTTAATTTCTTGTTCCAAAGCCAAACCGGAAGTGAGAGGAAATCTCTGCAAATTAAGGGAATCTCTTAGGGACCCCCAGGTCACCAGAACTAGTGTCCTCATTGGAAGATTTCCCCTCTCTTACTGTTCTGGGGACAACCCAAAATTTGGGATTTTCTTTCAATGGTAATGGTGAACAGGAGAAGTAGAGAGGGTAAATCCCCTTAACGGGGGCACAGACAGCAATAAAAACGGACTGGGATTCTAATCTCTCTCCATTATATCCAATACTAAAAAAAAGTTTTGCCTTTAGTTATACTTTAATGAAAAAAAATGTCTGGTTTCATTTGTACAATTGTAACAATGTCCCTATATATTACCAAACACTTCAAATATCATTACAAGCTTGATTCTCTATGTTGATGCAACAGTAGAGGACAGGGTGTTAAATATAGCAGAGGAAACAAATAGAGAGCCAGGATGTCCAAGTTCAAAGAGTCATCTCTCTGGTACATATTGTACAGTGGTTTGTGACAAATGAACTTCCAAGGATCATAGTTTGACCTCAGTACTGTATGTTAAAATGAAAAGCACTGGCCCCAAGGCTATAAACTTTTGTGATACAAATTGCTTTTCAACTCCTACATAGGAATCTCACCTCCTACCTTGAAAGACCCGCTTCAGGATCCATTGCCTTTGGCAACAATGCCCCGTGTTCCAGCACCCAGCACTGAAATATTGCTTGTAGTGTCAGGTTGCCTTATAGTTAAAGTGTAGTTCAGCGTGACACCATCAGGAAGAGAGGCAGTAGGGTGATTGTGTGCTTAGTAAACAAAACAACTAAATGTCTGGGGGGAGTGTAAATATTATTGCCCCTAACCACCAATGAAGGTGGGGTAGTATTTTTTGCATCTACTATCACCCATGCTGGGGGTTGTCATTGTGTCCGCTGATACCAATGCTGGGGGTTATTATTGCATCCACTGACAGTAATGCTGGAGGATGCTACTGTGGCCATTGACACAAATATCGGAAGTTGTCAATTGTGACTACTGAGACAAGTGATGCAGGTTATTACTTACAAACTAAATTTTGTACGTATGATCATGATCTTGCTTTTATAATATAGTAAGTTCTGGTAAATTTTGGTGCTGTATATGTTAGGGGAGAAGGTTGCTAATCTAGGGAAGGAAAAATCTGCATCCAACCATGGTTGGAGTATCTTACTGTACTAGAAAATATTACCAGTTCATTAGTTTTACTTTTTGCCTGGAATTTCTTTTTAAATTCTGCATTTTTCTGGAGCTATGAAGTGAGACATGTCTTGCTGTCTGTGCTTCAATGGCAACAATGCAGGTACTGGTAACAATTTGGCCATGTATATTTGTACGCATTTTAATGTTATTATATTTATTTTCCTAGAGCAAAGCTATGCAACCATTCTGCTGCAGGATTAACGCTGTGCAAAATTATATGATTAGCACATCTGTATGAAACACATACCAGCACAATTTTGAATGACATCATAAAATTAATTACATTTCATAAAACAAAAGTCTGTCCCAAGATCATGTTTAACTACAATACGTGGCTGTTTTAAAGAAAATAACATTCTATAGCCTTCAGTTTTAATCTCTGAATGGCAGCTCTATGTGCACTTTGGCATCAATGCACAAACACTATTTGGTAGCTTTCATAGTGTAGCAACTATACTAAATCTGCCTCCTCCAGATTCAGTTTAGCATTTGCATTTTTATCTTCCTCTACAATTTGGCACATACACAAGCAGACACCATGGAGCATAGTGTCGATGCTGAGTGTACACACTGGACTAATAGTGGAGATAACCATTATTTTCCATGAGGAAGATGGGATTACCAAGCATGCCAACACTATACTGATCTAGGTATGCCAACAGCAAAAATAAACTATTTCCCCACATATGAGGTATGTGGATATATTACAGAAGTCACTGTAGGTACTGTGGGCTGAGTTTAGGGTTCACAAAAGCAAGAAAGTGCACTTATCCTGTAAAAAGAGTCCAGTCTAGTTATATGGCAGGATAGTGTTTTTAAATGTGGAGGTGGTTAGAGTATTAGAGTGACCAGATAATTTTTCATACTTTACTTGTAACTGAAGAGTCTGTTATTCTCAGTTCAGTACCTCTCAAACTAGCAAATTTTGCATCTGTAACTACTCTCTCTATTGTGTTGTTTGACAATATCGTTTTTTCAGAACATGAAAGCTGCTATTTTACCGTTAGAGCTGATGTTTTTTTCTTTCCACATTCATCCTGCAAAGCAGTACTATGCTTTGAGTACTCTCATAACACCAGGAGCTTCCAGGGTTATCCACCTAATCAATATACCCAAGGTATCTTGTAGCACTTAGAGGTTTCTCTAAACAGCAGTGTTTGAGAATCAAATTCATCTTTCTTCAGGCTCGCCATCACCCCTGGGTCTCAATCCCGAAGGCCTCACGCATCCTCCTCGAGGAGTCCTTTTTGTATCCTGCCTTAGGTCAAATAACCAGGAAACTGTCTTTTCCTCTTCTGGGTGGCCTACACCTATATACACTTGTGCACAACACACCTTAGGCCCAAATGTCTATCACCTTGAACCACTGTTAACTTTCTACAGAAATGTTTTGGAGAGGACCACTAAAGACTTTCACCATGGACTCCCCTGGCTAGCTTTGTTTTCTTTCTTTCTATTCAAAAGAAGAACCTTCCTCCTCAGCTACTGATGGCTAATAATCTTAGAAAAAGCCACCCTTTCTCATGATTGAGGAAAATGTTTTCACCAATCAGAGAATAGAACCTCTCTTACCATACTACAGTGAGAAAATAGTGTCAATTTTCTGAACCTTACATGTTGCCATTGCTAATCACTTTGCCTCGCTGTCTCTGGTTTCAATATCTTCCTAGACCATTATTTATATTACAGAGTCGAGTCCAAACTTCTAATCTGTATACTAGTCCCAGGCCTGTGCCTCAAAATGATATAAACCCACAAGATCTGAGTAATATTGAGGTAAGATTATGGCATTTTTAGGAGAAGTCAGTAATGGTAGCCTCCTTACTCTCTCAGTACAAGTTTCATGTGAATATCAGATTTTAAAAATACAGTTTTTAGACATTTAAGATTGGGGTACCAATTCTTCAAAGCTGAACTTAAGTCTACAAGTCTTTTCACTCATCCAGCAATGCAGTGTCTGTGAGTGCCCATGTCGGAGCAGAGATCTTAATCCAGGCTTTTTCCAAGTTTGGCAATTTCGGTCAACTTGATTGGCTGGCCAGGGATGACATAATTCTTGTGCACATGCTCAGATCATTTAGAAGGAGAGGAGCTAGCAGGCAGAAGTAGGGGTGTCATTAACCACAGCTCCTGCAGGGTTCCCTGGGTTTGATACTGGAAATCCAATTTTCTTCTCTACCTTTCCTGCAGCTTGCAAAACAGACCTCAGAGAGCACAGTCAGAGTCAAGGGAGGCTCCTCCTCAGCTCTGACATGATACATGAAACAGCAAAAGAGAAAACAAGGAAGAATGACATTCGCGGATCCTAGCCGCACTGTATCTGAGGTCTGTATATTGGATGAGGAATTCTAGGGAGAAAATCTTTGCTAGGGAATGTGTGATTCTGCTGTGGGTGGAAAGGGAGTTTTTTGGGGAAGAGATCTTGGGGGGTCTTGTGGGAAGGAACTCTTTGCTGAGGAGTCAATTCTGCTGTGGAAGGAGTCTTGTAGAGAGGAACATGTTGCTGTCAAAACATGGTGGTAGAAACATTCTGCTTTGGGGGTGTTTTTATGCTAAGGGGACAGGACAACTGCACCACATAAAAGGGACAATGGACGGGGTAATGTACCATCTGTCAGGGCTCCCAGGTATGACCAGAGGTGTGTGACTGATGCAGGGAAACGCAGACTTCAGATATGTGATAAACAATACAATTTATTAACACTAACCATACAAACATAAACGCAGTGCAATACTAAACATAATACAGTGCAAACAAACCAAACCAAACCACCCACAGATAACAGTACATACAAGCAAGCGTCGTCAGGCAGGCCGGGTCAATATCAATAGGGCAGGTAGGTACAGGGGGAGCAAGCAGAGAATGGTCGGGGTCACAGGCCAGGTTCAGCAGGTAGCAAGCAGCGTAGTACAGAGGGTCAAGCAGAGGGATGGTCAGGGTCACAAGCCAGGGATCAGGACAGGTAGCAGAGAATCAGACAGGAACAGAGAGCAGGAACAGGATACAGGGCCCAAGAGAAACACAACACCAAGGCAGAGTCTGTGGGTCTGGCCATCCCTTAAATACCCCAGCATCATCAGTTCCAGGTGTTAGCTGGTTGAAAGGTTGAGTCTCTGATTGCTGGGAGCACCCGCTGGCCAGCCCTGGTACTGCAGATCAAAAGGCAGGTGAGTCCCACCATTGCTGTCCAGTCCATTCCTAACAGTACCCCCCCCCCAAGGAGCGGCCTCAGGACGCTCCAAACAGTCCTAGCTGGGCAAAATGTTCCACCGCCCGGGTCTGGTAACTGGCGGGATATCAAAGACTGGCACACCGGGCAGGACTCCGGGCAGCGGCACACCGGGCTGGACTCCGGGCAGAGGCACATCGAGCAGAGGCACACCGGGCAGAGGCACATCAGGCAGAGGCACATCGGGCAGAGGCACATCAGGCAGAGGCACATCGGGCAGAGGCACATCGGGCAGAGGCACACCGGGCAGAGGCACACCGGGCAGAGGCACATCGAGCAGAGGCACACCAGGCAGAGGCACATCAGGCAGAGGCACATCGGGCAGGACTCCGGGCAGAGGCACATCGGGCAGGACTCCGGGCAGAGGCACATCGGGCAGCACTCCGGGCAGAGGCACATCGGGCAGGACTCCGGGCAGAGGCACATCGGGCAGGACTCCGGGCAGAGGCACATCGGGCAGAGGCACATCGGGCAGAGGCACATCGGGCAGAGGCACACCGGGCAGAGGCACACCGGGCAGAGGCACATCGAGCAGAGGCACACCAGGCAGAGGCACATCAGGCAGAGGCACATCGGACAGGACTCCGGGCAGAGGCACATCGGGCAGGACTCCGGGCAGAGGCACATCGGGCAGGACTCCGGGCAGAGGCACATCGGTTTACCAGGCGAAGCAGCAGGCAGCGGGCCACCAGGCGGAGCAGCAGGCACCGGGCCCCCGGGCGGAGCAGCAGGCACCGGGCCCCCGGGCGGAGCAGCAGGCACCGGGCCCCCGGGCGGAGCAGCAGGCACCGGGCCCCCGGGCGGGGCGACATGCATCGGGCCCCCGGGCGGAGCAGCAGGCACCGGGCCCCCGGGCGGGGCGACATGCATCGGGCCCCCGGGCGGAGCAGCAGGCACCGGGCCCCCGGGCGGAGCAGCAGGCACCGGGCCCCCGGGCGGAGCAGCAGGCACCGGGCCCCCGGGCGGAGCAGCAGGCACCGGGCCCCCGGGCGGAGCAGCAGGCACCGGGCCCCCGGGCGGAGCAGCAGGCGTCGGGCCCCCAGGCGGGGCGGCGGGCGCCGGGCCCCCAGGAGGGGCGACAGGCATCGGGCCCCCAGGCGGGGCGACAGGCATCGGGCCCCCAGGCGGGGCGACAGGCATCGGGGCGACAGGCATCGTGCCCCCAGGCGGGGCGACAGGCATCGTGCCCCCAGGCGGGGCGACAGGGATCGTGCCCCCAGGCGGGGCGACAGGCATCGTGCCCCCAGGCGGGGCGACGGGCATCGTGCCCCCAGGCGGGGCGGCGGGCGCCGGACCCCCAGGCGGAGCGACAGGTCTCGGGCCCTCAGGCGGAGCGGCGGGCGCCGGACCCCCAGATGGAGCGACAGGTCTCGGGCCCTCAGGCGGAGCGGCGGGCGCCGGACCCCCAGGCGGAGCGACAGGTCTCGGGCCCTCAGGCGGAGCGGCGGGCGCCGGACCCCCAGGAGGAGCGATAGGTCTCGGGCCCTCAGGCGGAGCGGCGGGTGCCGGACCCCCAGATGGAGCGACAGGTCTCGGGCCCTCAGGCGGAGCGGCGGGCGCCGGACCCCCAGGTGGAGCGACAGGTCTCGGGCCCTCAGGCGGAGCGGCGGGCGCCGGACCCCCAGGCGGAGCGACAGGTCTCGGGCCCTCAGGCGGAGCGGCGGGCGCCGGACCCCCAGGAGGAGCGACAGGTCTCGGGCCCTCAAGCGGAGCGGCGGGCGCCGGACCCCCAGGCGGAGCGACAGGTCTCGGACCCTCAGGCGGAGCGGCGGGCGCCGGACCCCCAGATGGAGCGACAGGTCTCGGGCCCTCAGGCGGAGCGGCGGGCGCCGGACCCCCAGGTGGAGCGACAGGTCTCGGGCCCTCAGGCGGAGCGGCGGGCGCCGGACCCCCAGGCGGAGCGACAGGTCTCGGGCCCTCAGGCGGAGCGGCGGGCGCCGGACCCCCAGGAGGAGCGACAGGTCTCGGGCCCTCAAGCGGAGCGGCGGGCGCCGGACCCCCAGGCGGAGCGACAGGTCTCGGACCCTCAGGCGGAGTGGCGGGTGCCGGACCCCCAGGCGGAACGACAGGTCTCAGGCCCCCAGGCGGGGCGGCGGGCACCGAGTCACCAGGCACAACCGTGGGCTCCGAGTCAACTGGGATGACCGCTGGCACTGGGTCAGACATTGGATCGTCTGGCTGGACAGCGGGCATCGGGTCACCAGGCATCAGGTCATTTGGCTCGACAGCGGGCACCGCGTCATCTGGCAAGGCAGTGGGCTCCGAGTCAACTGGTATGACCGCGGGCACTGGGTCAGACATTGGATCGTCTGGCTGGACAGCGGGCACTGGGTCACCAGGCATCAGGTCATTTGGCTTGACAGCGGGCACCGCGTCATCTGGCAAGGCAGTGGGCTCCGAGTCAACAGGCACGACAGTGAGCACCGGGTCATCAGGTACCGGATTGTCTGGCTCGACAGCGGGCACCGCGTCATCTGGCAAGGCAGTGGGCTCCGAGTCAACTGGTATGACCGCGGGCACTGGGTCAGACATTGGATCGTCTGGCTGGACAGCGGGCACTGGGTCACCAGGCATCAGGTCATTTGGCTTGACAGCGGGCACCGCGTCATCTGGCAAGGCAGTGGGCTCCGAGTCAACAGGCACGACAGTGAGCACCGGGTCATCAGGTACCGGATTGTCTGGCTCGACAGCGGGCATCGGGTCACCAGGTATGACAGCGGGCACTGGGTCACCAGGCATCAGGTCATTTGGCTCGACAGCGGGCACCGGATCAGGTACCGGATCATCTGGATCAACAGCGGGCATCGAGTCAACTGGCCTAATAGGATCGTCAGGCTGGATCAGTTCATCATGCTGGGTAGAGGCTTCAGGCCGAGTAGAGGCTTCAGGCCGAGTAGAGGCTTCAGGCCGAGTAGAGGCATCAGGCCGAGTAGAGGCATCAGGCCGAGTAGAGGCTTCAGGCCGAGTAGAGGCATCAGGCCGAGTAGAGGCATCAGGCCGAGTAGAGGCATCAGGCTGAAGAGAGGCATCAGGCTGCGTACCGGCATCAGGCTGAGTAGAGGCTTCAGGCTGAACCACGGAAGGCAGGCTCACCGGTTTGGATACTGGCAGGATGGTATTGGTTGGAAAGAATTTTCGCTTTTTTCTGGTTTTAACTACTGGAGCACTGCAAGTAAACGCAGGTCTGCAAACGAATGGAGCAGCTGGGGACAGAGAAGAACTGGAGGATGGAACAGGAGAGGGAGCGGTTGCTACAGAGGGCTCTTTTACAGGGTTAAAGGCAGGATAGGTGCAGCGAGTGGGAACAGGGTACTGACATGCGGTAGATAGCAGGGCAGGAGGAGCTGTTGGGAATGCAGGAATAGAGTTTTGAGGAAATAGATTAGAAGCAGGACTGGGTCTTTGTAAGCTGACTGAGGCTGGGTGCAACAAGTCTGTCCATGTCTGCAGTATGGGTTGAACAAAGCTGAGCTTACACAAAGCCTGTCTGGTCAATGACTGTACTGCGTTTATACAATCTCTCAGTGTCTGTGGTGAACATGTGGAATAACGCTCCAGAAAGTAACCCACATCATCCTCTAATAACCACACCAGGGACTCTACCTGGTCTGCACTAAATGGTGGCAAAAATTCATCCCTGCATTCGGGGGAACCAGATGAAACCAACTCAGCACAAACTTCAATCAAAGGCTGCACCTCAGAGAACTCTGTGCCCTGATCTACTAGAACATGAGCGAGCCGTATACATTCTAGCAGTTCATCCCGGGTATACTCCTTCAGAGTCTGATAAGCATACTCCCTGTCATCAAACACTAGCAGATATAAATATTCAACCTCATCCAGATCCATCCTTCCCATCAACAAGCCAAGATGGCTTCCCTGTGCAGCCACTTCTGGTCAGGATTGTCCTTGGTGTAATGTCAGGGCTCCCAGGTATGACCAGAGGTGTGTGACTGATGCAGGGAAACGCAGACTTCAGATATGTGATAAACAATACAATTTATTAACACTAACCATACAAACATAAACGCAGTGCAATACTAAACATAATACAGTGCAAACAAACCAAACCAAACCACCCACAGATAACAGTACATACAAGCAAGCGTCGTCAGGCAGGCCGGGTCAATATCAATAGGGCAGGTAGGTACAGGGGGAGCAAGCAGAGAATGGTCGGGGTCACAGGCCAGGTTCAGCAGGTAGCAAGCAGCGTAGTACAGAGGGTCAAGCAGAGGGATGGTCAGGGTCACAAGCCAGGGATCAGGACAGGTAGCAGAGAATCAGACAGGAACAGAGAGCAGGAACAGGATACAGGGCCCAAGAGAAACACAACACCAAGGCAGAGTCTGTGGGTCTGGCCATCCCTTAAATACCCCAGCATCATCAGTTCCAGGTGTTAGCTGGTTGAAAGGTTGAGTCTCTGATTGCTGGGAGCACCCGCTGGCCAGCCCTGGTACTGCAGATAAAAAGGCAGGTGAGTCCCACCATTGCTGGCCAGTCCATTCCTAACACCATCAAATCTTGGGTGAGGACATCCTTCCCTCAGCCAGGGCATTGAAAATGGGTTGTGGATGGGTGTTCCAGCATGACAATGACCCAAAACACATGACCAAGGCAACAAAGGAGTGGCTCAAGAATAGGCACATTAGGTCCTGGAGTGGCCTAGCCAGTCTCCAGACCTTAATCCGATTGAAAATCTGTGGAGGGAGCTGAAAGTTCGAGTTGCCAAATTTCAGCCACCAAACCTTAATGACTTGGAAAGGATCTGCCAAGAGGAGTGGGCCAAAATCCCTCCTGAGATGTGTACAAACCTGGTGGCCAACTACAGGAAACGTCTGATTGCCAACAAGGGATTTGCCACCAAGTACTAAGTCATGTTTTGTGAAGGGGATCAAATACTTAATTCCCTCATGAACATGCAAATCAGTGCATCATTTGTTAGACATGCATTTCTTTTGAATTTTTTGTTGCTATTCTGTCTCTCAGTGTTACACCTGCCATTCGATTTTTAGACTGATCATTTCTTTGTGAGTGGGCAAACATTCAAAATCAGCAGAGGATCAAATACTTATTTTCTTCACTGTATAACATAGATCAGGAACGTAGTCAAAATGTATTCAAAACAGAAACCAGAGTTTGGATGCCAGAGCGGGTTGTCAGCTGAGCCAGAGTCAGGAAACCAGAAGTTAGCATAGTCAGGAGCCAAAAATCAGGAACAAGAATCAGAAGAGAAGTCAGACAGACTGTGTTGTACACAGGAACACAGGCAGGAACACACTGGAGATCAAAGACCATGCAAAGGGCAAGGAGGAAATGAGCTAAGCTGCTAAAATAGCAAAAAGGGCTGGCTGTAGGTTGGAATAATGACGCAGTTAATGGCATCCAGGTGAGTCACTGTGGAGACAACAAGTAGCTGGTAGTTAACCATTAGCTGAGAAGCTTCTGAGCACTGAATGAAAAGAGCTGCTCGTTAAGTAGCAGGAGCCCAACTCTGACAGTTTGAGAACTAAGGCATAATTGTGCGTATTATATGCATTCAATTTTAACTTTGCCATGTTAAGCCCCTCCCACTGCCAGTGCAATAAAGCCACACCTACTGTTCACTATGACACGCTGCATCATTTTTCTTCAGAAGATTGAACTTAGGGTGCCTCAGATCTTTCACAATCCTAGGAATGCCCTTGGCCAGAAGAAGAGATTGTATTGAGGAAGGGATATATAGAGTCTGTTCTGCAATAAAAGCCTACCATCCAATAGCTGTTTATCACATTACAGCAATAGTTCCACTTTATCTCTCCTCTGCAGGAATACGTCTACCACAAAATAATGAACGTAATGCACTCAGTACCTGTTTGGTATGATTTAACAGAGAATGCACAGATAGTAGAGGACAGCAGAGAATTTCTATATTGAACACCTTATTGGGCAATACAAAATCTTTGTACTCAATGTGTCAAGAATTAGTGCTTTTGGAATCTGTGGTGTTAGCATGAAAAACAGAACTTTTGTTTTTCATTTTGGATAGAGAAGGGGAGGGTTATAGCGAATATGGTAAACAGGACTAATAGAGAGGGTATATCTCCCTACTAGGGGACACAGACAGCAAGAAAGTTTGCTTTTGGGTGTATTTATACACAATACACAGACAGCCTGCAGCCAGGCATATCAACAATGTCAGAGAATAGACAGTGCACTCAGTCACAGAGCACACAACACAATCAGAGAACAAACATACTTCACAATACCACATACTAGTTCTGTGGTAAGAATTGTTAGAACAAACAAAGTTGCAGTAATTTGGAATTCCTATTTCTGCATATGACGTATCACTGTAATGCATTAATATGTGCATGCAGAAGATGTTCATGTCGTATGTCTGCTAGGTGGTAAATGGGATTTAGCAAAATGGCTAGGTTGGTGCACAAGCTCAAGTCCATGTAAAAGGATTTGTTAGCACAGGTTATACAATACATTAATACCATACAGAGGGCTACATAATTACGGTGTTACGTCATATATAGGTTCTGTATGTAGGCTTATGCATGTGCAGCTTCTTAAATATTGGCCGTGACAAAGTCACATTGTGGTTGATGTACCCAAACAGCCATCTTTGATCTTTGCCTGAAAGATGAACTCCAAGTATGATCTTAATTGCCTGCTTATATTGATTTACTTTGACACAATGTAAATGTTGTATGCATATTTCATGAATGTTGGACCACTGGGCAAGCTGGAAATCATTGCTAATTGGCACTACTACAATGATAGCTGTGAACTTGTGGGTCCTGCTTGCTTATTACTGCAGCCATTCATAGAACACTTTATATTTTTTCAGTGAATACAAGACATTCTCTGATTGGACATGGGGGTAGAGGAGGTGTGATGACATGACAATGTCCATTTCATCCAATCAGAGAGCACCTTGTATTCATTAAAAAAATACAAGCAGTTCTATGAATGACAGTAGTGACCTCCTGTAGTGAGTGTTCCGGACCCGGAAGTCATGGCTTTCATTGTAGTAGTGCTGACTGCTATAGTGATTCAGGATTAACATCACCAAATTGCTATGAATGGGCTGCCAATGCACTGCATTGGATCAAAAATGGACATCTTGCTTTTTTAAGCTCCAAGGAGCAGGGCCCTCCTATCCCTCCTGCATTGAACTGTATTTTTCTGTATTGTCTCCGGTTATATTGTAAAGCGCTGAGCAAACTGTTGGCGTTATATAAATCCTGTATAATGATAATAATAATAATAAGCGTATGCAGTACACCACAGTGCATGGTGTGTACTAAACAGTACAGTGGGTGCCATTCATAATGAATGACACTGCAATGTATTTAGAACAAGTGCATTGCCATACTTTGCATTAAAGCACATTTTATTGTGTGTTGTGATAAAGCACAAGAGTGAATACAACACCTAGGAATACATGACCGCGTTCTTTTTTTTTCATCTGCCTGGAGTTCAACTTTAAATGAAACACGCTATTCCAAATTAGATGTTAAAGGAGCAGGCACATTTTGCTAGTCAAGCATATGAGCACTCATAATACATGTATTGTTTTACGTACATTTAATGTGTACATCGTATTAACCATTTTCGTGGTAATGGTGATAATACCACACAAACATAAAAGTTACCTATAAAAATGAAAATAAATAGTACCGAACATTTAGGCAACCACCAGTTTAGGAGATTATAGAGTTCCCTTAGTGACTAAAAAAAAACAAACAAACATCCCAAGACTTGCATCAAGCAGAAGCAAGAGAGGAAATCATAAAGCACATATGGAGTGAAGAAAGAGTCCTGATGTTTTTTATTTGATATTCCCCAAAGATTTATGTTACCCCCCATGCAAGTTTGACTGCATGGCTGAATCCACCCACCACATGACCCATTAAGGAAAACTTGTGTAACTGCCATACCTCCAGTGCTTCCACCCCTTAAAATGACTGCCATTACGTAACATCATATTCTACAGAATACTGCCACTGAGCAATACTGCAGCTCCCTTCTGATTCACCTGGCTTTCTCATAGCATTTATTAAGGGGCTACCTCCTCACTCTCCTCAGAGCCACACTCTGCTGTGCTTTAGAGAACATCACTAGCACAAAAGGCAGCAACTGCAGTATTCCAGAGCTGTTCACTGTTAACTTCAGCAAGATCATGATGCCACTACAGATACTCATCTGTGCCATTATTTGTCTGTCTTCTGCTCTGACTATTGCTGTAGATGTTCAAGAGCTGGATAATCAGATACTAGTGACCGGAGAAGGCAAGTACTAAAAACGTTTAGAAACTTTTTTCTTATGTTTTCAGTCATTGTTGAAATTTTTTGCATGAATACTTCTTTTGTGATATATATATATATATATATATATATATATATATATATAATTTTTTTTTTTTTTTCCCCCTTCAAATTATTGATTGTTTCACATCATGAGTGCTTTTGTGCGTGTGTGTTTTTGCAAATGTTTTGTATGAATGCTTCTTTTATATATGTATATGCAGTAAACATATATATTTTTTTTGTTTAAAGTATAGTGTTTCTCTTGAAAAACATAAAGAATTACCAGGGATCTTTAAAATGTTAGCTTAGCAATATAAATGGAAGAAATTACAACTTGTATCTTTTATATTGTAGTAACTCTACCAGATTGCAAACTTAAAGAATATACAAGATGGGATAAACTGATGACAATGCTGGAGAACGCTCAAATGAGACAGAATATGCTGCTTCAGTATTTTGAAGAAGTTAAGGTGGAACTACAGACTGTGAAAGAAGACCTTTGGCAGCTAAGAGAGAACACATCAGGATCGTGTAGCGACTGCCTGAGGAGCATTACGACGGATTTTTCAAGCCTGCTGGACTCGAAGTGTCAGCCTGAAAACACTTCGAATCAAAACGTGGAAACGTCAATTGCTCTAAATCAGGACATGGCAGACAGACTTCAAAGCATAGAAGAATTCTTGAAGAAAAGAGAAGAAACAGATCAGAATAAAGCGGAATGTGCAAACAAATTAGAAAGTGATCCTGCTTTCCCAGAAAAGTTAGATCTACTCCTTGAACAACTCCACAAAACACAAGACTGGGTCAACCAACGCCAGTTACCTGCAGGTAAATTAATTGTACTAGGTAGTAGTCAACAGGGTTGATTTACTAAACCTGAAGAATGCAAATTCTAGTGCAGCTCTGCATAGAAATCAGTCAGCGTCCAGGTTTTTTTTGTCAAAGCTTAATTGAACAAGCTGACATGCACAGCTGCACCAGATTTTGCACTCTCCACTTTTAGTAAATCAACCCCCTTGTTTGAAGCAATAACTTTATTCCTAACATGTATATGCATTTTTTTCTCTGTACAGAATATTGATCCTTATCTAGATCAGTGTGCAAGAGGCATCACATGTAACTTTCATGAGATAGCCTTTACCTAATATGACAAAAAGGAATACAAGGGACAGCATTCGTCATGAACTGTCTCAGTTCTAAAGACAATGCTGACTAATAGGAAATGATATACAATTGTCTCTAGATATGCTGCCTGTCTTGTACTGTGAATCATTTGTACCTTTTGATAATAAGCCAGACAGTTAGAATTAGATTGTGTAATGTGTTCTATCTGATGTAGCTTCATTACAAAAATGTGCGCCAAAGAAAGGGGAGGGGCAAGAGCTCAGCTTTGAGAATTGAGCCAGCAGCGTTGCTTCTACAGGCAGTTTAAAAGTGCTGAGTAATCCTTCTTCCAGATTAGTTCACTCTCATTCTGATGCTATTTGCTGTTAATCTGAATTGTAATAGAAAACCTCTGCTAGGAGTTGGATTTTCCATTTACCAAAAATGTGAAATGGCTGTGCAAAATATCTGCATTTAGAAAGAACATGTGGATATGTAATCTGACTCTCCCAGCACTGGAAACCCATTGTTAGGACAATGGTAATTAAGCAGGGTTAGAGGACTATAGAATGTACATAGTCTGCCATGTAGCTCACAGTCATAAGAACAACCATAAAAAGGACAAAAAAAACAGAGAGTGATGTTTGAATTTGAATATGGCAAAAGATTTACTATTTTATAACATTCAAAAAAACTAACTGAAATCTTGCCTGATAGGCTGCAACCTTACACCCAAGAGCAGCCATTGCATTGCTTTGTACATAAATGTGTCAGCAGCAGTAATGTTTCATTAGCAAAGGCAAACATGTCTCCATAAATGTTGATCAAAATCAACATAAGGCTAGCCATACATGTTTAGAAATCACTGAATCACTAAAGGAGAGATATCACTTGATTGTCCCATCCACGCTAAAGAGCATGGATGGAGGAATCTACCCTGCTGGCTGCTGTATTCCTTCAGCCACAGTGTCTGATTGGATACAGTCACTGTCCAGATGAATTTCCAACCTGACTCCTTCGATTTTTTTTTTTTGTCAGGGTTTGTGGTGTGGACAGGGCCACCCACAGTTTGAAATGTCATCCAATTCAACAGGAATCATCTGAAAGTAAAGTCGTATAACCAGATTACACTTTTTTTTATGTATGGTGCACATCGTAAACTGGCTTAATGCAAAGTACATCTAGTTTTTTTCAATGAGAATAAATAGTAGTATAAATAAACAGCTGATAAAACTTGAGTCTATGTGTATATAGTAAGGGCTGCCAGCATGTGTAGTTCCCTTGTTAATGTGTTCCGTGCTTCTGCTGCTGGAAGAGCACTGTATCCTCAGTGACATCACCTAATCATCAGCTTTGTGAATTAGAGCTGAGGTCCAGCTGGAGACAAATCAATTCCTCGTTACAGCTGGTCTCAATCATTGCCTCCTGACCAAGAAAGGATGTGTCATTCAACAAAGACGTGCTATACAATACTGGAATTACGAAGGCTAATTTGATTGGAAACTGAATGGCCAAGCCAGGAGTAGATATATGGAAGTTCTGATATTTGCCAGATAGTCTGCTGTAGCTAAGGCATCCGAAACATGCATTTGAAATGTTTATTTTGTTGGTATATTTTAATAGCTTTCAGTTACACTTGTGATTCTCATGCCGCTTAAACACTACATAGCCTGGAGGATGACACTCTCAGATCTTCTGCTCTGTGGTTTTGTGATGTTTTAAACACTTTCTAGTGCCTGAAACATGTTAGGATGATAACACGGTGCAATGTTATAGTGCATGACTGCCTCATAGTGCTGTTTGCAGATTTCTAATCTACAGCGGGCTAAGGGAAGTCATATAGGAGATTTCTTATGCTTGATCATTAAAAAAGAAAACTTGGGGTTTTCATATTAATACTGGACAGAAAAACGTGTTATATTTAAGTTTTGTTTTGAGTAGTATAGCCAGTGGTCTTACCTGATGAACATACAGTCTTTATTATTCTGGTTCAACTGTGATGCCAACAGAAACATTTTAAAGATAGTCCAAAAGCTATCTAATAATATATAATGAAACAGAAGATGTCAGGATGGAAATTACAGCCAAGACTCTATCAATGATGTAGGCTGGCACTAACTCCCGGAAGCAATGCTAGTTCTAAACAGAGTAAGCCTAAGCGGCATCTCATATGGTTAGATGTCTGCCCTTTGTGTCAGCAGTGCATTTGGCAGTCAGCCATTGGCAACCTCCAGCATTAGATGGGAGCCCTCAGCTGTGAAAGATACCAGCTTTCCCAACAGGTTCTCTTTAAATCATCTGAAACTGTAAATATTTGCCATGTCAGAACTATTTTATGTCATTGTCTGAATTAAAAAGAAGAAATTTAAAAATAAGAATGAATGCAATAGCAGACAGTACCCATCCCTCCAAACTAGAACTGTCATGTTGGCAAATTAGGTACATATCTGAAGCAGTAATGTTATGTGCACCTATTATGAATTTTGCCACTACATAACTAAGCAAGTATCCTAATAATAGTAGAAACAGGGCCAATGTGGAAAGGATTAAATCTGCATGCTTTACACTTAGGTGATGGTGTAAGCTTCTATGGAGGGTTTCAGAGAGTATACATTTTGAGTAATTGTTCACCCAAAGCAAATTTTCTGCTTGCTGGTCTATTCTGATAACATTTTATATAAAAAGGTTTGTAGGTTCCCCTTTAGCTGCTATATGTATACGTGATCAATGCCCCTGCAGTAGGACTGCCGAAATAAGATAAACTAGCCCCACAGGAAGTCTGTAGCCCCATAGGAAAGCTATAGCCCTATAGGAAGTCTACAGCCCCATAGGAAGTCTAGAGGGTTTATCAATTTCCAACCAGTCTGAACAGACAGATAGACTTCTTGAGTATGAATAGAGTGAAACAGAAAAGCACCATTTTTCTGTGGCATCACTAAGTAGAAAGCAGAGACAGCCATAGCAGATATGGTTGTCTCCATGTACATATCTAAGTTATAAAAAAAAAAAAAGGGGGAGGGGGTTTACAAACATTTAGTAAGATTGATTCTATTAAGCTGATCAAATTCTTAGGTATATCTAAAAAGCTTCAGATGGTCTGTAGATTGACTGCAAACTTATCACAGAGCTAAGCAATTCAATGCTCAGTATAATTTGGCCAGGTTTATGACAGGTTTACTTTACATCACATATTCACGTACTAGTATTGTTTACTTTGGACTCAATGTTGCTGTTTAAAATCTTTAGCTGCATGAAGAAAGGACTGTTTCTTGTATAAAAGCATGTTTAATAGGTTTACTTCTAGGAAGTCATGTGGCATTTGTCTCTAGCCAACATGCATAGTTCTACATTCTGGATAGTTCATGTAGTTTGGCGATTATTCTAGCTGTCATTCATCCTGGTAAACACATAGGTTTATGTCACTTTGATTAAACATTCTGCATCTTAGACTCTTTAAAGTCTGGAAAACATAAAGCATCCAAGTTAACCCAAATGTGTCAAGGAGACATTTTAGCCTCAAGAGCACTATGGATAAACAAAATATGTTGTTAATTGAGATATTTTCTAAACCTGTGGTCAGGATCTTGGATTATACATACACAAAGAAAATTGTAGGATACAAAGGATCACATTGTATTAGGAATATTGAAATCCCAAGGCAAGTTGGCATTAGTCCACCGTATGGCCATCTCCAAATTTGCTTTATACTTTTTGCTTGATTCTGCTGTAAATTGTCTAAGAGTGGATATGATTGATAACATACTTGTACTATGTTTGAAATGGGGCTTATTTCCATGATGTTGTGCAATGTTTTCGTATTAAAAGCAAAAAATAAATATTATGTTGCTAATGATGTAGATAGAACATCAACTGTTCGAAAGCAATTTTATTAGAAATACTTTATGCATTAAATGTGAAAACACATCTGGACTGCATTAGGTTTAGTGTATCCCTGCAGTACTCACTTTTTAATTGAAACTCAGTATACTGTACACTTAGGGTCCCAAGTATATGCTATTTCTTTCTTCCTAAAAACTTTTGTTTTGCATAGTATAGTTTGTTCCTGGTCTTTATTATACTAATATATATATATATATATATATATATATATATATATATATATACAGTATAAAGTCTAAAGTTCTCTTTGTTTAGCTTTGGAAAGAGAAGGAAAGGGTTAAAAACCCTATCACATTATGCCATCTTTGTCTGGTTGGGGGAGAAGAACACAAACAAGAGGTGAGAGGAAATTGCCCAAAAATGAGAGAAATTCCCTCTTGTGCAATTGTTTCCCCATTGGAAGACTTACAACTCTAACATTTTGGATTTTGTTGACAATGGTCACTAGGACAAATAGAGATTGTGAGTCCACCCAATGGGGACACAGGCAGCACTTTAACAGGTAACCTGGTTAGCATCAAAATAATTTAAATGAACAGTTAAACATAAACATTTAGTTCCAGCCACCATCAGATGTATGAAGCAACTCTTGTTCAGAGACTTTGTATGGGAATACAGGATAACCAAACAAAATAAGGAGCTTTTTCTCATATCGTTAACACCTTTCTACTTCTGGTTTCTAACCTAAAAGTTGCCTTATTGTGTTATAGTATTATATTCTACATTTCTTAAGGAGTCATTTACCACTTTTCAGGGCCTTTGTCTTCTCAAGAAGCACAGTAAGAAGGAATGACTATAAACAACCTACCAAAAAATAAATCTGGAAACAAATAACCCCTTAGATGACCTAGAAAATGTTCTGTGACAGTAACACATACATACTATCTCACCTGAGTCTTACATTTTAATTGAACCCCTATGTCTACCCTCTTAACCCCTTTTAACGTGGTTCTAAAGGCTCCAGGTCTCTTTCCTTCATGCAGTCTATTCTATCACATTCCGGTCCAGCAATGTCCAGAAGCCTAGGTTCTCTGGGGACTCTCACTTCTGATTGGCTGAGGCAGCCAATGTCTCCAATCACAGCCCGTGAGCCAATCAGGAGAGGGAGGGGGTGAGACCGAGCTGCAACTCTGTGTGTGAATGGACATGCAGAGCTGTGGCTCAGGAGCGTGCCTGCTCGGGTGCCCCCACTGCAAGCTGATTGCTGTGGGGGCACCTGACAGGAGGGAGGAGTCAGGAGAGCCAGTGGGGACCAGAGAAGAGGAGGATCAGGGCTGCTCTGTGCAAAACCAGTGCACAGAGCAGGTAAGTATAACATGTTTGTTTTGGATAAAGTAAATACATGTTAGATTGACCTGCCAGGCTTTTATTGCTGTCAACTGGAGATCATTGACACCAAGACAGAAAATGAATCCTAAATCTACAGTTTACACTGGAACAGAAATGGGGGGGGGTCTTCCAAGTGACAACTGTCACACCAATCTGGCAATCCAACACACCAAATCTGACTTTGAAATTGTATGACTTCACATGAATTCACACAATTTCAAAGTTGGATGTCAATGCAACTTCAGATGCAACTAGGGAGACATCTGTGTGACTTGATGAACAGATGTCTATGCAAGTAGCACCTGAACTTGCAAAAAGTAGTGCACGAACTACTTTCAAAATCAGTGCAACTCTGACGGAATAGGGGTCGTACTGATTTGACTGCTTCTATTGCGGACAATAGGGTGCAACTTGTCATGTGCACCGGTGTGACTGTGGAATAAGAGGGATTTTCTCTTCACTTTTGAGAGATTACTTATGCTTGTCTCCAAGGTACTGCATCATTACAGTGTAAAAAATAGACTGTTTTTGCCCTAGTAACTGGATTATGTTTAGCACAATTTTATATACTAGTAAATACTGATTTAACGTGTTACTAAACTTACAACAGTAAAATCAGTCTGTATATGCAGTAAAGCATGCTTGTTATACTCACTGTGGGACCTAAGGGGTTAATCCTCCACACTGTGTAAAATGTCTGTTGGATCCTGTCTTCTCTGATCCTCCCCTTCTTCTACTGTCCCCAATCCATCTGCAGATAGTACAGAGCTTTAGGAGTCGCTCTGCACATGCTTAGTTTAGTGTGTATGGCTAGAGAGTTTTTTCTTTCTTTTTTGGGAGGGTACATGTGATCAACACACAAGACTGCTATATACTGATGAAAAAAGATATTTAGCAGTTTATATTTACTACAATAATTGAATTTCCATGTTTCCTGTTCCAGATATAGTGAATGCAGGGTCCTGGGTTTAGTAACACTTTAAGGCTTGTCTAGACATAGGATCCCAGCCTCAACCCACCTTAACGCCTTGAGGCCCAAAGGTGGACAGCCCTGGCTGTGCCTATTGCAACTTTAATGCTATTAATCTGTCTCCAGGACTTTACCTTCACAGTACCATGAAGGCCCAAAAACTGTTATACAAAATTCCAACCTGAGCTCAGAAATTTGAGTTGTGGCCCACTTTGTACAACTTCCTGTTCTTCTCTATTGACCTATTCATGAGATCAGCTAGAGCTCAGTCTCAACCTAGAATCTGCATATTATGGCATAGATATAGAAAAAGGCAGCAAGACAGTGACTCCCTAATTGTGGTCATGTTTGAAGAAGAGTAAAGTCAAACTCCTGCAGAGAAAGTTTGGTAATGGGGTCCCTGAGAAGTATTAGAAGCTGGAGAATAATTACTAGTGCCACAAACAGTTTTGGGTTTAAGCAAATCTATCAGTAATTTTACAAGTCTGCATGAATACAGTTCAACCCTGTTACAATACATGGCAACTGCAAATCTCACCAAAGTCGTTACCAAGTATTCTTTGAACACCAGGCTATGACTAGGCTTGAGAGGAACATTATCAGAGAATGATTTAATTAGTCTGCTGCAGATTGGAGAAGCATTTCCTCAGTCTTCCCTTCTTAGTGATCATGTACAGGGACTATTGTGATACTGTATTTTATTTGTCACAGTCATAAGGCAAAAAGCTGACCTGTGTGATTCAACCTGTTCAATAAGTGCATCATTTCTGAGCTGACTGTAACATTTATAACAGATTCTGGGGCTTTCATGGCACTCTGAAGGTAAGCACAAGATGTGCAGTGGCACCTACAAGCTCTTGATGTAAAGGATAAATTCCTTTTTGTCTACAGGAGCCTGGAAAGCATTGCACCAGCAATCGGTAGATCGCTGATGCCATGTAGGTCTTCTACAGACCTGTCAGGATATCTGCTAGTTGTACAGAATGTACAGTCAAGCAGATATTCTGACAGGAAGGTTCAATGAACTACCATGGCACTCCATAGTGCCGTGGTAGTTCATTGAAAACTACAAGCCCACAGCCCCTAAGGCTGTCATGACTTGCAGTTCAATCATTCATGGAAATCCATGAATGAATGACGTGGCCGTGTGGGAGGGTCCCCGCATGGCCGCGCTGTTTTCAAATTTGACAGATAGCATGGGGAAACTTCTTCCAGTACTATCTGTCAGAGAGAGGGGGTGGGGGGCAGTGGGTGGAACATGTACATGTTCCAAAGGTGAACTTATCCTTTAAAGACTTGGAGATAGAATAACAGCAGTAAAGTTGGTACAAGCTCATTCAGGGCCACCCAAGAGGTAGATGCTGATGCTGGATGATGCTTCAACAAAGAGGCAACCAGCCTTCAGGAGAGAAAGAGAATAAAGTTATTGTTGGGAATAGCACTGGTAAAAGTAATAGATTCTTGTCTTATCATTTCCACATTAGTTAAAGCGGAACTTCACCCTAAAATGAAAGTTCCGCTTTTTGCCTTCTTTCCCCCTCCTCTTCTGTGTTTGGCACTCTTTTTTTTGGGGGGGGGGGGGCTGCGGGTACCTGGTTTTGACAGGTACTTACTCTCCCTTCTGATTGAATTGCTGCGGTGATCAACCAGAAGTTCTCCCCCTGCCGCATCCTTCTGGGAAACATCACAGGTCCCGGAAGGATTCGAAGCTATTCACAATGTGCAACACAGTGGGCAGCTGGCAGTGAAGCCTCAAGGAATTATAGTGACTTTCCACAGTAAACTTGCCGGCGCCGGGGATCCGAAGACACGAAGAAGCAGTTCTGGTAAGCACAACGCTGGACCCCTAGACAGGTGAGTTTCCGTTTATTAAAATTCAGCGGCTATGGTATTTGTAGCTGCTGACTTTAAATTGTAATTCAAAAGGCTGAAGAACTGCTTTAACATGCATGCACATAACAAATCTGGGGATCTTCTTTAAAAAAAAAATGCATTTACATATCATCAGTTTCATCAGAAACCTCACCTAAAAAAAGCGTGGAGCCAAGCAAATCAATCCTGTGTGCCCCAGTAGACAACTGCATCCTGAAATGCTGTTATATACTGTAAATACTGCTAACAGCCTTCATGACCTAAACTACATATGCACACATTTACAGTTAAAAACCCACACAATGTGCTACATGTATGTGTCAGACCAGCAAGCATAGAGGATGTATCTATATGTTACTCAGGCACTGCAGAGAGGCTTTCAAAGAAACCTTTGCAACTGGTTTTGATTTCACACAAAGTCTGGAGACGAGCCAGTGAGGCTCTTAAGGGAGTTTCTAATCACACTGTTATTGGTCTTTTTCAGAACTGTTTTTAATTTTACCAAGCCCTTGACAGTCAAGTCAATCGTCTGTTAATGCAATAGACTATATCAGACGGTGTTTCTGATATTTTTTTTTATAACAAAGTGACCAAAAGTGGGAGAAAAAGAAATATTCAGTAAGTTTTATCTAAACAATTAAATGGAACAAGTCATGTGTTTTCAGAAATTGAGTGAATGTGGAGTCTTTCATTTGTTCCAACTATGAGCATGGATAATTTAAAGCCACACTGGCTCTAGGCACAGGAAATGAGTCAGCCGCATTCCCTGGAGTTGGCCCCCTGCAGGCTTCATTAATGGAGTGCTGTTTTATTAATTATGACAAAGTAATGCTCCCCTGCACTTTAGCTTTCATTCCGTAAGCTTTTAATTTCTTTTGGAGTGTGGTTATCTTTGTTTGAACACTAGTAAGTGTTTAAGATTAGAGCCTTAAGAAACATGAAACTTCAGTGAAACCTTTATACAGTGAAGTATCATTCCAATGGCATATGGCTCTACTATGCAGTTACATTTTAACCTTTCAGCACACTAGAGTTCCACAAGTGTTAAATAATCCTTTTTCATCAAAGCCCTAAAATTCCTACAGAAATTGTGTTTAAAGGTTAACTCTATGTAACTTGCACATCTCAACATGCCAGTGTGCATGTGTCACAATGAAATACGACAATCATCAGTTTTCAGTGACCCTTGGTTGCAACAAAGTTAAAGCATTTATATTCAGTTTGTATTTAGCTTTTCACTATAATGGCTAATAACAATAGTAATGAATGCTTGCCATAAAGATCATTATTCCCTGTGGTGACCAGGGGCGGACTGACCATTTGGAAACTCGGGCACTGCCCGAGGGCCCGGGGTCAGTAGGGGGCCCCATGAGATGCCCCTGGTACCTTTTTCATAGGCTTTTTTGAGTTTGGGCAAGGACGCAGGGGCCCCATGATCCCCTATTGCCCGGGGGCCCCATGAGTTGTCAGTCCACCCCTGGTGGTGACATACATACTGTCAAGGTGTGATGCATGTTGCTAGGGCTATATTGATTATACGGCGCTTGTAGGTGCATGCCTTTGGCATCCTATTAACAGCACACAGCAGCAAAGCATATAATTAACAGTGATAAGGAAACAATTTGCAACTTAGATGAATACAAAGCCCCTCTTCTCCTGAATATATGAAAATACATTTGTCCATTCAGAGCAGAAATATACAGTACATGTCTTGAATCATACTTGCCTGGAACTGACTTCTATTCTAAAGATCAGATAGTTGTAAATGCTAATATTCAAGCTAATCAAACATTTTCAAATCATTAAGTATAACTAACTAAAGGGAATTTTTTTTAATTTTGCATACAGTGCGGGACGGTTATAACCCTGTCAGGTTTTTTTCCCTTCACTTCCTGTCTCATAGCCAACACAATAAGTAAGAGGAAATCCCTTCAAGTGAGGGAATCCCTGGTTGTTACCAGGGTCACCAAAACTAGTGTCTCCATTAGAAAATTTCCACCTTTATTCCTGTTCTGGTGACAATTCAACAATTGGGATTTTTTCTAACTTTCACTGATGAAAATAAGTGGAACAAATAGAGAGGGTGAATCTCCCCACTGGGGCACAGACACAAATAAAAATTTGAGGATGAATTACTCAACAGCATGCAGCTACAGAGATCAATGAGGACCTGTTTTAAACCTATTTTACCGTAGTCTGGGCACAGACAGTATACTGTTTACCTTTAATTTCATGTGTTTATGTAATATTTCCTTTGTAAGGATACAATTATAAATATAAATATGTAAATTATATAAATATAATTTAATATAGGAGCTGACACTTGTCACTTGTACGAACAAAAACAGAAGTTTTGGCTACAAATAGGTTGTCTCTTTGTCCACTTTTGTAGCCACTTCGTAAATCCAAGTATGTCATAATAATAAATCCTCACATAGAAAACAGATGTATTCAACTACAATTTTCTTTGACTTGATACAAGAATAAGAGAGGAAAACAGCAATGATCTGGCAGGCATGTACTTGTACTTGGCAGTTTGTGCAGACGGTGGAACAGTGGCCAATTCCCAAGTAATAGTTATACTTGATTTTGAGAACACAATATATCTACTAACATCACAACATGTGTCTTTTTTCTTATTTCTTTCAGGCTGTGACGGAGCCATTGTATTTCCAATGAGATCACCCAAAATATATGCAAGTGTGCACCCTGCAGAGATGTCCCTCAATGCCTTTACAGTTTGTGTGTGGACTAAAGTAACAGAAGCTTTAGAAAAAACCATTGTCATCTCCTATGGCACCAAACGTACCCCCTATGAAATCCAGCTGTATTTGAACCATGGATCCCCTGTGCTGGTTGTGGGCGGGAATAAGAACAAGATATCTGCAAACAATACGATCGAATTAGGAGAGTGGCATCACTTGTGTGGTACATGGAACTCTGAAGATGGCAAAACAACACTATGGGTCAATGGGGAAAACAAAATTGTTACTTATGAACTGGCCCAGGGTTATGTCATCCCTGATAAAGGTTTATTCCAGCTTGGTCAAGAGAAAAATGGCTGCTGTGTTGGAGGAGGTTTTGATACATCATTATCATTCTCTGGGAAGATAACAGGCTTTAATCTGTGGGATTCTGTCCTCGATGATGAAGACATTGTAAACACTGCAGGAGAATTTGGCTGTAACAGTCGAGGGAATGTTATTGGATGGGGAACAACAGAAATTCAACCACATGGGGGAGCTGAGTATATTCATTAGCACTGATAGCTTAAAAACAAAAGCTAAAATATAAATTAAAGGTGAATTCCAAGGAAATCGTTTATGTAAAGGGAAGAAAAGAGGAAGAAATGGTACTCTACCCTATTTTTGTGATGAAAGTCTCATGATCTGGCAATGTAAAGTTCCTGTCTCTAACACCTTGGGGTTGATTCAATAAAATTGCAGTAAAGAAAATGAGAAGACAACTGTAGGTGTTGCCAATAGCAATTGATAAGTTGTTACAAGAATGTATATTGGTTGCTATAGACAACAACTCCACATTTGTTCTCATCTGCTCTTCTTCAGTTTTAAGAAATCAGTCCCCCTGACTTCTCCTACACACTGCTTTGAGTGTCAGACCAACACTTTCTTCAAAAAAGTCCTAAAGTACCCACATACGGTCCAATTAAGGGCAGAGAGAGATGATTTCTGACTTCTAGGCTTCCCCTCTCTTCAATCAATTTTTCTGTCTTCCACAAGGTATGAGGCCCACATCAGTTGGATTTGGCCATCTCCCAAGATACAGAACTTTCAGGCTGTCCAGTATGAATATAAGCAGCCAATATAAGACATTTAGGTAACACATAGATTACACTGCAAATGTTAGGCCATAGAAGAATTACCTAGGACTGGACATTTGGTACACTGGATTAGCTGACCACCATGGGTTAAAACAAAAATTAATATAAATAGAGAGGCTGCAAAGATATGAGAGCACTTTCTATAAGCACCTATCACAGGTAATTCATTCCATGTAGTAAGACATATTACTTTGCATTGGTTACAAATCTGTCATCATTCATATGGGGCAAAGATGATTCACACCTGCTTAGTAGCAAGACGAAGAATCCAATAAATACTTCACTCCTTACTTCCCCACCACATAACACTTTAAGCTGGAGTTCTCCTTAATTTTTCTTTCTTAAATATGGAAACCAAAAGGCTTGTGTCAATTAAAAAAGTGTTAAAAAAATGTTTTCCCCTGGTCCAAGCACTAATCTAGCCAAATCCAATTGTTCTATCTAAATATCAATGCAAAACTAAAAGTCTCTTTATATTTAAGTATGTTTACACCTGTATAGGATATGATGGCTATTTAATTTATGGAAAATCTTCAACAACTCACCATAGACAAGTATATCTATCCTTCCTTTTCTCTACTGTGCCAGTACAGTGATAATCAGTCCTGGGGCAGCAGCAAGCTAAGTAATCTGTCTGATCCGATTTGCCATGAATACTTTCTTTAAATGTGAATTGCAAATATGCAACAATGACTCCAATAGACTTTATTAAACTAACTATAGCCACTTGTTTTAACTAATCATTATATCTGTAATTATTTCAAACTGTACTATATTGTAAATTGAACTTGTAAGAACTCCATGAAATAAATTCTACTGTATTTTTGTAAAATTGTACCATAGGATTTTAAGAATGCTAAAGTTTGTTCACATTGTTACAATTCTGAATTCTGTGGAATAAACATTTAAAAACAACTGTCACAGTTCAGTTTACATTTATTTTTCTGCAAGAAAATTACATATATTTTGCAACTGTAATGATTTTGATTGCAAAGTATTATATTACCAAAACATTACTGAAATATTCTTACTGTGGGATATTAAACACTGTATTTCAGGAAAACTGATATTTTAAGACACAAAATGTTAACTATTTTTAGTGTTTTCACTTTGTAACAGCTCTTTTGATCTCTAGATGATGTTGTATTCTGTTTAATTATTCTAAGCATATTGTTGTTTCAAAGCTTTTTCTATAAAATAAATTAAAATGATGTTCTTTGTCTGTATGTTAATTGTGCAGCATGTCTCTGGGTGCGCATTAGTACTATTTCAATATATCTTTGCATTCTCTCTGATTCATAAGGAAAAAATTGTATCAAGATTATGGCCTACTCCAATGACAACTCAATATTTAAAATCTAATTAAATCTCCTAGATATATACCTATGATAATATGCAGATCAGGTTGCAGTTTATTTTTACTGAACTCATTCCAGTACCACATGTTGATTATCTTTTATTATTTTGTTCTATAATTTAAAAAGCCAGGTCATCCAATATCTATTGAATGGGCAAAGTACACATTTACATTGATTCCCCTTATCCTCTTAAGTATATGCTGTGCTTTCTTTGCTCCTCTAATATTTTTTTCAGTCCCAGGCATGGTACTCCCCGATATGTGATAGCACTGTCTCAATTAGCGCTGACATACAGACATCCAAATCCAACAACACATTGTTACCACAGGACTTTCTTTCTCTCCTGGTGGAGGAACAGAGAAGCAGGGGAGCCAAAGAAAGGTAAGTATATTAAAGTATTACTGAACCCACAACAGTAAAATCAGTCTGTATATGCAGTAAAGCATGCTTGTTATACTCACTGTGGAACCTAAGGGGTTAATCCTTTCCATTGTGTAAAAAAGGCTGTTTAATCCTGACTTCTCTGCCCCTTCTCTTGTTCAAATATCCAGGCTGATAAGACAGACTGAACCCATAGCCCTTCTGTACATGCTCAGTTTAGTGTGTATTGCTAGAGCGGGTTTTTTTTTTTCATGTGTGCATGTGATCAGCACAGGGCCAATCAGGGGTTTTGCATCCTAGAGCAGAAAGAAAATTCCTCTTACATGCTTTAACCAGTTCTCAGCTAAAATCATAAGACTGCTCTAACTGCTGATGAGATGAGCAGTTTATACTTACTAAAATAATTGCACTTCCATGTTGTGTGTACTGTGGGAGACCAGATATAGTGAATGCAAGGTCCTGGGTTTAGTGACACTTTAAGGTAAGCATGTTGCTTTGCCTTGATAAGTTTTTTTTTGCAACTGGAGATGCTTGTTACCACAAAGGAACATTTCCCAGCTTGCCGGTGAAATGAAACAAGTAAAGTGTGTTTTGATCCTTCTATGTGGATGTGTGATGGATTTATGTAATGTGCTGTAAGCAGGTACTGGAACTGAAATGATTGGTAAAAGAACAGGAAGATAAGGTATCCCCCATTTCATTATTTTCAGAAACATATCTGCCCATCCATCCTAAATAACCCAAAAAGAAAGGTATGATCCTAAACATACTTAAAGGCGGTGTATACCTTCCGGGACATATGTGAACAGTGTCGGATAAACAATATCAGTGTTTCAAGCCCTTTAAATCTTTGCCAAGCTTGGATAAAATATTTGCAATAGTAGCCTGGGCCCAAAACTGCAATCCGCACATGAGTGTTGTAGCACTACCCCCTCAGAAGTAGCTAGAGATTTGGGTCTCCCTATAGTCCTGCACAACCAGGCAACATGCAAATTTAATTCAGACTTGCATCCAGGAGACAGTAACCAGTCCTTGAAGTGGTTTTTATTTTATTTTATTAGCGGAATTAGAACTTGGATAGAGTAAGGGATGTATGGAATGCCCAAGGGTAATGCAACAGAGAACAGTCTTCCTGAACTATATACAAGTCTCTTTGGGCAGCAAAAGAAAAGGTCCTTCTTGGAGAGCTAGCCAGCATCTCCTGTATTACCACCTCAGACCCTAGATACTCCTTATCTAGCTGTTCTGGGTGAATCCCTGAGCAGGAGATCCAGTGCCTGTCACTTTAAGAGAAGACAGTTCCGGGTAGTAGCTAATCCAGTTTCACACCAGAGTGCTCCTTCCCCTTACTGGCCCAGTGGGTATAGGTCTACTCACTCAGTCCTTCTCCTATACTGCTGCTGGGTCGATGGTTGCTCTCTCCTTCCCTATTGCATAGGTGGTCCTCGCTCTGGGGGCCAGTGAAGTCCTGAGCTTTCCTCCTTCCTAGCTCTCCTACCTGTAGGTGAGCCCCTTCCCATCTGGGCTCCCTCCCAGGCTCCTGCTCTCCATTCTCACTTCTCCATCTTCCACCTCAACTCTCCTGCTGCTGAGCAGGCTCAAGCACTCTTAATGGCTGTCCTAGCCTCATGCCAAGCCTCCTGTTGGGGATTGGCCAGGATCCCTTGAAAGTGCGGACCAGACACTCTTCACTGTCTCCCACTCTTTCTAAAATTTTCTCCAAAACTCTAGAGCAGGGGAAAGTCCCGGAGAGCTGGTCTGCAGAGCCTCTGAGCCCCTGACTGAAATTTGAGCCCCTGACTATTACACCTGGGCTGCTACTCAGCCCTTCTAATAGAGAATTAGAACTCTAGCTCCCCCTAGCTACCTAAGAGGGTGCTACAGTGTTATATTTTGTAAACCGTAGGCACCACAGCTTCAAGAGGAAATTCATTTGTAGGACAATGTACATGTGAAAAACAATCTGCTATAACCAGAACACATAACACAAATATATTACTTTTTGATGCATGAAACTATGCATTCCTAACAATTGTAAAGGCCATAAGACAGAACATTCAATGTGACTTGGAGAAGCATTGCTTATTTTTAATCAAACCTTGTGCTTATATAGCAGAATATTAGAAAAAGCAGAAAATACAGAGTTGTGATACTATAGTGTAGCGCTATACCTGCAGGAGCCGCTTGTTGCCCAGGATCTCCCTTAGATTTCCTCCCACAGCCAAGCACACCAGATTTCCTTAGTTTGGTGCACACAACTTCTACTCATTACTCAAATGATCAGTTTAGGGGTTGTAGTTATTTGTTATTTTATTTGTTTTTGGAAATGGGATAGGGAAGGGATATAGTAGGATACTCCAAATCAAACTATGCACAATTGAGGACAGCTTTCTCAAAATGGAACTGTGTAGCAGACGGTACAAGAATGGAGCAAGTCCCTCTGGAGATATGCAGACTTAGTGGACAATTGCTATTGTGGACACCAGGCAATGTTCTATCTAGCTTACACCCAGCAGCTGACTATATAGATCCCGAGGGGGTTAAACAGCACAATTCCCAGCATCCAACAGTCTGTACCCACAAGGTCCATGCTGCAGGACATTTTCCTCTGAAGTACCAGGCAGGATCTGTAGACATCCCCCTCAGTCAACTATCAGAAGCACCCTGGGTTTCAGCATTCTGGCCCTCAGGTTGCCTACCCGAGGCCTTCTGGCAGCATGTGCCAGAGAGGCAGCCACCTTCCCTGGCTGGAATTCCCTTCTCACAGGAAGAGGAACCCAGATGACATGTGCTCACTGAATATAAATACTACCCAGAATTCTCAGGGGCACCACTCCCTGTAATTGGCTGGAACATGCTGCTGATCTGCATGGGTCACTCCTGTTCACCCAGAACCTTCCAAGGTCTCCTGGATACAGAGGAGCCAATCACAGCAGCAGCAACAGCAGCAGCAATGTGAGCCACACTGGATCTTCTCATTAAGCAACTGTAGCTTTCTGTTTTTTATCTATCAGTCTCCTGTTCAGCAGAAGACCACACTATACTAAACTAGACTATATACATCCTAGCAACCTACCTAGGAGGGTGCTACAAAAGGTTAACAGTTTTTGGGTTTTAAAAAAGCAAACATGTCATACTCACCTGCTGTGTGCAATGGTTTTGCACAGAGCAACCTCAATCCTTCTCTTCTTGGGTCCCTCAACATTGCTCCTGGCTCCTTCCCCCTGCTTGCTCTGGGAGCACTAGTGCATATTCGCTCCTGAGCTGCCCGTGTGCCTATAAAACACACAGAGTGTCAGGAATGGATTCAGCACTGGTGGTGGGACTCTCCTGCCGTGTGGGCTGCAGTACCAGAGCTGACCAGCGGGTGCTCTCAGCACTGGTGGTGGGACTCTCCTGCCGTGTGGGCTGCAGTACCAGAGCTGACCAGCGGGTGCTCTTAGCAGCCAGAAGCTCACAATCAGCCAAACCTGGGGCTGATTACAGAAAGGTGTATACAGTCATGGCCGAAATTGTTGGCACCCTTGATATTTCTCCAGGAAATCATGTATTTCTCACGAAACGTATTGCATTAACACATGTTTTGCTATACACATGTTTATTCCCTTTGTGTGTATTGGGACAAAACAAAAAAAGGGAGGAAAGAAAGCAAATTCGACATAATGTCACACAAACCTCCAAAAATGGGCTGGACAAAAGTATTGGCACCCTTTCACAACTGCGGATAAATAAGAATGTTACAAGCATGTGATGCTCCTGTAAACTCACCTGGGGCAAGTAACAGGTGTGGGCAATATAGAAATCACACCTGAAAGCAGATAAAAAGGAGAGACGTTCACTTAACCTTTGCATTGTGTGTCTGTCTGTGCCACACTAAGCATGGACAACAGAAAGAGGAGACGAGAACTGTCTGAGGACCTGAGAACCAAAATTGTGGCAAAATATCAACAATCTCAAGGTTACAAGTCCATCTCCAGAGAACTAGATTTGCCTTTGTCCACAGTGCGCAACATTATCAAGAAGTTTGCAACCCATGGCACTGTAGCTAATCTCCCTGGTCGTGGACGGATGAGGAAAATTGATGAAAGATTGCAACGCAGAATAGTCCGGATGGTGGATAAGCAGCCCCAAACATGTTCCAAAGACATTCAAGCTGTCCTGCAGGCTCAGGGAGCATCAGTGTCAGTGCGAACTATCCGTCGACATTTAAATGAAATGAAACGCTATGGCAGGAGACCCAGGAGGACCCCACTGCTGACACAGAGACATAAAAAAGCAAGACTACAGTTTGCCAAAATGTACTTGAGTAAGCCAAAAGCCTTCTGGGAAAACGTCTTGTGGACAGATGAGACCAAGATAGAGCTTTTCGGTAAAGCACATCATTCTACTGTTTACCGAAAACGGAATGAGGCCTACAAAGAACAAAACACAGTACCTACGGTAAAATATGGTGGAGGTTCAATGATGTTTTGGGGTTGTTTTGCTGCCTCTGGCACTGGGTGCCTTGACTGTGTGCAAGGCATCATGAAATCTGAGGATTACCAAAGGATTTTGGGTCGCACTGTAGGGCCCAGTGTCAGAAAGCTGGGTTTGCGTCCAAGATCCTGGGTCTTCCAGCAGGACAATGACCCCAAACATACGTCAAAAAGCACTCAGAAATGGATGGCAAAGAAGCGCTGGAGAGTTCTGAAGTGGCCAGCAATGAGCCCAGATCTAAATCCCATTGAACACCTGTGGAGAGATCTTAAAATTGCTGTTGGGAAAAGGTGTCCTTCCAATAAGAGAGACCTGGAGCTGTTTGCAAAGGAAGAGTGGTCCAAAATTCCGGGTGAGAGGTGTCAGAAGCTTATTGATGGTTATAGGAAGCGACTGATTTCAGTTATGTTTTCCAAAGGGTGTGCAACCAAATATTAAGTTAAGGGTGCCAATACTTTTGTCCAGCCCATTTTTGGGGTTTTGTGTGACATTATGTCATATTTGCTTTTCTGCCTCTGTTTTATATTTGTTCCAATACATACAAAGGGAATAAACATGTGTATAGCAAAACATGTGTTAATGCAATACCTTTTTTGTGTGAAATACTTGATTTTCAGGAAAAATATCAAGGGGGCCAACAATTTCGGCCATGACTGTATAAGGCATGACCAGGCCTGTGCTCTGGGCCTTGGTGTATGTTTTCCCATGAGCCCCTGTATCCTGTTCCTAGTTCCTGTGAGAAGATACCTTGTTGCCGACCCTGCCTGATCCTGATTCCTGTTGACCGTCTCCTGTTCTGACTACTGGCTCATCCCTGACCATCCTTCTGCCTGATCCTCTGTACTGCGCTGTCCGTGAGTTACTGAACCCGGCTTGTGACCTTGACCATTCTCTGCCTGCTCCTTTGATACCTTGCTGCCCGCACGTTGCTGACTTGGCCCGTCTGACCACGCTCACTACTCTGCCATCCATCCATCCTGCACGGATCCAGCCGTACCTGCACATACCTCTGGCGGATCCCTCTGTCACTAGCAGGTGTACTCTGGGGCCGCGACCTGGTTCCTGTCTGCTCCAAGTCCATCCCCACCATCAGGGGCCCTGGTGAATAGCAGACTGGGACTTAGACTCCGCACCCTGGGGAATCCTGCCCTGAGGACCGCTAGAGGTACCACCAGGCAGTCGTTACAGAACCCTACGGCCGGCCTGACCATTCCACCTCTCCAGCCCTGACTACGCCTGTGTTCCTGCACCTCCTAAGATTAGTGGAAGGTTAGTTTGCTCACTGTGCGTTTATATATATATCTGGGTGGCTAATAATAACCTGTATTATACTATACCTGAAACCTGCGTTTCCCTGTGTCAGTCCACACCTTTCTGGTCACTCCTTGATTCCTGACACAGAGTGTGGCTTGGTCCCACCCCCCACTCCCTCCTCACTGGCCTTGATTGACAGCAGCAGGAGCCAATAGCTCCCACTGCTGTCTCTAAACCAGTGAGGAGGGAGAGACCTGGGAGAGCTGCTGTTCTTGGGCACATTGCTGGACTGGGATACGTACTGGTGGGGGAAGCTGCACACTGAAAGTTTTTTAGAATGCATAAAGGTAAAAAACGTTCATCCTTTAGAAACACTTTAACTGTTGTTGTGCACCAAGATATGAAATGAGTATAATATACAGTGCTACTGTAAGCCGTGTACCGGGGTGGGCTCCCCAGGATACAGTAAAGTCACGAACGAGGAAAGCAACCCCAACACCAGCTTTTGCCACAACAGAATTTTACTTAGATGTGGCAAATAAACACAACCACAAATGCTGAGAACATACAATAAATTTACATACACCCAGCCCAAAGGCTGAGACCCTTGTACTGCACAGCACGGCGCCTTCTGATGGATGAAGGTAGAAAGTGTAGTAATTTATCTATTTATCACCTCTGCATAAGTATGTGATTTAACTAAAACTACGAAGCTGGCGTTGGGTATAAATAAATTTTGGAATTGGAGACAAATGGAATGTAAGTCCAGCTAAAGCCAACATTTATGTTTGTGTTTATCACCAGCACATCACCGGCACCTCTTAACCCTCCACATTAGTTACAAAGATACAGTGATGTTTTGCAGCTCTCTACATCAGCTTCTTTATCAGGCAACAGTGACAATTTTGTTAAAGACCAGATCCCTAAATAGTACAATCAGCCAATCAACTACAAATTTAACCCAATAGACAAAGCAAGTACCCATAATTAATGTTCATTGGCAAAATCATGCAAGGTTACAGAAAATATATTGTTGGTAGACTCCAAAGAAATGAGCACCGCTCTAAACCTCACCACTCTCCCCAACCAAGGGAGAGACAGGTGAAGGGCCTGTATCTGGTCCTTAGGCCACTTTAAATTTTCCACAAAGGCCACACACTGAAGACATCACTCCACATTAAAAAAGTTTTCAGTCAAAATTGACATATTGAAAGTCTCTGCCTGAAGCCACACCTTTGTGACACATTTGACCCTACTTGGGTGTAACACTATGCCCTTAGCAGTCACTGAGTTATTTTTGGGT